>NC_092513.1:6436875-7090000 GCF_047511675.1 Marmota flaviventris | reverse complement strand
ATATATACGTCTCATATATATCATATATCTATACGTCTCATATATATCATATATCTATACGTCTCATATATATCATATATCTATACGTCTCATATATATCATATATCTATACGTCTCATATATATCATATATCTATACGTCTCATATATATCATATATCTATACGTCTCATATATATCATATATCTATACGTCTCATATATATCATATATCTATACGTCTCATATATATCATATATCTATACGTCTGTCGTATATATCATATATCTATGTCTGTCGTATATATATCATATATGTATATCTATATGTCATATATATCATATATATATCTATATGTCTGTCATATATCATATATATATCTATGTCTCTGTCATATATAGATATTTAATATCTATATATCTATATCTATATGTCTCTGTCATATATAGATATTTAATATCTATATATCTATATCTATATGTCTCTGTCATATATAGATATTTAATATCTATATATCTATATCTATATGTCTCTGTCATATATAGATATTTAATATCTATATATCTATATCTATATGTCTCTGTCATATATAGATATTTAATATCTATATATCTATATCTATATGTCTCTGTCATATATAGATATTTAATATCTATATATCTATATCTATATGTCTCTGTCATATATAGATATTTAATATCTATATATCTATATCTATATGTCTCTGTCATATATAGATATTTAATATCTATATCTATGTGTCATACATAGATATATAATATCTATATCTAGGTGTCATACATAGATATATAATATCTATATCTAGGTGTCATACATAGATATATAATATCTATATCTAGGTGTCATACATAGACATATAATATCTATATCTAGGTGTCATACATAGACATATAATATCTATATCTAGGTGTCATACATAGACATATAATATCTATATCTAGGTGTCATACATAGACATATAATATCTATATCTAGGTGTCATACATAGACATATAATATCTATATCTAGGTGTCATACATAGACATATAATATCTATATCTAGGTGTCATACATAGACATATAATATCTATATCTAGGTGTCATACATAGACATATAATATCTATATCTAGGTGTCATACATAGACATATAATATCTATATCTAGGTGTCATACATAGACATATAATATCTATATCTAGGTGTCATACATAGACATATAATATCTATATCTAGGTGTCATACATAGACATATAATATCTATATCTAGGTGTCATACATAGACATATAATATCTATATCTAGGTGTCATACATAGACATATAATATCTATATCTAGGTGTCATACATAGATATATAATATCTATATCTAGGTGTCATACATAGATATATAATATCTATATCTAGGTGTCATACATAGATATATAATATCTATATCTAGGTGTCATACATAGATATATAATATCTATATCTAGGTGTCATACATAGATATATAATATCTATATCTAGGTGTCATACATAGATATATAATATCTATATCTAGGTGTCATACATAGATATATAATATCTATATCTAGGTGTCATACATAGATATATAATATCTATATCTAGGTGTCATACATAGATATATAATATCTATATCTAGGTGTCATACATAGATATATAATATCTATATCTAGGTGTCATACATAGATATATAATATCTATATCTAGGTGTCATACATAGATATATAATATCTATATCTAGGTGTCATACATAGATATATAATATCTATATCTAGGTGTCATACATAGATATATAATATCTATATCTAGGTGTCATACATAGATATATAATATCTATATCTAGGTGTCATACATAGATATATAATATCTATATCTAGGTGTCATACATAGATATATAATATCTATATCTAGGTGTCATACATAGATATATAATATCTATATCTAGGTGTCATACATAGATATATAATATCTATATCTAGGTGTCATACATAGATATATAATATCTATCTTTCTATATATTTCTCATATTTCATATTTCACATACATATAAAATCTGCCATAACAAATCCCACAAACCAGCTGGTTTAAATAGAAATTTATTATCTCTCAGTTCTAGGGACCAGAGGTCCAAAGCAGTGTTGACAGGGCCATGCTCCCTCTAGAGGTGCTGGCAAGGGTCTGTTTCAGGTCTCTGTCATCCTATGGTTGTGTCTGAGTGTGGTGGAATAATGCCAATCTGCATGTTGCATTCTCCTCATAGGCCTCTGTCTGTTTCCAAATTCCCTATAATATAAGTATCCCATCTTATTGGGTTAGGTCCCTTCCTGCTGCAGATGGCTTCATTCTTTGTTGTCTAACTATATGTAAAGTGACCCTATTTCCAAATAAGTTCATATTCTGAAGTACTAGCGATTAAAATGTTAGCATATGAATTTTGGGGGAACATAGCTCAACCCATAATAAATTCCATTAAAAATAGCATCAAAATGAAAAATATATTCATGAATAAATTGTACCAAAATAGTGTAAAACCTATTCACTGAAACTAAAAGTACTGATGGACAAAATTAAAGAAAACTTTAATAAATGGAAAGATATTCCATGTTCATGGATATGAAGACAATGTTGTTAAGCTGGTAATATTCTCCAAAGATCTGTAGATGCAAATCAATATTTCTCAAAATTCCAAGTGAATTCTTTGCAGAAATTGATAAGCTGTTGCAAAATCTCAGAGAACCCAGGGAAGTTATAATAATCTTTAATCAAGCCTGTGTTTTAATATAGTAACTTCTTCCTTTAATTGGAATCTCATGGAATTTACAGCACTTTCTGTTGGTTCATATAGTGTCAGTGAACAGTTGGAAGCAGCCCATCATAACACCTTGCAAGATATTTCCTTTGCACACACTATCAAGTGCAATTCAAGGTATATCATTATAAGTGTGCTTCAAGAAGCAAGTTATCACATTTGTTGAGGTATTGATTGACACTTTTCTACCATCTAATTACTTTTCAGCAATCTTTTGTATGATTTGATGTCCCCACCAAAACTCATGTTAAATTTAATCCCCACTGTGAGATATTAAGAGTCAAAACTTAATCCAACTATCTTATTTGGAGGTGGGACCTTTGGGAAGTAATTAAGGTTGCATGAAGCCATAGGGGTGGGATCCTAATTCAATAGGAACATAGTTTTCAAGAGCTGGGATGTTTTGTATCACCACATGATACCCTTGGTACTGTGCTGGGGTCACCACCAGCAAAAAAGACTTCATCAGATGCAGCCACCCAATCTTGAACTTCCCAGCTTTTAGAATCGTGAGCTGAATACACCTTTATTCTTTGTAAATTGTTTAGTCTGTGGTGTTCAGTTATAGTGACACAAAATGGTCTTTGCTTCTCTGCGGAGGGTCCCATTGCAGCTTAACTACCAGTGTTCTGATGATGATTTTTGGATCTTGGTCCTGGATTCATTCTACACAAAGATTACCAGGTAAACCTTTTTCTTAAAACATACAAAACTGAATTCATCTCTATCACGATCTCTGCCAAACCAGCTTTTTTTTTTCTATTCTCCATGTTTACCACTTTATCCCACCTACTGAGAGTGGATCTACATTGTCTCTCACCTAACTTTCTCTCTGCCTCACTCTCATGGTACTCTGAACCCAGTGGACCTTTAATCCATGTTAACTTAATAATTAAGACTCCTTATTGTTTGGCATTGAATCATATGGTAGCTTCAAGTTTGGTATCCTTGCTTTCAAGTTTATATTCCTATCATCTCTATCCCATTCTTTTAAATAAGATAACGAGATATAATTTACCCTCAGATTCCTTTTATCAGAATTACTTTTCAGAAAGAAAAATGAGAACATGTGATCATCTGGCTGATGTTGATGTGCGGCTTCCTATTGACAGCAGTTTACTCTTCAGTAAAATGAGGATGGTAGCAGGAGCTGCCCTATATGTTCGCTGTGGGCGTTCTATTAGAGGACGGTAATGCCTGTCAAGTAGTAGTGCGTTTTTATCAATATCACAGATTCCCCTGGCTATGGACCTCACTTCAACACAGGTGGTTACCTACTTAAAAACTCTTAGGTATCTCTTCAAAGTCTAGAGGATAAAATCCTGAGTCCTTAATGAGTTTGAAAGGCCTGCACAATCTAATTCCTGATTCACTCTCCTGTCCACTTGCTCTTCTATAAGAACCCTGACCCAGGTACCCCAACCCCCAAAGCTGCCTGGATGTGCACCCCCAAACCTGTGCATCAACCATTCTCAGTTACTTTTCTTTCCTTTTGGTAGACACAGTTCAGGTATCGGCTCTGAGGAGGAGGTTCTGAGCACTTAATTTGTATGATCTCATTTCCTACCACCAGTACTGGATAGGATAATTATCACTGCAATTTCCAATGTGTAGTTGAAGGACTTGAGTCACAAAAGTTTATAATTTTCCTAGGATTATAGAACCGTTTTTCTCCACTAGACACACAATTCTGAAGGAAGCAACTATCCCCTGTTAAAATTTAAATAGTTAAACTGTGTACGGCTTGAGTATTTGCTGCGTAAATGAAAACTCCAGGTCAGCTCAGTTGTCTGACCACAGTTCCACCCTCACAACTTTGAATCCCATCAATGTCTGTCTTTGCTGATGAGTCTGATTGTGACTAGGCAGACGGGCGCCTTTCTGCAATGTTCCTGTGCTGAGAATCCAAAGTGGCCAGAGCACCAGGATGGGTCAGGCTTCAGTTCTGACATTCCCAACCATGTGGGCAGAGTGTGGGTCTCCTTCAAGGGAGGTCTGCTTCATCTTCTCAGCTGTCAGAAATGATCAGCATGACTGATGCACATGGTACCCACTGAGCACCACGAGAATGTGCAGTTCCTGACAGGTTAAGTGTGGAAGGCAATGCCAAGAGACTGGATTTCTTTCAAGTCAAAAGACACAAGGGCACAGCCCTGAGCAGAACACATACTCTTAGTGCAAAATTGTACTGTGTGTCAAGTGTTTGAGACTCAGGCTCGTCCGACACACAGCAGACCTAAACTCCTCCTGCAGAAGCTGCACTCAGTTTTGTGGTGGGAGAAGGGTGATAAGATGAACTAACAAGCTGGTCCCAGGGTTCGGACATCAGCAAGGGAAACATCTCTATGTGGCCAAAGGCCATAACACTTCATATTCCAAATATCTACTCATATGCCTAGGTTGTCAAATGACCACATTACTGAACCCACAAAGTGTACTGATTTCACAAAAATTATCTTTAAATAGTTTTAAAAGGATCATTACCAACTTTAAAATAACAATTTAACAGCTTTAATAAGAACATTCAATTGACTAAATGTAAAATATACTTCTGTATATTCTTGGCAAATCAGTAAATTGGTGAATTCATCAAATTAGTTCTACTGCTGAGAAAACTCCTCTAACACCAGCAGGTTTGTGAATTTAAGCTCCAGGAGGATACAGAGCATGGGTATCTTGTTTAATGTTGTGTTCCTGCTCAGCAGTATGCCTAGAACATAATTAATTGAATAAATCTTCATTGAATAAATTAATAAATGTCTCTGTCTATGAGATCGTGGGTGGCTGTGGCGCAGAAGCAGGGTTTACAGCAAGCACGGTATCCAGTGTTCAAGCTTGTAGAAGTTTTGCTTAGCATTATCATTTTTATTATATATTTGCAAGGTTGCATTAAACGCATTTGAATTAGGTAACAGATTCCTCTTTGAAAGAATGTAAGAAACTTTAAGCATAAGTTGCTAAAAGTAAATTTAGACATAACCAATATATTACTTTAATTGGTTTCAATTCAGCACTAGTATTTACCTAGAAAACCAGTTGTAACTATTAAGAAATGGAAGAAAAATCTCAGACTGTAGAATATGTATTTAATTCCCTTTCTTGGCCAGTATGATGGTTAATCAGTAGGGGATTGAAGTCAGAAATCAAGAATACATTTTATTAATGTGTATATAATCTGTCTCATTTTCATGTGAAGGGCTGAACCATTGCCCAGACTTCTTAAAAATCACCATATTCAAACAATGTGATTGTAATTGATGACACAATTAGGTTCACTGCTAAGAAAAAATTGTTGGCTTCTGATGCAGGCTTTACTTTGGATAATAGAGGGTTATTTCAGCTAAAAGGACTTGGCTGGATGATGCAAAGCCCAGTTGACTTATTTTATGTAAGATCTGCTTGAAGTAGCCAAGAGCCATGAGATGAGATTTCCTATTTTTCAGCCTCTAGTGAAGTCAAATATACTTCATCAAATTGCCTGGTGCAGACAATGAGATAGTTTATTCTGACACCAAGAATAGATGCACGGCTGTCTTACTGTTCTTTGATACAGGTCTTAATACTTCATCAGAACCCGTATCCTGCTGTTCTGTGTACTTTCTTGATTTTGATGTATCATAGACAATTATGTCTTTCGTTGATGATAAGGATGAGTCAAAGTCCATGAAAGAAATATGTGAGCAGTGTGAATGAGGGGTACAGTGGTAAAAAATAGAAGCTACAAGCATGAGATCCACCAAAAAAGCACATATCTGTTACCATATATGCTGTGATTCTCATACATATTCATCTGATGTTCTTCATCAATCTTAAAATGTGGATCTGGTTTTGAAGTTTTCATTGAGAAACTTTCCTTCTGGATATAAATAGAAGTGTCTAAAAATGTCCATTAAAATTATACTGGACAGCTTTCTCTGATGGTGCAGTGTGGGGTGCAGCAGGTGCCGGTGTGCCCGGGTATGCAGACCTGTGCCCACCATAGCAGAGCTGCCGAGGTCCAACCAACTGGGTGGACGTGGAGGAGCTCCACAAGGTCACCTTAAAACCTGTGCTGTCCCTGTTGTCCCAGGGGCTGTTAGCAAGATGGGCAGGTAAAATGGCTCCGTTCTCCATTGACCAGGGCTCTGTGCGTCATCTCAAAGAGCTTCTGGCAGGAGAGAATTGTAATCTATGTGTCATAAATAGAAACATTTTTGTTGGTTTCTTGCTAACTATAACTAGTTTAGCCATTGTATCTTCAGTACATCTTTGATTTACTCACTGAAAATATAAATATATTTATATATAATATAATACATAATATTTATGTAACATGGAAGTGTAAAAATCAGTTTACATTACAAACATGTGAAACTCATCTAATTACATGTAAAATATGTATATAATGTTATGTAATGTGTATAATACATATTAATCATACACACACTTTTTTTTTTTGGTACCAGGGATTGAACCTATGTGTGCTTAACCACTGAGCCACATCCCCAGATATTTGTATATTTTTATTTTGAGACAGGGTCTTGCTAAGTTGCTTAGGCCCTCACTAAATTGCTAAGACTGGCTTTGAAGTCATTATCCTCCTGCCTTATCCTCTCGATCACTGGGATTGCAAGCTGTGTCCCATGGTTCTTATGACATATAAGTGTGTGACATATAAGTGTATTTTAGTATAAATGTACATATATGTCTGTCTACCTTATTATGTGTATATGAAATGTAATTCAAATGTTCATTTCTGTTGTAGTTGCATAACTGAAATCCACATTTAGTAATAAAGTGAATTGTATTGTCATAAAGGGGCTTCTGAGTTAGTGGAGGGCAGTGGTTGAGGTACTCTCTGAATGCTCTTGCTTGGTATATTGCATTTGAACTCTCAGAACTAGCTCCTGCACTGCTCTCCCCACCATGCAATGAGGAGTGCTTTCCTTGAGGTGCTGATCTCTTGGTGTCACATGCTGAGGGTGTCTCTGTGGCTTTCAATTCACAGTGCTATACTTCATGGGGATTTCTGCAGTGGAAGAATCACTTTAAAAAAACAACAACTGTACATTAGAAACCCTGAAGATTCTATTGACTTCTGGATATTTGTACCTTATATCTTGATGTCACATCACATTAGTTCTCAGTAAAATCTTTATATGCTAATTTTAGAAGATTATTTTTCATTTATTTAAATTTGTGGGCCCTGATACTTCAAAAGAAGCAGCTGATTGGATAGGTTGAGATAAGACAGACAGCGGGCTTCGTTTTTCATTCCCAGTAGACCTAGATCAGCCTTGGTGAAGTGTATTTATGTGTGTCTTGCATTAGCATCCTTGGAAGATGTATCACCAGCTCTCTGAAGGCCAACTTGCTCAGTGACCTCAAAATGTTGTCACCTGCCAGTCCCAAGTATGAAGTTTTCAACTGTTGCCTAATGTTAAGGGCAACAGTTCTGAAGACAGGTGACCAAATTCACGCACTACACTTGTGAGCGTATGAGCTTGGGGAATTTAATAATCTTTGTGGCTCAGTTTCCTAACATGCCAAATAGGCAGTGCATCTCACTGGATTTGGTCACACTTGGATGTGCCTGGAGTGTGAGTGTAGGCTCAGAGTTACAATCGATTTATTCTCATTACCATCACCACCACCGTCATGAAATAGCGTAATCATTTTGTCAGACTTAAATGCCACACTCGACTTTGCTTCTGCAAGGCCTTATCCGTTACTTTGGCTTTTCAGTCCTAGCTCTGAATAGGAGTCACGTTTGAAGAATTTTCCAAAACACAAATACCCAGATCCCACCACCCTGAGCAGTTACACCAGGGACTCTCAGGAAAGGGCCCTGGCTTTGGTTCTGATGCGTATCTATCGTGGAGAGCTGATTCATAGGAACCTTAGTCAAAAATACTTCTACTTCTAGCCTTTCTCTCCCCTTTCCTTCAACATCAAGTTTTCTAACTGCACCTCTGGAATTTTTATCTAATTCTAAAATCTTAGAATTAAAAGTAACTTTGGTACTAAATCTGCCCTTCTAACTTATGTGTTTAAAGTCCCATAAAAGTTTAGATTTGTGCCCACCTCCCTGGGCATTTGGAGCTTCCTGGCTCATAACTAGCCCCCTCTCTAGCCCTATGTCCATGCTGCCTACTTCCAGGTCATCCCTCCTGTTTCCTCTGTGCTCCTGCCCTTCTGCAGTTAGGAATCACATGGTTACGGCCTCCAAGCACAGGCGGGTGGCAGGCTTCCCAGTCTGCGCTCACCTGCTTCCCCATGTCAGCTGTCTTTCTTCCACAGCTGCGGTTCTAGATGATCTCCTCTCTCTGCTGCTTCCTCCTCAGAGACCACATGCTTAGCAGACATTGCGGCTCACATTCGTCCTCCCACTAATGAGAAAATAATGATAGCAATGATAATACTCGTCACCATCCAAGAGCTTCTTAGTGTGTGATAAGCATAATTTCACTTTATTACCTGTATATCCCCTAATTAAACTTTTAGCATATATCTGTGAGGTAGGCACTAATATTATTTCTTTATGCAAAGGAGGAGACCAAGCTGCACAGAGCGCTTCCTCACTGGGTCCACCTTTGCCTTCATTATGAGGCATCTGCATCTCTGCCACTGTTGCCTGGTCTCTGTCTAGTTGACTCCTGCTGATTCTAGTTTAGATCCCACCCTGTGTTTTGAATTTCAACTGTTTCATGTTCAGGGAATGGTCTTCTCATCCGTTTCTTCCACTTGATTCTTGGCCCTTCCTGCTTGTGTAGCGCTTTTCTTCCAAGTGTGCGCTGTGCTTCCTTCCTGGATAGGTTCTCCTGAATTGTGCTCTGGATTTTCTCCTCTTCTATTTTCCAATGAAACTACCCCCTCAAGTTTGCCCATTATCTTAAATTGTCACATCTGATGGGTCTCTTTCATTCTTAGTTATCTTTGGAGCATCAAGTGCTGATGGGTCTCTGCTTCTTTGAGCCTCCCCATTCTGTAACTATAGACTCCATGCCTAAGAGATCAGACCTACCAATGTGAAAGTCAGTATTTATCCTCAAATTAATTTTCCTGTTCCAGATTTATCCCACTAGGGGCAGCTGTGAGCACTGTTAGCTGGAGCTTCCCCTCTCCGCCTGGCCTAGGCTCTTCCCGCCCTGTGTGCATGACTCCTGCCACCAGAAGCCCTTCCTCTGCTTCCTTTCCAACACGGATCAGTTATGGGGGTCAGCCAGCTCTCCCTTGTCCTTCCCCCTTGCCTTGACTTGCTTGAGGCACTTCTGGTCCCTGCATGATGGTCTCTGCCTGTCTCTCCAGGTCCATTTCCCACTACTCTGTTCCATGTGTGCTCTGCTCGTTCCGCGTAACTATACATTTAACAGTACTCTTTCCGGTTCGCTGTTCCTCATTAAATCATTTATTTTTGAGCTAGTTCACTAGTTGTCTCACCCAAGAAGCTTTCTTATCCCCTCAGTTTTATATTCCCCCGAGATTAGCACTAAAATGTAAGCTATCACACATTCAGATTTATATAATTTTTGGTTTAATTGCCTATTGACCCCAACAAACTAAATCCTTAGAGGGCGGGGTGCTCGGTGACTATTTCTGTTGCAGCACATCCTACAGGGCCCTGCTGGAATAAATGTTCCATAAATACCATTTACACGATTAGCTGAATTTCAGGTGACCACTAAACCAAAAGGAAAATAACAGAATCAACTCATTTTCACTCTAACTACAAAATGTTAAGTGGAAGGTTGGGAAAAGTTTTCTCAGTAGAGGAAATGATGTTTGTACAAATACCTTGTGGTATTTATAGATGTGCATCCTGCCTCATGACAAGATTGATTTTTTTTTTCTTTTGCCCTAAAACTTGTTTGAGTTATCAGCTGGACATTTCATGTACCTGTACTGGTGAGATTATATAGGTGTGGAGGTTGAAAAGGAATGAGAGTCTAATTCTGCAATAGCCTCAGGACATTTTATTTTTCATTGCCTATATGCCAGACGATCAGAGGCATTGAGTCCAAGTTGAAGGAGCCTTAGGAATCCTATATTCCAACACTGTTATTTTACATATGAAGAAACTGAGTCTCAGCACGTTGGAATTTTAAGGATGCCACAACAAATTAACATAAACTTGCTGACTAACAACCACCAAAGTTCATTCTCTCAAACTTCTACAGGAGAGAAGTCCATGATCAAGCTTCTGGAAGAGTCATGATCCTGCTGAGGCCCCTGGGCAGAGTCCTGCCTTGCTTCTTGAAGCTTTCCAGGGCTCCTGGGTAGGCTGGCTCTCAGCTGCAGCAAGTCCCTGCCACCATCTTCACATGGCTTCTTCCTGGTACCTCTGTGCCGGACATGTGATTGGACTTGAGATCATCCTGCACTTAGGGCAAGTCTTATTATAAGATCCTTAACTAAAACGCATTTACAAAAAAACTTCAAATAAGGTCACTACCCAAGGTCCTGGGTGGCGAGATCTTTTGGGGTCTACCACCTAACTAATGTCCCCATCTCTCCCATTCCCAGAACAGGCCATGGTGGGGTTGTATTAGACCCTGTTTCCTACCCCTACATTAAGCACAGCTGTAGATGACCTGCACATTACATAGCCAGATGTGCTCTAGCAGCGGGGAGAAGTGTCCTTGATCATAAGGCAAGATCGTGGCTGTGATTCATCTTCTCCTTTCATGGTTAGGTGTGTGCTTCAACACTGCTATGGTCTGGACGTCCACGACCTGCCCTTCCCCAGTTCATATAGCAGCATCTAATCAAAACTGTGAGGATTTTAGGACATGGGCTTTGAAGAGTTGCTTAGATTGCAAGAGTAGAATCCTCACTAGTGTGGCAGACCAGTCTCTTTTTTTAAATTTATTTTTACTCTTAATTTGTTATATATGACAGCAGAACGCATTATAATTCATGTTACACCTAAGGAGCACATTTTTTCATATCTCTGGTTGTACACAAAGTGTATTCACACCATTCGTGTCTTCATACATCTACTCGGGGTAATGATATCCATCTCATTCCACCATCTTTTTTACCCCGATACCCTCTCCTTTCCCCTCCAACCTCTCTTACCTATCTAGAGTTTCTCTAACCCTCCCATGATCCCCCTCCCAATCCTATGAATCAGCCTCCTTGTATCAGAGAAGATATTCAGCATCTGTTTTTTGGGGGGATTGGCTAACTCCATCCACTTACTCGTGTGTAACATGATTCTATTCTCTTTTGTTGCTGAGTAATATTCCATTGTGTATACATACCACATTTTCTTTATCCATTAATCTACTGAAGGGCATCTAGGTTAGTCCTAGAGTTTAGCTGTTGTGAATTGTGCTGTTATAAACATTGATGTGGCAGTGTCCCTTAAAAACAGTATGTTGTTCTTAAGTCCTTTGGGTGTAGACTGAGGAGAGGGATAGCTGGGTCAAATGGTGGTTCCATTCCAAGCTTTCCAGGGAATCACCAAACTGCTTTCCATATTGGCTGCTCCAATTTGCAGTCCCACCAGTAATGTATGAGTGTTCCTTTTCCCTCACATCCTCGCCAACTCTTATTACTGTTTGTATGCATAATAGCTGCATTCTGACTAGAATGAGAGGGAATCCTGGAGTAATTTTGATTTTCATTTCTCTAATTGCTAGAGGTGTTGAAATTTTTTTCATATATTTGTTGATTGATTGTATATCTTCTTCTGAGAAGTGTCTGTTCAGCTCCTTGGCCCATTTATTGATTGAGCTATTTCTTTTTTTTTTTTTTTTTTTGGTATTTACCTTCTTGAGTTCTTTATATACCCTAGAGATTAGTGCTCTATCTGACATGTGAGTGATAAAAATTTGCTCCCAAGATGTAGACTCTCTAATCACCTCACTGATTGTTTCTTTTGCTGAAAAGAAACTTTTTAGTTTGATTCCATCCCATTTATTAATTCTTGATTTTAATTCTTGTGCTATAGGATTCTTATTAAGGACTTTGAGGCCTAATCCGACATGATGAAGATTTGGGCCTACTTTTGCTTCTAATAGGCACTGTGTCTCTTGTTTAATTCCTAGATCTTTGGTTCACTTTAAGTTGAGTTTTGTGCATGGTGAGAGAGAGGGGTTTAATTTCATTCTACTACATATGGATTTCCAGTTTTCCAAGCACCATTTGTTGAAGAGGCTATGTATGTTTTTGGTGATTTTGTCTAATATAAGATAACTGTATGTGTTTTAGTCTCTGCATCCTCTATTCTATACCAATGGTATACCAGTCTATTTTGGTGCCAATACCATGCTGTTTTTGTTACTACTGCTCTGTAGTATAGTTTAAGGTCTGGTATAGTGATGTTGCCTGCTTCACTCTTCCTGCTAAGGATTGCTTTAGCTATTCTGGATCTCTTATTTTTCCAGATGAATTTCATTACTACTTTTCTATTTCTATGAGCAGTGTCATTGGATTTTGTTTGGAATTGCATTAAATCTGTATAGTGCTTTTGGTAGTATGGTCATTTTGATAATATTAATTCTGCCTATCCAAGAACAAGGGAGATCTTTCCATTTTCCAAGGTCATCTTTAATTTATTTCTTTAGTGTCCTGTAGTTTTCATTGTAGAGGTCTTTCACGTCTTTTGTGAGGTCAATTCCTAAGTATTTTATTTTTTTGATGCTATTGTAAATGGGGTAGTTTTTCTCATTTCCCTTTCAGAGGATTTGTCACTGTTATACAGAAATGCCTTTGATTTATGGGTGTTGATTTTGTATCCTGCTACTTTGCTGAATTCATTGACTAGTTCTAGAAGTTTTACAGTGGAATTTTTTGAGTCTGTTAGGTATAGAACCATATCATCAGCAAATAGTGCCAATTTGAGTTCTTCTTTTCCTATCTGTACCTCTTTAATTTCTTAACCCTCTTTAATTTCTCTGGCCAATATTTCAAGAACTATGTTAAATAGAAGTGGTAAAAGAGGGCATTTCTGTCTTGTTCCAGTTTTTAGAGGGAATGCTTTCAATTTTTCTCCATTTAGAATGATGTTGGCCTTGGGCTTAGTTTAGATAGCTTTTATGATGTTGAGATCATGTTGAGATTCTGTTTTCCATGGTTTTTGAAATGAATGGGTGCTGTATTTTGTCGAATGATTTTTCTGCATCTATTGAAATGGTCATATGATTCTTATCTTTTTTTTTTAAAGAGAAAAGGTTTATTTTGATACACATTTTCAGAGGTTTCAGCTCTATTGCTTTTTTTTAATTTATTTTTTTTATTGGTTGTTCAAAACATTATAAAGCTATTGACATATCATATTTCATACATTAGATTCAAGTTGGTTATGAACTCCCAATTTTACCCCAAATACAGATTGCAGAATCACATCGGTTACACATCCACATTTTTACATAATGCCCTATTAGTAACTGTTGTATTCTGCTACCTTTCCTATCCTCTACTATCCCCCCTCCTTCCCCTCCCATCTTCTCTCTCTACCCCATCCACTGTAATTCATTTCTCTCCTTGTTTATTTTCCCATTCCCCTCACAACCTCTTATATGTAATTTTGTATAACTATGAGGGTCTCCCTCCATTACCATGCAATTTCCCTTTTCTCTCCCTTTCCATCCCACCTCATGTATCTGTTTAATATTAATCTTTTCTTCCTGCTCTTCCTCCCTGCTCTGTTCTTAGTTGCTCTCATTATATCAAAGAAGACATTTGGTATTTGTTTTTTAGGGATTGGCTAGCTTCACTAAGCATAATCTGCTCTAGTGCCATCCATTTCCCTGCAAATTCTATGATTTTGTCATTTTTTAGTGCTGTGTAATACTCCATGGTGTATAAATGCCACATTTTTTTTATCCATTCATCTATTGAAGGGCATCTGGGTTGGTTCCACAGTCTAGCAATTGTGAATTGTGCTGCTATGAACATCGATGTAGCAGTATCCCTGTAGTACGCTCTTTTAAGGTCTTCAGGGAATAGTCCAAGAAGGGCAATAGCTGGGTCAAATGGTGGTTCCATTCCCAGATTTCCCAGGAATCTCCATACTGCTTTCCAGATTGGCCGCACCAGTTTGCAGTCCCACCAGCAATGTACAAGAGTACCCTTTTCCCCACATCCTCTCCAGCATTTGTTGTTGTTTGACTTCATAATGGCTGCCAATCTTACTGCAGTGAGATGGTATCTTAGGGTGGTTTTGATTTGCATTTCTCTGACTGCTAGAGATGGTGAGCATTTTTTCATGTACTTGTTGATTGATTGTATGTCCTCCTCTGAGAAGTGTCTGTTCAGGTCTTTGGCCCATTTGTTGATTGGGTTATTTGTTTTCTTATTGTTTAATTTTTTGAGTTCTTTGTATACTCTGGATATTAGGGCTGTATCTGAAGTGTGAGGAGTAAAAATTTGTTCCCATGATGTAGGCTCCCTATTTACCTCTTTTATTGTTTCTCTTGCTGAGAGAAAACTTTTCAGTTTAAGTAAGTCCCATTTGTTGATTCTTGTTATCAACTTTTGTGCTATGGGTGTCCTGTTGAGGAATTTGGAGCCCGACCCTACAATTTGTAGATCGGCGCCAACTTTTTCTTCTATCAGATGCAGAGTCTCTGATTTGATATCTAGGTCCTTGATCCATTTTGAGTTAACTTTTGTGCATGGCGAGAGGAGGGGATTCAGTTTCATTTTGTTGCATATGGATTTCCAGTTTTCCCAGCACCATTTGTTGAAGATGCTATCCTCCCTCCATTGCATGCTTTTAGCTCCTTTATCAAATATAAGATAGTTGTAGCTTTGTGGATTAGTCTCTGTGTCCTCTATTCTGTACCATTGGTCCACCCTCCTATTTTGGTACCAGTACCATGCTGTTTTTGTTACTATTGCTCTGTAATATAGTTTTAAGTCTGGTATCGCTATACCGCCTGATTTGCACTTCCTGCTTAGAATTGCTTTTGCTATTCTGGGTCTTTTATTGTTCCATATGAATTTCATGATTGCTTTATCCATTTCTACAAGAAATGCCGTTGGGATTTTGATTGGCATTGCATTAAACCTATAGAGAACTTTTGGTAATATCGCCATTTTGATGATGTTAGTTCTGCCTATCCATGAACAGGGTACATTTTTCCACCTTCTAAGATCTTCTTCTATCTCTCTCTTTAGGGTTTTGTAGTTTTCATTGTATAAATCTTTCACCTCTTTTGTTAGGTTGATTCCCAAGTATTTTATTTTTTTTGAGGATATTGTGAATGGAGTGTTTTTCCTCATTTCCGTTTCAGAGGTTTTGTCGCTGATATACAGAAATGCCTTTGATTTATGCGTGTTGATTTTATATCCTGCCACTTTGCTGAATTCATTTATTAGTTCTAGTAGTTTTTTTGTAGACCATTTTGGTTCTTCTAGGTATACAATCATGTCATCTGCAAATAGTGATAATTTAAGTTCTTCCTTTCCTATTTTTATGCCTTTAATTTCTTTCGTCTGTCTAATTGCTCTGGCCAGTGTTTCGAGAACTTTATTGAATATGGTGATAGAGGGCATCCCTGTCTTGTTCCAGATTTTAGGGGGAATGCCTTCAATTTTTCTCCATTGAGAATGATGCTAGCCTGAGGCTTAGCATAGATAGCTTTTACAATGTCGAGGTAAGTTCCTGTTATCCCTAGTTTTTCTAATGTTTTGAACATAAAGGGATGCTGTACTTTGTCGAATGCTTTTTCTGCGTCTATTGAGATGATCATATGGTTCTTATTTTTAAGTGTGTTGATGTGGTGAATAACATTTATTGATTTCCGTATATTGAACCATCCTTGCATCCCAGGAATGAATCCTACTTGATCATGGTGCACAATTTTTTTGATGTGCCTTTGTATCCGATTCGCCAGAATTTTATTGAGGATTTTTGCATCTAGGTTCATCAGAGATATTGGTCTGTAGTTTTCTTTCTTTGAGGTGTCTTTGTCTGGTTTCGGAATCAGGGTGATGTTGGCCTCATAGAATGAATTTGGCAGAGCTCCTTCGTTTTCTATTTCCTGAAATAACTTGAAAAGTATTGGTATTAATTCTTCCTTAAAGGTTTTGTAAAACTCCGCTGTATACCCATCTGGTCCTGGGCTTTTCTTGGTTGGAAGTCTTTTGATTGCTTCTTCTATTTCATCTATTGTTATTGGTCTGTTTAAGTTGTGAGTATCCTCCTGACTCAGTCTGGGCAAATCATATGACTTAAGGAATTTATCAATGTCTTCACTATCTTCTATTTTATTGGAATATAGGTTTTCAAAATAATTTCTAATTGTCTTCTGTATTTCTGTAGTGTCTGTTGTGATATTGCCTTTTTCATCCCGTATGTTAGTAATTTGAGTTCTCTCTCTTCTTCTCTTCATTAGCATGGCTAAGGGTCTGTTGATCTTATTTATTTTTTCAAAGAACCAACTTTTAGTTTTGTTAATTTTTTCAATAGTTTCTTTTATTTCAATTTCGTTGATTTCCGCTCTGATTTTAATTATTTCTTGCCTTCTGCTGCATTTGCTGTTGTTTTGCTCTTCCTTTTCTAGGGCTTTGAGATGAAGTGTGAGCTCATTTATTTGGTTTTTCCTTTTTTTGAGGAATGACCTCCAAGCGATGAATTTCCTTCTTAAAACTGCTTTCATTGTGTCCCATAGATTCCGATATGTTGTGTCTGTATTTTCATTTATCTCTAAGAATTTTTTGATTTCCTCCTTTATGTCTTCTGTAACCCATTGATCATTCAGTAACATATTGTTCATTTTCCATGTGATGTAGGATTTTTCCTTCCTTCTTTTATCATTGATTTCCAGTTTCATTCCATTATGATCAGATAAAATGCATGGTATTATCTCCACCCCTGTATATTTACTGAGGGTTGCCCTATGGCATAATATATGGTCTATTTTTGAGAAGGATCCATGTGCTGCTGAGAAAAAAGTATATCCACTTGATGATGGTTGATATATTCTATATATGTCAGTTAAGTCTAGGTTGTTGATTGTGATATTGAGTTCTATAGTTTCTTTATTCAGCTTTTGTTTGGAGGATCTGTCCAATTGTGAGAGAGGTGTGTTGAAGTCACCCATAATTATTGTGTTGTGGTCTATTTGATTCTTGAACTTGAGGAGAATTTGTTTTATGAACGTCGCAGCACCATTATTTGGTGCATAAATATTGATAATTGTTATGTCTTGTTGGTGAATGGTTCCTTTTAACAGTATATAATGTCCTTCCTTATCCCTTTTGATTAATTTTGTCTTGAAGTCAATTTTATTCGATATGAGGATGGCCACCCCTGCTTGCTTATGAGGACCGTGTGCGTGGTATATTTTTTCCCAACCTTTCACCTTCAGCCTGTGTATGTCCTTTCCAATCAGATGTGTCTCCTGGAGGCAGCATATTGTTGGATTTGTTTTTTTAATCCATGTTACCATCCTATGTCGCTTTATTGGAGAGTTTAAGCCATTAACGTTTAGAGTTACTATTGATATATGGCTTGTACTTCCAGACATGTTTGATTATTTATCTTCTTCTTTTTTTTTTTTAATTTAGTTTGTTTCTCCATGGTTAGCTTTTCCCCCACCCTCTGTCTTTATAGAGGCACTTCCCACTGATGGTTTTGGTTATTGTTTTTCATTTCTTCCTCGTGTAGTGTTTTGCTCAAGATGCTTTGCAATGCTGGTTTTCTGGCTGCAAGTTCTTTTAGCTTTTGTTTATCATGAAAGATTTTTATTTCGTTGTCGTACCTGAAGCTTAATTTTGCTGGATACAGAATTCTTGGTTGGCATCCATTGTCTTTCAGTGTTTGAAATACGTTGTTCCAGGATCTTCTCGCTTTCAGCATCTGTGATGAAAAATCCGTTGTTAACCTTATTGGTTTACCCCTGAATGTAATCTGCCTCCTTTCTCTTGTAGCTTTTAATATTTTCTCTTTGTTCTGTATATTGGATATCTTCATAACAATGTGTCTTGGCGTTGGTCTACTGTGATTTTGTGTGCTCGGTGTCCTGTATGCATCTACAATTTGTATATCCGTTTCCTTTTTTATTTCTGGAAAGTTTTCTGTAATTATTTCATTCAGCAGGCTACTCATTCCCTTGGTTTGAATCTCTGTAGCTTCTTCTATCCCGATGACTCGTAGGTTTGGTTTTTTTATGTTATCCCATATCTCTTGGATGTTTTTCTCGTGGTTTTTAACCAGCCTTTCTGAGTTGGCTAGGCTCTTTTCAAGATGATATATTTTGTCTTCATTATCTGATGTTCTGGCTTCTACTTGCTCCACTCTGTTGGTGATACTCTCAATTGAGTTTTTAATTTGGTTTATCGTTTCCTTCATTTCTAGAATTATTGTTTGTTTTTTTTTAATAATCTCTATCTCCTGATAAAGATGCTTAACTTCTTCTTTTATCTGTTTATGTAATTCATTTTCAAAGTGTTCTTTCACTGTTTGGATTTGCTGTCTCGTATCTTCTTTAAGGTTCCATTCCATTTGTCTAAGGTATTCCTTGAGTTCTTATATGACCATTTTTCTGCTGACTCTAGGTCCTCCTGAATATTTAGGCTGTCCTTCATTGTTTGTACTCCTTTTCTTCCTTGCTTTTTTATGCTGCTCATGTTACTTCTTGTTCTGTTTGACTGCTGAGTTTCTGTTTACTTTTATAGATTTATTTGATGCGTGGGAGGAAAGATATTAGAAGGGAAGGGAAGAAGTCACTAAAGAGAGTGAGAGTAGGCAGGTAGAATTCAAGGAAGGGGGAATAAGAAAATTGAAAAGAAATGAAAAGACAAAAGGAACAAAAATAACAAAGATTAGATAATAAAGAAAGAAAGAAAAGATGAGAAAAAAATTTAACAAAAATAATAATGATAATAAAAAAATGAAAATTAAAATTTAAAAATAATAATAATAATAAAAAAATTTAAAAAATAGAAACATTGAAAAAAAGTAAAAGAACATCAACAAATAAAAATTGAAAATGAAAGAAAAAGAAGGAAAAAAAGAAAAAAAAAGAAAAAGAAAAAAATGATAATAATAATAATAATAATAATAATAATAATAATAATGCAGTCCTAGAGTTCTATTAACTTCTCTTCCAGTAGGTGGAGCTGTGCCCACTGGGCCAAGCTTCTCCTCTCAGTAGGTGGGAACCATTCACTGTGCAGCAGCTCTTTCTCCTAGACTGGGCTGGTCTCCAATCCTGAGTGTCTAGGGCCTTGTCTTGTGTTTCCTCAAGCCAGGCCGTGCTCACCTGTGGCGCTCACCACAATACTGTCTACACGCCAGGTCTGCTGCTCCTGGGAGCCCTGTTTTCATGAACACCTGGGCTCACTCTCCCTGTTTGCCTCCCTCAGACCCTAAGTTTGTAGAGCTTGGGGCTGAGATCCGCCAGCGAATTTGCTTGCCCTCCTGTAGCCACGCCCCCGGTAGCTGGTGCAAGAGCCCTCAGTTGTCAGCACTGGTGGGAGCGGTAGCCGGCAGTTCCGCGCCGTGAGTCCCGCACCACTCCTGATTCCCTCGGTCTGGTTATTGCGTTCACAGGAGAGCTGGGAGTGGCCCTTAAGGTTTCCCCGCTGTGTGGAGAGAGATGACTAGGGGATTACACACCTGTCGCGCTGGTTTCAATGCAGTTATCTCCTCGCCCGTGACGCCATTTCTCTGCCATGGTGGTTTCCCATGCAAATGGTGACCGTTCGTTCCCTTTGCCGGGTGACCAATGCAACGGGTGGGTCCTGACTGTCTCTCCCAATCCCCGTTTCAGTCCTGTGGCCACTGCCTATGAAGGCTCGGTTGGCTTTTACCTCTGTAAGTTCCTAAGGGCCGACCAATTATTTCAGTGGGATCGTTAGTGCTGAGTCACACGAAGCAGGCGAACCGGAGCTTAATTGCCTCCGATTCGGGCTCTGTGTGTGTGCTCTGAGGGGCCCAGCCTGTACACCCCAGATCCACGTCAGCTCAGCATTGCCTAGTGATCCTGAGCAAACAGCATTTAGACAGTTTACGGCTCCCTATGCCCGCGCAGTTGAAGATGTCAGAGACTTGATCTCTCTGCGCCTGCCACCATGTTAGATCTCCTCAGTAATATTCATGTTGCCCTTACAGCTTCCTGGCATAAGCAAGTTCTTGGGATTATACAAACTGCTGCTTCTGTTTCCAGTCCAGATTTCTAGGAATGAAACCCTGCCGCAGTCTCCTCCGTCTCTGGGCCGCGCTCACGGGCGCTGCGCTCGTGTGCGACCGTAGCAGAGCCGCCCTGGCCTCCGCAGCTCTTCAGCCCGGTGCCCGGCCCCTGGGGCCCAAGCGGCTGCTGCCGCGGCTCTCCATCCCCCTCCTCCGGAGCACGGGTCCCCTGGCAGGGGGGTGCAGAACGACCCCAGAGCAGGCTCTGCCCGAAGGTGCAGCGGCGAACAGGCCACCAAGGCGCTCGAGGCTGCAGTCCAGCCTTCGGAGGACAGGGCTCGGCACGCAGCCCAGCTCCAACCTCTAGGTGCGGCTGCCGGACAATGTATATGGAGCCATCAAGACAGCAAGCAGAAAGCAAATGGCTCCCGCGGAGTGGATTTTCGGCACAGAAACCACAGCCCCGCCAACAATCCCAATCCACAAACTCTCCCTGTATAAAAAATATTCAAAAAAAAAAAAAAAAGGCGGGGCGCACTGAGCTTTCTTTGCCTCAGGTACTTACAATCCACTGCTGATTACACACTCAGCTTCTCTGCCCGGAGCGAAGTGAAAGAGGAAGCAGATGAGAGCAAAGCGCCCGCGGCTCTGAGCAGCCAAGCCTCCGGGAGCCAAGCGTCTCTTTTTCCATCTCTTTGTTCTTCCTGCTGCTTGGCAAAGTGGTCCGCTACAGATTAATGGTGAAAGGAGCTCTAACAGACTGTGTGAAATCTCTATTAAAGCCGCTGTTCTGAGCACCACGCTCAGCACTTCAGCAACCCCCGTACGCAGCGGCCATCTTCTCTGATTCTTATCTTTGAGTCAATTGATGTGATAAATTACATGTATTGATTTATTGAACCAACCTTGCATCCCTGGGATGAACCCCATTTGATCGTGGTGCACTATCCTTATGATACGTTTTTGTATTCAATTTGCCAGAATTTTATTGAAAATTTTGTATCTATGTTCATTAGAGACATCGTCTGAAGTTTTCTTTCTTTGTGTCCTTGCCTGGTTTTGGAATCGGGGTGATATTGACCTCATAGAATGAGTTTGGAAGTGCTGCCTCTTCTTTCTATTTCATGAAATAATTTGAAGAGTATAGGTATTAGTTCTTCTTTAAAGGTCTTGGAGAACTCAACTGTGTATCCGTCTGGTCCTGGGCTTTTCTTGGTTGGTAGGCTTCTGATGGCATCTTTTCTTTCATTACTTGAAATTGATGTGTTTAAATTGCATATATCTTCCTGATTCAATTTGGGCAACTCACGTGACTCTAGATAAAGTTGTCAATGCCTTCGATATTTTCTATTTTATTGGAGTACAAGATTTCAAAATAATTTCTAATTATCTTCTTCATTTCTGTAGTGTCTATTTTAATATTTCCTTTTTCATCATGGATATTAGTAATTTGAGTTTTCTCTCTTGTTAGCATTGCTAAGGGTTTATCACTTTTATTTATTTTTTTCAAAGAATCACCTTTTTTGGTCAATTTTTTTCAATTGTTTGTTTTGTTCCAATTTCATCTCTGATTTAATTAATTCCTATCTTCTGCTTCTGGTGTTAATTTGTTCTTCTTTCTCTAGGACTTTGAGATGTAATATTAGGTCATTTATTTGTTGACTTTTTCTTCTTTTATGGAATGAACTCCATGCAATAAACTTTACTCTTAGTACTGACTTCATAGCTTCCCAGAGATTTCAATATGTTGAATTGGTGTTCTCATTTACTTCTAAGATTTTTTTTAACCACCTCCTTGATGTCTTTCGCAATGTTCATACAGTAGCATATTATTTAGTCTCCAGGAGTTGGAGTAGTTTTTATTTTTTATTTTATCATTGATTTCTATTTTCATTCCATTTGTGATCAAATAGAACCCAAGGTAGTATCTCTATTTTTCTTGTATTTGTTAAGAGTTGCATTGTAGCATAATATATGGTCTATTTTAGAGAAGAATACATGTGCTGCTGAGAAGAAAGTGTATTCAGTCATTAAAGGATGAAATATTCTGTATATGTCAGTTAAGTCTGTTATTTATTCTATTATTGAGTTCTATAGTTTCTTTGTTCAGCTTTTCTTTGGAAGATTTATCAAGCTGTGAAAGAGGTGTGTTAAAGTCGTCCAGAATTATTGTGTTGTGGTCAGTTTGACTCTTTAACTTGAGAAGGGTTTGATGAACATAGATGTTTCATTGTTTGGGGCATATATATTTAACTTGGTTTCTCCTTTGATTGGTTTTTATTTTTATGTAATACCTCCCTCTGCTGATTTTCATTGCTGTTTTTTATTTCTTCTTAGAATATTTTGCTAAAGTTGTTCTGTAGAACAGGTTTTCTAGCTATAAATTCTTTTAACTTTTGTTTATCATGGAAGGTTTTTATTTCTTCAACAAATCTAAAGCTTAATTTTGTTGGATACAAGATTCTTGGTTGTCATGCATTTTCTTTCAAAGCTTGATATATGTTATTCCAGGATCTTCCAGCTTTCAGGGTCTGGAATGAAAAATCTGCACATAATCTAATTGGTTTCCCACTATATGTAATCTGATTCCTTTCTCTCTTAATACTCTCTCCTTATTCTGTATGTTATGCATTTTCATTATTCTGTGCCTTGGTGTGGATCTGTTGTGATTTTGTACATTTGACATCCTATAAGCCTCCTGAATTTGGTTTTCTAATTTATTCTTCATGTTTTGAGAATTTTCTGATATTCATTGAATAAATTGCTCATTCCTTTGGTTGGAACTCTATGCCTTCCTCTATCCCAATAACTCTTGAATTTGATCTTTTTATGCCATCGCATAGTTCTTGAATGTTCTCTTCATAGTTTCTTACAATTTCCACTGTGTGGTCTACATTCTTTACAAGATTATATATTTTGTCTTCATTGTCTGAGGTCCTGTCATCCAGGTGTTCTTATATGTTGGTGATGCTTTTAATTGAACTTTTAATTTGGTTTATTGTTTCTTTCATTTCAAGGATTTCTGTTTGGTTTTCCTTTAGAACCTCTATCTCCCTATTGAAGTAATCTTTTGCTTCCTGCATTTGCATATGTAGCTCTTTGTTGAAATGATATTTTGCTGTCTGTATTTTCTCTTATATCATCCTTTAATTTACAGAACATTTTAATTATGTACATCCTGAACTCCTTCTCTGTAATTTCTTCTATTGTGCTGGTCATGGATTCTAACAATGTGGTATCTTGGTTTGTTTGGGGCACTTTATTCCCTTGTTTTTTTTTATATTGCTTGCACATTTCTCTTCTAGCACTGTGGATCTGAGGTATTACTGTTTTTATCATACAGGCTTATAGTGTCCCTGTAGGGTTCCAATACCTCTCCTGGAGGGAATGTTAACAGATCCAAGTATAAACAATATGCACACTAAAAACAAATAGTTGCTATTAAGAAGATTAACATTAAACAGGGATGAGAGGTGGGAGGGAAAGGGAGAGAGAAGGGAAATTGCATGGAAATGGAAGGAGACCCTCAGGGTTATACAAAAGTACATACAAGAGGAAGTGAGGGGAAAGGGAAAAATAATACAAGGGGGAGAAATGAATGACAGTAGAGGGGGTAGAGAGAGAAGAGGGGAGGGGGGATAGTAGAGGATAGGAAAGGCAGCAGAATACAACAGACACTAGTATGGCAATATGTAAATCAATGGATGTGTAACTGATGTGATTCTACAATCTGTATATGGGGTAAAAATGGGAGTTCATAACCCACTTGAATCAAAGTGTGAAATATGATATATCAAGAACTATGTAATGTTTTGAACAACCAACAATAAAAAACTTAAAAAAAAAAGATGTTTACAGTTTGGTCACAATATGCAGAAGTGGTGAATGCAGTTATCACCTACAGTATAATCAGTAGGCTTATAAAAGTGTTCACAGTTTCTGATGGTGGACAAAGAACCTGGGGTAAGGTGTAGGATGATATGTTGGGGAGGTAGGAGGTGAGGATATAGAGTTATTATATCTTGAGAAGTCTGAAAGAGAAATCTAAAGAGGAAGGTTAGTAGCAGGAGAAGTGAGAGAAAATAATTTTGGGTAGACAAGTAAGTGGGAACACAGTAGAGTACTTAAAAAAATATACACATATATAGAAAAGTAAAAAATGTTAAAATAGTAAAAATTGGAGGGAAAAAAAAGAATGTAAAACACAATTGTAATATACTACTCAGACTTCCCAGTACTCAAAATCCTAATTCATGCAAAATACTTGGTTTCACATATTTGGAAATGTGAGGGCAGGAGAATAGAGAGAGAGAAGAAAAAAAAATCTCAAAGGAAGAAACAGGTTGTTTTGGTTGGAGATCAGTGTCTTTCCTGCTTTCATTCTCATCCAATCGGAGGGGTCGTCTGTTAGCTGGTGTCTCCACCGTCAGGATGGTGAAGGTAACCAGGGAGGGGGGTTGGTCCTGGTTGGAGGGCACCTGGAAGTGGGGTGTGGCACCTGCCAGTCCCCAAAGGGAGGCTGCGCCTCAGGGATCTCTTCTTGGGCCTGCTCCTGTGATTTGAGTGCCTGGTCTTACCTCCTCATCTCACCTGAAGACCTCCCAGTTCCTGGTCTCTTAGTCTCTAAGCTGTATCACTCACCCTTACTGCTTCCTAATAAGGGGCCTTTCTCTCCAGGGCTCTTGTGTGTGGCACTTTGTGTGCGCTGTGCACCTGCCGTGCTGAGAGCTGTTTAGTGTTGGGTAGTCACTATGCCTGGTTAGCGGCTGCTGGGGAGATGGGGAAAGTTGGCAACTGGGTACCTGGCCAGCTGGACTTCCAAACTGGGAGTTGCCCCCACTAAAGATAGTGGTGAAGGTGACCCAGGATGGAGGTGTTTGCTTTCAGCGATGGGGTGTCAGGTCAGGTGGGGGAGCCAGTCAGTGGCGTTGGTTAATAAGTTCAGAGGCTGGGTCTGTCGTGTGCTGTGTGTGGCTGTGGCTGTCTTCAGAGCCTATGCGATAGTTCCTGGGTGGCAGGCAGGCTGTGGTTCATTGGGGATTCTAGTTCCATTACTACAGAGTCCCAATATGGAGGCGACT
Organism: Marmota flaviventris; assembly: GCF_047511675.1. Taxonomy (NCBI): domain Eukaryota; kingdom Metazoa; phylum Chordata; class Mammalia; order Rodentia; family Sciuridae; genus Marmota; species Marmota flaviventris. The sequence continues at coordinate 7,064,064 of NC_092513.1, read as the reverse complement.
GGGGAGTCCCCATGTTGGTTGATGGGGGTCCACACAGGAATGGCAGCTGGAGATACTGCATGTGGGTAGGTTCCATGTGTCCTGCGTGGGAGCTGTGTCTGGGATTTCTGCTCACGTGGGTGGCCAAAATTTTTGTGTGGGTGCTGATGCTGATGGTCCTGCTGAGGTATCTGGTAGTCCTGTGTAGGCGAGTAGTTGGGAGACCTACTCTGATACTGAGGCCTAGAGCCCTGCATAGGCACAGTGGCCATGATTCCTGTGCAGGAACAGAAATATCACTCATAGAAAAGTAGTATTCTCACTACTTGAGTCCCAAGTCACAAAGCAACACAGAATGCTGCCTTCCTCTGGCCCACCATCTTGGATACTGGGGACAGAGCAGTCTTGTCTGCTTTCCTCCTGTGAAGACAGAGCCAGAAGACACCTTCAGTGAGCATGTGGCCCTCTCCAGATGCTGAATTTGGTGGTACCTTTATCTTGGATTCTCAGCCTCTGCAACAATGATAAACAAATTCATGTGATTTATAAACCACCCAGTTCATAGTATTTTGTTAAAGCAGCCTGAACAAACTGAGACATACACAAAATTGGAAAAAGAGAAGTGTATGATGAAAATGTTTGAGATTCGATCCTGAGTGATTCTCCTAACTCCTTCCTCTGCTGTTTGGCCCAGTTATCTTTGTAGATATATTTCTACCAGGAAAGAATCAATAGATAGTATATTCTGTTCCATTTTCTTCTAATATTAGTTGTATGGTTTATATGTTTATATTTTTTAAAGGCTGTTTCGGGGTTTGAAGAGATGTTTTCAAAAGGCTCATTAATTCCCTCTACACTTGGCTTCTCATAGCAGACATGAGCTGTGGTTGTGGAGAGGCTGGGTTTCCCCAAATAGTCATTTTACTCCAGAATCAGTCTTTCTACTCAGAGGCAGATGTCAGCATTTGGAAACCCCATTAGTGCCATATGTCCTGAATGACAGCGAGGTGGAGATGTCAGTGTGTGACTGGGGAGACCACTGCATGGAGTAAAGGGGTTTCCTGTAGGTTCTCAACCATCTCTGTCAGGAAGTAAGGCTCAGAGGTTTTGGAGAGGAAACTGAGTGAGTAGAGTCTGGCTGGGGATTTGTATTTTGATGCACTGTATGGACTTGGTGTAATAACTAAGGAGGAGAAACAGCAGCACAACAGACATGGATCTGGTGGCAGCCAAAATCCATCAGGATGGTCAATCATTATCATGTTGGTTTTAAACTGGAGTTGTACCTGTGGACTCTATGGAGTCAGATTTTGGTCAGAAAGGCATCAGAAAGGGATCTAGGGAAGAACCACAATAGCTCCTGGTAAACAGCTCAGCTAAGTATTAACTAGTAGTCATGTGAGGACAGATGGAAATCTAATGTGCAGAACATCTATTTGTATTGAGTTATTTCCTTAACTGAGCAACTGTTAAGCAGGGTACAACCCTCTGCAGTTCTGTTCATATTGGCTCATTTAAATATGATATTTTTTGCTTTATAAATGCCTAAGCCATAAGAATTTGCTGTTAACGATGAAAATGTAAAAGGAGAAGGCAAGAAAAAGAACTATAACCAGTATGGCTGATGAGGTGCAAGGTTTTGGAAGCCATTGTTCTGAACAGGATCTCAGTTACACTCTACTCCATATACTGTTTGAAAGATATTTAGGGAGAGTGTTTTCTGTTTGTCTTATATATCAAAATTACATAAGCCTTTCAATGCACAGTGTGTAAATGCCTGTGACAAATTCAGACTCTGTGTTTTATCTTAGTCTACTACTACTTCTTTATTTATCACAATTCTTTTGTTAGAAGAAGAGATATAGAAAATAACAGACACAATGTTGATTTATTACAAAAGCACTTATGTCCTGATACTGACTTTATGCCTATCTAAGCTATGTGATAAAATCCTTTGAGGAATGCAAACACCAAGTTTTCTCAAAAAATTTTGATCTTTTTGGACAGACCCTCCATGGTCACCTGTGGAATTAACATTATCATAGCACATGGGAGAATACGGGCATGTCAACATCACCTTAGATAAAGAGGGACTAAGCTGAGCCGTGTGTACATCGGCTGGTGTGTGTGTGTCTATCCAGCGTGTGTGTCTTCCATTTCCACATTTGATCCATTTTACGCTTTTCTCACAATCTCACCTCTGGTTTTGAAATTGGTCTCTAGTCACTAACTCAAAGTTCGGATAGAAATAATTCTGCCAGTCATCCTTCTCTACTCTGATGCAAGCTCTTTTCTTTTTCCTCCTCCTTCCCTCCCTTTCTTTCTTCTGTCTTCTCTTTCTCCTAATTCAGTCAACACGTATTAGTTATGAATTTCCTCTAGGCCCAGCTGTGTCTGGATGCTAAAGATTCAAGACAAACGGCTCTTCTCAGGGAGCTCACAATCGTCAGACACGGAACACAGAACAGGATGGACACTCTTCCAAGTGGACGTGCCTAGGGAAGCAATCCCTAGAGGGAAGGAAATCTGAAGGATACAGCAAAGTCAAGATAAAGGCAAGAGCACTTTGTCCAGAATAGCGTGGGGAAAGGTCCTGAGGTTGGAGAGTCTGTTTAAAGGACAGAAAGGAGACCTGTTTGATGAAAGGGCGGAGCCAAAGGGTCACGGGTGGAGAAGAGATTACACCTCATGCAAAATGTGTTGGCATAGCAATAGGAAGTCGCTGCTTTGTGTCAAGGCAAGAAGAAGCATGATCCGTGAGGCTGATGCTGTCCCTCACCCAGATCTAAGCTCACAGATAGCGGAGGTGGACAGCTCCCAGTCTCAGTGGCCACTTCCACTCTCACCTACCCTTGTCTCAGCCCTCCTGCCGGGGAGCTTTCTTTGCCACCACTGTGTTCTATGCCGCTGGTGGGTGAATCAGCAAATATTGAGCATTTCAAGACGTGACCATCAACTTCCCCTCATTTCAATGAAAACAGTCTGAGAAAATTTTACATGATCTTCAGAAAGCTCTGGAGGTTCTGAGCTCCAGGTGGTCATCAGGTAACCTGTTCATCAGCTTCACCCTTTCTCATGAACACTTTCTCTATGGCTAACCTTGTGTTTCCTGAAGAAAATCTTAAAGTCTGCCTGTAAGAAAGTCCTTTCCTCAGGTTTTTCTATTTAAGAAACTCAAATTCGGTGGGATAGGATTGGAAGTTATACTTAAAAACAGACTTTGGGAAAAGGGCTCTAATTTGTCCATTCATTGGTCCATTCACTGACAACAAATCCATTGCTAGTGATTGTACACGGAGTATCGATGATCTTGGAAATGTTCTGGCATTATAATTACTCAGTCTCCTATAGAAGATTGTATTGAGGTAAGGGTTGGAGCAGAACCACCAACTTCACAATAACTCTGACACTTGAACAGGATATGGGGGCAATAGCAGTTATATGGGTGGAGGAGTTGTCGGATACTTGATTTCCCTAGAAATCTTGAAGAAAGAAAATGACAGGCCCAGACCAATAACTATCATTCAGAGCACACTTTAATAATTGGAAAGCATCCTTTAGCCATATAATACTCTATTAAAAATCCAACAGAAGGTAAAAATCTAAAACAGTGGGAATGCACAATTCAGGGCCCTAAGAATAAAGGATTAGGATGCTGACACCTGGACTTGGGTGTCATCATTCTGATAGATCTTGGGGACTTGGGTCTGTTCATGGTAAGCTTAAAACCACCCCATCCCATGATGCCTCTGAGCAGGCAGAGGGGCTCCCTGTCTCTATTACAGGTGAGGATCTACACCATGGAACATTGTGGCAGATACCCCTGTAACAACTCCTAAAATACTTCTGAGGTAGCAACTTGGAGCCTTTATACAATAATGGTCTGTGGCTGTAGAAGTGAGTGGGACGATTATTGTGGAGTGGGGCGGAGGGCTGTGGGAAGCAGGAATGTGTGATGGTTTATTGGGTTCATTACCTGGGATGAGAAACACCAGCTGACTCTATATTTTGGTAGTAACCAGAGGAAACTCTCTTCATTAAAGGAGTAAGGGATACCATAGTGAGTGGGTTATCACTCACTTCAAGCTCTGAGAAGCTCAGAGGTAGTTGCTCTCTGTAGGTTATGGTTAACCTGAAATGTTGCATGGGACTGGGCTGTGTAGGATCAATGGGCATTGATTTCAGAACTATTCTTTTCAAAAACAGTCATGAAAGATGATTTAAAGCCCCAGAAGATTATTAGCACTATGCCTTATTGCTATGCCCCAAGGTCACATTAAATATCCTGCTTTTTTCCCCCACAGTGTTGTTTACTGGACCTTGGCCACCTTGACACTGTGCAGGATATCATGTTGATTTACTACCCTGGTGACATCATTCTGATAGATCTGGAAGTGGCAAATATGTTGTATTTTCAGATTTGAAAAAAATGTGTGACACAGAGTGGGAGATAAATTATAAAAAATTCAATTTTAACTTAAAATCCCAGATATTGAGTTGGCAATAAAGAAGTCCTTAACTGAAGCAATAAGGAGGTATGTGAGAAGGTCAACAACGTCCTTGAGAGGATGAGTAATGGCTGTCCCCTCGGGTTTGGGGAGGACAGGAAGGTCTGTTGGAAACCTGGGCTTGCTGACTGCAAAGGAGATAAGATACAGATAATAGAGGCCAGGGGTGGGAGAGCAAGTGGAGGAAATGATAGCAAGGAGCAGCAAGTCTGCAGTGGGAGCAAGGGGTGACTGCAGAGAACAATAGACGGGTTAGTAGACAATAGACTGGTGTTTCTAGAAACAAGTTGCATGGACAACCTGCAAGGATACCAAAAGGAAAGAGCTCAATGAGTCCAGGGCAGAGAATCACAAGGACCAGCACAGGCATCTCAGTAGAAAGGCAAGGCTGCTTTCCCAGTTTCCCCATCTAGTTCCTAGATTTGGAACATACCAACTGAAGACTAGCTCTGGTGATGGAGTACTCTGAGAAGAATCCACCTTCCCAGTCCTTCTACAAAGTCACCTATGCACTGATGGTCAGGTTTTGGAGAAAGGAAAATATACATACCTTTTGAGGATTGTTGAGCCAAATATAAATTTTTATTAATACACCAAGAGGCAGTATACCACTAATACCCTGTTTGAGTTCAGGGCTGTGGTTATTGGTTAAGACAAGAGTCTTTGTATTGTTAAACTTAGTGTCCACCAGATCCATGGGCTGGAATGGTGGTAATTTTCCTATTGTAGGTATATGGGTATCTGCCTACTATTTGAGCTCCATCTATCATAGCAAATGGGTTGAAATCTCACACTGGTTTCTTGCACTACAGGATAAGAACTATCTTCGTATAAGGAGTGAAATGGAAGCCTCTACAGTTTTCTATCCTTATATCAAATTAGCAAATAAATGGGTAATGTAGTTGACAAGATAGTGTTGTGAACAGGATGAATATGCAACAATAAATCCCACTTACATATAATTATGTATAATACATCAATAAAATGATTATGAAAACAATACTGATTCCTTAATGGGAGGCGTATGGCAGAGATCAGCATTTCCTTGAAAGGTACAAATAACAAACAGTGATTACCATTCTATTTACACTTAATTTACCAATATGGTACTCATAAAAACTGGATGAATTATTGCAGATGACAGTGACTATAGAAAATATAACATAGTAGAATCCCTAAATGCGTATTAACATGGACTACTCATGTAATATGACTATTGATCTAGGAAATATGTTTTGTTCCATTCCTATCAGAAAGAGCATGAGAATCATTTTACTTCATATGTGGAAATTTATGTCTTATCCCAGGGCTGGTTTAACTCTCCTTCCTTGCATTATAACACAGTCTCAAGACACCTGGAGCATCTATTGATTGTAAAAACATCATATTGGTACACTGAAAGACATCATCTTAATCAGTTTGACTGAGCAAGAGGTGGTAATCAAGTTGGGAGATCTGGGTAAGAAAAATGATTCCAAAGGGTGGAAGGTAAACTCTTCAAACTTTCAGGCTCTTCTGTGTCTTGGAGATTTTAGAGATCTGTTGGTCAGGGGCATGCTACAACTTCCCTTCAAAGTGGAGGGGAAAGTGTATTGGATATGGATGACATCTGGAGTCCATGGCAGGACCCCGTGAGAGAATCTGGATGCTTGTTGTCCCTAGTTGAGATGGACTAGCTAGCTAAGGAGCATCATGCAATCACGTGGTCTGGGTTCAGATGTACATGGGAAGGGAGAAATGGCTTTTCTCGCTAGTTTTGGCCCTATCTGGCACAATCTTGGAATGTTGAAGAGCAGAGAGTTTGTATAAAAGACATGTGATTAACTATGGCCATTTAAATGAATGCCTTTTACAATGAGAGTCTTGGTACTGCTGAATGCCTGGTTTGTTAGCATCGAAGACTAATATTAAGTCTTCTGTATAGTTTTATTCTTTAGAAAAGAACCTTTTCAACCTAGAAAGTGAAATGAATGATTTATACTGGCAAGTGACACTTCTTTTCGATATAGAGTTGCCTTTCATGCCTGCATTGCTGCCTATCAATGCTATCTGTGGACCGTTGTATAAGTAATGCATACACACCCAGCAACTTGAAATACCATTCTAATTTCAGCATAAAAAGTTAATGGCAGGGATGTTAAGTGTAAATAAAGAGAGACCAATAAGGGGGCTCTTTAATACTCCAGAGGAAAGCAGACGGTGGTCTAGGCTAGGATTGTGGCATGGTGAGGGGCCAGTGGCAGAGGCGGAACCACAGTATGAATGGATTTGGTATGGAGGGGGTTACTCCAGTTAGCTTCCTGTTTGTACTAGTGACCCTTTTGTTATCTTGGAGCCCACATTTGCTACCTACTGCCTTTTTGGCATTGATCTTCTAACATTTTTGGAGAATAACATTTTGCCTCTGAACATGCATTTGGGATTTGGCTACATATTTCCAGATTCCTCTTGAAACCTATCACCATGTACGCTTGAATAGCCATGTATTGTCACCCATCAGGTTACAATAGGTCCCACTTTTTTTTTTTAAGCCACTTTGAGTCGCCTTTCTATGGGCCTACACTCAGTTTTCTTTTTAGTATTTTTGTTGTTGTTGTTGATGTTGCTTCTTGTTCTGGCTCTATCTAGTCAGGCACCCCATATCTGAATGAACTCCACTATAGATCACCATCAGTAATGTTCCCATCAGTCTTAACTAATTTTTCCACTAAGTTGTCTCAGTTCAAACTGCTAACATGTGCTGGTCTGTAGGAATATACCATTTCCCTTAGGATTGTATATTTCTTAGGGAAAATAATACTTTATCTATGGATGAGAATTAGCTTGAATGCTTCAAGAGAATGACAGCATAGCCCTCCTCCTTCCTCCCTCGGATCTCAACTCTGTGTTGGAGTAGAGGAGCCTTCTGCCTAGCTGAGAACACAGCTCTCTCCATGCAACTTTTACAACATCATGGCAACTTGTCCCCTCACATCTAGTGACAAAGACATATGGTTCTCATACTTCACCATGTCTCAAAATAACTTCATGTAGAAATCCGTGCTCGTACATTCAGTAAGGAATTGAATACAAGCCAGGCTCTGAAAATTTTTCACTTGAGATCTCTGATATTTCAAAAGAATTGTGTTTAATCAAGGGAGAAACGCATGGGTGAGATGCTAAGTAGTTAAATGATACATATAGTAGTTACTAGAGAATTGTCCCAAGTACAGGAATAAATCCCTTCTGTTCTTCTTGTGGTGGGGACACCTCTCTGCTTAGAAATGTCCATGTGTCTTCTTTCTGGTCACAAAGCTAGATGAAATGCTAGAGTTTCCTATGGAGCTGGGAATAGCATGAAAATCTGTTGTAACTTACAGACTTGTGAGTCAACATGACATCCTCTTCTCAGGTTCTGGCTAGGTCTCCTATTGGTGCTCCTCCACTATCTGTCCCCACCAAGGTTACCTTGAGATCTGCAGCTACAGTGGGTATACCTTTTGTCTCCCAGGTTGCTGAATGATCTGCTGACCTTGGTGACCTGTGTACCTGCTGCCCTCTTTCTTGAATAAGAATTAAACTTGTGCTTCAGCCATTATTCATTATTATGACTGATAGCTTACTTGATTAGTACAGCCCCAGGTTCATCAACAATTTAAAAAGTAAGAGTTTATTTCACACTGGGTCTTATAAAGTACTCATTTAGACAATGTGGAGTTGGTCCTGAATGGTGGGAAGAAATTTTAATAGATCTAGGAGGAGCAGAAGTAGAGACTTAAGATACATAAAAAAGATAAGTAAAATCAAAGGGAACTCTTGTGCAGATAGGTGTGGAATGGTAAGAGGTGAGTCAATCTGAGCAGAGTAGAAAGATCTTAATGTTTGAAAGCAAGGATGGAAAAGATTGATCTAGATTGTGGAAGACCTTTAATATCTGGATAAACATTTTGACTTTTAGTGTTAGTGATATGTACATTTAAAAAAATGTGAGTGTTGTGGTGATGGAGTGGTTATCTAAGTAGATTAATTTCACAAAATTAATTTAAGGCCAAAATGAACTCTTTTTGGAAGTCTAAATAAGTTTCCTGAACTACTTTTCTATGAATTACCAAAAAAATGTAAGGCAGAAAATAGGAATAAAGAGTGGACCTTTGTCTTTTAGTCAAACCTAAAAAAAATTGGGGGATTTTCTTTTTTGTAGATAAAAATTTAAAAGCAAAAATTACCAATATGAACTCCCTCTCAGCATAACCATGTATTTGCCTGTTATGATGATGGATGTTCTTCTGTAGCACTCAGGGGGCATGACTGGCATTTGTAGTATTTCTTTTCCCCATAGCACTCTCAGCTGGTTGGAAGAGGAAGAGATTATGAAATCAATTGTATAACTGGGGTGTCTAGTTACACTTACAAGTTGGGGCCTGGGGAGTCACAGCAGTGATCAGCATGGGCCATAGTGAGGTGGAGAGGGACAGCGGTGACCAGCATAGGTTTCCTGAGCTGTGGGAATTGAAGTCAATAAGGGGACATTGATTTTCCCCAAGCATCATTAATTATTGTGTAAGACCATGAGGTCAAAAGGGTTGGAGCTAGACATACATAAAGGGCCAGGTAATGCATTATGAAGGAAACACGGAACCATAGATAAATCAGGAGGAAATGAGCAATTCAATAACTAGTTGGCTCATTGAACTGTCCTTAGTGAGAAGGAGAGTCTAATGTAAAGGAGGAATAAAATGGAACAAGAAGCCATCAAGCTAAGTTGCAGGTGAACATGCTGAAGTCTATTAGGGCTTCTTTATTGGGAAACTGCTCCAAAAGTGGTTAGAGAAGTGGGATGAACAACAGTGGTATCTTTGATGTCTGAGAGTCATTTAAACGTTTCCTATCAGGCTGCCCCTAAGTTCACTCATGAACAATGAAAAGAAAACAAGCACCAGACCAATGCATCTTAATTTCACTTTCTTTGGAATACCCTCTTCTCTTTTTTTTTTTTTTTTTTTTGTGTGTGTGTCAAGCCTGCTTTATTTTTTTTTTTGTATTTTTTTTTAATTTTTTATTGTTGGTTGTTCAAAACATTACAAATTTCTTGACATATCATATTCCACACTTTGATTCAAGTGGGTTATGAACTCCCACCTTCCCCCCATACACAGATTGCAGAATCACATCAGTTACACATCCATTGATTTACATATTGCCATACTAGTGTCTGTTGTGCTCCACTGCCTTTCCCATCCTCCACCCTCCCCCCTCCCCACCTCTCCTCTCCCCTCCCCTCCTCTCTCTCTACCCCCTCCACTGTATAACCCTGAGGGTCTCCTTCCATTTCCATGCAATTCCCCTTGTCTCTCCCTTTCCCTCCCACCTCTCATCCCTGTTAAATGTTAATCTTCTTCTCCTGCTCTTCGTCCCTACTCTGATCTTAGTTACTCTCCTTATATCAAAGAAGACATTTGGCATTTGTTTTTTAGGGATTGGCTAGCTTCACTTAGCATAATCTGCTCTAATGCCATCCATTTCCCTGCAAATTCTATGATTTTGTCATTTTTTAATGCAGAGTAATACTCCATTGTGTATAAATGCCACATTTTTTTATCCATTCGTCTATTGAAGGGCATCTAGGTTGGTTCCACAGTCTAGCTATTGTGAATTGTGCTGCTATGAACATCGATGTAGCAGTGTCCCTGTAGCATGCTCTTTTTAGATCTTTAGGGAATAGACCTAGAAGGGGAATAGCTGGGTCAAATGGTGGCTGCATTCCCAGCTTTCCAAGAAATCTCCATATTGCTTTCCAAATTGGCTGCACCAATCTGCAGTCCCACCAGCAATGTACAAGTGTACCCTTTTCCCCACATCCTCGCCAGCACTTGTTGTTGTTTGACTTCATAATGGCTGCCAATCTTACTGGAGTGAGATGGTATCTTAGGGTGGTTTTGATTTGCATTTCTCTGACAGCTAGAGATGGTGAGCATTTTTTCATGTACTTGTTGATTGATTGTATGTCCTCCTCTGAGAAGTGTCTGTTCAGGTCCTTGGCCCATTTGTTGATTGGGTTGTTTGTTCTCTTATTGTCTAATTTTTTGAGTTCTTTGTATACTCTGGATATTAGGGCTCTATCTGAAGTGTGAGGAGTAAAGATTTGTTCCCAGGGTGTAGGCTCCCTATTTACCTCTCTTATTGTTTCTTTTGCTGAGAAAAAAACGTTTTAGTTTGAGTAAGTCCCATTTGTTGATTCTAGTTATTAACTTTTGTGCTATGGGTGTCCTGTTGAGGAATTTGGAGCCCGACCCCGCAGTATGTAGATCATAGCCAACTTTTTCTTCTATCAGACGGCCTGTCTCTGATTTGATATCAAGCTCCTTGATCCATTTTGAATTAACTTTTGTGCATGGCGAGAGAAATGGATTCAGTTTCATTTTGTTGCATATGGATTTCCAGTTTTCCCAGCACCATTTGTTGAAGATGCTATCCTTCCTCCATTGCATGCTTTTAGCCCCTTTATCAAATATAAGATAGTTGTAGTTTTGTGGATTGTTTTCTGTGTCCTCTATTCTGTACCATTGGTCCACCCACCTGTTTTGGTACCAGTACCATGCTGTTTTTGTTACTATTTCTCTGTAGTATAGTTTGAAGTCTGGTATCGCTATACCGCCTGATTCACACTTCCTGCTTAGCATTGTTTTTGCTATTCTGGGTCGTTTATTTTTCCATATGAATTTCATGATTGCTTTCTCTATTTCTACAAGAAATGCCGTTGGGATTTTGATTGGCATTGCATTAAACCTATAGAGAACTTTTGGTAATATCGCCATTTTGATGATGTTAGTTCTGCCTATCCATGAACAGGGTATATTTTTCCATCTTCTAAGATCTTCTTCTATTTCTCTCTTTAGGGTTCTGTAGTTTTCATTGTATAAGTCTTTTACCTCTTTTGTTAGGTTGATTCCCAAGTATCTTATTTTTTTTGAAGATATTGTGAATGTAGTGGTTGTCCTCATTTCCATTTCAGAGGATTTGTCGCTGATATACAGGAATGCCTTTGATTTGTGCGTGTTGATTTTATATCCTGCCACTTTGCTGAATTCATTTATTAGCTCTAATATTTTCTTTGTAGAGCCTTTTGGGTCTGCTAGGTATAGAATCATATCATCTGCAAATAGTGATAATTTAAGTTCTTCTTTTCCTATTTTTTATGCCTTTAATTTCTTTCGTCTGTCTAATTGCTCTGGCCAGCGTTTCGAGAACTATGTTGAACAGAAGTGGAGAGAGAGAGGGCATCCCTGTCTTGTTCCAGATTTTAGAGGGAATGCCTTCAGTTTTTCTCCATTCAGAATGATGCTAGCCTGAGGCTTAGCATAGATTGCTTTTACAATATTGAGGTATGTTCCTGTTATCCCTAGTTTTTCTAGAGTTTTGAACATAAAGGGATGCTGTACTTTGTCGAATGCTTTTTCTGCATCTATCGAGATGATCATATGGTTCTTATTTTTAAGTCTATTGATGTGGTGAATAACATTTATTGATTTCCGTATATTGAACCAGCCTTGCATCCCAGGGATGAATCCTACTTGATCATGGTGCACAATTTTTTTGATATGTTTTTGTATCCGATTCGCCAGAATTTTATTGAGGATTTTTGCATCTAGGTTCATTAGAGATATTGGTCTGTAGTTTTCTTTCTTTGAAGTGTCTTTGTCTGGTTTAGGTATCAGGGTGATGTTGGCCTCATAGAATGAATTTGGAAGTTCTCCCTCTTTTTCTATTTCCTGAAGTAGCTTGAAAAGTATTGGTATTAGTTCTTCTTTAAAGGTTTTGTAAAATTCTGCTGTATACCCATCCGGTCCTGGGCTTTTCTTAGTTGGTAGTCTTTTGATGGTTTCTTCTATTTCCTCGATTGATATTGGTCTGTTTAGGTTGTCTATATCCTCCTGACTCAATCTGGGCAGATCATATGACTTAAGAAATTTATCTATGCCTTCACTATCTTCTAATTTATTGGAGTATAAGGATTCAAAATAGTTTTTGATTATCTTCTGTATTTCTGAAGTGTCTGTTGTGATATTGCCTTTTTCATCCCGTATGCTAGTAATTTGAGTTCTCTCTCTTCTTCTCTTCGCTAGCATCGCTAAGGGTCTGTCAATTTTGTTTATTTTTTCAAAGAACCAACTTTTAGTTTTGTCAATTTTTTCAATTGTTTCTTTTGTTTCGATTTCATTAATTTCAGCTCTGATTTTAATTATTTCTTGCCTTCTACTTCTTTTGCTGTTGTTTTGCTCTTCTTTTTCAAGGATTTTAAGATGAAGTATGAGATCATTTATTTGTTGGTTTTTTTCTTTTTTTAAGGAATGAACTCCAAGCAATGAATTTTCCTCTTAGAACTGCTTTCAATGTGTCCCATAGATTCCGATATGTTGTGTCTGTGTTTTCATTTATCTCTAAGAATTTTTAAATTTCCTCCTTGATGTCTTCTATAACCCATTGATCATTCAGTAACCTATTGTTCATTCTCCAAGTGATGTATGCTTTTTCCTTCCTTCTTTTATCGTTGATTTTCAGTTTCATTCCATTATGATCAGATAAGATGCATGGTATTATCTCTACTCCTTTATATTGTCTAAGAGTTGCCCTGTGACATAATATATGATCTATTTTTGAGAAGGATCATGTGCTGCTGAGAAAAAAGTGTAACTGCTTGATGTTGGGTGGTATATTCTATATATGTCAATTAAGTCTAGGTTATTAATTGTGTTATTGAGTTCTATAGTTTCCTTATTCAACTTTTGTTTGGAAGATCTGTCCAGTGGTGAGAGAGGTGTGTTGAAGTCTCCCATGATTATTGTATGGTGGTCTATTAGTCTCTTGAACTTGAGAAGAGTTTGTTTGACGAACATAGCTGCACCATTGTTTGGGGCATAAATATTTATGATTGTTATGTTTTTTTGGTGTATGGTTCCCTTAAGCAGTATGTAGTGTCCCTCTTTATCCTTTTTGATTAACTTTGGCTTGAAATCTATTTTATTTGATATGAGTATGGACACTCCTGCTTGTTTCCGAAGTCCATATGAGTGATATGATTTTTCCCAACCTTTCACCTTCAGCCTATGTATGTCTTTTCCTATCAAATGCGTCACCTGTAGGCAGCATATTGTTGGGTCTTGTTTTGTGATCCATTCTACTAGCCTGTGTCTCTTAATTGGTGAGTTTAAGCCATTAACATTTAGTGTTATTATTGAGATATGGGTTGTTGTTCCAGCCATATTTGTTTATTTCTGTTACTAAACATGGTTTGTTTCCCTCTTTGATTATTTCCCCCCCCCCTTTACTGTCCTACCTCCCACTGTTGGTTTTCATTGTTATTTTCCATTTCCTCTTCCTGTAATGTTTTGCCAAGGATGTTTTGAAGAGATGGTTTTCTAGCTGCAAATTCTTTTAACTTTTGTTTATCGTGGAAGGTTTTAATTTCATCTTCCATCCTGAAGCTTAATTTCGCTGGATACACAGTTCTCGGTTGGAACCCATTTTCTTTCAGTGTTTGAAATATGTTATTCCAGGATCTTCTAGCTTTCAGAGTCTGTGTTGAAAGATCAGCTGTTATCCTGATTGGCTTACCCCTAAATGTAATCTGCTTCCTTTCTCTTGTAGCTTTTAAAATTCTCTCCTTATTCTGTATGTTGGGCATCTTCATTATAATGTGTCTAGGTGTGGATCTCTTATGATTTTGCACATTCGGCGTCCTGTAGGCTTCTAGGATTTGGTATTCTGTCTCATTCTTCAAGTCTGGGAAGTTTTCTCGTATTATTTCATTGAATAGACTTCTCATTCCTTTGGTTTGGAGCTCTGTACCTTCCTGTATCCCAATGACTCTTAAGTTTGGTCTCTTAATGTTATCCCATATTTCTTGGATGTTCTGCTCATGGTTTCTTAACAGTCTTGCTGAGCTGTCTATGTTCTTTTCCAGTTGAAATACTTTGTCTTCATTGTCTGATGTTCTATCTTCTAAGTGTTCTACTCTGCTGGTAGTATTCTCCATTGAGTTTTTAAGTTGGTTTATTGCTTCCTGCATTTCTAGGATTTCTGTTTGTTTGTTTTTTATATCCTCTATCTCCCTGTATAGTTGATCCTTTGCTTCCTGGATTTGTTTGCGTAATTCGTTGTCGAAGTGATCTTTCATTGTCTGATTTTGCTGTCTAATGTCTTCCTTGATACTCCAGATCATCTGAAGCATGTATATCCTGAATTCTTTATCTGACATTCCATCTGCTGCAGCTGTTACCTCTTCTAAAGTTGAGTTGACCTGCATTGCTTGTGGTCCTTTCTTTCCTTGTCTTTTCATACTGCTTGCGTATCTTTCCTGCAGGCGCGGGCAGCGGCTCTGCTCTCTCCTTATTCCAATTGGGGTGTCGTGGCTACCACGCCGGCAGGTCACTGGCCCTGTTCTGGGCGCTGGCGGCGGCTCTGTTCTCCCCCTACTCCAATTGGGGTGACGAGTGTACCACGCCGGCAGGCCACCGGGCCTGATCCGCCGGTCGGTTGCAGGTTTGCCTACCCTGCAGGCGCGGGCGGCCGCTCTACTCTGCCCCTACTCCAAATGGGGTGACGTGTCTGTCATACCGGCAGGCCACTGGGCCTGTCCCGCTGGTCGGTCGCAGATCTTCCCACCTTTCGGGCACGGGTGGCGGCTCTGCTCTGCCCCTACTCCAATTGGGGTGTCGTGACTACCCTGCCTGCAGGTCACTGGGCCTGTTCCTGGCACGGGCGGCGACTCTGCTCTGCCCCTACTCCAATTAGGGTGGTGTGTGTACCACGCCGGCAGGCTCCTGGGCCTGATCCGCCGGTCTGTCGCAGGTCTGCCTACCTTGGAGGCGCGGGCGGCGGATCTGCCCTGCCCCTCCTACCACGCCTGCGGACCCCTGGGCCTGATCTGCAGGTTGGTCACAGGTCTGCTCACCCTGCGGGCACGGGTGGCGGTTCCGCTCTACCCCCACTCCAATTGGGGTCACGTGGCCACCACACTGGCAGGGCCTGATCCGGGCGTGGGAGAAGGATCTGCTCTGCCCCTACTCCAGTTGGGGTGACGTGTGTACCACACTGGCAGGCCACTGGGCCTGACCTGCCAGGCTGTCACAGGTCTGTTTACCTTGCAAGCGCGGGTGGCGGCTCTGCCCCGCCCCTCCTACCACGCCCATGTACCACTGGGTCGCGGGTCTGCCCACCTTGCGGGTGCGGGTGGCGGCTCCGCTCCGCCCCCTCTCCAATTGGGGTCATGCGGTCACCACGCTGGCGAGCCGCTGGGCCTGCTCCAGGCGCTGGCGGCAGCCCGGCTCCTCCCCTCTGGCTCGACGACAAATTGAGGAGACTCGGGTGTCCGTGCCTCACCCCCCCTACCAGGAGACCAACTGTTTCTGTTGCCTCTGGTATTGATGAAGTTCTCTCCTCCGCCGCTTTCTGCTGACATCAGATCTCTGCCATGTTGGTATCCTATGCGAATGGCAGCATTTCGTTCCCCTTGCCGGGCAACCAAAGCAACAGGTGAGTCCTGACCAGCCCTCAGCAGGACCCGGACCGAGAAGCAGTTTCCATGGGCTCCTAGCCCCGGGCCAGGGAAGTTCCGGGAGCTGAACTCGGCCGCTTAGTGCTTGGTGTATGCTCTGATAGGAGCAGGGTCCAAGAAGCAGCCTCCGCAGGCTCCCCAGCCCTGGGCCAGGGCGGTTCCGGGAGCCGGAACTCGGCCACCCCGAGCTCGGTGTTCGCTCCGATAAGATCAGGTTCTAAGAAGCCCCCAGGCACTGAACCCTAGCAATCTGTCTGCAAGCCGCAGGCGAATGGCAGCCTGAAATTACCTGTTCTATGGCTGAATGAGCTATGGTCAGTCGAAAACAGGGATGGTGACGTCAGCTTTCCAACATGGTGGCTGCTGGCCTCCTCTGTGGTCTGACCAGTGTGGAGAACCGAGATGGACCGCTTCCTTCCCCTGTGTCAAACCCAGAATTCAGCCCTGAGTACGGTGCTTGCATGGCTGGCAGAAACTGCAGCGCTGTATTCCTGCGTCGCTATCTCCTTGTTTCCCAGCGTGCGCTGCAGACTCTAGCCGCGGGGCGATTTGCTGAATAAGCAGTGTTACCCTCTGTGCGACAAACCTCTCACGTTTGAGTCCCCGTAGCCGATCCTCGTGCGATGGAAATCCTTCCTCCAGGTTCCGGAGCACCCCACTATTGCTGGAAATTCCTAACAAGATAGCCTTTAGCCGTCCTGACTTGTCATACTCCCACACAGTGAAGCAGCACACGGGGGCAATGCACTCCCCTCGCCACCATCTTCTATCTCCACCCTCTTCTCTTTGTAGCTCAGTCTTCATTTTTCTCAGTATAATTCTTACACTATTCATTACCAATTCTTAAAAGAGGTTCTTTTAGCATCATCATCTGGAAGCAAACAAAATGTGTTTGTACATAAGGCCCACTGTCTGATTTCCAAGGACTTTCCAAGTGATTAATCTTGGCCAGTTAAATGTTGCATCAGTCAATAACAGAAACAAACACACCAGAAGGGCAAATAAACATCCACCCCTCTGTCTGAGGACAAGGACGGGCATCTGTGTTACAGCAGCCCTTTTGCAGCAGAATAGCATCTCAGGCAGTACACCACGTGGTTATGCTTACAACTTCCTTCCAATGGGACTCACTGATCATGTGAGTCTTGTCTGTGCTTTGTGTATAGAATAGAGCAAGAAAGCCTCAAGATATTTACTATTTATCCATTAAACCATTTTTGGATTACCTACTTTGTGTCATGCATGAGGACCGAGGATGGGTCTTATGTGAACTGCAGTGGAAGGATTCCTGTATCGATTTTCTCATGGAAGTTATACTATGGTGAGGAAAAAGAGGCTAGGCAATAATTATGATAAACTAGAAGGAGTGCCATTATGGGAGGTTCAGGGCGAGATTCAGGCACACAGTGGTGAATTGATGCTCATCACTGGGTGAGAGAATTTCTCCCTGGGTAAATAATGCATAAGTTGACAAAGCTGGAAGAACAGTTCAAGAAGTATCCAGAAGAAGGTGTTGGGATGAGGAGGGTTTCTGTCAGAAAGATTCTTGGTCAAGATCAGGATCACCTTAGTGAGATGGAGAGGGGAAGGGATTTTAGTAGCATTGGAGAATGAAATGTATGTCAAGGTACCCCAAATCAACCTGGAGATGAGTCTGTAGGCACGGGATACATGGTGACCTCAAAGCCTTAGGTTGTATTTTACCTTAGTGGGGGTCAAACTGTCAGTACTATTATGTCACAGGGTAGAGTGGGCACTTGGTGAGGAAGACGGGAGGGTGAGAGTCCTGTTGGCCATCACTATAGCATGCAAAGAGGGATGGTACACCCAGGCTCTGAGGCAGAGATGGTTGGAATGGAGACAACTGGAAAAGTTCAAGCATTGTTTAGAAAACAGACCCATCACATGTCCAAGAGGGTGGGATTGGATGTGGCTTCCAAGAATCTGGCTCCAGAATGGACCCATAGGGTTTTATTTTCTAAAACAATGGCACCCAAGGGAATGAGAAAGTTCTAGAAGGGAAATTTTTGGCTTCATCTCACATTAGTGTGACATCTAAATAACCCTTTTCTGTGTATGGGTGTGTCTTCCCATCTAGAACTTTAAAGAGGCATTTGAAATGGTGTGTGTGAGTGGGTGTCTTTTATCTATATCTGGGCAATATTCATGTATGTAAGATAAGTAGAACCTTAATTGTAAATGAGATTACTGAATTTGATTATGTCCCACAGATAGGGTGGACAGGGCCTCCAATGACTTAAGTAAAAGGTTAATGAAAAGAGCCAATATTAGAGATGGAAGAGAAGTGCTCAGGAGGAAGGAAATAAACAAGCAATAGTCATAGTGTTGTAAGAGGGGAACAGAGTAAGTCTGCTTGCCCCAGCTCCATTGTGGTCATGTGAATAGTATGTGTTGCAATATGTTGCAAGGATGTAGCAATGATACCACAAGAATGTAGCAATGATGTTGCAAGAATGTAGCGGCAGCTTTGCAAGGATGTTGCCACAATATGATAGTGATGTTGCCAGCTGATGGAAATTTTCAGCTCTGTTATAATCTCACAGGACCACTGCCATATATGTGGCCCATCATGGACTAAAATGCCATTATATTGCCGTGACTGTATGAAAAGGCAACACAGAAGTTCATAAGCATCAGGCAAATGATCCATCAAATTAGGAATACTATGAATAGTAAAAAGACCATTGATTAATTTGGTAATTTTCAGTGATGGTATCTAAAAGATCGTATATTATAACCAATGTAGGTTTTATGTAGAAATTTAATGGTGTAGTGATAATTACAATTAAAAACTCAAGTCCTTGCTGTGTTTTTGGGCTCTGGTTTTTCCCCTGGATAAATTAAAAATAATTGTGTGTCTGTCTGGATTTGCCCTCGTGAAGCCCTGTGCCTGTCTTTTTGAGCAAAGCAGTCTGCCTTTATTGTCCCCTTTTACCTCCCTTCCATTTGAGACACATCTTGGGGAAGTTCCTTGTGTGTGGTGGCTGTATAGTCTCTTCAGCAAATGGCATAATGCCTCTAAAGATGCCCTGTGGTTAAGGTTAGAACACTGCTTGGTGGCAAGACTAGCGCCCTGCTCTCTCGACCCTGATGAGTCTCTGTAGCTGATTGATGCTGTGTTATCATGTAGCTAGCAGTCTTCGTCATTCTTTAAAGGGTTCAATCATCACAGAAGGCCAGAAAAGACAGTTCCTGCAGAGAGTTTCTCCATCACGTGAAGTTCGAAGGCGCTCATTTATGGAGGTGCTGCTTGCCACGACAGGATCACCCTGCAACAACTTTCTTGTCTTTTAACGATGGATGAATGTTTCCATAAAAGTTGAAGTGAAGTAGCAGGTGAGAATGGCAGCACTTCCCATTTTTTATGTAGTTTGGCACATTTTCCCCTGGGGCAGACTGCACTGAAGGAGACTTTTAGAAGTGGAATGGAACATAATATTCTTCAAAAGTGAATTCATTAGTCTCTCTCCGGGAGTCAAAAGACACACAAAAAGCAGCTGTTTTATGTTGTGGGATAATTTTTCTACCTATTTTTGGTATAAGACATGCACATATTTTGTACTTTCCAAAGGGAAGTTACTGACCCAAGAATTCAGAAGATCTGTTTTTTGGTACTTTTAAAAATTATAAGAAACTGAATGATTGATTTTAACATTCAGATGCTTTATACTTCTATAAAAAGACAACCTTTCCATCTTACTTTTTCTATCATGAGACATTAAAAACCATCTTTTGGTCCCTTTTAGTTAAAAGCCTTCCGTATCACCTGAGCATCACAGTGAGGATGGTTTCGTGGGCTGTAGGTCACCATCATACACAGCAGTGTCGGTCGGAAGAGCTGCTGCTGCTCATTCAACATGCCGTAGCAGCCAGGTTTGCATGGATCCCATTCCCCTGTGAGATCCTGGGAAGGCCAGGGTCCAGACCCCCAGAGCTCTCTGATACTCCTGTATTTGGCTAAAGCTGGTGTGGGCTTCAGCAGAAGCCGGGCCTTGAGGAAGCGAGGCCTGATGAAGTGAAGAGCTAGGAGGAAGGCGGCCATTGTACTTTTGTCCTACAGGCTGGGGCTTCACTATGACCCAACACGACCCCAGGCTTAAGGACTCTGCCTTTCTGCCTCCGCTCATCCCTTGACATTCTTGGAGAGGTGGGTAAGTAGAAAGGTAGATGGAGACAATGTTGGAGGCTGGTCTCACTTCTGAGATGTTGTGTAATGTACCTCCATCTTTAAAACTCCAGGTTTCTCAGTCTCAAGTTAACCTTTCTAACGCCCAAAGTGATATTTACAAAGAACAAGATGAAACAGGAAAAAAGAATGAACTGTTAATCTGAAGGAGGTCCAGGGTTGGGTCTGAAGCAAGTCTAACATTATCACAGAACCTAAGCATATGCATTTTGCTTTGTAGTCAACATGTTGGTCTATTCTGGGAAGTGAGGATTATAACTTTTAAAAACATTATGCTTGAATTTCAGGCTCAAAAATTTAAAATAAAAACTAGCTATAGCATTGATGCCACTGTCGATTTTGGCTAAGGCTTCTCACCCTCTGATATGCTTCCTCAGAAACATTCCTCAAGGCCCTGCAGCCACTGGTGACTGCCCTTCAGCTGCAGTCTTCCTTCCCTGGGTTCTTCATGGCTCAGCTTCATGGCCACCTCCTCTAAGAGCTGTCCCTGAGTATTCCATCTCCTATCTGCAATGCTTCATCTTTGATGTTTCTCTCTTTCTCCACCTTCACATCATAATAAATACTACATTCCACTGCTTCTCATCTCCCCTCAGCCCCCTCTTCTCTTCAGCCAGCGTTATCTAATGAAACTGCCTCCTCCTCGGTCTACCTGGGTCTACACCCTCTCAGATACCACCATCTAATCTTGGTATGTAATGGGAGTATTCCTTTTATGGGCCAACCACGTCACCTTCTACTTGAAACCTAAGAAATTCCCATCTGTAGACATTATTTTAAAGTCTATGTCATCTGCACAAGTGGAATATCACCTGCACAGCAGCAGAGGTGACAGTTATCTGGTTGTCATTAGATATGTGATACTTAGCAGAAAGCCCAGCACAGAGCAGGAACTCAGTAAGACTTGATGAATGAATGAGTGTGTGAGTGTCACCATGGGGTCTGTTGGAATATCAGGAGAGCCTCCTGATGAAGACTCTAGACTGTTGATTTTCACTAGGGAAACTTCTAGATGATGAGGTGGGATTCTAATTCACAATGAAACTCAAGTAGGGATAACTTTAATGTGAAAGGTTTATTCATTAGCAACATAAATTATCAATTTTCCCCTAGTGAACAATTCTATCTTATGGATTTCTGGTGAACACTAATTCTGGGAGGGCAGTGAGGGGATCTCTGGGGGAGGCTGTGTTTCGTGGTTGAAGATGAGGCTGTTCTTGGAGACTTCATAGTGAAGAACAGAGAGATGTTCTTGTCCCTGCCCTTGAGTTGGCCAGGACTGCAAAGGTAAGAAATAAGACAATTCGAATTGAGCTAATCACTTCAATCCCACAGCAAGGGAGGAAGGAGCTGGTAAAATCCCACGGGGTAGCATCTTCATAGCAGAGAGAACATTAAGCCTTTGGTTTTTTGGGATTGGCTTATTTCACTTAACTTGATAGCCTCCAGTTCTATCCATTTACTGGCAAAAATGGCAAGTTTTACTCTCTATATGTATGATATGTAAAAATACCTCTACTGTCATGTGTAACTAAAAAGAACAAATACAGAAAATGCCGTGGACTAGGGGAAAACCAACACAGGTCCAGACGACAGAGAAAGCTCATTGTACGGTGGAGTTTTGAAAGATCAGTGAGAACACCATCAGCCTGGGAGGGGGCCTGTATGGACGTGGGTGCTGACCGTGGGGCGAGGGTGAGCTGTGGAGGAGGCTGAGCTGTTGCTGGCTGTGCCTGGGCCGGTCAGGGTGTCAGACAATAGTGAGGCCCAAATGTGTGTTTGAGTTGAGGATTAAACTAGAAAACTCATGGAGGCTGGGCTGCAGGTGGGGAGAACAGAAAAGGAGAAAAGAAACATCTGAAACTCCTCTTCCTGAAGGAGAGATCTACTTCTCACGGTTGTGACTTCACAGTGTCTAATAATGTTACTAAATAAATGTCAGACCAGATCTCACGCTTGCCTCCAACACTACATCTTTCATAAAAGACTAACTGCTGTTAAAATTTATAGTCTGCTATAAATAATTCGCTTCATTTCTGTGCCCATGTTGTACTTGCAAAGGTCTGATTTCTCCTTTTTACTAGACTGACCAGATGTTTTATGACAAATAGACACAGTTAGTTTTTATAATTACCCACTCAGGAAGGTATTTAAGAACTAGACAGTTGGCCCTGATATTCAAGTTATGATACTTGCAGAGAAAAATTTCTGTGAATAACTGAAGCATCCTCCTAAGATATTTGTTTAAAGTTTGCATTTTTAATAGTCTTTCCACATTCATTGAAATTGACAGTTATCTTCTAAAATGATAATTCATATGAATTAAATATTTTTAATCCTTAACTCCAAAATTATTGATAAGCAAGAAACATTGTTAAATATCTACTTCTAGGCATTGATACATTTTTGAGGAAATTAACTTAGAGTTGTGGTTTATGTGTGCATATATTAATTGTTTTTTTTAGTTATGCATGACAGTAGAATTCATTTAAACATAATTATACAAGCACTGAATTAGGATCCCATGCTTGTGGATGTACATGATGATGGTATTCACTGAGTTGTTTTCATATATGTACCTAGGAAAATTATATCAGGTTCATTCCACTGTCTTTCCTTTTCCTATTCTCCCTCCCTTCCTTCCATTCCTCATTGTCTAATCTACTGAACTTCTGTTCTTCCCCTCACCACCACCTCTTATTGTGGGTTAGCTTCCACATATCAGAGAAAATAATCTTTGACTTTTTAAGACTCGCTTATTTCATTTAGCATGATAGTCTCCAGATCCATCCACTTGCTGGCAAATGTCATAAAGTCATTCTTCTTTATGGATGAGTAATACTCTATTGTGTGTATATATACCACATTTCCTTTATTCATTCATCTGGTGAAGGGTATCTAGATTGACTCCATAGCTTAGCTGTCGTGAATTGAGCTGCTATAAACATTGATCTGGCTGCATTACTGTATGCTGGTTTTAAGTCTTCTGGATATACACCAAGGAGTGGGATAACTGGTTCAAATGGTGGTTCCATTGTAAGTTTTCTGAGGCATCTCCCTACTGCTTTCCAGAGTGGTTCCACCAATTAGGAGTTCCACTGCAAATTGTATGAGTGCACCTTTCCCCCCACATTCTCACCAGTGTTTATTGTTACTTGTATTCTTGATGTTTGCCATTCTGACTGGAGTAAGATGAAATCTCAGCCTAGTTTTAATTTTCATTTCTCTAATTGCTAGACATGTTGAACATTTTTTCATATGTTTGTTAACCATTCATATTTCTTCTGTGAAGAAGAAATATTTCTTCTTTTCGGTTTCTTTGACCTTTGATTGATTAGGTTATTCAGGATTTTTTTGTTGAGTTTTTGAATTCATTATATATCATAGAGATCAATGCTTTATCTGAGGAGCAGGTGGCAAAGATTTTCTTTTCTGTAGACTCCCCCTTCATGCTCCTGATGGTTTCCTTCACTGTGAAGATTTTCATTTTGATATCGTCCCACTTACTGATTTTTGATTTTACGTTAGGAGTCTTATTGAGGGAATCAGTTCCTATGCCAATATTGGAGTGTTGGGCCACATTTTCTTCTAGTATGTGAGGGTCTCTGGTCTAGTGCGTAGGTCCTTGATCCACTTTAAGCTGAGTTCTGTGCAGGGTGAGAAATAGGGATTAAATTTCATGCTGCTACGCATGAATTTCTGGTTTTCCCAGCACCATTTGTTGAATAGGCTATCTTTTCTCCAACATATGTGTTTGGCACCTTTGTCTGTGTGAAATAACTATATTTTTGCTAGTTTGTCTCTGTGTCTTATATTCTATTTGTCTTCTTGCCTGTTTTGATGCCAATGCCATGATGTTTTTATTACTATAGCTCTGTAATATAATTTTAGGTCTGGTATTTTGGTGCCTCCTGCTTTGCTTTTCTCTCTAAGGAATGCTTTGGCTATTCTGATTTTCTTATATTTCTAAATGAATCATGACTGCTTCTTCTATTTCCATGAAGAACATCTTTGGAATTTTGATAGGAATTACATTAAATACATATACCACTATTGGTTTTATGTCCAGTTTGACAATATTAATTTGCCTATCCAAGAACATGGGAGGTCTTTCCAACTTCTAAGGTCTTCCTCAATTTCTTTCTTTAGTGCTCTGTAGTTTGCAGAGGTCTTTCAAATCTTTTGTTAGATTCCCATTTTTTAAGGCTATTGTGAAAAGGATGGTTTTCCTAATTTTTTTTTTTTTTATTGACCATTCGTGTATAGGAACACGATTGTTTCATGGGTGTTGATTTTGTATCCTTCTACTTTGCTAAATTCATAAGTTTATGAACTCAAGAGTTTCCTGGTGAAGGTTTTGGGTCTTCTAAATATAGAATCATGTCATTAGCCAACAAAGATCATTTGAGCTCTTCTTTTCCTATTTGTATTGTTTTAATTTCCATCTTATGCCTAATTGCTCTGGCTAGACAATTGAGGACTATGTTGTGGTGAAAGTGGGCATCCCTGTCTTGTTCCAGTTTTAGAGGGAATGCTTTCAGTTTTCCTCCATTTAGAATAATTTTGGCCTTGGGTTTGTCATATATAGCTTTTACAATGTTAAGATATATTCCTACTATCCCTGGTTTTTCTAGTGTTTTGAACATAAATGGAAGCTGTATTTTGTCAAATGCTTTTCCAGCATCTATGGAGATAATCATATGATTCTTGTCTTTAAGTCTATTGATGTGATGAATTACTCCTTATGCCCCCTGCCCCACTGTTTCACAGCAGCATTGGGAATTTCAACTGCCTGCCTTTTGTACGCATTCAGAGCACACCCCATACCAGCCTGGAGTTAGTCATCAGTGCTGGGGGATATGTAAAGCATAATACCAGGTTCTACTTGGCATCTTGTCCCTCCTCATTGACTGCTCCTCCAGTCATCCTCCTTCACATACTGTGGCAGATAGCCTGGCACCCTAGATCCTGGGCCAGGGAGGTGGGTCTGTCTGCTGCCAGTGCTGCTGTTCTGCAGGTCAATGGGGGCGGTGATGGGGCTGGTAGCTCTTGGAATAGCCTGTGACCTGGATCCCTCACTCACTGTACCCCAGAGGCACCGGGAGAGTTGGCATCTTCTTTTGCCCTCTGGACACAGATATTGAGGGCAAATGCTGAGTCTCAGCCCTCAAGGAGTTGGGAAGCTTGGTGGGCACATTAGTCCCTGGCCACATCATCATGCCAGCTCCTTGTTGGTCTGCGTCATGTCTGAGTCCCTGACATAGATACCCTGGGTGTGAGTTTGAAAGAAGGACAGCACTAAGCTGAGTTGTAATTTTGATGGGTAAAGAGAATGCTATTATTTCTTTAGTATTATACTGATTTATCTGTATAATATTGCCCAATTGTTTACAAATCCTCAGGGAAGAAAATTACTGTAATCAGGAGAGCTTGGAAAAAAACAACTCTAAAAAAGATACACTCAGGTGGCTATTCATTCAAGTAGTTAAGCCTAGATGGGTAAGTGGACCTGAGGGACCATTGGGCCTGTCCTCTGAAGCCACACACAACCAGTTCTGAATCCTTCTTCTGACTCAGGATGGCTGAGGGGCAACACGTGTGCTATTGGCACCTCTGAGCATTAGGGTCCTTGTCCACACAGTAGAGCATCAAGGACCACACTTGATGGTTGCAAGGTAGCCAGCGGGCATAGTGCTGGATGTTGTTGGTAATACAGTCACCATCTTAATGCATTCCTCTTTAAGGGATGATTACATTTCTTTGCTTATAAAAGAATTCATTTCATGTTTGATTGTATATAAATGTTTATCATACGTGTTTAGTTAAATCTTGAGAAGTTACAATAAATCAATGACATTGATAGGTTATAAAAATAGGTGCTTTTAGAAA
Organism: Marmota flaviventris; assembly: GCF_047511675.1. Classification (NCBI taxonomy): domain Eukaryota; kingdom Metazoa; phylum Chordata; class Mammalia; order Rodentia; family Sciuridae; genus Marmota; species Marmota flaviventris. Next base: position 7,037,948 of record NC_092513.1, on the reverse strand, counting down.
GGTAGAAAGTTACTCCACCACATTATTCTTTATAAGAGGGATTCTGAAGACCAAATATTAGGATTTCTTTTTTTTTTTTCTTTCATTTTTTTTAAAAAAAATTTCTGGTCTCTTAGGGAATTGAATGAACTATGTAGCCCATCATTGAATGTGTTCAACTATGTGTCATGTAGTTTTGTAAGTGCTGTCTTAACCCAGTTTGGGGCCCTGGCTAGAGGCCAGTCATCTTGGCTTCCCAGTAGCTGGTGCTTCCACACCCTAAACACCCCCTTGTTGGGCTTCCACTCTCTGGGTCACTGTCTGCCTGCTTTCTTTGCTTCAGGGATTGGTGACCCCAATCCCAAAGTCGTTCCCATAGTGAACCCCAATCCTACTTACAGTGCTCACTATTCGTGTCCACAGAAACTATAGTAAAGGCAGTTCTTCCTCTCTCTGCCTGAAGACCAGGGACTGACCCTGGTGACCCCTCTGTCCCCACCCAATGGCAGGATGTGTGGTCCTTCTCGGAGACTGTGCATAGAATAAATGATCTTTTCAGTGGTGACTGATTTTCTGGGCTTACCATAGCTAAATAATCAAAGATCTATTAAACACATGGTCCTGATAATTGAGACTCAAGACAGTCTTTAATCTTTTCTTAGTATTTGGATGCAAAAATATTTTCCCAAGGTACATACATGTTGATGGTTAAAATCTAAAGGTGCATGTGTTGCCTGCATGCATGTTCTGCCCCCTGGAGTAGGGCTAAACACAATATTTCTTCTTATTCTTCATTTCATAGTGCTGCTACTCGAAACTAGAGTTTACTTTGAAGTAAAAATGACAATTGGAAGAAATATCACAGTCCTGGAGGCTCCCCAGGTTTCTCTCTCTGCCATTCTCTCTTGATAATAACTGTTACATCCCATCAGGTGCCATTCCAACACTACTGGGAACTCGGTGCTCACCTGAAACACCACATGTGTGGGAAGCAGCACAAATTGCTATCTCTAGGGAAACCACAATTCTGAGAATTCTCTCGTTGACTGAGTTTGAAATTTTAGTGTTAATGTGGTGGTAAAATGAGAGGATATGTCTGCCTTGGATTAACAGTTGGATTATGGGTTGAACTGACACAACGGCTTTATATTTCCATGGCGAAAGAAGCTTTTCACCTAACCTGAGCTGGTTGAACTTGGACATTTCCATTTTTTATCTTAAAAAGTTGGAATAAAGTATTTCCTTGCCTACTTATTAGTGCTCTTTATGATGGTGCACATTTTTGAATCTAGCATTTTCTCTGATGTAAGCAACTCTTTTCTTAGGTTGTGGCTTCATTTGAAGAAATAACCCTATTTAGGTTACTTTGTGTTCAAATTTATTTTTGTGCTAAATGTCTTCCAAAGGGATTGGAAAATTGAAAGCATTTTCAGAATTTAAGTGCAATTTTTATCAGGAAAGTTGCATGTACAGTAGTCTCCCCTAAACCATGGGGGATATGTTCCAATTCTCCCAGTAGATAACTTGAAACCATAGATAGTAGTGAGCCCTATTTACACCTTTTTTTTTTTTTTTTTTTTTTGCCTGTACATACACGGCTATGATATAGTTTAATTTATAATTAGGCCTAGTAAAAGATTTGCAAAAATAATAATACATTTTAGCAAATTTAGCACATGATCTTTTCCCCTTTTTCTTATTAAGGGAGGAACTTTTACCTTTTTCACTTATAGGAAGCTCTTTATAGCTTCCAATGATATGCTTTGCCAGAATAGCTGCTCTTAGGCACTCAGGCCATGATTATGTAAAGAAGGATTCCTTGAATACAAATACCATGGCACTGCTGTAGTGGATGTGATAACTGAGATGACTACTAAGTGACAAATGGGAAGGTAGGGTATACAGTGTGGATACATGGGCAGAAAGGATGATTTATGTCCCAGAAAGAATGGAATGGGACAGCACAGGATTTCATAAAGCTACTCATGAGGATGTGTAATTTAAAACTTGTGAATTGATTATTTCTGTAATTTTCAGCAATGAGTATGGAGGATCAAATTGCTTGGGTTGCTCTGATCCCAACTAGCCATTGGCCCTTGGGAAAGAAACAAAGCTGTGATCCCATTCACTTAACAGATGTTGCATGTGCAATGTGTTGATGCTGTGTTTATTATTTTTCTGGGATGATACAATGTCTCCAGAAAACTTAATATGTTTTCAGTAGGGGGAAAATCATACTGACCCCATACTACTATAAAATACTATGTAACTATTTTATTTGTGAAGGTGGAAGCCTATTACAATTTCTGTCACTTGTTTTTGTTGCAATGTTTCAGAATTGGTCTCTACTATATAAGATAAGGCAGAGAGTTTTTTATTTTTAAAGGAAAATGTCACAGTGATATTACAATGAAGTAAATTTATATGACATACTAAAAGCTCAGGATAATTAGATTCTACTTAAAATTAAAGTCAGTATAAATATAAAAATATAACCGTTGGAAACACTCATTATAGAGATGATCTTCAATTATCACACCGAGTAGCAAACTAGCATGTTTTATAGCGGTGGAAGGTGAGGTGCAGGAAGGGTAGTTAAGTTCCCTAGTCACACACTGAGCCAGGTTTAAAGCCCAGATGGTCTAACTCAGTTCTAACCCACTTGGGAACTAAACATCAAACATGAATCAATTCTACAAACAGTTTCTGAGGATGTATTTTCTCCAAGGTTGTAGAAATTTTCATTATGCTCTCAGATATATGGGGGAGTAAAAAGGGTTGTAATATATGGACTTATCCTTAAAGTTCTTGAAGCTTTAGAATGAGGTGCACACAAATTAATCTGACCTACTAAATTAATGAACTAATACACATACTTCCTTCATAAGACACATAAGGCAAATATCCTGTAAGGGTCCAGCTCATCACAGCATGAAAGTATCTTGATTGTTACAGTCAGTAATCCCCCTGCCCCCAACACCCACTTCAACTTGAAATACTCAAGGAGAAAAATGTGCTACCTGCATTTGGATTGCCTGTGTGGATTCTTAGTTAAGCTATGAAGAGGAGAAAGATCAAAACTCTTTGTAAGGCTGTAGAAGAAAAGAGGGGTTGTTTTGGGTTGTCCAGGACTGTTTCTACCCTGGGAGATACTGGGCAAGAGGAACACTAAGAACTTGAAAGATGTGAAGGTAAGAGACACAAAGGACGGATCTCCTTGGGTCAGGAAAAAGCCCCTTGATTTTCTCCGAAAGTTTTCTAGGGCAGCGCTTCCAATTTAGATATGACAGAATTGGCTTTATCAAATAGTAGCAGGTTTTCTTTCTCATTTTCTCTTCCATGTGTTTTTGTGAGGATTAATATTGATAAATGTCTTATTTAAACTCATTTAGCAGAAAACACGGTTGGCATTAAATAATACTAAAGTAAAAAAACTTTTTGGAAACTAAATCATTATTTTGGTTCTACTCCACATTTCCTGATGGGAATACAATTACTTGAAAATATTCAGTATGTTAAAAGGGATGAAAATTATTACTTTGAGCATTTCATTAGACAGTCAATTTCCTGACACTATTCTTGAGAGAGTACCATGTATAAGAAGAACAGCATGATTTCAAAGATTTATCAAGACCTTTGTTTCAAAGATAGCCCAATAATTTTTTTTTGTCAAGTAAATACTTTATGGCATTGTTAAAAAAAATCAGAAAATACTGACAAATCTAGGGTTAGAATGCAAATTGCACTCAAAGACATCCCCGATGGGGCTTGGTGTTACAGGAGTTCTTTCCTGGGACTTATTTCATCTCACAGGTGCCATTCCCTATGCAGTTTCCGTATTGCAGTCATTTCTCCATAGCCATGACAGAACACAGTGTCACATTCCACTGATGGTCTTCAGGTCCCCAGGGACCTGTGCACATCAGGGAAGACACCCGTTTCTGTGTCAGAGGTAATGAGCATCTTTCTTTCCACCTGCAGTTTTTACTGCAGTTCTTTATGCTTGTTGATCCCACACAATTCTTTGCACATGACATTCTCTCTTTCACGGGGCTCTTTATTTCCTCTCCCAACCTTGCAACCCAGGCTAACTATGGAAACTCAAAATGAACATGAAAATAGGATTTCAACGTGGTGACACAGAAAAATAATGATGAAGGTAAAAGATGAGCCCAGTTTTGATGCATTATTTAGAAACCTCACATTGCTGCCATGAAGCTGTTCCCCTGAGCACCAACGAGGTGTGACAGTAGGAATGGCAGTGACGGGCAGGCGGGGGAGAACCAAGGCAAAGTGCTTTTTTCTTATATGCCTTTGTGTACTTGCTCAGGGGTCAAGGAAAAAACCACCTCTCACCACAATGACTTATGATCATTACACTGCTACAGATAATTGGACCTTGTTGGTAGTCAGCCGTTAATTATTTGTCTATTTGTCAGGAATCACTGCTACATGCTATTGTTCCTTTGCCTCTCTCTGTGAATGGGAGCTATATTTTATTTCATTAATAATGTTCTTCTCTACTGTAAGACAAGAGATGCAGAAACAAGGATGTATGTTTACACAGCAGGCAAGTCTGGCTTTCACAGCCAAGGTAACAAAGGCTGTGAACAGGTACTTTAAAAACAAGAAGCCATTTTTGTCTATACTGTATTGAAAGCACAAGAATTCATTTTAGCAGGAGAAATCCCATGTACTTCTACAGGATAATTAGAGTCCCTTCATGAAATGTTCTATTGTTCTTATACAGTCTTATCATTTTTAGAACGCTTGTGGAAACATGTATTTTTAATTAAACAATGGAAGCGGGTTATCTAAAGTGGCTCTGCTTCCAATTTCATTATCAACATCACCTACTTCTCATTACATTCCTTTTCATTAAAAAAAAAAAAAAGTCAGTGACCCACTTCCTTAAGAATTTGCTCTGGAAAATTGGGAACTGCTGTAACTTGGGTATTATCAATTAAAGGTCAAGTGCCCTGTCCTGCCAATGCCCACTTGAGGTCAGAGGGCAGGCGTGGGCTCCTCATGAAGTGACATGTGGAATACTGATCTACAAGTGAGGTGTGAGGCTGTGGGAAGGGGTGGCGGGACCACTTGGCTTGGAGATATCACGGTGTGGGAAATAATTCTCCCAGGCACAACCGTCCAGGTATTGGCAGGCGGGTTTATATTTAATGCCAGATAATAAAATTAGGAGATAAAAGTGGAAATATCAAAGGAGACAGCACTTTGGGAATGATGAAAGAGCAATCTGGATGAGCTAAGTTTCATGATAAAGGTTAACCTGACCAACTGATGAAGAGAAATTAGGGTGAGGATAACCAGAAGATAGTGCAAGGGTACAGTTATGCTGCAGTTGAGTGTTTAGGTGAAGACATAAATTGATAGGAAAGAAAACCCTTAAAAGAGTTGTATTAGGAGGCAAACCCTAGAATATTTTTTAAATACTTTAAGGAGGTAACTATTTTATGACAAATCAAGCTGGAAACTAAGAAGTAATTTGGAATTGCTATTGATGGGTTTATGTACTCATTGATGCTAAGATTTTGTGTGACATTAAAATGTAAAAGGGAAACACAAAGCTTGGAGCTCTGAACCCTTTTCATGGAGATAGTCAATAGAAAGGTCAAAGCTCTGTCCCCTGTGTGGTTATGCTCCCTCCCAGCACGAAAGCTAGAAGTGCTCAAGCAGGAAGGTGGTGGCAGAGATACAAGAGGCTTAGTGCTGCCTTAGGGGTGGGGTGATGTGCCTGAGGGACACTTGCGGGCTCCCCTGTTGGTGGGAAGGTCTGATTACCAAGGGGCACTAACCACCAAAACTCATAATTCTGAGCCCAAAAGCATTAGAAAATTTGCTATAGAGAATGAATCAGGTACTTAGAGAAAGAGGTGGGAATCTCACGGCTTGTTGCTGGCCAAAGCAGGTCTTGTTCCCAGACTCCCCGAGTTTTTCCTGGAAACCTAAAATCACTGTGATGATCAATGTGAAGAACCAGGATCAGATGCATACTGAAGCCTGGGAGCTGCAAGTTCCTCAGTGCCACACTGTGCCTAGTCTGTCATAAGTGTAGTTTCTACAGCAACAACGTTGTACAAAATTATGGGGGTGGTTTTAAAAAAAAATGTATTTTTATGTTGTAGGAAAATACAATTTCACATATTTACATGTGTCTTAGAAGCTCCAAAATTGAATTTTATTGGCTTCTTTTCATTTTGGCACATAACTCTTTTGGTAGTTTCTGTTTCCGAAGTTCTAGGTCAGACCTTTTATTCCTGGTGTGTGTGTGTGTGTGTGTGTGTGTGTGTGTGTGTGTGTGTGTGTGTGTGTTTTTCCTCTTTGAGGATTGCACTAATGGTGCAACTGGAGTTCATGGCTCAGTTTTCTCATTCCTTTTCCTGACTTCAATCTCTGACTTAGGATGGTTCGACTTGCAATTTTGTTCAACTTTATGATGGTGGGACAGGCCATATGCATTCAATTCAAACTGTATTTCATATTTTGAACCTGACCTTTCCCTGGCTAGTGATGTGCTGACGGTGCCCTTCCCGGAGGTGGCAGCCAGGGACAGCAGCAGCCCTCACAGTAGCCGCCCTCACAGTAGCCACGGGCTCTCCACAGTGCTCAGTGGGTTAGGTGTTTTACATGCATTTCACAATTAGCACATTTTGAACTTACGGTTCTGGCCTGATGAACCCATATCTCAGGGTGAGAAGCATCTGTCTGTTCCTCAAACGCCTACCAAGTGCCGTTATTCCAGGTGCTGTGGTGTAGAGATGGAGATAACAGCCTAAACCCTCACGGGGCTCACATTCCAGGAGAAAGAGATAATCAGAGCAAATAAAAACATCATATAATGGACAGTAGTAATCAGTGCTAGGAGGAAAAGCTGGATATTGGTGAGGGATGTGGTTGGGAGTGGACAGGCTTTTGATTCTGTATTCTGATCAGGACTCTTATCATGATGTGACATTTAAATAAGAATTGGGGAAGGATGGAGCGGAGAAATGTCTTGCTAAGATGTGAGAAATGAATTTTCTCTGAAGATAACTATTTATATGCTTTACCCTGTAATATCTTATTTGTACCCTGACTCTAATGTCCTTTAATACTTTCTCATGGATCTATTTTTGTCATATATTAATCACTCTGGGGATTAACATAAATCACTTTATCATCTTATGTTGATAATAAATTCCTTAGATGACTTCGGTTTGCACATTTTTCTAGTCTTGACAATGGGGCATTTATTCTTGTTACAACATTTGCAATTTCATTTTCTGGGAGAATGGCTCACAATGACAAATACAAGGATTACTGACATCGTGGTAGGGGTGTGCATGGAAGGTGGACAGATGTTCATATTCTCACACTACAATGTTTTCAGTTCTACATCTGAACTAATCACAGAGGCAGATATGGGTTAATTATTTGTTTGCAGAAGACTGAGGTGTGGTAGGCTGTCTAGGACAGACACATCATTGTTCTTGAAGTCTTACATTATAAAAAATTTCAAGTCAATGAGCGATCCTCTGGTAAACACAGCAGTTTTGGAGACATAAGTATTATATTGCAATTGTGTAAATTCTGGTGAAAAAAGTTCTGTGGAAGCCAGCATAGCCTGGCTCAGTGCTGAATAATTAGAGAAAAACCATCTTGCTTTCAGATATCCATGAGGTAATCTATACCTTCAGAAAGAGACTTGCAGCAGCTGCCATACTTGGAGTGTACTCTAGAAGCCTATTGTTAGAACTTGGTAAACCTTTTGAGACTACAGTTCAGTGCTTCCTCAGCTGGTAGTAAAATCCAGAAAGAGCAGTAGGCCACATTACATATGCACAAGGTGTGCATGGTGCCACACAGATTTGGAGGGCCCTGGGAATGAGTTTCATGGCACAAGATCTATTTTTTTCCCCTTTAACCTGAGTAGTGCTTGTTATTATACACATGTGATGATGTTTAAGTTTAAAGTCTCATTGATGTCAGAGTTGAGGAACTTTTTCTACTTCCATTATCAGAAAATTAAAATTGTACATCTGTTAGCCACTGTAATTCTGTCCCATTGCATATAATCATGGAAATTAAAAGGGAATGTCTCACGAAAATAGAGTCCCAGCACAGAAGTTGAACTTAGTACCTCTGATATTTAAGGCAGTCACTTAATCAAATGGATTGCTCTCTCTGGTGATAGCCCATGGGAATTCACAGGTGTTCAATTAGCTTCAGAAGGCCTCCCTATTGTTTCTTAATGGAAAGCTGGGACATATGGAGATTTGCACATGGAAAATAAACATAAGTCAAGTATAAGAGCTACCGAGTGCAGTCTAAGCATTATTCTTTAGTTTTCTGGGCATGTACAATTCTGTACCAATTGAGCTGTCTGATGTGATTGCTATTTCATTTCAAAATAATAATGCAACAGTTTCAACATTTTAGCTTCAGCCGTCTCCATAACTAGAGGAACTATTCAAATGCTTTTGATGTGATAGCAGAATGATTCTGCCTTTTGAGAATGACAATCGCTGCCTTTGTGATTTCATGGTATAAACCATTTGAAAGATAGAAATGAGGAGGTGAGTGGCCTGTGATGATATTGAATCGCTTGGGTATGTTTCTGAACAGCTAGGAACAGAGAGGAAATACAAAGCCAGACTAGAAAGAGTTCTTTTTACCCCAGGGATTTTGAGAGTTTCTTGGTGCATATGGATTTTAGAAAATTTTTATTTGGACTTGATTTATTCTTTTGACCTTGACAGTATAGAACGAAGTATGGTGTTGCAATGTTCGCATTGCAAGTCAGGGCATTAAGTGTTCATGTTCACACATTGTTCACAGATACCAAGTTTTATGGGTTATTTGTAGACAACTGACTCAATAAAGCCTTTCAAATCTGTTGTTATTCCATAAAGCCAGAATGTCTGACCTGAAATCATAGCGTCGACTTATTTTGTCAATGGAATCAAGCGGAAAAAAAAAAACAGGCTTGTTTCAGCCCCATTATTTCCAAGACTAATTTCAGTGCCTGCTTAGATTGTCCATGAGGAGAGCAGGAAAAACGATTGCCTTTTCAAGATACAATGTGGCCATCATTCAAGAACACTTCCTGTCATGACCTGTGTGTCAAAGGACATGATGTACAAATGAATACGCACACCAACTCATTTGTATAAACAGAGCTCAAGGGGTCGTCGGGAGATAATGGTGAGTTAGACAAAAGCTTTTTTTTTTTTCATGTATTTGTTTAGTGAGCCACAGATTTAAAAAATCTTGAAAATTTTAGTTACTCACTATAGAATTAATCACTAGGGTATTTCATACTGATGAGTTCTTCTGCTAATTGGCCTTCTTCTGGCCTGTTTTTGTGGTCACCATTCTCATTCTGACCTGTCACTTTATGCCCAGCTGCTTTTTTTGTTTCAATATCATCGTAGATTTGATTGGGTGATAATAATTGCATGGACTATGGTACAATATGATGCTTCGATACATGAATATGTTATAGAATGATGAAGTCAGGAGAGTTAATAGATTCATCGTCTCAAATGCTTATCATTTCTTTACGATAAAAACATTTGAATTCTTCTCTTTTAGCTATTTTGACTGCTTTTACAGAAAGAGATACTGCCAGTGGTTTGCCTTAGGAGAAACGAATCAATTCGTGGCAGCCCTGAAACAGATAGAAAGCATTTGTATGTGGTCAGCTCGACATCCACCTTCGCCTCTCATTTGTAACGGCCTGAGGTTTCCCCAGGAAGGGGCGTCTGTAACAAGGAAGCCATGGGTTGAATTCAGATTTTGGACTTCTGTCTTTCTAAAGTCTTGTTCAGTTTATTAAGTGTCTTGCCTCCTGCTGTATTCAATATAAATGAAGAGATCATGGTTTTCCTGGGGGTTGGAAAGTCAGGTTAAACAGACATCAGAAAGGAATTCTCAAATGAATTTTTAGTAAGTGCATTGACAGTCTCGGAAATTTGAACTTGAGCAAACACAGCGTTCTTTTCAATTAACGTCAACACACCAGCTGGTTTGCTGGTCTGTTATACTAATAAGGTGTCAATATTCTTTGGTTTTCAACATGACCCTGTTGGAGGTGAGGTTTAATTGTAGTCAGTTTCTTTGAATACCTGTTGAATAATTTCAGAGAATTTTTTTTAACCTTTTTACTTGCCCTGAGGTTATTCTGATGGGAGACCCTCTGTTCCTGATTTGTAATATGTTGCAACTGTATTCAAGGTTGATTCAGTAAGTAGGCTCAAAAACTGTTCCTGAGGATAAAGTAGGCTTTCTCTCATGTAGTGGGGAGCTGGATGGCATAATATACATTTGGATGCTTTGTGAGAACAACAGTTGGAAATGGCCACCTTCTGACTCTGTCTGACGTTTCTTTGTGTGGAATATCTTACTTAATTTAGAGAGGATGTAGTCCTGTCTGGGTCTCCTGTGGCTAGGGAAAGACTGAAGTGCAGTCCCGTCTTCAATGAACACAGGGTCTCAGCTCAATGGTCACTTGAGGCTTAGCACCATCTGCTGCGTAAAGGATAAATAGTGGCATTGAATGAATGAAAATGGGAGGAATGGAGAAATGAATGAAAAGAACTTGAAAGTGTCATAGTTTAATTGATTTGTAAATTCTCCTGGTTCCTGAGTGCAGGCTCTGTTCTGCCTGGGTATCTGAGGTGGAAACACATACATTACTAGCGAGTGGGCCCAGAGTAAAGTGCATGGAGGAAACTTTTCTGATATGTCTACATACATGCAAATGGGGCAGGGATTCTGGAAGATGATTTTTAAAAGGGGAATAAATATAATGAAACAAAAATGTACCATCATACATATATTCAAGGCTCATTTTATATTCCTATATGGTACAGGTTTGTTCCAATTTGGATAAATTAATTGCAGTGAATTTTTATATTTCCACATTTATTAGAGTGTATTTGATAACTCACTTAAGAATGAACCTCTTTTCTAGAGTAGAGACATGTGGTGGCCTTGGAATGGCACCACTGACATCCCCTGCTGTGCGGGTATAATTGACTGATGGGCCCAGCTGACTTGCTCTGGATTCAACATCACATCATGTCAAGGTCATGCTTCTCGCTGTCTGCGCCAAGCCAATGACTGAGTCTCGCAGGAATACTAAGTGAGTGATAATCCTGGCGAGTTGAGGGACTCATCCTAAGGGCCCGTGTGCCAGGAGGCTCCCTTCACTCTGGCTGAACACTTTCAGAGCTGTTCTGCAGCCTGTCACTACTCAATGCTCCTTCCCTCTCTCTTTCTAGAGATCAGAATTGAATTGAAGTCTCTTTTTTTTGCTGTCTCCTGCTCCCCCTCTCAATAAGTCTCCTGCATATCCAAAACCACCTTGATATCTCTTTCCAGCAGCTCAGAGAATGCAAGCTGTAACAGGAGTGGGCAAGAAATCTGGAAGAAATTTGGGGATTTGGGGCTGGCGTGCTCACTGCTGAGCAGGTGAAGAACACACTGTCTGAGGGTAGATGGGGCCAGGGTCATCCCAGCATTCCACTGCAGCACTATGACAGGGATGCCTTACAGGTGCCGCGGCTCAGGCACTTGGAAGACACGGGGTGGTGTTAATGCTCACAAAGACAGCAGAGTTGGCTGGTTCAGGGTAATTGTACTGCTCCTGCCAACAGAAGGATATTGAAGAATAGAGGGCTACTGACAAGCAGGTATAAACTAACTGTGAAAGCCGGAGGGCCTCTGCTGTGACTTACAAGGCATCCTTTCCTCCTTCCGTAGAACAGCAGACTCAGTTGAGTAGCTGCCCGTAGAGTTGATTGTCAAAGTCTAGACCTTTGATCATATGAAGGCTCAGGCAAAGTAGGTCTGTAATGCTGAAGTCAAGGCCATGATGGAGGATATGGGATACTTAAATAGGGTGTGGGGATATCTGCATGGATATTTCCAAAGATGTTGGCTCTGTAGACATCATCACCTTGGAGCTTGCAAAGGGCCCCTATCCTCCCTATTGAGAACTACTGCTGATTCTAGAGGACTCTCCCCTACAAAATAACAGGTGTCTGCCTCGGGTGACACCCCTACCTCCTGGCATGGTATTAACCATGCTTTTGGTTTCTGCATTTATTGAGGCAATGTGACCTTGAGATGACCCAGAGTCTATTGCATTCACCAAAGACACTAATGATTCAGTGGCAATCTAGGGAACTGCACCTGGTTGCTCCGGTGACTCGACTCTTCAGGTGATGGCGAGAAGTAGGTGGCCAGAGACATGGGTCCATCTCAGCCAAAGGGGTAAATGCACTCCGTCTAGCGTTACAGAAACCAGTTGGTGAATCTGCTCTGATGAGACTTGATTGGGGAATGGGTGCTATTATCAAATGTGATCCTTATGGAATCTTGATGAAGCTCTCAGAGCAGAAGAATTTCTGGCTTACAAGACTAATATAGGATGATTTGATTTCTACTTTCAAGCCTCTTCTCTGGACACTGCAGGCTTTGAAGGTGTCCTTGATAGCCTCCTGACCAAAGATGGTTCAAACATGGAGTGTACACAGGAGGTCAAATCCATAAATATCTGAATAAAGCTGGCAGTGTTCTTGATGAAACTGCCCAATACAAGCTGGAAAGAAATGGGGGCTATTGAAGGACTAAAGATCAGTTCCTCCTGAGGAACTGATCATCTCTGCATCAGCCTTTGTAATCCCCATGTTCTGTCCCTTTCAAAATAAATTGGTATGTCCACCTCTTTGTACAAAGTTTAAGGGCCATTAACAAAGGCTTGCTTTCCTGCTCCCCTGATGTCCCATTTGTAATATATCCTATCCTCAATCCCTGTGACCACTGGTTGCTTTTATGGTGATGGCTACCTGCCAGTATTCTTAAGTATATCCCTCCTCCTAGATTCAGTGTATCTGTTGGGAGAATCAACAATGCGGGTGGGCAGTTCTGACCCAGGGCTACAGGAGCACCCTCTGTGTGCTTGCCAGGACTCAGCTATCTAAATCCTAGAGACCTACAACTTCCCAAGGATTCTGCTCATGCACTGGGCAGGTGATCTTCTGTTTGCTCTTCAGATCAAGAGTCTTGCAGAATTGATTTCTTCCATTTGCTGAGAGTGTTAGTGTACAGGGACACACAGTCTCTAAAGATAACTTCCAATTTTATCAGAACCAAGTGCATTTTCTCGACCATGACATTAAACAAAAATTAAGAATCCTTTTTTTTCCCCCTCCACTAAAATTGCCAGCTGTTCTTGACTTTCCTGGACAATTACAGAACAAAACCTGGAGGGTCTCTTGTTCCCAGAGGATATGGTAGACATTGGACTCTTGACTCTTTTGGACCAAGTCTCCTCTAAAACAAGTTAATGAAAGCTGACACTCCTGAGCTCTTGCATTACACAGACTCACTGGATAACATCTTTTAGAACCTAAAGGCCTCTCTGGTGATCATAAATATTTGTTTGTGTACATTAAGACAAGTTTGTGAATTCTACCTTAATAGGAAATGGCCGTCAGAGTCTCACTGATTGTTATATGTCCACATTGATTTCCTGACAAATGCCTGCTCTTATTTGTAAGCAGCAACAGCAGTTCAAGGTCAACTGAGGCCCCTGCTGACTTACTCTTAGGTTTCCACTTAACCCTATGGTCCTGTGCATCGTTCAGACCTCCCTCTGGACTGAAAAAAGTGGCATTTTTCTGTTACTGGATTGACTTTCTTTGAAGTTCTTTACTCTGAATGGATATTTGTTGTTTCAATACTAGTGATAGATGCACGGGTATAAATGCATCATGTCTAAACTCAACAAATTATATGCATTCAACATGTGCAGGGTTCTTATATATTAATTTATAATTCTTATATATTAATTTATAAATCGTAAAAAAAAAAAAATTTACCTATTGCCTGCACATATTTCTAACCACTGCTGGAAAACCCTGAACCTTGCTGGAACCTCATGACTGTTGTGCATTTCTTTAGAAGTTTTCCTTGATTTTACCTGACTTTTTTTTTTTTTTTTTTTTTCAGAAAACTAAATTGTTAATTATTTTTGGATGAGTCCTGTCTGAGAAGGATGCAATAAGTCTGGTTACGCAATAAGAGCCCACTAAAACTTATTCAAAGCCACTCTAAGATGCTAAATCTTCACAAGTTGCTAAAATTGTAGTCCATGCTAAGGTCTGCCAGTTAGCTAGAGATAAGAGAGCAAATATCATGTAGAAAAGCTTTTGTAGTACTGAGAGTTTCTGATATGCTTTGGTAGAAACACCATGTCTTAATTGCAGCGGGTGTATTCCAAGTAAACTAGGCAGCCATATAGAAGCAGTTTCAAGAAGCACAGATTCATGTGTTAGCAGATTAATACACTATACATACCCAAGCTGTCCAGCAAGTCCAAAACTCAAAGCCAACGCTAATTTCTGACTGTTGGCATCAGGTGTTGAGTCAATTCCAGAGTCAAGCACCTGATTCTGAAATAAATACCTGGGAAAAGATCAGATGGTCTGCTTCACCCAGATGGTATCTGGTGGCATCAAGAGGGTTATTGGGTCGTATTGAGATGCTGAAATGTATTCTATCAAGAACAAGCTGTAAACATACCTGGAAGGGGAAATTTTAAAGAGGTACTAAAGATATATTGACGATTAAAAAACTCAGATTGAGAAACACATCTTTGGAGCATAATACAACCCCCAGACCTTGGATAAACAGGAAAGGTGGGAAAAGAACTCAAATCAAAATTTTTAGGTAATTTAGATTAAATCTGTTTGTTCCCTTGTGTGAATATGATTTGTGTGTGTGTGTGTGTGTGTGTGTGTGTGGTGGGGGGGGCTGATAGAGATTAAACCCAGAGGTTCACTTAGGCTAAGCAGGCTGTTCAATCCCTGAGCTACAGCCCTGGTCCATTGGTATGTTTTTAATGGAGGAATATTGCCTGTTTTCTGTTTGGCTGGAATCAATTCCTTTACATAAAGCAATGATCTGACAGTAGCAAGCCACCCCTTGGGCTGTGTGTTTCCCATCTGAGCAGTATTCATCTGTTTATTTTGCTTTAGGGTGACTGTGTCACTGGAATTGCAATCAAGGGACTCTCGGAGGCTTTGTCTGTCACCCAGAAGTCAGTGCTCCTCCCAAACTAGTCCTCAGAGAAGTCAGAACCAATGAATGGCCCATTAAGATGAAAACTTACAAAACTCCCTGAGCAACTTCAGTTTCTGCAGCCAAAGATTGTAGGCCCTTTGTAGCAGGAAATACAGACTGAACC
Source organism: Marmota flaviventris (assembly GCF_047511675.1). Lineage (NCBI taxonomy): Eukaryota > Metazoa > Chordata > Mammalia > Rodentia > Sciuridae > Marmota > Marmota flaviventris. The sequence continues at coordinate 7,022,716 of NC_092513.1, read as the reverse complement.
CATATACGCTGCTTGTTTGATGCACATGCCTGTGGGGGTCACTGGAGAACCCTTGGACCAGGCTTATTTTCATCAATCCTGTGTGGCTTCCCAGGTAAAGCACAGGAAGCACTGCATGCCTTCCACCTGGAAACCTAGTCCACCTCTTCAAGGGTGATCTTCAAGAGCAGGACCACTCTTGAAGGCTGAACCACAAAGTCTTGTGCACCTTCAGAACATCTATTGCTGGCACAAGAGCAAGAATTCCAGGCTTCTGCAGAAGCAGATGGCATTACAGAGTTGATGCCTTTCTTAAAGACCCTGAGATCAAAACCTTTACTACTAGGAATAATTAATTTTTCTTTTTTATAACTATTATTTTCCATGTATGTTAACTTAAGGATTTTAATTGTAAAAGTGAGGTTACTTAGTATTCTCCCCTAATTGTGCCATTTGTTTCAGTCACTACTATGTACTACATGCACGTATTCCTGCCGGATCTCCCTTTCTGCAGATGTCGGATAGGATGGATCTGACCAGCTGTCTCACTTCTGAGTGGCTCTTTCTCTGAAGCCTTGCTCAGGGCTATCTGGTAATTATTATGACAGCACCTGTCCCCATAGTCATTGGCTCAAATGCTTTTATGTCCCTCATCACTCACAAGGGATTGAAATTCTGTGTTGTCATAGGATGTTCCAGGATGCTCTGACAGTCAACCAGGAGGCGGAGCCTGTTGGTGACCCATGGTGTATCAGAGCAAGAGTCTGGAAACAACAGCAACAGTGACACATGAGTCAGGTGACCTGCCTCAGAATCTCTGGGACTGTGAGCCAGCCTGGGCCTCCTCAAATGCCTGCAACATTTTACTGTGACACTGACGTGACTTTGCCCTCCACGACCATTACTTCTCTTGTTCCTTTGCAGACCTACTATGAACTTAATGCCCACTTGTATGGAGAAACCTAAGTTGCTAATCAAAGGCTCCCAAACCACAAGAATACTTCCTCCCTCTTCCAAGATGCATTTTCTATTAACCTTTCCTGAAATTGACAGAAATTCATGGTTTACTCTTCTTAAAGTTTTATAATGTTTCTTCCTTCCTTCCTGGAAATAAAGCAGGTGTGTGTGAGTACGTGTGTGGGGGAGATCCCTCCTTGGGGTCCTTCTGGAATGCTCCTTTGCTCCATGTTTCCTTGCCTCATGAGCTCCTACTCATCCTCCAGGTATCAGAATTTAAAAGCTCACATCCTCAGAAAAGCACCCTGGCCCCCTATTCTGTGCTCTTTTCCTTAAAACCCAGTAGCAGTTTGCACATAGGTTTCTGTAAAGCACGTGATGAGTGTCTTTTCTTCCTGATGAATGGCCTTCATCACGAGGGCAGGGACTGAATCTGATTTGCTTCTACTTTACCCTCAGAGGGTCATTAACTGCATGTTAGGCATGAAATGTCCTCATGAAAAGCATTTGGGGAAAATGTTAATAGAATAAAATGCACGTGAATTAATTCACTCATCACAGTAGGCAGGGGTGGTTTTATCTAGGCCACCATGTTCCATTGCCTGAGGGACATTTCTGCTGTCTCCACAGCATGGTACCTGGACACGTGGCTTCCATGAACAACTGGTGGAACTCGCTAGGCCTTTCATATCTTCCTGACACAGAATATCCTCTTTCCTGGATGTGAAATACATGGAGTCAGTCAGTCGTCAGGTCTTGTGGACCTGAGAATTCAGATTGTTTAGTAAAATAAGGAGAAGGAAAGAGACAAAAGGAAAAAGAGGAGGACCAGGGAAGGAGAAGTCAACTTTCATAGATAGAAATATTTATGAAAGAAAAAAGGTATCTCTTGTTTCATTATTTTTGGAGGTAATTTGACTTCATTCATGTATCTAGAGTTACTAGAAGCTATGGTTTGGCCAAAAGAGATCTGATTTTCGCCTGATTAGGCAATGCCTCAATTAGTGTGTGATGTGTTTTTCATGCCCTTTTAGAAGGAAAATTGTGAGCTGTCACAACATGGTTCTAAATGGAAAGATAATGTCAAAACTTCTTACAAAAAACGATGGGATATTTTCATTCTCCTAGCAAGAAAGAGCACAAATTTAATTATGGATCAAAATGCCTTCTGCATCAAGTGGAGAGAGGTGGCTATTGGAAATCCTGGGGTGATACTTATTTTTCAATATGACAGGCAACTAGAAACCTAAATATCCAAGTGATCCAATTTGTGTTTGTTCCCATGGTTTCTAATATGGAGGAATGCTTCACACAGTTCTATGTGAAAACAGAAAAGGTTAATGAATTTCTTGACAATATGCAAATACATTTAAGCCCATTTGATGGTCTCTGGCAGCATTCACAAACACACGTTGGTAACCCGCGGGATGCGGGCAATTTACTACCAATACCACATTGATTCCCAGTGTGGCACGTTGTCACACATTGCCTGATCACACCATTCCTGGAGTTTCAAAGGCCTGGAAGTGGAGCCTTCGTGGTGGCGTGACACACTGCTCCTGGAGGAGGGAAAAATGAACATGGGCGGGGCACCTCCTCTCTCCTCCTTAATGAGCACGCAGCCTGCCGAGGGCTGCCTCCATGTTTTCCTGTGGGTGACCTTTAATTAATAGGGGCCGCTCTCACTGCTTTTAACACATTCTATCCTAGATTACCAAGGAAAGTGTCAAAGGTTCACTTTCACACTCATCAATATGAAGCCATCTATCACCAAGGCAAGACATGGAGACCCTGGACAGGGAGAGCCGACGAGCCACTGTCCGCTTCAAAGACGAGGTAATGACATGTTCCCTGTCCTCAGGGGACTTAGATACCTGGTGTGGAAGTAGCTAATGAGGAGTTTTTGTTTGTTGGTTTAGTGAGTGAAAACTTGATTCCAAAGTAACGTCGTTGGCTTTACTTATGGCTTTCTTCTCATGACCCAGAATACTTAGGACTTGTGTAGCTGCAAAGTAATGCATTCTGAAAATGGTTTTGTATCTATTTTTTTCTGGTTTGAAAGAAAAAAAAAATCCCTTCCTGACTTGCTCCAATGGCTGTGTGGGAGGTAGAATGGACTTCCAAAGATGCCCAGGCTTCTGTGTCCAGAACCTGTGACCAGGTTCCATGACAAGGTAAAAGAGAGTCTGCAAGTGGGACCTTGAAACTGAGAAGTTACTCGGGGGGCTGTGTGGGTGGCCCAGTCTAATCGCATTAGTGCTTCAGGGAGAGAACATTCACCCTGGAGGCCTAAGAAAGATCAGAAGGTGTGGGAAGAGGTGCTGGGACCCACGGCGGCTCCTGGTCTGAAGAGGGGGCAGGCAGGCAGCAGGAGGAGTGCAGGGTCCCTGGGCGGTTGCTGAGGGACCACCCCCAGGTGCTGACAACCTAGATGATCTCGGAAGTGACGTCTTCCCTCGAGCCTCCAGGGAGAAATTCAGCTCTGCCCCCAACTTAGCGTCGTCCTTGTGACTCTCCAAGCAGAGGGCCACACAGAGCCTGGACTTCTGCTTAACGGAAGCTGAGATAGAAGCCAGTGTCCTCTCAAGTGGCTGAATTTGTGATTTATGAGCACAGCAGTAACAGGTGCCAAGTTACAGCTGAACGGGAGAAATCCTGGCGGGCATTTGCACAGTTAGGGTGACTCTAGGTCGTGGCAATAACTGTCTGATTCAAAACAGCAAAGAAGAAAGGAAATGAACGTTTTCCTCAGCAGGAAATGATAGATGTTGAGTAGACATGCTGCCTTAACAGGAACATCACCCAATGTATGGATGCACAGAAACATCAATCACATGGTGGCACAAATGTGTCCTCATTAAGAAAAAGATGTAATAGGGTAAGTGTCTGACTGACGTTATCTATGTACAAAATATACTATGGAGACCATGTATGTACTTCCCCCCAGCCAGGTCCATTTTATACAAAATGTTCCAATTTCTCAGAAACTAAAAGGTTGAGCTCGGTTGAGAGTCTTGAAGAAATATGCTTGAGACAGTTTTAAAGTTGGTAAGACGTGTCCTTCCACCCTTTGCCTTTACTTTCTTACCTAACCAGGCAGAAAAACCTTCCCTGGGAAATTGGAAGCCATAGGTACCGCTGTCATGCCTTCCTTCATTTCCCACCTGCTGCAGCGCTCTTCCTTCTCATTATCTCAGCTACAGATTGTGCCCTTGAACATTTTGTTCCGGGGAAGTGCAAAAAGAGGCAGGATGTTGACAAAAAAAGAAAGAAAGAAGAAAGAAACAAAGAAAAAAGAATACTGTGTGTCTGAATCGGTACTTGAATTTGAAATGGAGCTGCAGAGGTGAGTGGGAGTCTTGGCTGGATTTCCTTTCAACCTCCTGGGGATGAACAATACCATCTTTAAGATCAGGTGCATATCACCCTGGAATTCCAGCTCTTCCTGTTTGGTGCTCAATAAAGTCTTCTAGAATGAGGACTGGTGACTCAAGCTCTCCTATATATAAGCATTTGGGCTATGTCACTGAGCGCTGAGGCATGATGACTGTGCAGAGTTTTTTCTTGAATGCATGGTAGCCTTGCCCTGTGCTGGGCTACGTTTCAGGACCTGTTATGACAAGGGTTATAGCTGTCCGGCAAAGGAGAGAGGGTCCAATAATTCTCACCTGTTGAAACCCATTCCTGGTCTTCTTTTGCAAATAATACAAAAATCTTTGGAGCACAGTGTTTTTCCTAAAGCTGAAGGAACCAAAACTACCAGGCGGTCATTATTTTTATAGGTCATGGGGTGTTACAGTGATAACCACCCCTAAGAAATGTGCCCTGATGGGCTTGCAGGACACCTGCTGTGTGTCCCAAAATAAACATGGTTATGTTCATAAATAAGAATCCTAGCAGCTCAAAAGTCAACACAGCTGGGCACCACTGCATACACCTGTTATCCCAGTGGCTCAGAAGGCTGAGGCAGGAGGATTGCAAGTTCAAAGCCAGCCTCAGCAAAAGCGAGGCACTAAACAATTTAGTGAGACCCTGTCTCTAAATAAAACATAAAATAGGGCTGGGGATATGGCTCAGTGGTCGAGTGGCCCTGAGTTCAATCCCTGGTACCAAAAAGGAAAAAAAAAAAAAAAAAGGTCAACCACAGGCATGAAATGAATTTTTGGATAGGAATGTTGTAATCTTCTGATATATATCATGTTAAAGTTTCCTGGTATTGAGAAAAATCAATATTTCTTTTGAAAAAAATTAAGGGCAGACTTCTAACATTTAAGGAAGAGCTACTGTGAAATATGAGCTTTTAATTTTACCAGAGGAAATTTTCTCAGTATAGGGGTGGCCTCTCCCTTAGATGGTCATATAAAAATGATCAGGGCCACCTATCAATTCATGTATCTTCTCACACACATTCTCCTATAGCGTATATTCTTTGTATTCTCTCTATTTCTATATTCTTTGTTTTTGTTTCTTCTCATGACTCAGAATGCTCATGAATGTGTATGTGAAAAGAATTATATTATGAATATTTTACGTCTCATTTTGAAAAAAAATGACATAGCTATTTCTTAAGTGTTGGATAATGTCCCCTCTAAATTCATATGTTGACATCCTAATACTCCTGTTCCTCAGAACGTGGCCTATGTAGAAATAGGTTTTTGTAAATGTGACAGGTTGTGACAAGGTCATGTTAGAATAGGGTGTTCCTCCATCCTCTGTGACCAGCACCCTTGTAAGGGAAGGATGCTTGGACACAAGTGGACATGAAGGGGGACAACACAGGACATGAGGACGGTGTCTGCAGGCCAAGAGGGAGGCCTGAATGGTTCTAGATGAACTGACCACAACACCACCATTTCAGATTTCTAACCTCCACTATGTGAAGCAACAAACCTCTGTTGTTTAATCCACCCAGTTTCTGGTACCTTGTTATGGTGGCCCTAGAAAACAAATGCACAATTGTTCAAATAATTTATCAAAGTGCTGAACCACCTTGGGTAAGACAGGCAGATGGCTTCCTGAAGGTCTCCAGAGCATCATGCTCAGACCTGTGGATGTGCTAGGGCACTCCACAGATGTCATTAGGGTTAGGCTTCTTGAAATAGAGTGACCACTGGGTTATCTGGGATTTTCAGACACATGTAAAGAAAGCCACCAGGCAAGCTCTACCGAGTTGCGCAGAAAAATTGGACTAAATAAATTAAAAAAGTGAATAGTAGATGGTAGTTATAATCAGATGATTGTATCATCTAAGACTGAAGTTCTGGCAGCCAAGGAACTCAATGTGATTTGAACTAACAACCCTGTGTCATACAAGGTCCAAATGGGAACTTCATCTGCTGTCACAGCCATTATTTAAATGGATTGAAGAGGAAAACTAATTTTTATTTGAAATTTCAAGGAATATTATGGACAGTACAAGATTTTAATGTTGATCAACTATGGGTTCAAGTAAATAAGGACCTCCTCTTAGGTTTGGTCCTTGGGGCTGGGGTGTCACTAGGTGGCAGAGCAGCCACTTAGCCTGTGTGAGGCTCTGGGTTTGATCTCCAGCACTGTGAAAAATGAAAGCAAGGCTGTGTGAATAGGAAAGCTAGTCGACTTTTTCATTTCTCTATAGAAAATCAAATTATACAGAGGCAGAGACCTATATTTTTTTTTTACAAAAAGAAATAGCATTTTTGTTATTATTTAGTTATTTAGAGGCTTTTCAAAGTAATTGATTTTTCTTAATACCTGTACCTTGTTTATTTTTTCACATTGATTTTTAAATGCTTCTAACATTTTGCATTTTCTGCCTGATATCCTGAGCCCGGGCGGGGGGAGGGGAATCACCTGTTGTCCCTCTTTTCTTTCTGTCAAATTGGCTGTTATTTTCAAGCCACTGGCCCACACACTTAACATGACCCTTTCACATTTCCTCAATACCTTAATGCACTTCTCGCCCACCTTAAACCTGGCACAGATCCTTCAAAGCACACAGAACATCTTTTATGGCAGGAAGCTGGTGTAATGTCCGTGTCCTTGGCACTGAGAATGCCAATAAAGAGCCCTCGAGGGGTGTGTGTGTGTGTGTGTGAGAGAGTGAACGTGTGCATATACGACATCGTGCCGCCTGACACGGCCCTGTCGGAGGCTTACCCTCTACTGACATCTGAATCCCATAGTCTTCAGCCTCTGAGGGGAAGTGATTGAACATAATCCTTTTAAGCTTTTTCCTTACTAATTTTTTAAATTCCAAAGTTGTGTGACTGAGGAACTGCATTAGTTTCCTAAAAAGAGTCGATTCCTCTGTAAGTGTTTTGGACTAAATAAATGAAAGACGTGAATAGTAGATGGTCGTTAAATGAGCCATCTTCTTAGTTTGCAAGTTATGAGCCTATTCTTCTTGTCAAGCAGAAGCCTGGTCTTTGAGGGCTTGGGTGACATGCCCTCAATTTCCAGTCCCTGCATGAAAAGTCATTCCTCAATGAGTGCCACCCCTGTCACAGCTCCCTGCCATAATTTATGGTCCCTGAAGGCCGGGTGAGGAGGCTGCTGGATAAAACAGAGGGAGCGCTATTCCCCCAGCCGTGGGTGGTGAATTAATGTTTTTGGAATTATATAAAGGCGATTTTGTGGCTATCCCACTGGCATAAGAATTAATTATTGCTTGTGGATTGTTAATGCATGCTCAACAAATAGTTTTTTTAAAGATCTATTTAAGAGGAAAACATATTGACTACTTAAACTTTTCATTTACTTTTTCGATTTTAATTTGTAACTTTGAAAATGTATGTTTGTGTTGGCTTTTGGTCCTTGTGAAACATACCTGATGGAAACACCTTAAAAAGAGGAAGCATTTACTTTGGATTAAGTTTCAGAGGCTTCAGTCCATGGTGAGCTGGTGGCATTGGTATGGGAGTGTGGGGAAACAGGGTATCGCCCGAGGGAGAGAGTGGTGGGGCAGAGCTGCTCCCCTTGGATGTATATATATATATTCAGAAATCAGCCAGAAAGCAGAGAGGGAGGAAGGAGCCCAGGACAAGATATATTCCCCCAGGGCGTGCCCCAAGGATCCACTCCCTCCAGCTAGATTCCACCTCCTACCATTTCCACTACTTCCTGCATAGAAATGTGAAATCCCTGAGTGGGTCAATCCACTGGTGAGGTGGGAGCACTCCTGATCCCACCTCTTCTCATAAGCTCTCCTTCCAGACACTGCTGCACTGGGGACCACGCCTTCAACACCGAGGCTTTGGGGGATACTTCATATCCAAAGCATAATAGTGCTTTTTTGCTCCATTTCCTTTAAATACAGATTTAAAATTGAATAATTTTCATAAAAAATCAAGTGCCTCATTATTTTAGTGTTGAAGTGACTAAAAAGGTAGATTTAGTTTCTTAAGGAGGTCTCAACAGGAGGGGCTGTGAGTCCTCAGTTCTGTAAAAGTCTCACTTAAAATCCTAAGGTATCATTTTAAATAAGAAAGAAAAAGTGTTCCTATGTAAAATAAAGAAATGTTGGTATAGATTGACTGAATCTGATTAGAGCCCCGTTTTACCTTTTAGCCACATCTAGAAATTTGAGGGTTTTACCTCCAACTTTGTCATTTATTCCACCCAGACTAGCAAGCCCGCGGGTTCACAGCTGGAACTGTAAGGTATCTTTGGATAAATCAGAAAAAACTCCCCCTCTGGGTGGATTCAACCCTGCAGGTACAGAGTGTGGTGTCCATGTGAGGAAAAGCTCCCCCACCTTGCTCCAGAACTCCAGCCCCACACGAAAGGCTTGCGGACAGCCGCGGCAGGACCCAGGCCTGAGCACCTCTCGGCACGGTCCTCCTGGGCATCAGTGCGCAGGGCCGTGCTCGCTGGTGGTCATACCACAGGTTTGTACGATGGTCACCTCATTTTTAGGACTGCTCCCTGTCACTGCAAACCTCCTTGTCCTTAGGAGAAGCGTGCAGACCTGCTCCCTGAGAGCCATCTCTCCATGCTCCCATGCCAAGTCCCTCCAGAATCCTCCCTCAGGAGGGAAGCCCAGGTGGAAAAGACCTATCCACAAATCAGAAGACAAAACCACTGCAGCTCTCGAGGGTCCCCAGAGGGATGAGGAACACTGAGAGGCCTGAAAGAGAAAAGTGGAGACAAAGGAGCAGTGAAGCTGATGTGCGGAGACGGACAGAACACGGAGAACCAGAGAGCGCTACGGTCCAACACAACCGTGTGCAAAAATACCCTGTCGGCCTGTGTCTGCAGAGATTGCAGAAGATACTGCCATCCATGTCCAAAGAGCAGAGTGGTCGGTAGATGAATACTTTAAGAACAAGAGTTCATATAAATTAAAAAAAAAAAAAATTTGAGTAGGCCCCCAGAATGCAGAGCAATATGATAAAAACGTGAGTATTTCAGGCCAGGGTTTAGTGCAGATGTGAATGGAATTCATTGTGTGGTTGGGGAGCACTGAGAGGTAGTAGAGAGCGTGCCCTTGCCAAACTCCGCGGGCACACACCTGGCCTGCTCGCCCTACTGGATGATGGCCAGTGCGCTGCTGAGAAGGCCGTCCCCCAACATCCAGCGGTCTGTGGGTGCCCTGAGGGAGCACCTGCAGGACTGTATAGTGGAGCCTCCTGCTACATAAGTGGTCTCGATGAGGGAGGGGTCCATCCACCAGCTGGTACCATTCTAGTTCTCTCCTGACCCTGCTCTCTGCTGAACTGTCAGGGCGGAGATCAAGAGGTCTCCAGGTCCTGTCTCCTTAGAAACACTGATGATTTAGGAGAGCGCATTATAACTACTGAGAACTCCAAAATGGGAAGAGGCAGCATGGACGAGAAGACATTGTCAAAGAAATTTAAAAAAAAAAACTATTGCTAAAGTAAGATCCAGGTCTTTATACTGAAACAGCCGAAAGAATGAAAAAAAGAAAAGATAAACCCAGGTGCCTTAGTCCATTTGTGCAGCCGTAGCACAATGCCGGACTGAGAACTAGTTAACAATAGGAGTTTATTTGTCTTCTAGTTCTGGAGTTAGAACAGTTCAGTATCTGGGGGATGTATCTGATGAGGGGCTTGCTGCTGCATCATCCCATGGTGAAGGCAGAAGGGCAAGACAGCACACACAGGACAGACAGACAGGGAAGGCTTGACACCCTTTTGTCAAGACCCAGCTCTCAGGATAGCAAAGCCGCTCCCTCCATATTGGCATCAATCCATTCATGAGCACAGAGCGCTCGTATCTTAGTCGAGTCTTCAAGGCCCCTCTCAGCATTGAGGCTTTGGGGAGTAAGTTTCCAACATATGAACGTTGGGGATCATGTTCAAATAGACACCAGCCTAAACGTGCTCTCAGGATTCTAGGATAACAGGGAGAAAGAAGCTTCTAAAGTCTTAGGAAGAAAACAACAAACAAAAGCAAAAATCAATCAGATTGTCTACAAAGAAATGAAAATAAGTCTAGTATCAGATCTTATTATTTTTTGGTCAAAATTTAGTGCTAGAAGGTGTAGAAGAATGCCCTCAAAAATCTGAGGTGGAAATATTTGAAAATCAGACTTCCAATGGGGGGGGGCAATTACAGGCATGTGAGTACTTGAAAGGGTTATTCTTCCCCATGTCTTTGCCTAGACAGTCACTTCAGCAACCTGAGAAGTCCCGATTATTCCAGGATCTAGAAAAGAATGAATGCAGATGAGTCAGTGGGGATTTTCCAGATTGGAAGCTCATGGCACCACAGAGTCCAGATGGGAGTGTGAGGATGGGTGCTGCACTGAGTGGGGGGAGAGGACGGCACCCTACAGGTGTCATGGTTGAAAGGTGGAACACCCAGAGCCAAACCAGACCCTAGAAGAGAACGAGCCCTGACCTGAACATAAAGCATCTAGAGTGTGCCCCGTGTTCCTGGGAGGGTGACAAAGAGGAGATTCACTTGACATCTGAACTGGGGATGTTGCCATCCAAGAGTCCCCTGATCATGGCATTGAAATGTAAAAAGTGAAGCTTACCTGAATGGCCCCCAAAGCGAGTGTGGCAAGTCAGAGTAATGCAATTCTGTTTGTTTGTTTATTTTTTTCAGAATCAACCTATAAACCAAACATAAACACTTAACTGTATGGGGAAACCATGTGCCTATTTTTAACTAGAGATTGTGAAAGTCTGTGTAGCAGGTGCTGGGGCAGGAGCATGGAAGGCGACAAGGTGGTAGAGGTGTCCACGTGCTGGCCTTGCAGAGGGGGCTGGCTGTCCCTGGGACCGGATGGTGTGGGACAGGTTTGGATGTCCAATTCAAAGCTTCTCAGGCAATTGACAGAAAATGCTTATTTGATGCTAAGTACACAGCTTTTAAAGAACGATGGTATGAGTACACCACGCAATTGTTCATTATAGTGAGATAGCAAAGATACGATTAAAGTTATAAAATAAAGGTACGGATGTATTTCTTAATGTTTTGTACTCACACAAGATCTGAAACAGAGTGTTATGGTTTGTATTTGAAATGACCCCAAAAGCTCATGTATTGAAAGAGTGGCCCCCAATACAACTGGGTTCCGAGGTGAAGCCATTGGGAGGTAGTGGGTGATGAGGGCCCTGACCTCATCAGTTGGTTAATCCATGGCAGGATTCTGAGCTTCCTGGGTTCTTGAGAAGTGATGAAAATGTTTGGCAGTGAGGCACAGTTGGAGGAAACATGTCACTGGGGGTATGTCCTTGGAGGCCATATCTTGTCCCCGTGACCCAACTTTTCTTCTTCCTGGTCACCATGAGGTTAGCAGCTTTGTTCTACCATGTGCTCCCCACCATGATGTCCTACCTCACCACAGGCCCAAAAGCCATGGAGCCAGCTGACCCTGAATGGAAACCTCCAAAACCATGAGGCAAAATAAATCTTTCCTTCTTAAATTTGGTTTTCATGGGGTGTTTTGTCACAGCAATAGGAAGCTGACTAACACCGAGTGAAATGCATCTGTGTCTCATGAATGATGTTGGTCTAGGGAAGAAGGGAAAAGGGACCATGACTTTTCTTCATAAGCCCTTCTCTAACAATTGCTTCATAATTATTTTTATGTATTTATCTGAGAAAACATAAAAGGTTGTTTGTAAATATTTAGTTTCAGTAATTTATAAATATGAAACTAATTCATTATTTAGAATGTATCTTATGTAGTATATTATTATTTAGTCTAATAATACACACATACAAAAAACACTGAATTATTGTAAAACCTTCGAACAGTATTGCCCAAGTAAAAGTTTCCCTCTTCCCTCACCAATGTCATCTTCACACTGCTAACATCCTTGGTCCTCTGGTCCTGTTAGACCATTTTCTACACACTCATATCTGTGGTAATAAGCTGGTGGAATTTTGTTTTATTTGCTTGGATAATTTAAATATAAAGGGTCTGTTCTGAATGTGGACATGCAACTCCTTTTTAGACTAGCCCCCATTTGCCTTCTGACATGATCCTTTTTGAGCACTTTTGTTTTTATATCTAGGAACTGAAATACTGGGCACCGGAAACACGCATGTTAATTTATACTTATATCCTTTCATAAAGCACATGAAAATGCGCATTTCACCAAATCTTCACCTATGAAGTGTGAAATATAACACATTCAAATGCTGTATCTGTTTCAATATATTATCATTTTGTTTACCTTTTCAAGTTCCTTGATTCACATTCTGTTGGAAAATTTGACTGACTTCTCTTTTTGCTGCAGTAGTTAAGAACTTTTAAGTAAAGCACGGGGAGATGAATGTTTTGAGTACTAAAATGTTTGAGGCCCATAGCAACAAATTTCTAACTTCTAATGAAATAAAGTTCAATAAAAATGCAATTTGCCAAAACTGACACAAACAGAAAGTCAGAAAAATTCCATGTATATGTAAGTATGGAATCTGTTATAAATGAAAAGAGGTGGCTCTTCCCATATTCTGGATAGTAATTATTTTTTTAATAAAAGTTTGTAATACTTTCCACCCACTTGTGACTGGAATTTAATTCCAGTTTATGGTTATCTCTGACATAGAGTGAGTTTTAAAAATTTATGTAGCGTGTGTAAGATATCACTATGGTCCATATGGCCTCTGCTTCACTCTTCTTCCAGGAACACAGAATTGCTCGGCATGGCTGCCTTTTATTTAGGACACATGACTGTTTTCACCCAGTGACCTGTAATCAGAAGTGACAGGTGGCTTCCAGGTGAGTCATATTACAATTCTCCATGTCATCCTTTCCCTGGAGCCTTGACAGAAGGGGCCATGTGTTCCAAATGGCACAGCTACAAAGTGGCAGAGAAATGAGAGGAAACAGCCAATCATAGGAATGTAGATCTCAACAGTTCTTTATCTGTAAACAAATTACAAAACTATCGCTCTGGCTAAAAATGCAAATCAGACTATATGCCATCCAGTTATGTCTTAAATATAGGAAAGGAGGAAAGATAAAAATAAAAAGATGGAAAAGAATATTCAGAAAAAGACGAATAAAATGAATCTAGCGTGGATATGCCAACATTATATTGAGTCAATAGTAAGGAAAGGGGTATTTCTAGAGATAAATTATTTTGATTAAAGATAGATTATTTTGATTAAAGGGTCAGACCCTCAGGATGGCTTAACAATTCTTAAATACACCTAACTGCACAGCTCAAAGAATACAAGTATATAAAGAAACATATAAAACCCAAATTGACCAAAATAAAAGGAAAACTTACAAACTTATATTGTCTCAGAAATTGATAAGACAAGGAGATGAAATTTTGGTAAGTGCAGAGAGAGCTCAGTACCTCGACTAACAAGGTGATCGTCAGATATAAAACCCTGTGCCCAGCGACCATAATCACACTTTTTTCAGGTCTTGTGATTATTCAACTAAATCAACAGTATTTAGGACCAGAAAGAAAGTGAACAGATTCCAAACAATTAAAATCTTTCAGAACGTATTTATTGACCACAATTGAAGTAAACTGGACTTAAAAACAAAATGTTAGATAGAAAATACCCAAATGGCTTTAAATGACAGCTTATCCTTAAGTAACCCTAGAAAAATACAATGAAAATCAGAAAGTATTTAGAACCAAGGACCTGAACATATGACACATCAAAACTTGTGATTTTTAGCTAAAATTGTACTTAGAGAAGAATTTATTTACTTAATAATATTGAATAGGAAAAGCTGAAAATTGGTGACTTTCATTTCCATTCTAAGAAGTTAGAAAAAATAGACAACAAATTAAGTTAAAAGCAGGTATCCAGGGGGAAATAGTAAAAATAAGATAAAATTAATAACATTGAAAATACAAATATAATAGACAAAACCATGAAAGCCAAAACTGTTTTTAAAAAGACTACTCAAATTGATTAGCCCATAGAAAGGGCAATCAAAAAAAAAGTCATATATGACTAATATTGGGAACTTAAAAGAGGCTATCACTTTTAATCCTACACTAATTGCAAATATTAGAAATTTTCAGCAAATCTATGACAACAAAGTTCTAATTTTAGATGAAATGGAAAACGTTTGAGAATAATGCAACTTACCAAATCTGACACAAAAAGAAAGTTTGAGCAATTCTGTATCTAAGTAATTGAACCTGTTAAAAATGAGAAGTGTCTGGAAGTCAGTGGATTATAATAATTGAGGAATTTTGAAGGGCAAGAGAACACGTGTTCCGTGCAGGGAGACTGATGCCGCTGACCCTGAGAGCGCTGAGGTGTAAGAACAGGAGTGACCTTTTCAGAGAGCAGCGGAAGGCCTGCTGTCAGAGGAGCATTCTGTTTCAATTAAGGGAAGAGTTAGAGGCAAACGTCAGAGGAGAAGCTTAGGATTTTTAAAACTACCTATAACTCAGAAACTTGCCATTGTGAATACCTGTATTATTAGAACAATTTCAGTGAAAGTTGTAAAAGATACAAAGAAATGCTGTGCATAAGTAAAACACAATTCTTTTTTTGATATTGATTTTAGTAATTTTATTTTTTCAGCATGTGCAACAGACATCCCTGACCCTGGCAATCCTCCTCTTACCTCCTAAGACTTATCCCACCAGGAAGTAGAGCCACTGAGGTCTACTGGGTTCAAGGTGGGGTGGCGTGCAGGTGTCTGCTATAGAGGTGGCCCCTGAGTTGGGATGGGTGGTCAGATTTATAATAATTTTCGATTTTAGGATGTGCAAAAGCAATCCACCTTCAATAGGTATCATAGTTGTCTGAAACTCGATCCTTTCTCTTGATGCAGCGAACTTGTCAGCCTCCAGATCTTGAGGGCAAGCAACTTACAGTCCATGTGCACCATGCTGCTAAGCTGTGATGTTCCGCAGGTTGCCGGTATTAAGTGCATTGTGACTTAGGACATTTTCTGTTTACAATGGGTTTATCAGGAGGTAACTCCATACCAGATTGAGCAGCCCTATATGCACTGGGGAGGCGATGAGTTTTAAAAAGCTGAGATATTGTTTTTGTTGTTTTAAATGAATGCATACACTTCCCAAAGTAAACAGCTCTGTAAATATAGCGCCATCAACATACCTCTGACAAAATTTTAGGTATTCTTATTGGAACATAGGATAGGGACCATGGGGAGAAAAGAGGTAAACCAGCTGACTACTACTTTGTTTGTTCACTTATTTATTTTCTATCATGAGGATGAGTTTTGAGGTATACTTGTGAGGTAAAGAAAAGCAGGCAGGAAACCTGGGTAACTTTGTCAACATGATGACTGGAGTTCCTAAAAAGCAGATTAATGATACCGCCTGGAATATCCTTCCTCTGGGATGTTTTTAACAGGGTGTCTCTGTGTGACGATTGCCTATAGTAAGTAAGTTCCCTGAAACAATGTACATAAGGGGTACAAATGGGCATGTTTAATAAACTAAACATCTTACTGGGAGGAAATGACCCCTGGAGATTTGTCTGTGGTAGACAGTAGGAGCCGGGAGTGTCCTTGAGGTCCCAGACCTCACCTCTCCTCATCTCACTGGATCTGTGTTTTTGAAAGCCATCGTAAAGTCTGCTAATTGGTAAGAACTTTGCTTCACTTGAGTACAAAATGACACTGTGGTGCTTTGGGTTTGCTCCGCTGTCAGTGGTTTCTGAAAAGGGAGGAGTGGAGTGCAGATGGCTGAGCAAAAGTGGTTTCAGCAAAGGCCTTTTGGAAGGAAGAGCGGAGTGCCAAATTCTGAGCTTGTGAGAGGGGGACTTTGGGTTTGCTGACGGCAGGGTAGGAGGCTCCGGGCAGAGAATGGAGGCAATGAGAGCAAGTTTTCTGGTTTGAATGGCAGGTCAGATGGTGGGGCTGTGGCCTGGGAGTGTGTGGGGGAGAAACAGGCTTGGGAGACAGGTGATGAGGTGTCTGTGGGGTAAGGAGGTGGATGCATGTGGGTGGCACTGCGCCCTGTGGGCCTGGAGAAGTGCAGGGACAAGCTCCAGCACAACTTGCAGGAGTCATCTGCGTGCAGTTTACAGTTACAACTCCAGGAGGGGATGAGATTCCCATGAAGAGAGGATGGAGTAAAAAGGTCAGAGCACTGTCAGCTGAGCTTGTAATTTTTATTGAGCATAAATGCATTTATCACTGGATTATTCAGGACTCTGCATTTAAATAAGGCAAATGCACCAGGAACCTTCTGTTTAGTCAATACATAGGATTGATCCTCTGGGTTCCTTTGAGAATCAGCCTATTAACATAATGTGATATAATCTAGTTCCTACAAGACATAATCTGAATCATGTACAACGATGGCATAATTCCATTTGATGTCATTATTCTAATGAATGAGAAATCCTGCTTATCTATAAATCGTGCTGATCTTTGTGTGTCTATCGCCCTGTGCTCAGCAAGTGTTCAATAACTGTTATACATATGGAGTTGTGCAGATGCTGAGTCCTTCGTGTTTCCCACAAGGGGGTTTTCCACTAAGCAAGTAAAACAGTTTTAATATCATTATCAATAGCATATTCAGAATGAAAATGCCATAGCTTCCTGAAAGTTTTTATTGTCTATAATAAGTAGCTGAGCAGGATTATGTATAGTTAATTCATCATCCATGTGATTCCTTTGTTGTTAAGTGGAGGTGATTGCTGGCTTTATTAAACTCAAGGCAATATTGGATTCTCATTACAAGTTTTCATCTTCATAGCGATAATGTTTTCCTCAATACAGCACTGTTCACTTATTCATTTCCAGTTTTTGTTTTCATATATATTCTACAGTGAATCAGCTCTGGCAAAGTCTCTTGTGACGACAGATTTTTCCATCTTCCACCTTCTGAAAACTCACAGAAACATTGCATGTCATCCCATTATGATACTGACATGGGGGATTCGATTCTCATTTTGGAAAATACTTTGTCACAACCATAAAGGGCTCTGTTTTCCCTTTCTTTGCATTTAATTTTTGTTAGTGAGGATGAAAATCCAATACAATAAACCAACTCTCCTAGTATGGAGAAACATGCATGTCAGAGTTTATAAGCTCAGAAGGCTGCAATAAAGATATTAAATATGTCAGAGCATTTTAATTAGAGTGTATTTTGATTATAACTTCTACAGCGAGAATCGCCTTTTCAGTCTTGTATTCTTGATAATCATGATATTTCCTTGGCTGATATTAGGTGTTTGAATTATATTCTTGCTTTTTTCTGGAGATATTTATGTGTAGGTCTCAATATTGCAGAGCAATTGAGACCTTTCTTTCTGAGAATGGAATTTCTCTTCATTTAAAAATCTAGTCACTTTAATGCAATATTATAATGACTTATCACTGAACAACAGCATTTTGGATAAAATGTTAATTATACCATGAAACTTCAATTATCATAATGATAGTAGCACCTAAATTTTTCATTTTTAGTCCCTTCAGTAAGTTAACTCTTTCTATTAAAAAAAAAAATGCAATGTAGTATGGTTTGCCTGGGGAATCCAAAGCTGCCCTCCCTCTGACATAATTTAGTCTTGGAATTTTAGATTGTCTTAGAAACTCCTTGTGCCTCAGTTTACTAAATGTTATAATTAAAGACTTTGCCTTCCCTTCAGGTCTAAATTGCTGATATTAATTTTTGTGTTTGTTTTCTATTTTGTTTCCTCTTTGCTATTCCTTCCCTGAATTGTCTTCTACGATGAAGTCTGAGAACTCACCCTGAAGCCAGCACATTTTCCGTAAGCATTAAGAATTAACAGCCCTGGTGCAGTTTGACAACAGGGTCTCAGTGGACCCCTTGGGAGTTTACACAGACAGCACCATGAGCTGTAAAAGGAAGTGCAAAACTAGTAACTATAAAAGTGTGTGCTTAAAGCTGAGAATGAAAATATTGTTCAGAACTTTAAATATTAAAAATGTGCTGGATTTATTGTGCCTTTGAGGCTGAGCAAGTTCTATGCAGCCTGATTTTTAAATGTGATGGTGCTATTTTTGTTGATCGATGCAACATGATAACATCTTTTGATGAAGGTCCATGAAACTGGGTTGGAAGCCTTTAGGGGGTCACCCGAAGAAATACAGTCCTTTAAATATCAACAAAATGAAAGGGTGCTGTCATTTTCAATTGGTATTTGTATATCTACCTGCATTTGGGGGATTTCCTTTTCCAAGCCCTCTCATTCATCCTCAAGATATTTCTGTAAAAATAGAAATAAACTTAGAGCATAAGGAACATGCTTCTAAATCTATCTGTACAATATTGATATAAATACCAGAAATAGAGTAAAATACCAGAAAAACAAAGGCATTTAAAATACAGGCAGAAAAAAAGCTAACTGTTCACATAAAGAAACACAGAAAGGAAAATCTATACTGATAGGTCACTGCTGGCAGGAGGTAGCTGTCTGGTTATTACTCTATACAGGAAAGAAAAAAAATTGCAGTATGAAAACTCTCTGGAAAATTGCATTTAACATGAAATTTAAGAATAAATTTCTAATCTCATCATCTTGTGAGATCAAAAAATACTGAACGCAGTGTGAAGAGCAGGGTCCGAATATCTTGGTCTGTGAGAATTTCCACACACTCTGGCTCTATTGATACAGAAGTTAAATCTGGATCTTTGTCTTATTAGGTGTAAAACTCGGGTGGTCTTAACTGTTTTGTACAACTCAAGAATTAAGGCCAGAATCATAATGGATTCATAAATATAAAATACAAAAATATACAAAGAGATCAAGAATATGCAATATAATAATTTCTTAATTAAATAATAAATGCCATTTACTATCAATTAAATTACTAATATATTTATAAATTAGCCAGAAACTCATAACATTAATAGTGTTAATGTATAATAATTTAATGTTTTATAGACCAATCACATTTTCAGTTCCAAGTTTTTAAGTTTTTGTAGTTATTTACCTCTATTTACATATCACTCTATATAGTACATGAATTCATGGTAGTTTAGGAGAAAATTACAAAATGTAAATTTGAATAAACTTAAGACTCAGGAAAATGTGAATTGAATAGACAGAGTTCAGGAGAAAAGGGACCCCCCACTATGCAGGCAATGTGTGTTTGATTATTGTTTGAATCACATAAAGTTGTCTCTTAAGTGTAGACACCTAAAAAGGAGAGATGTTCATCACTGACTTTGGGCTTCATAGAGGAGACACTAAACAACTTCAGGGTAATGTCCTCAAAGCAAAAGCTAAAACGAAAGCAAACACAAAGCCTTCAGTGAGGGAGGGGGCAGGTTTTAGGCTGCTGCTTTCATTGCCCCTCCCCAACATCCAGGGAGATGATAATGAGTTGTCACCCACGGACAGCAGGGAAATGCAATCTAAATTTGCATCTTTCTGATGATCTAGGTGGATACAATGATTTAACCTACATAATCAAAATCAATTTTAGACTACATGGAAGCAATGTTTTAATAAAAGGATGCTTCATTTCTTAAATATTTATCAAGAAATCACTAGGCACAGAACCTACAGCAGGACTGGCAGAGGAGGTGTCACACCCCAATTTTTTTTTTTTTTTTTTTTTTTTTTTTTTTTTTTTTTTTTTTTTTTGCTTCTGATCCCTTTTAACAGCTTTTAAAAATATGCCTTCTGTCTACTGAAACCTCCCTCTGCACCATGCTCACTTTACTCTAAGCTGATGACCTTGTTTCTTTCTCCCCAGAGACAGCAGAGCTGTCATAGAGCATTTCCCCAGCCAGCAGCCTGTGAAACCACAGGCTGGCTCTGCTGTCTGTCCTGCATGTGAGTTCTCCCTGGGACCCCCACAGCTACACACACACTAGGGCATTGTTCCAACTAGTCAGCTCTTCAACCTCTACACTACCATTTCCCCCTCAGTTCTGGATCCTTCCTTCTTATAAAGCGCTGGGGCTTGTCATTTCCTCCTTAAAAATACCTTCTCCTTGATGCTAAATCTTGCTATCCCCTTCTTGTCCTCATTTTTAAAAACTCTTGGGAGTTTTTTTAATATCCATTATTTTTCCATTTTTGCTTAAGCAGACTCTAATCAAATCCCATCCTCATCAGTCTACTAAAGCTGCACTTGCCAAGGAGGTGATCAGCGTTCTCTCTTTTGCTACATCTTATGGTCAATTTTCAACCCCAATACTTTCTGACCTGTCATTTGTCATGGAGAATAATGAGAAAAAATTCCTTCTCTGAAGTCTCTATTTTCTCACAATACTTCTAACAAGAAATAAGGGGTTCTCTTCTACACCAACCATTTTTTCAATTTTTGGAACATCAATAGGGTGGCCTACGGTTAACTCAATTGTGACACTAATTACCCAGGGTTAGCACATACCCTAGAGGTTAGCTTCTCAGTCCTGGAAGATGACTCCCAGCTTCCTGTACCAGTCACAAGCCTGGGCCTCTAGCATACCCACTGATTATCAAATGGGCCTTCCTGCTACCTTGTCCTCATGCTTAGGAATTCACTGGAAAGGCTCATAAAGCTCAAGGAAACACTTTACTTACATTTACTGATTCAGTGTAAGGATATAAAGGGTTACAAATAAAGACATGTAGGGAAAAGTGTGGAGGGGCGTGGAACTTCTCTGACCTGCCATCTTTCCAGGGTTTCAATGTATTTCACAACCTGGAACACCCAAGACCTGCTGTGCAGGATTCTTACATGGTTTCCTTTACCATGGCACGGCTGACCAACTTGCTGGACATTGGTGATTAAGTCATTTTCTAGCCCCAGCCCCCTCCTTAGAGGTCTGAGGGGTGGTGTGTGTGGGGGGGTGAAAGTTCCAACCCCCAGGTCACAGAGCTCTTTTCCCTGTCATTGAGCCCGGAGTCTCACCATTACCACCAACCAGGTGTGGCTAAAAGGGACTTGTTAGTAGAAGGCAGTCCATTCATACTACTGCTCTGAAGAGATTTTTTGAACTAGGGACAAAACCCAAATATTATAACAAAGGTGCACCTGTTGCTCTCATCACAAAGGAGGTAGCAAAGGCTTAAGAGGTTCTGAGTAGGCACCGGGGATGAAGACAAAAATAAACATTTCCTGTGATAGCACAGTTATCACAGGTAACCATTCCCTGCCTGGTGACGGGTTGATTTGGCAACTGGACTCCCTCTCTGGTCCCCGTGCAGTGGTCCTGTATGGCTCCCAGGACATGGTTCTGGAGGCACATGTAAGCCTACTAATGATAGTTGTGTAGTTTAAACGTCACCTAGATCAATGATTATCAGTCCTCACCACTTGTTCATAATTCTATGTTCACACTTTAACTCAGGCAGCTTTGGTAAAGATGTTCTGGGGCCCCAAAGTGCACAGATTCAGCTGATTTGTGATGGCCCCTGGAAATGGTACAACTGAGAACTTCATTTGTTAGTTCTAATCCATGTCTAGCCTCGTGAAGAAGCCCACGTCCTGGGACAAACTAGACTCTCTTCTGCACAGAAACAAGGAAAGCCAGGACCCTGGCTTTATTGATTCTAAATATTTTTATGTAAATTTCTCTCCTTTCATTCACGCCACTATGCTTCATTTGGCTAACTGAATGGGAGTCATAAATGGAATGAGAGATTGAATAAAACGATGGATAAAGCAATTTTGTTTATGTGTATATATTTAACCATCTCTTGCTTTAGCTTTTTTGGCCTTAGGAAAATGTAAAATTTTATTTTCCAATTGCTTTCCTACTTCTTGATTACGTTATAGAATAATCATAAAATAAAAGAGTTTTGGAGGAGCAAAGAAGGTCATCGTTGTGCATGAGCAATGAGATTCAAAATTAAGCACTGTGTGGCAGTGAGGGGTACCTCTAGGTGTGAGGTCTCTAGAATTTATTATCTTTTTTTTTAATATTAAACAAATGGCATATACTTTATGAAAACAATTATATTTTATAATATAAAAAGAGGCATTGTTTTAACATAGTTTTCTGAAAATCTCTTTTTTTGACAGCATTATGTGTTTATTTATTTATTTACTTTTATTGGTTGTTCAAAACATTACAAAGCTCATGACATATCATCTTTCATACATTTGACTCAAGTGGGTTATGAACTCCCTTTTTTACCCCAAATACAAATTGCAGAATCACATCGGTTACACATTCACATTTTTACAAAATGGCATATTAGTGACTGTTGTATTCTGCTACCTTTCCTATCCCCTACTATCCCCCCTCCCCTCCCCTCCCCTCCCATCTTCCCTCTCTACCTATTTATTATCTTTATAGTAGTGCGAACTTTTTATTAAATAGTCCCCACAATGAGAAAACACAGTAAGTGTCAATCTTGGGCACAATTTATTTAAAAACAAAACGTTACAATCCTGCCGTGTATGTATTTATGTTTCTTCAAATACTTTACTTACTATTTGATTCCTAGTGATAATAGCACTTCCTTAAATGTTCAGCATGTTAAACAATGACACAACTAAAAATATAAAAATTCTGGGGATTAAAACACAAATTAGAAGATACCAAGCTGTCTATGTCAGGTCATTTACTTTGCTCTTTTACATAATCAGACCTCCCGTGGCTTAGGCATCAAGTAGCTCTATGCTAGTTTTCATAAGCAGTCATCACATTTATAATAAAAACCATCTTTCCTACACAGATTAAAGTTCAAAGGTCAGGTTTATGTGATTAAACCTGAGGATCCTGTCTTTCGGAAATGTTGTCAGGCTGCACTTCTCAATTGCCATCTTGACCTTAAGTTAGTAATACATTCCTCCTGCTAGGCTAAACATTCTACTTGATAGTAAGGTAATTTAAGGATTAATTGCTTCAGAAATAAAGATTAGTTGTGTTGTTGTAATGAAATCAAAGAGCATCTTATTAGTGACTCTGTCAACACAGAAATCATCATTTAATAGAACTATGCAGTTTGGCGATACTCAGTTTGAACAAAAGAAGAGAAAAAAAGAACTTTTTGGCTATCTACATTCAAATAATGCACTCTCCCCCATAACATCTTAGGTGCCTGTAGAATGACCTAGTTACTGAGTACAGCTTTGACAATGTGCTCCTGTTAGAGGGTGCTTCTAGTCTCTGCATTTCAAAAGCATGCCAGGACCCAGTTTCCAAGTTATGCACATAGAGCTTTTCATCTCTCTTCATCTCTCTCTCTTGAGACAGCTTGTAGATAGCAAGACATCACCCTAGTTGGACAGTAAATCCACCCCGCACCCCCCCACACACCAAAATGAAACCTGTACTGTGCAAGGAACATTGAATTGGTATCCAGATGTCCACAGATTAATTCAATGCTTTTGACAATAGCACATGTACACTTATTCATTTGGTTGCAAATTACTAATTTTTTCCCTCTATTTTTATTGATGCATTATAAAATTTATTTATATTTCTTGTGGTTTGTCTTTGTATATGCAATTCAGAGTGCTTGCATATGATTCTCAGACATTTTGACAAATTTCCATAGCCTAGGGGTGGCTTTGCCTTTGGTTTGGGGCTTTCGCCTCTAGATGGAGGTAGAGGGTGCTTGCTGGAGAGCTCTGCAGGTTGGCTTTGCCCAAGAGCCTCAGAGACTGCTTGGCTGATGTGGACTGCATTTTTCACTTCCTATGTTACATGAAATGGATGAGTTCATCATACTGCTCAATTTGAGGAGGAGAAATCTGCCTATTAATGACACGCCACTCCAGGCGCTAAGCCATGTATGCTGCTGTCTTGTAGTGTTTGACAAATTAAGGAAATGTTTGTGCTTGGACGAGGTTGACTTGGACATAGACCCAAGCAAGACTGGTTCGACTGTTTCCATGGCAACAACTTGAAGCCTTTGGGTTTAATTTTCAGTAATGTCTGTTTTCTGGTAGACTCTGAAGATAATGAAGGTGTTATTCATGAAACAGGGAGCTGTCTGGTAATTTTTTAAAGTACACCTTGTGATATACCCTCAATATGCACAATCAAAGCCCCATTCCCAGGCAATTCCTTCTGAAAGCAGAAAGACACAAACTTGCCTTTATCATCTCTAAAATCCCCTACCTTCGTGTTGCCTTTTTCCACTTTTAGGGTGAGAAGGAGGGCTTTTCTCCTTTTGGAATTACACCCCGTCTGTACTTGATAATGGCTGTGAGTGGAGTAGGAAGTGTTTCCTATCTACCCTGCTGGCATCGGACGTTTTGCCACCTCCCCTCTCCCCTTCCCTTCCTCCCTCCCTCCCTCCTTTCTTCCTCTGTCCTTTCTCTCCCCATCTCCACCTTTCCCCATCCGTGCAGGTGACTCCCTCTCTCTCTCCCCAAGGAGGCGTGACTGAAATGGCTTAGTTCTCCCTCAATGCTGCTTGGAGTTGGTGGCAGGGCATGAGAAGGGGGTGCCCGCCTTGGGGTGTGGCTCTCCAGGGTGTTGGGGACTGTGCCCACTGCTCCTCTTCTACTTCCCTATCCATGGCCCTGTAGTCTTCTCCCCGGGGTGTTCTGATAAACTGTAGTGTGCAGAGCCCATGTGGGGAAGTGCTGGTCTCAGGGTGTTCCAGGCTTCGTTCTGAGTGCATGGTCCCCCTGGAGTGCAGGCAAAGAGAGGGAGATTGAACACCAGCTTGGCGTGCGTCTTCTCCTGGACACGGCTCTTTGGCTAAGGTCCTGACTGTACAGCAATGAATTTTAAAAGGTCAAGTAATAATTCTCGTGGAAACTGTCGTGAGGCTGAATCAACGTAGTGTTCCTAAGGAACTCAATAATAAAGGGCAGCTGGAGTTTTAAGAAGGGTCTTGTTCTCTCTGTGTATATCGCCCAGTGTCACTGTGGGTTATGGCAGCAGAGGCTCCTTTCGCTGGCTCCAGTCTTAATGGACACATGTGAAAGGGAGACTGAGGAGAGGGGCCATGTGATGGTCCAACCTGGAGACGACTGCAGGCAGTTTGGTCGATGGACACAAGTAGGAGCATTCCACCAAAGAATGTATGAGGCTTTGTTGTAGGAAAAACAGCAAGATTGAAATCCTACCGTAAATCAGGATGTGCTTGTAAGAATTTCATGATGGCCCCCCAGGATTCTCACCTCCTGATAAATTCATTTGGCATGATTGTCTCCCTTGAGTGTAAGTGGAACTTGTGGATGTGAAGGAATGGCACGCTGTGATGGGCTGGGTTACCTGGCAAAAGGATTTAACAAATGTCATAAGGTTACAGATGTAATCCGACTCCAACTTAATCAGAAGGGACTATGGAAATAGTCCCTGGATATTAGAGCAAGAAAATGGTTATATGGTCTGTTGGTTAGATTTTCATTTCTGTGACCATATACCCTGACAGAGCGACTTAGAGGAGCAAATGATTATTTTGGGTCCACAGTTTCAGAGGTTCAGTTTATGGTGGCCAGACTCCAACACGCCATCATTTCACCTCTGAATCTTCCTGCACTAACAGAAGCTTTGGGCGGGACACCTCATGTCCAATAATAACACACAATGAGCTGCAAGGAAATGCATTCTGCCACCAAACAAGGATCACTTTGAAGTTCGTCTTTTCTCCCTAAGATCCAGATTAGAATGTAGCTCAGATAATACCCTGATTTCAGCCTTAGGAAACTCTGAGCAGAGAACTCTAAAGGTAAACTGCTTTTGTTCTAGGCGGCTACGTTTGTGGCAATTTGTTAATGTGAAAAATTAGAAAATGCATATAGTAACAAAGTTCACGGCCATTTTAAGCTGGGCACACATTTGTTTTGACTTATTGAAAATTCATAGCTAGTAAATCTAAAAACATAATTTATAGTAATTTTATAAAGTATCTTGAGATTTTTACTTAGACCTGTGGAGAGGGGAGGGATAGCATAAAAGTTTGCTGGAGGTATATAGTAGCTAAGCCTGGAACAAGTTACATAATCCTACTCAAGCTCTGGAAAGGTTCTGAAATGGATCTTGCAGCATAACCAGGAAGAGGAAATGGATATAGCGAGTGTATCTGAATAAGTGGGGCTCACATGGCTCACAAGATCTCATTTCTGATTTATAGTAGACCTATTCTTGCTATTTAAAGCCTCTTCCTGTTTGGCATCTCTTTTTGAGACTGCTCATTTTTACATATCTTCTTTGCACATTTTTTCCCTATTCATTTATTCACACACCATCCTATAAGTATTTATTGCTCACATCCCATTCTAGATTCTGGGGTTTCAGGAGCACAGAATACCCACCATCCCTTGCAGTAGCCCTGGGCTGGCAGTGTGGTGCTTTTATTCATTTTCAGATAATTAAAGTTCTCTGCTCCTTTTCACTCCCTTCAGTAGCCTCATTGCAGTTATTAAAGTCACTCCCCATCTCTGGTAACTAAGTTGGTCTTCTATGATGCAGTGGACAGGCCTGTGCCCAGGGAGGGAAGAGGAGATCCCTTTCTTGTCAGGTTTCTTACATTTAGCCTTTCTTCTCACCAGTTAGCCAACCATGCTTTCTGACCCCCCTGGCTCCTGAGGGAGAGGGGACGTTTGACAGTGGAGATGAGATGATTGTTAGTCAGGCATTTTACTGACATGTGTGGCTTCCTCTGGGATCCAGATCTTTCAACAGAAATTCCCCAGAGTGCATCTCTGCTGGCTCACCTTTGATTTTCCCCTTGATCCTGAGATCTGCCTTGTACTGAGCTGGTCCCCGTAGACAGTCCCAGGCCCGTGTTGGTCCAGTGTTGAGCCTGCATTGGATTGTGCCCTGAGGACTCCTTGTCTGCTCTCTAACTTCCCCCAAAGGCAGGTAGTGGGCCAAGCGCTGAGAAATGCCCAGCTAGTGCTTTGACCCTCTCTGGCACAGGACTTGGCTTTCCACATGTTTATTTCCTCAGGTCTAATTCCTCATTTTGAAATGTAGAAAACATTATAAATTTTTGTTTTGATCTGAAACTGAGGGTCCCAAATGAAAATAAAACAATAAACACCCATTTGTATCCAGTGCATCTAGATTTGTAAGGCAACAGCAACTTCTCCATTTGTATGGTTCTTGGCACGATTTCATAGAAGGTAAAAGATGTATATTTAAAGAAGAACCTAAAAAGTCTTTTATTCACTCAATGTGTTAACCAACCCTATTTCTAATTTATTGTTTGTGTTTTTATTGATTCTTAACCATCCTTACAACTTATAGACTTTAAGATAAGGAGATGAGTCAGATACACTCATTTGAAGACCTTAGCCCCCTCAACCAGCACCTGAGGCTGAACATTAGCTGCTGGTCCCTGGGGACTCTTCAGCCATGCCCATGACATGCTCTCTGGCTTACTATTTGCTGTATAATTCCTAAGTGGAACTACCTTTAAAAAAGCCCATGGAGTAAATACAGCAATGACCCGAGTAGATTGAGAAATACAAGTACTTTCAAAAGCAGTAACTGTGGTGCCACAGCTCACAGCCACAAAGATCAGGAGATACTGAGAAAGAAAATGAAATAACCTCTGAATTAGTAAATTACAGCAAATCTTGCTCAAAGTTTATGGATCACTTATCCTTTAGATCATAGGTTAGTATCAGATATAAATACCAATATATTTAAAATTTAAACCAAAAGGTTCAAAAACATTCTCAGGAGTGGTCAGTGACCTTAAAATTGGACAAAACAAATAAATCACATTCCACTGGCACAGGATTATGCAAGACATATTGTGGAACTTTAAAAGACTAATAAATTATATTGTGCTTAATTGTGATATCTTTTAATCAACAATGAAGTGGATGCATTACCATGAAGTTTTCTGAACACTATGAATGGAAAATTGTTTTCTCTTGAAATCTCAGACATATACGGAACATTGCCAGCTGAAAGGAAATGGAGGAGACTTGTGCTGTGGGGCAACACCTTACAAACCCGATTATACCTGGGCTGACCAGTGCTTGCAGCTCACACCTGAGTGACCTACCTGGGAATCTATTGAAGCACAGAATGTTGGTTCACAAAGAAACGCCTCTTTCTAATTTGCAATCATCGTCCCTTTGGCTCTTGAGGCTAGAATGACTATTGCTGGTAGACAGGGAAGGATTGTTGGGGATGATGTGGTCTTTTACGACGGGTTATGGCCTCCACCTTCCCAGCTAATTTTCTGTAAAGTAATTCCCCGTCTCTTCAAGAGAATGAATAGCTGCTCGCTCTGTTGTTGGAGCTTTAATTGTTTGCTAGACATGCACATCTTTTCCAATAGGGCTTACGATGCTTGAGATGATGTCTTTTCTTGAAGATTTTCTGCCTATCTGACTTTTTGAATAAACTCTCATGACAACATTGTTGAGAGGACCATTATGAGGCTGCCACCATGGTTCTAGATGTGAGTTAAAGGCAATAGGAGAGCCCTAAGGGTGGGGAGGGAGGAAGAAGGCACCCTCAGCTCTCACCAAAGCTCCCTGTTTCTAACTGTGATGAAATAGAGTGGTTTCCTTTTGTAAGTTGCTCTCGGTAAGAACAGTGAACAAACTGCTGCTCAGCCTTCTCCTCTGGACCTTCTAGTCTCAGGATGGAGCCAGCAGCAGCACCCACCTCCCCCACCTCACCAGCTTGGGGGCACTTCTTCAGTAACACCTCTGTTCTCTCCAAGACTTTCCTTCCCTCCAGAGAGCTGCCTTTCAAAACTCAGTCTTTCCACACATGCAACTCTGCCTCTGCGTCCCCGGGCCCATTCATCAGCCTCTTCCCCATGGCCCATCACATGTGGGAAGGGAATTCTGGGAAATGTGCCCAACTGAGCAGGCACCTGATCAGGCAAATATAACTTGTGAAATCTATGATCAGACCATGGTGGCAATGTCGGCAGTCGCTAAAGTTTCTAAGTGAGTGTTTACTAAGCTTTTCGTGTGATTATTTCATCATTTCCCGACTACAATCCTGTGAAGTGGGTCCTGTCACCTCCTTTATGATAATGAACTCCAGGCACAGAAAGATCACACAATTTGCCAAAACGGATAGAGCGAGGAAGTGGCACAGCCGAAACTGCAGCCCAGGTGGTTTCCAAACACTTGCTCACAGCCCACTACACCTGCAGCCTACGCTTATTTAGACAAGTGGCTAATTTTCTCACCTGTTAAAATGTCACATTGGTGTTAAAAGAGGAGGGGTGTGTTTAAACATAAGCTGGAGAGAAAATAATATCTACATAGTCACTTTTTCTTTCTCTCTCTCTCACACACACATACACTCCTAGTGAATTTGGAACACTGGAATTTGAAAAACAGTTGCATCATTCATTCTTAGATAACTCCCAAACTTCTGGTAGGGTAAGTTTCGACTTTCAAGGATCAACTGCTCATCTTGTGATATAATTTAAAGTTTGGAAATTTTATATAAAATAACCAGAACTTCTTATATGTTATTCTGGGGTATGTTTCCTAATAAGAGCAGGACTGGAGGACATAGACCCATGAAGAGAATACTATAATATGGTCATTTGCCATCTCACTATGGATGCCGCAGTGATTCTAATATATTGTGAATATACCATTTGTATAAATCAGCCACCTCCATGTCTTATAATGTGCTAGACACTATGTTGCATTTTCTTGCTAATGAATAAGGCAGAGAAGAAAACCCACAATGCAGACACTGGCTCTAGGGCTCTTATTCCAGCCAAAGCAGCTGTTCTATCAATGGTTGTTTACTCAAGATTTCCAGAAAACTTTTTTGTTGTTGTTTGTTTGTTTTTTTTACAAGAAACAATTCAGCATTGAGACTCTGTCTTCTCTGGTACTTCTTTCTTCAGTTGTCTCACAAGTAGCTTTTCAGGGAGCTTCATTATTAGAAGAGAATCTGCACTGTGCCCTAATGCTGTAAGCTCCGTGCATTTGCGGCATCTGTATTTTCATCCAGCTGTGTAAAAGTTTTCCCACACTGCATATTTTTCTAACATTGTTTTTCAGTTTCACCACAATGTTTTTCATGTATCTTAGCAGTATTTGCTGACACAGAATGCATTTCATTCTGTCAGTATGTTGTATTTCGTGTATGACTCCACTCATTTTTACTGCATATGAAAGAACAAATGTTTCCGATTTTGTGGGATTTGTGTCCTTTATTTTTAAGAAAGAAACCTCAGAAGAGGCTTCTAAGCATTCACATTATGCTTAGCGGGGTTTTGTAAGGTGCTGTATTTTCATTGGCAAAACCTTGGGAAGAGGGGTTTTCCTGTAACTGGTACTGGGTTTTAAAATTAATTACTATTAGAGTCTATCTCACATCATACATTTAGAGGTTAGCCTTGTGCAAACGATAAATAATTTTATGGATGCAATTTTTGGTCTAGTATATATTATATCAAATTATTTCACCATTGTTTTTAAACTCATAAAAAGAGCTTGTGCTAGAAAAATATAATTATCATATCTAAAATTTTTGCTATTAAGGTATGCTCACATTAATATCATTTTGGATTTTTATTTTTTTCAGATGTCTTTTAGGATCAACTGCTCATCTTGTGGTAAAATTTAAAGTTTGGAAATTTTATATTAAATAACTAGAACTTCTAATATGCCATTCTGGGGAATGTTTCTTAATAAGAGCTGGACTGGAGCACATAGACCTATACAGAGAATACTAGAATATCAATTTCAAATCATTTTAGGCACAGCTGATAAGTACTATCTCAAGTTTTCCCTTCCTTGTATGTACTGTGTTGGTCATTGACACAAAATTGGGGGGACTTACTGATACCTACGGAGTGGAGATCTGGAAAAATAAGAGAATTAGTAGTGATTTTGGAACATACAGTGAAAAACAGTAACTTGTTTAACATTAATTTAATTATTGGCACATAGTACCTTTGCATAACAGTGAGGTTCTTTGTGGTCTCTTCACAGGCACACCCAGGATAATTTGGTCATTTCATTTCCCAGAATCTTCTGAATCCTCTTCAGATACCCTATTGGTCTTCCTTCTATGTTCTTGAGATCCCCCCTTTTCCTTTTTTTCTTTCTAGTTTCCACATAGAAGAGAAAACATAGGACCCTCGATGTTCTGAGTCTGGCTTATTTCACTTGACATGATGTTCTTCAGATCCATTTAATTTCCTGCACATGATGTAAGTTTATTCTTCTCTATGACTGCATAGAATTCCATTGTGTATATATACCACATTTTCTTTATCCTGTCAGCAAAACGGTCACTTCCAAATGTTTCTGCCAGCTCTGGTCATGCTCTATGGCAGACTGAAGTCCTGAATAATACCTGTTTTGTTACACCATTGCAATGTGTGGTCTGTGAGTTGGAAAAAGACCTGAGGATTCTGACACAGGGTAGCAGACATTGTTTCACGAGCATCGCTGAAATTCTGTGGCATGAAATTTAGGATTAAAGGAGGTGATCAAGTCAATTTTATTTTATTTTTTTGGTACTGAGGATTGAACCCAGAGGAGGTCCACCACAGAACCACATCCCCAGCCCTTTTTTATATGTTTTTTATAGACAGGGTCTTGCTGAGTTGCTAAGTGCCTTACTGAGGCTGGCTTTGAACTCGCAATCTTCCGCCTCAGCCTCCCGAGCCCCTGGGATTATAGGCATACACCATTGTGCCCAGCAAGTCAGTCAATTTTTTAAACTATGATTTCCCAGGGTTTGTCCTAAGTCCTTGAGATTCAACAAAAGTGCATGTATTGTACAAGGAAGAAAGGCTAGGGAGATGGTAGGGGGGTCTCACAGGTCGAGCATGTCTACATTGCAGTGAAGACTACAGATATCTATGGGGGCTAAACAGAGGCATTAAAATACATGTTATTATTATAGGAGAATGAACCATGTGACCAGAAGGACAAAGTGATAACATTTATAATGGGAGCAGAAGAGAAGCAAGGGATGACAAGGGCCTTTACTCTCCAAACATCACCCACATCTCTTCTGTGGCTAAATAAAGAGAATGAGGGAAGATAGTAGTGACTCTAGTTGAATATTTTATTTCCCATAAGATAGAACATTATTTTTCAAAATATAATTACGAAACATCTGAGCCAAACTTAACTATATATGCTTTATAATCTAGATTCTTGGGTACTCTACAGATTCAGTACAATTTTTATGTGCCACTAAGATTTGTTTTTTAATTTTTTTTTTGAAACCAGAGATTGTAGGTGATATTTATTTATTACACAGTGTACATGCATTTATACACACACTAAAGTTTGAGAACTGGGAGGGCATAAGAAGCAATGGACCAACCTGGCTCTTACAGCAATCTAACAGATGTTGGTGAAGAAATTTTAAGAAATGTCACCATTTTATCCAAGAGTACATTATGGTTCAGGAAGGGAAAATGGAGAATAACCAGGCTGCTCTGTTCTACTTTATAATAGCAGATTTCGAAAGCTTAAGTAAAATATTGGCTCCATTTCAAATCACAAGTCTTTGAAAAAGAAATAGCTTGAAAGGATTGAGCTTCTCTTGAAATTCAACTCAGTGTGCAATTATTTGACCTCCATGGGATGAACTGGCAAGGTATCTAAGCGTGCCAATGTGGTTGTCTATGTGGAGGGCTCTCCGAGCTCTGCTTCCCGAGAGGAAGTGCACAAGATTGAGCAGTAGTTATGGGACTTTCCATTCAGGGGTGCATAGAAGATGTGGCACAGAATCATTGTGTATAAGGAGCGCCTTTTCTGAAACAAACTCGGGCTGCCAAAACACAGAACACAGCCCAGGCTGATGTACTTAACTCACTTATTCCTTTAGCCTCTTCATTTCATAAGATCTAGGAAAAGAAGGCCTTGCTTTTAGGATTCGAGGTGAAATGATAAGAGCTGATCTCATTAACTGCTATCCATTTTCCAGGTTTGGACTTATTTTCCTATAAAATGTACTTATAAAAATAAAAATGCCACTGAAAGAGAACTGTTTTTCCCAAACAGAACAAAGTTGAATTTGGAACTATGACACTGCTCTGTGACTTTTTAAAAAAACTTCATTGAGTGTCATTCTTCTTATCTTTAAAAAGGAGGGATAATAAATATCGGATTTGTTATAATAAAGAAATAATAAATAAAAAAATGTAAAACTCTTGTGCAGATGCATAAAATATTGCCTTTTAAGTACAATTTCTGTTGACAGTTTCTTAGCTATTAAAGGTTTTTGCAAAGAAAATAGGAAATTGATGAACATATGTGGAACCCACATGTTACATATTTCCATACTGATTGGAAAATGGAAGATGTATCAAAACAATGCTGTTCTGATTTTTATAGTGGAGATTCCAGATTCAGAAAACTGATGGTTAGTT
Organism: Marmota flaviventris; assembly: GCF_047511675.1. Classification (NCBI taxonomy): domain Eukaryota; kingdom Metazoa; phylum Chordata; class Mammalia; order Rodentia; family Sciuridae; genus Marmota; species Marmota flaviventris. Next base: position 6,989,206 of record NC_092513.1, on the reverse strand, counting down.
CGTTTAATACTGATTTTGTGCATATCATCCTCCAAATGAAAAATGTACATATATGCAAGACATAAGTTGATGCTGACTAGGTCCAGATAGGAGTTCACTAAAGGAAACATGCATTGGATAAATTGAATTCCTTTTTTAATTAACTCTTAAAAATTTGTTCTAATTAGTTCTAATGACAGTAGAATGCATTTTAACATGTCATACATAACTGGAGTATAACTTCTCATTCTTCAGGTTGTATATGACGTAGAGTTGCACCAGTCATGTAATCATATATGCACAAAGGAAATAATGTTTAATTCATTCTACTATCCTTCCTACACCTATACCCTCTCCCCTTCCTTCTCTGTCTCTGCCAAATTCAAATACCTCTATTCTTCCCTAGCGCAGCCACCCCCCCCCCCCCCCCCCCCCGCGCGCCTTTATTGTGAATTAGCATCTGCATATGAGAAAAAACATTCAGCCTTTGGTTTGGGGGGATTGGCTTATTTGGTTTAGCATGATATTCTCCAGCTCCATCCATTTTACAGCAAATGCCATAATTTCATTCTTCTTTAAGGCCGACTAATATTCCATTGTGAATATATTGACAGGCTATTAGAAGTATAGACCAGGGAATTGGGCTCAACAAAAGCACATGAATTTTACCAAGGTAATTGGTAAAAATCCATATCTTATAGTTTCTTTATGTTAAAGAAATTAAAAGCTACATCTATGAGTGTTTGATTAGGAACTGATTGAATGATTATACACTTCCATGCTACTAATTTTTCTCAGAAACCTGGTTATTGCCTCTTAAAACTTGTGAATATAAAAAAGAAAGCGAAACTAGAGAGGAGATGTAAAAGAAGCCAAAGGGAAGAAGGAACAAAACAAAAATTGCCATGTTGGGGATTGTAGGGCGAAGGTGAGGCTTCATTCCAACTTTGAGGATACAGCAGCCCTGAGGTGAGCTTGTCCCTGGAGTGACCAATCTTTTCCCAAGGTCCACCCTCATCCTCGATGCTGCACAGGATTACTGGAAAGGCAGGTTCTCAACCTCCAGAGCGTGGAAAAGGCATCTCGATACAGTGAAGAAAGGCTGCGAATAAAATCTTAAAAACAATGTCTCTTTAAAAGTCAGCATGAGAAGCCGGCTGCTAATTGGGTGATAAGTACAGGTGGCTGGGATGGGTTTCCTTTGCAGCTTTGTGCGTCTGTTTTCCTCCTTCCTCGTCTCGTCTCCTCCTTTCAGTGGAAGAACAATTGGCTCCGTTTAAAGTGGGCACAGGTGTGGCCCTGGAGCACCGAGAGAATCAGGCTGTGGATCCCCAAATAAAGCTAGTTGCCACCTTGGGAAGAGCTCTGGTTTGCCTTTGACTCCTGGGCTAAGCTGCCTGTGCTGTTTGTATTAGTTTTCAGGGTCCAGGGTAAAGTCCAGGATTTCTGGGGCTTTCCTCTTTCTCTCTTGAAATTGAAACATGCGCTAGGTTGCTACCTAGACAAGCCTCTTTTTTTTTTTTTTTAAAGTGATTGTTAGGTGTTATTCAAAATAGTCCAGTCTTCTCTTAGTCATGGGGAAGTGCTCACCCACCCGACCAGCTGTTCTGGGTGGAGTCATCACCCTGTGCAGGCCAGGGTGCTGGGTGTAGTTCCTGAGCCGGGAGGCAGGGGGAGTCCCTGGGAGGAAGCATGGCGCTGCAGGCTAGGGTTCCTCCTGTTTTCTTTGCTGCTTGTGTGTGTGGTCTGCAGTGTGTCCATTTCAAGGTTTCCAGCCTTGTTAGGATTTGTGTGTTTTCCTTTATGTTTTATTTTTGCCCTTTTGGTGGTAACTAAAAGGAGATGGTGGGTGAACACACACAGCAGCTGACTTCCTTGGGTTGAAAGGTTTCTGTAATAGTATCTTTTTTCCTTTTTTTTTTTTTTTAAGTACCAGGGATTGAGCCCAGGGGCGCTTAACCACTGTACCACATCCCAGCCATTTTCATTTGGAGACAGAGTCTCTCGCTAATTTAAGAAAGAAACAAGAACAAAGCAAGACAGAAATCTCTTCATTTAGGAAATGCTGATACAGCATTTTAGCCTTAGAGAAATAAAAAAAAAAAAAAAAAAAAAAACATGTAGCTACTGGAACATTGTGATATAATTGTCATTATTCCAAGTTTACAGATGAAGAAACTAAAGCATAAGACAGTTTATGTCCATGGTCCCAATTAATGAGTAGAAGAGCTGGGATCTGGCCCAAGTCTTTGACTCCTAAGGCTGAGGTGCACAATAATCACTGTAGCAAAAGCAAGAGATTGGGGCATTTAAAAGGGTTTTTAAAATCGCACTGAAATACAGACTAATGTAATTCAAATATTGATTTGTTGTCATTGGTTTTCTGTCACAAATCAAATGTCTTTTTGCATAGTTATAATTATAGAGATGACCCATTTTTTGAAAACATTATTGTTTAGGTTTTATTTTTATTTAAAAAATGATATTAAAAATTTTGCTGGGAATTTAGCTCAGTATCAGAGCACTTGCTTGGCATGTACAAAACCCTGGGGTCAATCTCTAGTACAAAAAAAAAATAAATAAAAGAAGATTGCTATTATATACATCTTTTTGCATTTGTTTTCACTATTTTCTTGGGACAATTTCCACAAAATAGAAATTTCAATTCAAGAAGGATAAAACTTATGTTTCCTATTATATATCGACAAGTTGATTTTCAAAAATTTTTTTCCAATTAACCTCAACCTCATAGTGAACACTGTTTCTTTGTAACTCTCCCATGGTTATTCGCCTTCGCAAAGGGTTTTAGTGAGCTCACTTTACTTCTAAAGTCAAAGTGGTGGTTCCTCTTAAAGCTATGGGCAATAAGGCTTGGTGATTACTACCAATAAAAAAGACAAAAAGTCTTTATTATTGAGTCCAACTCTAATGTAAGAGAAGTGCAAAAGGGTTGCAGAAAGATAAGATGTTGTTTGGCTTCGAATAAGAAGAAAATGTAATTCTGATAATCGGACATGTGAACTCACATGGAGAGCACCAAGCTCTCTATTGCCTAATAGTTGATATTTATGAGGTAAGAAAGTCAGCCTTGCTTTCCCAGTGGCATTGTTTGAAAATATGAATTCTTCTTTGATGAAGGGTGGCACATTAAGAACAGTTAAAAAGAATAGCTCTTTACTTGCAGAGATGAAGATAAGGGAACGTGATACCCTTAAGAGCATAAAAGACATTACTCAGCCCCATGTAGCAAAACTGGAAACCACATGGCAGAGATTTATGTAACATGAGGTTGATATGAGAAGGGACTTTAGAACATATTAGAGAAAATATAGAAGGATTAGCAAGAACTAATGAATTGTTGCTCACTTTTTTGAAATTCTACCAAGTTCCTGATGAGAAGTTGGATTTGGCAAACTTAACTTTTACCACTGGGCTGCTCCCGTACATTATGGCTTTTCTTAAGTGTGTATTTGATCTATCTGAAATGTCAGTCAGACTCCTGGGTCTGCGTACAACACAGAGGAGAACTGTGTCAATACAGTTCTGAAAAATTACATTTCAATTATGTAATTAATCAGTTTTATTTGTGTAAATCACTAAAATGGAAGGACTTAAAAAATTTTTTTTGTGATGTTTGAAACGGTCATTTAAGAGAGATCAGCAATAGTTTTTAATTTTCTATAACCAGAAAAACAATGGAGAGCAGTGTCTTAGGAGAGATGTATTTTGTTTCTTAAAGGCATATGGACTCACTGTCTACAGATTCAGCAAATTTCAAACTGAAAATATTTTTTTAAAAATGCATCTATACTGAATATGTACACACTTCTGTTCTTTATTTCCTAAAAAATACAGTATAAGAACTCTTTACATAGAATTATATTGTATTAGATATAGTCATTAAGATAGACATGACTTCAAGTTTATGAGAAGGTGTTTGCAGGCTACAGTATTTCCACATAATTGGCTAATTGTCTTAATCACTATGATTTAAATTTATTTTTACACATTGCTTTTCTGAAACATCCAAATAACAGACTTTTTATTCAAAATTTTCAAGGAAATATTTCAAAGTCCAAATTTTCTCCAGATTAGATAATATATCTTCTTTGTCATTATATATCAAGTCAAGCATTTTGTGGTAAATTAAATGTAGTATTTACTATTATAGATCAATCACATCAGTTCTTTTGGAGTATTTTGATGTTCTCCAGGGAAGTTAATTATTAAGGTAGGGAACCAGTAAGGTGTGCCTGTGGCTTCTTGGAACCTGAATAGGAAATGGGAAAATGGGATTGATGTGCCTTTTAGTAGGTAGGCCAAAGGCAAGGGAGCCAGATACCATTAATATATGCTTTCAAGATTGCTGCACCTTGAATAGCTGATTTTGAAAAATGACTCTCGGGGACATGGAGTGTGCTGTGTGCAGGACACAGGCTGCCATGCAGGTACAGGTACGAAGTTCAGGGTATTTATCAGTAAGAAAGCAAACTCAGTTCCAGTGGCCTATAAATCATGTAATACAAAGCGAGGCATCTATTTTTATTATGGATCACTTTATAGTAAGTAAATGCTTCTGTTTCCCATAATCTTTAGGCATATAAATGAGAAAATTCTAAACAAATGGAATGGTCCATATAAGGAAGCAACCTACCTACTTCTAAAGTCATCTCCCAGGGGATCTCCAGTAGGTTCCTAACCTGACTAGCAAGAACAGACAGATAGGAGTTAAATTTTTATGGTCATTACATTAGTTTCCTCAAAATTTGCTCACACCCTTTCCCTGGCAGGGTCTGATTGCCTGTCATGTGCCATACTAACTACAGGGTGGTACCAGTCCCAGCCCCAGTATGTTCAAAACTGTATTGTTTCCACTTCTCCATATTATTCTATCACAAATCGACTTCTCAATAAGTAATTGTTATCACACCTATTTTGTTAGCTGCTTTTTGTTGGTTTTGTGTTGCAAATTAATTATTGAAAGCTCTAAATTCCTAAATCTTCACCCAGCTGGAGAAAACAAGAGCCCTTCTCTCCAAGGGGTAGGGAGAAAAGGGGAACCAGTCAGGTCCTCAGGGACTTCAGAGACAGAATTTGTGCAGAACGGATGCAGTCCCAGCCCTCTAGGTTTAAAATGGAGACTTCAAAGAGAAAACTCAAATGAGAGTCCATGAAGCAATCACCTCTTTCTTGATTCTCAAGGCTTTGTTTCCTAGTTTCATAGCCAGATATGTTCTCCTGGTTCAGATCAGAGCATTTCTTTAAAATGAAATGAAGAGTGTGTCTGAGGTGGGAATGCTATTACGTTCCCTGAGTTTCTCCCTTCATTTTGGTAACTAATATCCTGACAGAAAGCTTTTTAATATGTTAAACATGTTAGACTCTCAGCATCTTTTGAGAATACAGTGTATCATCATTAACTACTATCACCAAGGCGTTAAATATTCTCAACACAGTCATGATAACTCTGTGAAATAATGCCTATTTTAATTAGCTCCACAATGTGTGTGTGTGTGTGTGTGTATGTATACACACAACACACCATAGTGTACACAAGAAATACACAAAATTTTACCTGCTGATGTAAAATAAATTTTAACCCATAAATTAGTGTTGTAAATAATCAGTGACTGCTGTTTAAAACTTTTACATTTTCAAAGCATCTTAGAATGACCTTGAAGCTCCACTTTGTCTCAGGAAGGATTTTCCTTGCTCTTCTATTATGTCTTTGCCCTTGATTACATCCTTCTGTGGCCTTCCATCCCCTGACAACTGATATGCGAACACTCGAGCATGGCTTAGAGCAGTGGTTCCCGTGACTGCCTGGGCCAAGTCCTCTTCTGGGGCTGCTACACGACAGCTTGCTGGGCTCTGTCCTCAGTGGCTCAGGTCCGTGCATTTGCAGTGGGGCCTGAGAAGGTTCCCAGGTGGTGCTGGTGCTGCTGGATCAGGGGCCCCAGGTACGGAACTGCTGGCACAAATGCTCTCCTTCTGCAGCCAAGATGAACCCCATCTGGACACTTCTCATTCTCCATGTGTTCATTAAACTGTGTGCAAATGTGAGTGTTCCTTCATTCCTCTCTGCTCCTGCTCCCCAGGGTCTTGCAGCTGGACTCCTCTCTGTGAGGTCTTCTGTGACCGCCCAAGATCTCCTCCTAGTCTCTCTTGCCATCCTTCCCCACCCTTCAGCATGGGTCTTACTCTCAGTATATGGCAAGTTCCTTGAGAACCTTCACTTTATTCTGTTCATTCTTGTTTCCTTTTCTTGTAACTGAGTTTGGAGTTTCTTGGAAGACCTAAAAACACTCATTAAAGTCGTAAGTTTTACCTGCCATTATGCAGTAGTTACAAACAAATACTTTGGAACAAAATGTCCTGAATTCAAATCCCAGTTTTGCAGCTTCTGTCTGTGTAACTGTGGGCAGTTAATTAATCTGAGCCAGAGTTTCTGCATCTGTGTAAGCAGGTGGCATTCACCCATTGCTCCTGGTGTTGCTGTGTTCTGTGACTAAATGCATATTTGGCAGGCATGCCAGGAGCACCTGAGTGCATTTACCTGTTGGAAATTATCTTAGGTTCTTATGTTTTTGACAACCATGAATAAAGCTGCTGTAAACCTTTAGTGCAGGCTTTGGTGTGAACAAAAGTTTTTAACTCATTTGGATGCATACCTGGGAGCAGTATGGCTGGAGCACTTGGTGAGGGAATATTTAGCTTTCTGAGGACGTGCTGAACTGTCTGTCAAAGTGCCTGTACTATTTGCATTCCCACTAGCACTGAATGAGAGTTCTTATTTCCTTACATCCTCACCAGCATTTGGTGTTTTATATTTTAGCTATTTTAGTAGGAGCATATGTTTACATTTTTAAATATCTCCTTCCCATAAAACTTCCTCGATTCATTACTGGCCATGTGCTGGAGGATGGTGCATTGATCATGACCCACTGAAATGTCCAGTGCTGGAGAGTCTTAGGTTCCTGAATGGAAGCCAACTTCAAGAGAAACATGCCACTCTAACTTCATCAAGAGAGCTATCTGGTGACCAGGCACAGTGGCAGACACCTGAAATTCCAACTGCTCTGGAGGCTAATGAAGGACAATCACAATTTCAAGGTCAGACTGGGAAATTTAGCAAAATCCTGTCTCAAAAATAAAAAAGGTCTGGGGTGTCACTCGGTAGGCAAGTGTCAGACTAGGATGTGAGGCCCTGGGTTTGATCCCCAGCATGGGGGTGGGGGTGGGGACTGGTACACAGCATGACTAGAACCCAAGTTACCTGAGGAACACTCTTATCAATCTTGGGAAGAGGGCAGTGCAGGCAAGGACTGACCTTTGACCTAATCTCTCTTAAACCATGTGGGATTTCATGAGACTGACCTTAATAAAGCACGGTGTAGGGAGAAGAGTGAAGGCCTGGAACTGAGCCCTGGTTAATGTATCTGATTTGCCACTACTTAATCTGGTGACCTCCAGCAAGTCACTTAACCTCTGGACCCCAGAGAGAGTCGTACTGTATGTTTTATAAGATCCCTTTAAGCTCCGAAACCCTATGATTCTAAAATCAACCTTGCGTCTGCTCTGTCAGCACAGAACAAGGGAGACGGCCCAGGCAGCCCTCACTTTGAGACAGACAGTGTGTTTCATCAAGCGGAAAACCCTCTTGAGTAGTCGTCAGCCTTTGAAGCTGCTGAGATTTATGACGGGGTGGCCTCAGGTAAAGTTCTTTGGGGGAGAACGTGGAACATTTCAAAAAAAGGAGCCATGCATTTTGACGACCCAAGCTTGAGGATCATAGAAAATAGCATCTTTGACTGGGAATTTGTGATCAGTGGCAGCAGGGAGTTTGGAAATGGAGTGAAATGGACCCATTTTCAGAGCCCTGGTTTACAGCCATGCTCCGTCACACTGAGAGTCTTTAATTTTTTTTTCACTTTAGGTGAAGTTAGGAGGATTGTATGACAGGCAAATTAAAAATCGAGTGTGGTGACCAGGAACACAGAGGGAATGACAGAAAAGGGCATCGTCAGCAGGGTGATGAGACACACGGCACCTGTGGCTAAGGCAGTTTTTAGGGGCCAATGAAATCGCCTCTTTCCCTTTGAGACTGATGGCTGGCATGATATTGCCAGGAATAAAAAGCCATCGTTAGCTTTAAGAAAATGAAAGGTGCCTCTCACCTGTTTCTGCCAGGCTTACATCTTTATCTGCAGTCCCATCTCCCACAGAGCTAATTGGTCATTTGCAAAAGACTCTGGGGAGCAGGAAGCCAAGTAGTTATGAGAGAAGGCCTGATGATTTTTACCAACTCCCTTGGGTCGGAGAGTTGTCTTTAATGATAATTGTTGGTTCTAATAACTGTTCTTTATGGTAGTGGAGGAAGAGAATACCTGCTCATCTGTTAGGCTATTTTAATCTTTCTAAAATGACCCCCCTGAGCCTTTCTCAATTTCTTCATCACATTATCATCTCTAACTACCTGTGCCAATGGCTGAGCAGGTGAAGCCAGCCACAATGGGAACAGCTGTCTTCCCACTCACGTTCATGGCAGGGCCATCTGCGTGCACTAGAAGGTCCCATGGGTATTTCTGTTGTCGGGGGCCTAGATCCAGCCTCCTGGTGATGAACGGCTCCAACACAATAAAAGTTATTTTCTGAACACTTAAATGTCAGGAGGTCAGTGGGTCAGCAAGGTAGCCCTTTCCACCCAGTTTCTGGCACTGGTGTGTGGAGGCTCAGCCATCTTCAACAGAGGCTTCTCAGGCTGCCCTGGGAACATCTGTTCAACCCACCGAAAACAGCGTGGGCCCTAGTGCACCAGGCATTTTATGGTACAAACCAGAAAGAGTCTCACATCACTTCCCATCATATTCTGTTGGGCAGAGCTTAGTCACATGTCACCTGGGGGAAAAAAATCTAGTCTCTGGCTGAGAAGCTGTTTTCCAGTGCAAGTCCCACTATAAAAGACAGAACACATACTCTTTGTGGACATTAAGTGACTATACAGTGTTGTATGAATTTGAGAAATTATAGGTTGACTGCAGATGAGACATTCTCTAAGAACTTTGTTTAGGAAAGAAAGTAGGATGTAGAAATATGTAACACAGGATTGCAAAAAATTTCCTTACGCGATATGAGAAAAAGATGCTTCAGTGAACATCTCCTTCCGTGGCCTATGGTATGATGCGCAGGGACCCCAGCCCTGGCCTCCCCTGACCTGATGCTCCCCACCCAGGACTGCATTTGACAGCAAAGTCCTGACCCACCTCCCTGAGGGATGAGAAAGGCCAAGGGAGCTGCGTCCACTCCCCTGTCCTCAAGGGGGCCTGCAGTCCATGTGGTCTGCCCTGGTCATTCACTAGTTCCACTGCAGACAAAGGAGCAGCCTGTGGGCCCAGACCCAGCTCAAAGGCGTTTCCTCTGCCAAACATTTTCCTTTACCTTTTAGCCAAATTTTGATTTGGAAACCTGTCTCGGCTTCAGCCTCTCTCGTTTGTATTTCCACGTTTTCTTGAGACACTGATGTCCACCTGGCTGATAGAAGCTACTGGCATACCATTAGTGTTTCCACCCCATCACAAATGCTCGGTCCTCCAAAATGAAGCTTTCTTCACTTTCTTCTTCAAAAACCCCATAGCCTCTGTCACTTTTTTTTTTTTTAAACTAAAACATTAGCTAACACTAAAACGTTAGGGACTAGTTATACTTCAGTGCATTACACTGCCCCATTTTTTAAGTCCATAGTCTGACTCAAAGGATCAACATTTCTCACTTGTAACCAAATGATCATCTCTGGGACCCTCTTTCTAAATGTGGCCTCTGTGCTATGGCCAATTAATCATGTCCATTTCCATTTGCTCCTGGAAGTTTGTGCAGTGGTCCAGGGCTGTGGAGGAAGGGGGGATCAGTTCCATTAAATAGCAACTGAATCATCGTCACAAGCCTCAGTCCCCTTTCCTGCGGCTGCATTTGTGAGTAAAACCCTAGCAGCTCTGTGTTTGCATTTCTTGCTTTTTCAGAAACTTGAGAACAAATGTTGGGCCGTTCTCTGCTTTCCCCAAGGAGGAATTTCCACCTCTTCCTGTCTTCCTCCTTCGTTATTTTTCTTATCAGTTTTCCTTCTAAGTGCCTATGCACTCTGCCCTCCTCTGAGAACATCCCTCTCCAGTCCCTTCTCATCCAAACAGTCATGTGTGATGAATTTTAATCATCTAACATAAGAGCTTTATTACTTGGGAATTTCAAAAATTTCATAAGTAATTTGAGAGATGTGTTTTGTAGCCATGCTTGTAATTATTGTTCAGATGTCAGCATCCAAAATCTTTTTTTTTTTTTTTTTGAGGGTGTGTCAAGCACTGTGACATCCTGTGTCCTTTATCTCAAGAACACAAGATAAGTACTTTGATTTTTATATAAAATTTACCTGTTTTACTGATGACAATAAAATTTCAGTTTTTTTCCTAATGAATAGAGATTTCATTGGTGCCATCCAAGTTTTGCTATTGACTAATTCATATTTAAATTCCAAGATGGCATTTAAAAAACTTTTGATGAATATATTTATATACATATCAAAACATATTTTGAGTTGTGGAGTTGGAAAATTTTTACTCAATGACTTTTCAACTATTACTAGTTGTGTGAATTAGGGAAAGTATTTCACCTCTCTGTTGTTTAGTTTGCTAATCTATATTTTGTGATAAAATCCTTATAGAGATGTTATGAACAATAAATGAAATTAATACATGTAAGATATTTGCAGTGGTTTCTAGTATATAGTATGTATACTTAAAGTCTATATAATGTCAAATAATAGTCTCTAAGAATAGTCTTGAACTCTTAGGAAGATTAACAAAATTTACAAATAAAATAACTATCTTCAAGAACCAAAGTAAAAAAAAAATTGTTGAGAGAATTAAAATGCTCAAAGTTATCTGTTGCTTTCGAAGAGCTATTGGTGTTGAAGCATTCAATAGTAAAATACATTGCTTAAAAATTGGAAACAAACAAAAATATGAAAAGATAAGTTCAAAGGGTCATGAGTATATGCTGAAGATAAAACCTAGAAAATGAGGTGAAAGTCATGCAGAGGAGCAGGAGGGGCAAAGGTTACCCAGAAAGACAAAAACATGTATGAGCACTGGAGATGTGTTTTGTACTATGCCATCACCAAGGTATACAGAAGCATAAGTCAATTTTTTTTTTAAAGATAGATAAAATCCAGTTGAGAAGAGTAATGGTTCTGAAATCACAAGCTTGATACTTTGTGATTCATCTTGGGGACTGTTCTTCATTTCCTTTTGGACATTTTCAGTCTCTCCCATACTTAAACTCTCTCTGGGACTGGGTCAGTTCACCTCTCCTTCCCTCTTCAAATTCTGCACCATCTGCTCCTGGTTCTTCTCATCATGTCTACTTTCTAACTTACCGATTCCCTGTGCTGTACTCTAAAAGAAACTAATGCCTGAGTCTAGTTCCAGTTAGAATCTTTAGGGGGACTGGTCTTTCCTGTATGAACCAACTACCTCTCTCAAATCATGGATCCTGATGATTGCCACCACTGCCTGGATACCCTCTATTCCCTTTGTGACATAGGTCAGCTGGCTCCACTTCTCTGCTTGAACTCCAGGGCTTTCTCTCACATTGGAAGCCATAGTACAGGATAGTGACCTGTGAGCCTCTACCCAGAGTATGATCACTCTTAGGCTGAAATAAACTTTATGGAGAAAATTGAAACATGGTTATAAATGGGGACTTTGTGGGATAGTTTGGGTGCTGATTCAGTAGAATGGCTTTATGTAGAGATTCAGGGAGTACTTGAGAGCTCTGCAGAGCTCCACCTCTCTTTGGCTTCTCTTTTAAACATTTTAAACCATTTCACTATCACTGCATGGGAATGTTGGGACAGATTTTCTTTTCTATTGATTCAGATATCCACGGAGAAAGAAGTTATTTTTTTTGTTAAGTCTAGCAGTCATATGCATATTTCCAATGATTATCTAAATTTATTTATGCAACTAACAATTCTATTTGAAGAGAATTCATGTGTGGCTAGTCAGAACCACACACCATTCATTTTTAAGGCAATGGTAACAAGTATGGGTTTTAAGTAGGGATGGAACACAGTTACATTTTCCTCATGGCTCACCTGGGCATTATCCATAGACACTTTGTATCTTTAAACACACACCCTAATTCCAAAATAATTGGTAACAATTATATTCCCACTCTCAGTATGCCTGCTCATAATGAGGTCTTTAAAGAAGAATAACCATGTACATAAATTCTTATTTTCAAAGCATATAGTGGCTATTCAATAAATATTTGTTACCTAAGTAATATTTATTTTCTCAGTTTTATTTTTCTCTGTATTATCCTTTAAAATAGTTACTAATATTGAGGTAAATCTTCAGGAGCAGATGATTTAAAATAGACAAAATACAAACAAATAAAAGAAATACCATTACATTGCACTTACTTTAAGAATTCATAGCCACTTATACTTTAATATTTTGTTTTCATAGATTTTAATATGAATGATTCACTTCTACAATCCTCCTCAGTGTCTTAAGCAAGAAAAGAAATTAATAAAGAATACAAAGTAATATATTAATAATAAAACATTTATAAGGTAGAATTGGCAAATATTTCTAATAACTTGTTTTTTGAATCTTATTTAAAACATAAATTTTAGAGATGGCTTATCAAGAAAATTGGCCATAAACATTCAAATTAGGTTATAAAAAAGGAAGTAAAGCTATATTTGAAAAAAAAAAAACACTGTATCTGATACCAATATACAATTCTATGTAAAATTTAAAGCATTTTGAAATAAAATACATAATTGAATCAAGATAAACAAGATAAGCATATCATATAGCATTTCACACATATAGTAAGAAGAGTATACATAATTTAAAGCTATGATATAAAATTCAACAAAAAGTCATTACATCAGAGTGTTTGGGTTGAATCTTTTGTAATTTTCAAAGTAAATCCGCTTTCTTACATGATATTTTATGTAAAGCGAATTCTCCATTTAACCAAACACATTGACCAGGATGAAAACGGTATCATATGCTCAAACATTCAGCATGTCTTATTAGAGATGCCCTTGTGAAAATCCCAGATAGCTCTGGGTAAGGGGATGTGATAGCATAATAAAAGACTAATGTATTCTTCTTCTTCTTTTTTTTAAAGTAGGTTTTGTTCCAAAATGAATAGATAGGTCACTTTTAAAAATATTACTATCATGAAATCAGTCAGTCAGAAATGTGAAATGGCCTCAGTAAAATTAAGCCAAAAAGGTAAATAATGTTTTGCTGAGTGTGGTGGTACACGCCTGTAATCCCAGGTGCTCAGGAGGCTGAGACAGAAGGATTGTGAGTTCAAAGCCAGCCCCAGCAATGGAGGTGCTAAGTAACCCAGTGAGACCCTGACTCTAAATAAAATACAAAAATAGGGTTACAGATGGGGCTCAATGGTCGAGTGCCCCTGAATTCAATCCCTGGTAATCATAATCATAATTATCATCATATTTTTTGGTAAGATAAATTCTAGAATTCCAGTTTTCACTTGAAGATATAGAGCTAGGAAAAGAATCATTTCATCTTTACTATAATATAAACAAAACAAACCAAACAAACCCTGCAAATCTACGATGTGTGCCGAGCCCAAGAGAGAACTGAGGTCACAGAACAAACAATTCATCTAAACTTTGGAAAGACAAGTGCCTCAACTTCTACCTTAGGAAACCAGGAAAGAGCAAGTTAAACCCAGAGAAGACAAAAATAAAAATAAATGAATATTAGGGAAGGTATCAATGAAACCAAAATCAGAGAAAAGTAGAAAAATTTATTAAAACCCCAAATTGTTTCTTTGGATAGATAAAATTGATAAACCAGTTGCCAGACTTCTAAAGGAAAAAAAAATATATAAAGAGAATACATAAAAATATAAGGAATGAAAGATGGGACCTGTCCACTGACCCAACAGATATTAAAAGGATAACAGAGGAATACTATGAGCAACTCTGAAATTCATAAATTCGAAAAACTTAGGTGATGGACCAATAAACTAAAAGATAAATTCTAACATGCTCAAAAAAGGTTGGGTAACTTGAATGATCTGATACCTACAAAATAAATCGTCATGTATATGTCATGTACACGCACACACACACCTATACCCCTTCTAGAAATATGGACTCTAGGCCCAGGCAATTGCATTGTGAATTCTGCCAACTTTTTTTTTTTTTTTTTTTTTTTTAACAGTACTAGTTACATTTTCCAGAAAACACACAAGTTCACTAAAATCAGATAAACAGTACAAGAAAAGAAGACCTCATATCAAAATACCTACAAACATGGACACAAATATCCTCAACATGTTAGAAAATCAACTATCAAAGGGATTTTATATCATGACCTTGTGAAGTTCAACCAAGGAGAATGCAGGCTGACTCAGCATTGTAAAATAAATCAATGCCCCATGTTGTGTGAACCTCTATAAAGGATTGTTACAACAGCTGGAGAAAAAGAACTGGATAAAGTCAACATCCAGTGATTTTTTTTTTTTTTTAAAAGCTTCTATGCTAACGAAACATAGAAAGAAACTTCCTTAACCTAAAAACAGTAAAAATCTGCATGTCATGTCACAGTAAATGGTGAGAGACTGCTCCTCATGGTGCTCTGCATGTGGCCCATCTTCCCTCTCTTTCCCTACCAGGAGGGTGTGAACCATCCATAAAGGATTGTGCAACAGTGGTCTGTCATTGTCTTATGTCCGTCCGTCTGTCTCTTCCTTCCAGGATCCTCCCCCGTGTGTTACTTACTGACCTTTGGTTTGACATGACGGCACTTGGAGAATCACTCAGACAAATCTCCTTTGTGGGCCTGTGCAAAGTGCTCTTTGTTTTATGTGATCTAGGAATAGAATTACTGTGTAATTGATTAGATTATGTGACTATAGACACTTCCAGAATGGTTACACTAGACTACTTCCTGGTGTCATGCATGGCATGAAGGTTCCTCCTGCCCCTTTCCTCATACACCCCTGTTATTCTTTATGTAATTTTCTAATTTTCATCAGGTTTACAGCTAATCTGCAGTGCTATAGTCAGGCAAATTGTCATTCACATTGCATAAGAAAGTAGGAACATATATTAAATATGACATTTTACATCCTATCTATGCACTTTGCCCCCACACAAAGCAGAATCAAAAAACTTTGAGAATGGAACCAACTGTATATGGAGAGAAAATAAAGAATATCAGGAAAGAGCGACTGGTAAAGAAAATGGTGCCCCTAAATTCACAGTCTTTACATAGACCAAGGAATTGTCGAGACTTTGTGGCTGTATATTCTGTTGCAGTTATTAAAAAGGATGTCTCAAACAGCATAATTGAAAAACATTCTGAAATGAAAACTCCAGGTGATCTCAACAAAACCTTTATAGTTCTTAGTATAAGTGTGTGTGTGTGTGTGTGTGTTTTTTAAATCAGTTTGTTATGGATATTGATCAATTTAAACATCAGTATGTTAAGATAAATGTAAAAGTTTTATTATATAAAGAATAGTGGAAAAGTTGAAACCTGCTACTTAATTTTGGTATTAGTAGAAAGTTATATGTTAAGATATTTTGTTTTTTGAAATTTTTTTTCAAAATACCTTTATTTTATTTATTTATTTGTTAATGTGGTGCTGAGGTTTGAACCAGGGCCTCACATGTGCTAGGAAAGCATTCTACCACTGAGCTACAGCCCCAGTCCAAGATATAAGTTTTAATATATTAAGGACAGTGGAAAAATAGAAATCTGATATTTAATTACTAAAATCCTGAGAAAAATAAAAAGAAAATTCATGAAAACATTGTATATGCCATGGGAAAAGGAAAAGGAAAGGAAAGGAAATATTAGCCATAAATAGTAAATGCAAAAGTTGAAAAAAAATGAAAAGTCCAAAATTTCAGCTATAAAAATACTTGTGATCTCTCACTGAAATACAAAGATGCTCAGAGTTTTTTAAAATGACAAATAAGGACAAAAGCAGATAACCCACATATGCTATATAAATACCTCCACATCAAACAAAACTGTACCCTGGTGCTAACTGCCTGCACAGACCAAATGAAAATGCCCATCGGATGTGAAGGACAGCAGGACGGGGAGAAGTGTGCAGAAAGAAACAGGATCAATAACTGAACAACAGTGCAGATCACCTCTCCTAGCTGTGAGCCAAGCAACCTTAAAACAACAGAAACACATATGCTTGTCTTTAAAAGGAGGATTGCACCAGCAGCAACTAAGTTTTATCCTAAGAGCAGAGAAAACTTCAGTTTCAGATAGTTATTAATGCAATTCATTAAACTAACAGATTAAAGCTGAAGGCTCATGTTACCATTTCAAAGAAGCAGATAAACTGTATTGCTGTCAAGAGCCCAGAGGTGGCTGAGCAACAGCTGAGCTGCAGGATGTTGGGCAGCTGCGGGTCCTCCAGCCTCCATTTCCCATGTAACACCATCAGTGTGTGTCACAAGTGTCCCCGAAGGCTGGGGTCCTCTCATTTCTGAGAGCTCTAAACAAGGCCCCTGCCATGTCATGGACCCAGGGCTGGAAGGAGGGGAGAAAGGACTTGGAGAGAAAGATGACTGAGTGCTAAGTCGTGGTGAGAGGGGCCCCTTCAGGCCCCCTGAAAGCTGGTCTCAGCAGAGGCATCTGAGAAAGATGTGGCCAAATGCCATGTTGGGTGGGATGGGCTGAATCCTCAGGTGCCACTCCCTGCAGGCAGCAGTCCACTGGCTGGCACCAGGACTCCTCTGAAGAGGGAAGCTTCCCCCCGGCACATCTGTAATGGCCCATGGTGAGGTCTGAAGGGTCACACAGATTTTGGCCTCGAGATGGATTCCTCTGTTACCTATTGTGAAGTTTAAAAAAAATTTCCAAAGATATCTAATAAGAGCCACAGATAACAAAATTGTTTTGTATGCTGGGAACAAGAAAACTTCCTTACCTTGAAAATAATTGTCAAAATATTATTGCACAATATTACTTTTAAAGTGTCGAATTTTTATAAGTAGAAATTGAAAAGGGATGATGAGATGATGAGTACTCTTATTACCTCTGGAAATCTGAATCCCATTAGGAAATGTCCAATAAATGGTATATTGGAAAAGTGGCTAAAAATAAGGTCAACTAGCAAATATACTAATAAGTAGCAACCAATTAATAAATGTCAGGAAGGAAAATAAAAAGCAATATTTGCACAAGTTACCAAAGCCTGGGAATAAACTTTAAAAACTAGCAAGCAAGTTGTCCAATGCTTCAGAAAGGCTTTCATTAAGAAACCTACACAGCTTCACCAAGGAAGTCCTGCATGGAAAGAACTGGAATTGTGAAGATGTCAAACAGAATAGAGTTACTCTGAAACTAAAGTTGATCAAGAAGAATCTCAGTCCCTGTCTTGAAAACAAAATTGGGCAGGTTGAATCTAACATTGTTCTGCATATGTACGTGGTGAAATGTAAAGTTCAAGGATTTAAGGATGAAGAAAAGCATCTTTTAGTAGCAATTTATACTACAAAATCACAGTCAGTGATAAAATTGCATTATTGATGTATGCATGAGCAAGCTCCATGGAGAAGAGAGTTTAGAATCAAAAATGGCATAGATGAGCATGCATGCTATGATTAATCACTAAGGAATTAGCATTGTGTGGACCATTAACCATCAGTTTAAAGAGAAAAAGCTGAACCTGATATTGCTCATAATAAGTTCTAGGTAACTAAAAGGTAAATTTAATTATATACACATGTTACTATGAGACACTTCATAATCTTATGCAAAAAATAGTAGACAATAAATACAAAAGACTATTGAGATTGGAAAGAGAAATATTGAATATATCACCATTGTAGAGATACTATATTTAGCAAAGATAAAAATCATTGCAAAACCTCGGATAAAATATTTGCCATTGATTGTCTCACAGTGAGGAGGCTAACAGTGTCTCCTAAGTTGCTAAGGCTGGCTTTGAACTTGTAGTCCTCCCAAGCTGCTGGGGTTGTAGGCACGCACCGCCATGTCTGGCCAATGAACTCATCTGAACATGATTACATGTTCAAAGACTCTATTTTCAAATAAATTCACATTCACATTTATGGACCATGAGGTCTTCCTTCTTGGGAGATACAGATCAATCCATTGCAATCCCCAATAAACCTCCTTTACACAAATAAGTCTTATTAATTATTGTCTTCCTCTGTGATGCAGAGACATATTAAAGAGAAGACTGTTCCCTCTCCTAACAATTTGCAGTGTATTCCTTTAGAGAAAGTAATATGTTTGAATATAGTAGAAGTTCAAATATATAACAATGTCCATATTATTTCTGAGTCAACTCAAAAATTCCTTCTCATTTCGACTGTGAAGAGTGGTTATTTGGAGAAAAATCATAATGATACTTATATAATTATTGTCATTAACTGAAAAATCACAATTAAAAAAAGTTGTATCTGCTCATTTAACAGTGAGCTTTCAGTCATTTCAAATGCTTAGGAAATTAATTTGTGGGTGCAGTTTTTACTTTACTTCTGGCACATGCCTGCTTTGGGAGAGTTCCAGGAATAGAAACACAAATGACCTAAAGAATTATGAACTACCAGCTGTAATTTTGAGTCAAATCAAGTAACGTGAATGTATTATTATTTTTTTGTGACTCTCTTGCCAGGTTCCTTAATTCTGCTTATATGTCCTTGCAAAAAATACAACCACAGGTCGTGATGACTTGTGATGGTTTTCTGAGGTGTGTGAACTTCCCAACATGCTCACATGTTCTGATACATGTCAGTTCTCAGGGATTTCCTTAAAACCAATGTGAGGAATGTTAGAGGAAGATTGCCATTAAAAATGAAAGGGGCTGGAAAAGGCAAACCTACACAATTATGTCCTGGAACATTCCATCGGACAGGTGAACAGTTAAGACGTCATGTCGGTTGGCCATGTTTATCACTCTCTACCCCACCTTGTAGATCTCAGCTTTGAGACAGGCCTAAGGGTTGTGCCACCAAAGTTGCAGAAAGTGGGTTTAAAATCCCATTTACAAATCTCACAGAAGCTGTGCAGAAATGGCATAAAATGTAAAGAAAGGCGAGCATTTATCTTGCAAAATTAACAGTTTCTTTTGTGAGGAGAGGTTGGTTGAACTTCTTTTTTTCTGTTCATGGAACAAATTTTTTGCTGAGACTGTCGAAACTGTTACAGTAAATTGTACTCCCTCTGTGCTCAACACCTGATTTCATATATTGCCCTGCAAGAGATGCCATCTCCCAGGATGCCCTGGAAGAGTTGCTGGGCTCAGCTAAAAGAAAACCTTGGTGCCCTGACACAGAACATCTGGTGGAGTGTTCTCTTGTCCTGTGGCTTCGTTAAATGAATGCACAATGTCAGCTGTTCCAGTAAAATTAGTTTCCTAACCAAGAGGGCCTGGGATAATTTGATAACCAATTCAGCATCTTCTTAGTATCACATGAAGAAGTTTAAAATCTTCTTAACTAATTTTTCATGGTTGGTAATGGCAATTCATATTATTTTCACCCAATATCAATCATAGTGATTATTTAAATAATTTGATCTTATGCATCTTTTTTTATGACACCTTGAAAGTAAACTATGTTATTTTTACTCATTAAAAAAAGACTATTTGGGAGAAAAAAAAATAATAGTGTTTATGTCTACAACTTTAATTGTGAGTTTATATTCATCAGGTTGGTCTTTTATGTAGCTAAGTACATCATCTAATCATTATCCCCTTTCTTCGCAAGTAATTTTTATTTTCATATTGATTTTATTGTGATCGATTCTGCCATGAATCAATAGACACTTAAAACACTGTTAAAACATGGTTTCAAAACAAAGACGTTAGCCCCCTTTCTTTTAACAGTTTGCTCTGCTCTGGTCTAATTTGAAACCAAGTTTAGAATTTCTACATTAAATTTATGAATCTACTTGTGGTATTCAGTCAAACAAATATGAGGCCAGAAACAAATTCTTTCTTAGCTATTCTTTCTTCTTATATCCCATGTAATTTAAATGATTTTGGACAGGTTTTTGACTACTTTGCTCCACTGGTGTTTCCAGACACTACGCAACAGAACCTTCCTTGCTGGTTCCACTGCTGGGTGCTGAGACTTCACTCTCAATTATGCCTCCAACCTAAGCCAGGCTCTCAGCTGTTGTTCATGAATCTGTCATTCTCTCTTGGTTCTAATCATTCTTTTTTCTTCATAACCCTTCTCTTAATTATACAAACCTGTGACTCAGGGCGAACGTTGCTCTCATGGGGCTGGTACTCTACTTGAAGAGGCAGGCATCCAGCAATTTCACCATCAATTGTTTCAGAAGTTGTAATAAGTCCTATTAAACATAGAGGCCAGTTCTTGCTGAAACTGGCATTTGAGTGAGCACTGAAATGTTGGAGAGAGTGAACTGATCAGGCTTAAAGGTTGTGACACCAAAGTTGCAGAAAGTAGGTTTAAAATCCCATTTACAAATCCCACCAGGAAGCTTTCAGGAAGGAAGAGCCGCAGAAGGCAGAAACTCAAAGGCCAGATACCTGGATCTGGTGAGAGAGCCTGGAGTCTGTATTATAGACAGGTGAGGAAACCAGGAACCAGATCTCCTAGACTGCTACTCAGGATGAGTGATGCCCAGGAAGGTATCTTATGCTAAGAGAAGCAGGAAGCTCTTAAAGGACATTTCCTCACCTTGATTTGACTTTCAAATCTTCTCATTGCTTGTGGAGAAACGGGAGCAGGTGGTGAACCAAGAGCCTGGATGTGGGTGAGAGTCGGGGTGGGCGTGGATTGGCTGGTGGTCCCGATGGAGAAGCAAGTGGAAGGACTGGAGAAGACTGAGCAAGCCGAGTTGACAGGCACTTGGAGAGAGTGAGGGGGAGCAAGGCGGATGGGGCCCAGGAGTGCGTGGCAGGCCTGTGTGGGGACAGCCTGGGGTCTCTGGGGCGCCATTCCTGGAGAAGAGCCCAGAGGCCTGTTGCTTCTGTCTGTAGTGTCGATTGGAAGGAATCGTGAAGGCTAGTGAGATGGTCGGCCCCATAGAGGCCTGGTCCCCACAGAGGCTGGTTCAAGTGACCACACAGAGGCCAGTCTTCAGAATCAGACTTGGGGCCACACCGCTGTGGCTGCATGGACCACGACAAGTGGACCTGTGCTCCTGAGCACCCATGTACTTCGCAACAGGCAGACCCCGCATGGTCCCCGACCCTATAGAAGGCCCCCACTCAGTCCCACCCACAGCTGAGACCCTCTCTGGGGTGATGGAGTGAGGGAATCTGCCACCTAGCCGTCCCTCCGCAGCATGTTACAGTGAGAAGCCCATAAAAGCACTGTTCACCGATTTATTTCACGGTATACATTAAAGATAAAAGAATATGTATCTTTGTGATGGGCAAACAATATCTGTCTTCCATCGTTAAATTTCATTAGAAATCAAAAAACTGAAGAAAAAAATAAAACCTTTCCCCCTTGATTTGTGATTTTCAGTGGCTTGTAGACAATCTGAATTGCTTTAATCATGCCATCTGAGTTGCTCTTGTCAAAACTTATTCTTGATTTGTTTTGTTTATACATCCAAGACTACTTTTTCAAAAAGGGAAGAGATCTTACAGTGAAGGCAGAATGAACCGATTGCCTTTCGTATCCAGGAGCATGATTTGGGGAAGGTTTGGACTTGGGCGAGGAGCAGGAGCTGGACCATGGGTTCCTGCCCCGACGTGGCCAGACTGGCAGGCCCTGGAGTCCAGGGCCATCACAGGGGGCTCTCTGTGGAGCGAGTGGCACGTGAGCCGCGAGATCTGCAGTTGCCAGCTCTGCGTCCCTCCTTCTGCTCTGCTCCGGCTGGCAAGGACTTCAGGGCCCTCTGAGGCCCACATTGTGCAAGGATGAGGGGTGGTAGTGCCAGGCGTCAACTTCCTGCTGGAGTGCAAGTCTCTCCCGGGTCACCTGGCCCCCACCGGGCTCTTCCACACCAGCCCTGTGAGCTTCCTGATTTTTCCTTGCTTCCCAGTAGGGGAGCCTTTTCCTTCCGTGTGACTGATGTGGCTTTACCTCGACCAGGACCGTGACTCTCAGCTTCTAACTGCGGGTGTGGGTGGATTCTCACTTGTACTTGCCCCTGATTCTGAGGGCTGTCTGGGCCTCCTGCAACTCCTGACTGGCTCTGACCCACCCTTCCTGGAGGGCTGCTTCCCACCACCCTGCCCACCACCTTCTCTGCCTCCACTGCCTGCTTTGGGGTCCCCACCTCCTAGCCTCTGTCACCTTACACTCTGACTTGGCTTCTCACCCTGGGTCTGCACTGGGCAAATGCCTTGTCAGGATGCACTCAGAGAAGATCTTTCTGGAAGTAGAAGTTGAAAAGTACAGGATGAAGGTTGAATTGGTACTACTTCTTATCAATATTTTTATTTCTTCTATGACATATTTATCTATATCTTTTATTTACATTGTTTATGGAAAATAAACCTTTATTTATTTATGGAAAATAAATACTGATCATGATCTATTTTTCCTTTGCACATTATTAAGTATTTGTGTTTCAGAATCACTTTGGAGAGGTTATGGGGACTGAATTACTGTAATTTGTACATGATTGGCTGCCTGTCAGAAAGCAAAACATAGAGGTTATTTTGTAATAACATTCCTAAATTATCCAGCACACTTAACAGATAGTAGAACAATTTATTTCTGAGGACTTTTGAAAGCATTACTCTCTTTTAAAATTTATTGTAAGATTGAACATAAGAAATCTTGAATTAAAAAACTGTTCACATACAAGACATACCTATTTTCATTTCGTTTTATGTACTGTGATTATTAGCTTGAGACAACCAGGACATAAAGTTAAATGGAATTATTTTAATGATATCATCAACAAAGAAAATTGAAATTGTTGAATAAAAGATGACTAATTTTATATATGAAGATATTTTTTAAGCAAGAGAAAATAATAAATAAGGGATGTTTTGTTCCTAAGCAATATAATTACACTTTTTTTCCCTGAAGGATGGTTTTACCTCTTGACATTTTTTTTCACTTACCAGGTGTTTCCTTTTCTATATTGAATAATCTACATTTACACATTTTAACACAAGCATGACTACTGTAATGTGAAGATTAAATTAATTACAAATGAATAGCTATTTGGAAACACAACTTAATAACTTGGGTGCAGAAAACAAAAGGAAATATACAAATTGTGAGTGGCAAGCTGCATTTGATGATTATGAAGAAGAGAGAAGAAGCCTTCACTTTTAGAGGAACTAGTCATTTATTTAATACGTGACTGATAAACACTTTCATGCTAATATTTTCTCAAGTTAAACATGGAAAATAAATACTGATCATGATATATTTAAATAACAATTTTTATAAAAACTTGGTACCACTTCCTATTAAAATGTTGATTCATACTTATAGTTCAGATTTGAAAATCTCCACTTTCCCACTTGGGAATGAATCGTTTTGCACCCCAGCCAAAGCCAGAACTCCAGAGCAACACCTATTAATTAAATTCCCAAGCCAGCTGAGTCCACTGCCCACATCACTGGCAACCAATATGGCCCATACTGAGATGCTAAACCTCTTCTCTCGGCATAAAGCACCAAGAGCAAAGCAAGGCCCCCCCCTGGGGACAACACTGCCCTTCTCCTGTGAGCTTTGTTTAATGTTTTGAACTGACCACTAAATTTCCTTATTTTTAGTCGACTTGTTTTGAGCAGCTTTAGATTTATAGAATGATTGAAAGAAGAGTAAGGAAAGCCCCTACTTTTCCATGTACAATCTTCTCCATTATTAACATCTTATATTATTAATCTGGTGCATATATTACATTGAAGGAACTGGTATTGATGTGTCATTACCTAAGGTCCATGCTTTGCTCAGATCCCTGATTCCTTGGTTTGACCTGGTGTGTGTTCTTTTCCCGGATCCCGCCTTCGGTATTCCATTATATTTAGTGTTCATGTCTCCTTAGGCTTATCTTGGTTGGGACCGTTTCTCAGTTTTTGATGACGCTAATGGTTTGGAGGAGCACTTACTGATCAAGTGTTCTTCTGTATGTTGCTACCCTGCTGGAATTGGTCTGGCTCTTTTCCTTGTGAGTAGGTTGGGATGATGAGTTTTCAGAAAGTACATCCAGGGTAAAGTGGTCGACATGGTTTGTCCCAGTGGATGGTCCCCTTTTCCACCTGACTGAGGTAAGGTCTGTCATATTTCCACAGTGTGAGGCACTTTCCTTTTCTCCCCCCATGCTGTGATCTTTGAAAAGAAGTCACCATGCCCAATCCATATTTAGGGGACACTTAGAATAGGGATTTATGCTTTTCCTCCATGAATGTGGAGTATCCACATAAATTATTTGAATTTTTCT
This sequence comes from Marmota flaviventris, assembly GCF_047511675.1. NCBI lineage: Eukaryota > Metazoa > Chordata > Mammalia > Rodentia > Sciuridae > Marmota > Marmota flaviventris. The sequence goes on along the minus strand of NC_092513.1, from coordinate 6,964,787 downwards.
ACAAGAGAAATTTGTCCTTTCTCCCCATTTATTTACTCATGCAATAAGTTACTTATATCAATATGGACTCATGAATATTTATATTTTGTGTTATAGTCCAGTACTGCTTTATTCACTCTCTTTCTCAAGTTCTCCCAGCTTTGACCACTGAGAGCTCTTCCTGTTGGCTCCTGTATGCTTTTGACATAAAACCAATAAATGTGGATTTTGGATTTTTCTTTGTTTTTTAGCACTTTCTTGCTTTCTGGTGCTGTGAGATGTCCCATGCTTATCTAGCATATTTTCTGCCCCAGCTAGAATCAGCTACTGTTCATAAAACTGAACCTTTTGTTGGATAATAGTTTAAAAACAAAAGTCTAGATATACTGTGCTCCTTACTACAAGTTTGTCCTTCTTTTATGGCCTTTCAGATGAAGGGGTACAGAATAGGCATACAGTAAACTATGTATGCGTGCTATCTGTAGATAGAGTTTCTGTTCCAGTCCAGGAGCTATTTCTCTCTGGAGCTTGGTTTCATTTCTTGGAGAATGGTGTTAGGAACCAAGTGCTAGGTGCTGGTTGTGCTCATTGCAGCTGGGATGCCATTGCTTCTAGGTTGCCTCAGTGACAGAGCAAGAAAATAAATGTGCATATACTAACTAGTGGTTTTGTATAATTTTATGTATGTAACAATCTGTATTTATAGTAAAGTCTCCATGAGTACATATTGTTGTCTACAACTCTGACACTATGTAGATTACTGCAGCCTCTTTCCCTTGCACATCTGTAAATTCCCAGCCCAGCATTAAGAAGCCTGGCTCCCATCATTTACTCTCTATTTACTTATTTGTCCAGTTCCAGTATACAGGTTACACCAGCACCCCCACAGGAAATCACTGAACAACTCAGAAGAGTACTTATGTGCAGTTCTGTCTGCCTTTAGTCATTTCCAAAGTTACTTAAGCCTGAACCTTCCCCCACTCCTCCTTCAATGAAGTTATTTCATTCACTCGTAGTAGTTAAATTCTCTTATTATTCTGCATTTCTTTCTGGGAATCCTCTACCCCACAAATGATCTGTTTTAAAATTTGCATATGGTAAGTTACTGTCTTTGTGCTGTAAAGTTTTATAGCTTTTGACAGATGCATAAGCTGTGAATCTATCATTACAATATTACACACAATAGTTTTATGATCCTAAAAAAGTCCCCTGTGTTTCACCTATACTTTCTCCTTTGTTTCTGCAAACTCCTGGGATCACTGATATTTTTCTCTTTTCAGTGTCTCATGGTTGTAACTTTCCAGAATGCTGTATGATGGGAACTGCAGGGTTTGTAATGTTTCAAGACTCAGTATTTTACTTAGAAATATTAGTTTGATGTCCACTCAGGTCTTCTTGTAGTTTTGCGGTGCACTTGTTTTTATTGCTGGAAGACTTTCCATTGTACCACAGCTTTTTCATTTATTCATCTATAGAAAAATATCTTGTTTGCTTCCAGTTTGGGGCTTGTAGGGAGTTTTGTAAATAAAAGTTTTTAAATTGGTAAGTAAGTAGGAGTATAATTGCTAGATCATATGGTAAAATTATGTTTAGTTTTCTAAGAAACTGTAGAAATGTATTATCATAAATGTGAAAAATGTAAAATTTCATTCTAATTTTCCCTTCCTGTGATTTACTTGGACCTTTCTTTACAGCATAATATTCTACTTTTCATTAAGAGGTGTGGAATAACAATAGACTGACAAATGGGCTTGGTGGCCTGATGACAGGTACTAGAGAAAGCCTTACTTTTACTGGTTTGTCTAAAGGCTTTAAAGTATTTCTTTTCAAGGGTACTGACCAGCTGTGACTTCAGAAAAATATCTTCTAACTTTCTCACTTAGAAAAATGGTGATGATAAAAGCCACCTTGCCAATTTGTTATGAAGATTAGGGATAAAGAAGATAGCATAAAATAAGTGGCATTATGATATAAAATGATATTTATTAATATTACTAAAGCTTACTGAGCACGTATCATACCACACACTGTAGAGGCTACGGCTTATGAGAAGATGAGCAAACTGTCAAACAGCTCGTGGGGTAGTGAAGGAGGAAGCAAGCAGAGATGCATCATGAAAATATGGCAATTTGATAAGAGAAAAAGTCCAAGGAAGACTTAAGTCAGTGGAGCATTGAGGACTGTGCATGAGTTCCCCAGGTAGACAAGGTGACATTGAGAATAAAGGCAAAAGGAGCATGAAAAGAACGTTACAACACAGGTTTGGTGTGCTTACATTTATCATGGAGTACAGAGGAAATAATGAAAAATAAACAATGTGAAGAAAGATTCTAAAAGGTCCACTTTCCAACCAAATAAATTTCCTATCTTGTTTTTCCTATATAAAAATGTACCTTCATCCCTTGTTATTAATGTAAATTGGTTCCAGAAACCCTCCCCCACTCCCACCCTGGGTACCCAAATCCCCAGGAGCTCAAGTCCCTTCTAGAAATGGTATCATATTTGCATAAAACCTAGCACATTCTCTTGTAAACTTTAAAAAAATCTCTGTATTACTTACAACACTTAATGTTATGTGAATGCCATGTAAATAGCTGTTATACTGTATCGTTTGGTGGATAATGACAAGAAAAAAGTCTGTACACATTCAGTATAGATACTATTATTTTCCTAAAAAATTTATATTTGTGATTAATTGAGTCTATATGTGAAGAACCCACAGACCCAGAGGGCTCATTGTATTTGTATTTGTGAATTAAGATATAGAGTATAGAAAAGAATTATAAAATACTAGGGACTGAGGGCTGGGGCTGTGGCTCAGGTAGGGTTCAATCCCCAGCACCAAATACAAATAAACAAAAATAAAAATATTATGTCCATCTACAACTAAAAAAAATTTTTTTAAATACTAGGGACTGAGAATATTTTTAGGAATATAATGAACAGTAAGAAAAGTTAAGTCTAGACAAAATCAAACTAATTTGGATGTAAATGAAATGGAAAAGTGCGGTGGAAATCACACATAATTAAAAGCAATACATAGAACTTCATGATAAATGTAAACATGAAGGGATGGGGGAAGCAAAGAAATATCTAATTTGTCCTCTGGACAAAAGGAAAACAGGTTTAGTGTAATTTCTAAAATTTTGAGATATGCATCCATTTGCAGTCATAAGAAAAGGATTCTATTTGCCATTTATTCAGTTTTTTTCCAATGGTAATACTTCCAAAGCTATAGTAAAACAGCATTAATTAGGACTTGAAATGGATGTAGTCAAGGCACAGATTACTTCCATAACCACTAGGACCCTGAGTATTTTGTATGAATTCACACTTACCCTTTGCTATTATTCTGCCCTCAATCTCTGATGACCCCCAGGTTCTTCTTCATTTTTATAACTGTGTCAGTCAAATATTATGTAAGAATAAAATCATAGATTATCATACATTATGCCCTTTATATTTTCTATTCCGCTGAGTAACATTCCATAGTATGGATGTACCATAGCCTAACCACTCAAGGAAGAGAACATGTAGGCTTCTTCTACTATTTTGCTTTGGCCTAAACTACAAAGAAAGTTGCTAAGAACTTTCATGTATACAAGTTTTTGTGTGAAATTGAGTCTTCATTTTGGGAGATTAATGCCCAGAAGTGTAATGCCTGAATTGAATTGTAGTTGCCAATGAAATTTTTAAAGAAACTGCCCAATTATCTTCCAAAGGAGCTGTACTAGATAATATTCCTACCCCAATATAGGAGTGAGCCAGTCTCTCCGTATCTTCACAGGTGTTTTGTGTCAATATTTTTATTTTAGTCATTTTGATTGTGTGTGGTGATATCACAAGGTGGTTTCAATTCTCCTTTTTCTAATGAATAATGATGTTGAAGATATTTTCTTTTGATTGTGTTCTGCGTATCTTTTTTTGTTGAAATATGTATTGAGATATGAGAGATCTTTTATTATAAATAATAGAACTCTATCAATTATGTGGCAAAATACTTTTCCCAATGTGAGGTTGAGTTTTTTCATTCTCTTAACAGGATCTTTTATTAAGCAAAAAATTTTAAATGCAGGAAATTCAATTGATCAATTTTTCTTTTTATGGATCATACTTTTGGTGTTAGGTCCAAGAAAATTAAGAACACTAAACACTGAATATTTTCTTCTATTTTTTCTGAAAAGCCTTATGGTTTAGCATTTTATATTTGAGTCCACAGCCCATTTTCAGTTAATGCATGAAATGTGAGATTTGCATCATAATATATTTATTTATTTTATTTGCCTATGGATCTTTCAATCGCTGTTACACCATTTGTTGAAGTGAATATATTTTTTCAAATGAGTTGCTTTTACATATTTCTTTAAAACCAGAGGGGCATATTTGTGTGGTTCCATTTCTGGGCTCTCTTTTCTGTTTCATTGATCTAGGTATCTAATCCTTCATCAAAACCACACAGTCCTATTGACTGTAGTTTATAAGTCTTGAAGTTAGGTGGACTGACTTTTGTTAATTTTTTTCTTATTTCACAAAAATTGCCTTTCAATATATTTTTTAAAATAATATTGTCTTTATTAACAAAAAGTGGATTTTTTTTATGTCTTCATCACATATATCAATTCAGGGAGAATTGACTTCAGTATATGCTGATTTCCATTCTATGAAAATGGTATATCCCAGTTTATTTAGAGCTTTGATTTATTTCATAAATATAATGTAGTTTTAAGCATACATATATTCTACTGCATTAGGCAGATTTATCCTTAATTATTTCATCTTTTTGAATGAATGTAAATGTATTATTAACTTTGGTGTCCACATGTGCATTGCCAGTTTATAAAAACACAAGTGGTTTTTATAGGTATTTTTCGTGCTAAAATTTTGCTGAACTTTATAAAGTTCCCTGTATGTTTCTTAGGGATTTTTATGTAGACACTTATGAAAACTGCAAATAAGCTCAGTTTTATTTCCTTTTTCTGCTCTTTATTTTCCTTTTCATACTTTATTGCATTGGTTAGAATTTCTAGTAATTTGTTGAACAAGAATGGTGAGAATGGATAACCTTGCCTTGGTCCTGTCCTTAGGAGAGAATATCCCATTATGCACCATTGACTGTAATGGTAGTTTTTGTATAGATGACTCCTATTAGATTGAAGAAGTTAGTCTCTATTCCTAGCTTTTGAGTGTTTTTATTATAAATGGGCATTGACTTTATTCTAAATGATATTCCAAATTTATAGATAGGGTCACTATTTTCATTTTTTGTTGGCTAATATGGTAGATTGTATAGATTAATTTTCAAAGATTCACTTATTTTCAAGGGAAAACCGAAGATGTATATTCACGTAATACAATCTTTAAGATTTGTCCTTTATAAGTATTTTTAATTTGATAAACCATATTATTATGAGGTACAAATGGTCAAGTATTTTACATTCATAATTATCTTAAACCCTCAGAAAGTAATTCACAAATAATTGAAATCTGGTTATGGTTGGTATAAATCTTATTTCCCCTAAAAATATTTGTAGGTTTCCCGCAAACTGTAATGTATTTCTAAATAAAATTGTAATATTACAGTAATATATTTTAAAGAATTTGAATGTTTCCCCAACTAAAGTATTTTTCATATTATTATCCAGACAATATAAATTTCTCAAAATAAAAACAATAATGGCGTATTTCCTTTTTTCTGTTTTTTTTTTTTTTTTTGGGGGGGGGCATACCAGAGATTGAACTAAGGGGCTCTCAACCACTGAGCCACATCCCTATCCCTATTTTGTATTTTATTTAGAGACAGGATCTTCCTGAGTTGCTTAGCACCTCATGTTTGCTGGAGCTCACTTTGAACTTGGTGGTCCTCCTGCCTCAGCCTACAGAGCCGCTGGGATTAGAGGCCTGCACCACCTCACCCATTGGCATATTTCCTTTAGTGGATTTAATTAATCTTTCTCCCTTTTAGATGATGATTGGATCATCACATATGTTATAAAACCCTAATTTGAAATCATAACTTTTTTGATATGAGAATAATAAATACTAACATTAAAGCTTTGTTATTTTCTTTGACCTACTCAGATTTGAAGATAATTGACAATAAAAAGTTCTAACTACTTATTTTTTTACATCTACTTTTAAAAGAGTAGTTGATTTAGTTTTTCAGGATACCAGACCACCTCCTGGCAACAGCTTTGTCTAAATAGGCCTAGAACATGTTGTGGTACTACATTTCTAGGGGTATAAACTTACCTTCTAACTTCTCTTCTCTTGCCTATGTACAAGAATGAGATGAGCTAATCTGTACATATCTGCTTATTCCTTACGTGGTTTTCTGGTGTCAAGTGAATCAGTAGATGTCAAGGGGTTCTTGGGGGCTTGGTAGAGCATGAGGAACTTGGAACTAAACCTAGGTGTTCTCCTTCCTGAGCAAGGTGAACCGTGGCTGGTCAGTGCACAGGTCAGGAGGAAGGACGCCCAAAGGAGACAAAGGGACAGTGTGCACAGCCACCTGCCCCACCCTCCAAAGGAAAAGACGAGCAATGATAAGAATATGGTCTTGTGTTCAACTTCACAATCTAAGAGCTTGCTTTTTAAATGTCAATATATGAAACTGTGGTGTCCTCTTGTTATTGATTATATTGTAAGCTTCCAAAGAAAAATGGGTTGGAGTGTTCAAACCAAGTACTTCAGAACGTCACCTGTCACCTTATTTGGAAAAAGTGTCATTGCAGATGTCATCAGTTTAAGATGAGGCTGTTCTGAAGTAGGGTGGGCCTTTAATCCCATGACCAGAGTCCTTCTAGAAAGACAGCCTTGTGACGACAGGGAGACACAGTATGTGCTGATGAAAGAGAAACTGAAGTGAACTCTGAGGACTCCTAGCAAACAAAGAAGAGCTAGGAGTTTGCACAGAAAGATCCCCCAGGGGTCAGAGAGACCCTCATCCTGCCACAGTTTGGCATTGGATTCCCAGCGTCCAGAAGTATCTGACAATAAATTTGTGTTGCTTTAGGCCACTCAGTTTGTGGTATTTTCTTATGGCAGCCTGCGCAAACTAATACAAGGGTGCATTGTCAATTAAAGGTGAGACATTGGAGCCTTAAGGGAAGGCGTAATCTGGCTCTGATTCCTTATTTGTAAATTAAGGGCAACAGCATGCTCCAGTTGCTGTTTCTTCTCATATATTTTGGCAGAATTGGTGAGGCAACGTAGGTGCCAGAAAAAATAAAACACATTGTAAAAACTCACATCTGTTGAATGCAGTGTTTCAGGGGTACGGATCTCATAATAAGTTACTCAGTGAATAAAAATGAGTACCAGTACCTTTACATTTAAAAATAAAGAAATCAACATTTTATTAATCTTCTTATTTGAAATTGTTCCAATATAAAAGAAGAAAATTACCTATCACCTGAGAATGCAAAGAAAATAAAGTTGTTGACTGCATGCATACATATTTGATATTAAATTATCTTGAAATTCATTTTTCCTCAGGCGAATTTATAGATTAATTTTGTAGGACAATAGAATTGATAGAACCCTGGAAAGTTTGCAATGTGTATCTTCCATGCAAAATATGCTTGAAAATATCACTGACCTTGTGACTGTATTCATGGAGAGCAACAGAAGAACATATGAAGGTACAATATATATGCTGCGTGTGGGTGGTGTGTGCATGCGCCATATTGGTTCTCTTTTGTGACCAAGATGAATCATAAGCACTTGGTGAATACATTTAAGACACATTCATTATATTTGCATTTCTGTGGGTCAGAACTCTAGGCTAGTTGCTCTGCTTCCAGTCTCATAGGATTTAAATCAAGGTGTTGGAGGTCTATACTGACTTTTCATGGGTTTGAGACAAAACTTTCTTGCAAGATCCTTTTCCACGTTGTAGGGTACATTCAGTTCCTTGAAGTTGAAAGGCCAAGGTTACCACTTCCTTGCTTTCTGTCTGTCTGAGGCTGGAGTTTGCTCTTTTTTTTTCTTTTCTGGATACTGGGGATTGAATTTAGAGGCACTCAACCACTGAGCCATATCCCAGCTTTATTTTGTATTTTATTTAGAGACAAAGTCTCACTGAATTTGCTTAGTGCCTCACTTTTGCTGAGGTTGACTTTGAACTCTTGATCCTCCTGCCTCGGCCTCCCAAGCTGTGGGGATTACAGGTGTATACCCCTGAGCTCAGCTTGCCTATGCTTTCCTATGCATGTGCCCCCCCACCCCCGACAAAGAATTTAAACCCTCCTATGCTTTGAATCTCCCTCATGTCCCCTACTTCAACTATCTTAGTTGTGTTAAGCAGCTTTCCTGCCACTGAACAAAAGACCTGACAAGAAGAATTTTAGAGGAAGAAAAATTTGGCACTTACAGTTTAGAGGTCTCAGTCCATAAATGGACAACTGCATTGCAGTGTGCCTGAGGTGAGGGAGACCATCATGGTAGAAGGGTGTAGAGGAGGAAAACAGCTCAGGACATGGCAATCAGGCAAGAGAGAGAGACAGACAGACAGACACACTAAGATGGGGTCACCAGGGACAAACTATATACCCAAAGCCATATCCCTTTGAGATGGAATGAGGAATGTCCTCCAACCACACCCTAGATTAACACAGTGATTAGGTTAAAGCTCTCCTAACCCAATCATTTAACCTCTGAACTTTCCTGCATTATCTTACACATGAGCCTTTGAGGGGTACCTCATACCTATACCGTAACAATTTTTCTCCTACCAGAAGTTCTTTGTTTTAAAAGGTTTATATTTTTAGATTGGATCTTCTTAGATTGTCCAGATTAATCTCCTTGCCTTAAAGTCCATAATCTGAATTATACCTTCAAAGCCTCTTTATCTTATAGTGTGACATATTCACAGGTTTCTTGGATTGAGACGTGGACACCATTGGGTGGATTTTCCATTCATACTAAATGTGGAATGATTCTAATTCCATATTTTTTCTCCTTTTTCATGAAAAAGGAAAACAAAGCAAAAAAAAGTAATCAGTGACTTTTCTTTCATGAATTACTCTATTTTTTTTAATTTATAAAGCAGGATAACAATAAAGATAAAACTAATTACAAATAGAATGCTATTCATAAAAAATCAAAATATTAAGATGACCTGCAAAGTATTGTGATCAAATAGCCCTGGTAGGAAATTTTGAAGTCCCAGGACTTTTAATCTATTTGAACTGATTTCCAAAAGATGCTGTTGCCCCAAGCCAGCAAAGGCTCTCAGCCACACTTCCTGAGGTTTTATTGGCTAAGAAATTACATGTAAGAGTAAGTTTAAAAAGCCACCATAAACTTTAGTAGTTTTTCATGACTTTGGAAACTCAAGTTCTATCATTATTTAGAAATACCATTCCCATTGCAAACTGCATGTAGTAAAGTCGAAACTAGCAAATAACAAGGCACCTGAGGAAAGCATGCTTCAGACAGAACGACAGAGTTTTAAATGAAGATGATATTTAATTGTAAAGGCAGTGCATGAGTCAGGTGAATCAAGTAGTTAATATTTGACACAAAATAAATAAACTTCAGCCATCACCCATAATAAGGTTATGAGACTAAAAATGTGGTCTTACCATCTTTTGTGCACTAAGTTGATTATGTAGGTATTTTAAGTGTACATCATTTGGATGAGAAGTGAAATATTTAGAGGTTTATTTTCTTATCTCTCCAACATAGAGTCTCCTAAGTCACTTGGCCCAACTCAAGTTTTATCAGTAGACAAGGTAGACATGGTAGCCTGAAGCAGCATGCCATTTTCCCTATGGTGACCGTGGTGACAGGTTTGGCCTTGACTTTCCTGTCTTCCCGTCTTTCCCGTCTCTTTGACTGAACGTTAGTTTCTTCCTGACCACAGATCTTGTTCTTCCTTTCTTGGAGCATTTATTTTAGAACACTTGAAATTGTGTATATTCTCTCTGTGCCTCTTTGAAATGTCTTTCTAAAAGCTTATTATTGGTTTTCCAACTTAGGCAAGTCTTTCTCCAGGTCCTGGGAGTCATTTCGTGGGAGCGTAACCATCAAGGAAGACAGAGCCTGTAATAGTTTGGATGTTAAGTGTCTCTGCAAAGACCCGTGTGTCAAAGGCTTGCTCCTCAGCTTGGTGCTGTTGGGAATTGAGGGAATCTTTAAGAGGTGAACCTGGAGGAGGTCTTCAAATTGTTGGAAGCATTTCTTCAAAGCAGCCTGTGGGACCCCGTCTCCTCTTCTTTCTTTCTCATGCCAGCCGTGGGGCAGGCAGTTGGCTCCACGAGGACTTCCTACCATGACAAGCTGCTCTGCCACAGGCCCCAAAACAATGGAGCCCACCTACCATGGGCTGAACCTTCAAAAGCTATAGACAAGAGTAAACCTTTTGTCCTCTAAAGGTTGATTATCTTGGGCTGTTTATTATAGAGGCGGAAGCTAACTCACTCAGGGCCCATCTTCCTTTCCCAATGGACAGCAGAAGCCTAACTCTGACAGGAAGTAACTAGCAAACACCAGTGGCCCAACCGCAGACCCAACCTTCTCCCTAATGTCTTCAAGCTGCTTTCTTACCAGCTTACTCAGCATTTAAAAACTTTCCACCTGTTCTTCCAGTGGAGTCCAGTCCAGTCTGTTTCCCTCAAGGCAGTAGTCCTAATGTCTCCCTCACCTGTTGAACTGGGTGTCACAATTTTTCTTTAACAATTGGAAAGAAGATCCTTAGGTTGGAGTTCCATTGGAACAAGAAATATGAAGTTGAAGGGGGTATACTACATCCCGAAGAATCCATGGTGTTAGAGGTCAAGCTCAGGTGCTGGCGAGAAACAGAGGTTCAAGTCCTTATGTGAACCAGTGAAAATCTCTGTCTTCAGAAGTTTTTGAAAGAACAGAGTAAAAAGATGAACCGTTTTGTGGTTAAACCAATTAGTGCTTAAGCAGTGTAATAAACAAAGATTCTTGTCGGAAGGCAGCCTTTTTAAGGCTCAAGAAAATTTAATACTATTTCTTTTGCTAATGGACTTTTTTTCCCTTAATTTTTCCAATTCCTCAGATAGCCCTGGGCCCTCGTGTTACTAAGATACAGTCACAGAAGGAGGAGAAAAAAAACCTGACTTTTGAAAAAGGTTAGCTCAACACTACAGGGAGTCTAATTTCTGGTTTCATTATAGAATTAAATGAGATTGAAATTGTTATCTCTCTCTTTTCCTCCACGTAGAAAGAGCGAGCTGAGCTAAGGCGGAATGGCTGTTCTTTCCTGGGTATTTGCTGCCTTTCCTCTGCCCGCAGGGCAAAGGTCTGGGCATTAGTATTCTGATGGGAATCTGCATGACATTGCTGGGAATGGACAAATGCTCCACAAGTCCCCACACATCCCCTACCACTCTGATTAAAGCTTGGCATTTGTTTTCCTGCTCTTTGGAGCAGACAGCATGCTGCCTGGAATTAGAAATATGAAAGACAGAGGAACTTCACACTGTGCAGAGAATGTTCTTTGCTCTCTTATTTTCATAAGGCAGATGAGTTGCCTAAGGATCTTTATAAAATCTTGGACCTCTCAAATATGAGTGGAGATCTGTTCAGTATAATCTGTTCATAGCTCCCTCCCCATTCTCCTGAAGCCTTTGTGTGGCTATCCTTCATTAGCTAAATTTTAATAGAGGAAAATTTCAATTGTCTAAAGTATTGATGAAGGGATTTGGTTAGTTTCATACAGGTGAAGTGTCACTCATCTGTAAGGTCTGGGGCGCTCTGTGTTTTGAGATGATTTGCTATTGATTAAAGACAATATAAAAAAAATTCATTTTTCCAAAGATGGAAAAGGGAGGGTGACTATGTGGCATGATGGATGTGTTGCTATGTTCCTAACAATCTCTTTACCAACGTATGTGTGCGTCTTGTGACATCACGTTGTTAAACAAGAACTCCAAAGACCACAGGATCTCCAAACACTTACAGATAGAAACCAGAAAAAAAAAAAGACCAGATCCTGAAGCAGTTCCCACAACTACCAGCAGCAGGGCGAGGTTGCAGTCAGGAGGTATCCCTCACATTAAAGCTAAGAGCATGCATACACATACACACACACACACACACACACACACACACACACACACACATGAACACTGTGTGTATATACATATACACACATACATATTTTTTAGTTTTTTACTTTTTGCAGTGCTGGAAATCCCCCTCCTGCATGCTATGCAAGGGCTTTACCACTGAGCTACACTGCAGCCCTTTTAAAAATAAACTTTAACCAGGGGCAGTGGTGCACACCTGTGATCCCAGCGGCTCTGGAGGCTGAGACAGGAGGATCCTAAGTTCAAAGCCAGACTCAGAATTTAGTGAGGTGCTAAGGAACTCAGTGAGACCCCGTCTCTAAATAAAATACAAATAGGGCTGGGGATGTGGCTCAGTGGTCGAGCATCCTTGAGTTAAATCCCTGGTACCAAAAAAAAAAAAAAAAAAAAAAACTTTGCAGGAGAAAAGCACTGAAAACTCACGCGGGCTTCAGGTGAGAGAAGTGGGGTAACATGGAGGGGAGCTTTGCCACAGGGGCAGTCCTTAAGGAGAAACGGCTTTGGTTCTGTTGGGTTCACAGTCCCTAGGGAAAGCTCAGATGCCTGGTGTTCGGCTGTGAGGAGACTGGAGCCCGGGTTCGACCCAGATGTCCTGGCTGGCTTTGTGTGTGGCTGTTCACTGACCAGCTCCATTGGTCTCTTTCCCTCTCCATCCACTGGTCTTTGTTACATTTTCAGCATTTCCCAGGATTGCGTTTTTCCTTTGATCACCTTTAGTACGATTTATTTGAAAGATCTTTTTATGTAATGTGTGTATGTACAAGTAGTCAGCCCTTTATTGCAAGGGTCTCTGGAGTGGGCTACCGACACTGATTGTGCTTTGTGTTAGTTTGGTTTTTACCTGTAATATCTGAAGAATTTGATGGAATCTATTTGCATGAAAATTTAGGGTGAGACGATTGAAGTCTGAGTGTTACTTGAAAATTCCCCCCAATTCATCATGCTTGCACTCATGATGACATTTTTCACATAAACAGTATCATTGACCTGGTAAGGTAATTTGATCATTGGTTGATGCTCAAAATAAAATAACCTTTGCTTGCCTTGTGACAAATACATCTGCTGCCGGTGGGGGAGACAGAGGTGACTGTTGGCTTCCCAGCTCAGCTGCCCATGCTGCTGACCAGCAGGCTCCTGTAGCCGCCTTCGGGGTTGTGTTCTGAAATGCCAACTTAAACAGGCTTATTGGAATGCAAGTGAGCAAGGTAGCCTATTTTAGAGAGAGTCTGATTTACTGTAATCTACATAAGTGACGCAGCACTCAGCTATGCTTTCCTGAGTACAGATTCCTTCTAACACCCCCTGATGGGCAAATCTGCAAGGGACACCTGGTGCTCCTTCATGGCCATTGTCTCCATGTTGGGGTGACTGTGGCACTGTTTCCTAGGGACCCTTCTGGGTGCTCTCACATCGCTCTGGCACCCACTATACTTTTTCTTTCCTGATTTGGCTGCTCTGATACTGGAGCCTCCTGGCCACACACAACTGTGCTCTGTCTCAGACATTTCTGGTACTTTCTGTGTTATGCATCTGTTTATTTCCTGCCGTCTCTATTATCAAAGCCCTGGGAGGAGAAATGCCTTTCAGCCTCTGGATGGCAGCACCGTGGTTGTGGCCTACTGGAAGGCTATCCATCAGGAAATCAAGTGAACCATCCTAGTCATTGGTTTTCCCCTCCCCTATTCACCTTTCAACTCAGCCCCCAAAGTGCCAAGATCAAAGCTCGGCCTCCCAGGGTTAAAATCTGGTCTGGCACATGAGTGACTTGATTCTTACTTGCCTTACATAGGAAGGATACGATTGCTATTTATTGAATTCATTACCATACATAGTAAAGCCAATCTAATCATCTCATTTCCTATGTACAGAATCTAAATTGTTGCTGAATTCTGTTTTGACTTTTATTTTTAAAAGGCACTGATCTAGTTTATTACGTTCTTCTGCAGACTGACCCAGCATAAGTTCATCACTTGTGATGATTTTATAAAGTTACTAGTTGTACCATCCAGGATTCCACAACCTGGAACCTTTAAAGAGTCCATAGCTGGGCTTCAGGTGGACCGCAACCTTTGGAAATTACATGCAAAGCATTGATCACATACTCAGGTGCACCTCTTCCTAGAGATGAGTCCACGCACTTCTGACGGATCAGTGACTACAAAATCAGGAGCCGCTGTGATGCCTGAGGCATACAGAGAGAAACCGGCTGGACTAGGAAGACTCTCCACGCAGGCCAGATGATGAACTGAGGGGAGGGGGCGACCCTTCCACCTCCAGCACCCACTGGGACCAACGCGGGGTCTGGGGGAGGCTCCCATTACAGCACAGCTCCTTCTCCAATCACCGCAAAGACGCTCTGCAGAGTATGCCAAGCCCTCAAACAGGTCAAGGGAGTCTCCAGAGGGAGGGGGAGAAGGAACAATGACAAAACTAGCAGCAATGAAGTGGAAGTCCTAACAAATGGTGAAGTCGAGGTGGTCCTTCAGGCATGGGTCAGTTTAGCAGTGGGATTAAAGCAGGACACTTCAGGCCACAGTGACGTTGGGTTGGTGACCTGGACTGCACAGTGCCCCCCCATCGTGGGTTGAGGCCCTACCTCTAGTGCGACTGTATTTGGAGATATGGCCTGTAGGAGGTAATTAAAATGAAATGACTGGCAAGGGTGAGGCCCTAATCCCATAGGGTTAGTGTACTTTTTAAAAAAGGTAATGGAGAGTGCTTGTGAGTCTCTCCCTCTAAACCCACCCTGCCGGACCACAGTTTTAGGCTTCCCAGCTATCAGACTCTGAGAAAAGTGGATTTTTCCTGTTAGGACCTCCCAGTCTGTGAGCATTTGTAGATCAGCTTGAGCAGACCCCTGCAGCAGGTTTCTCAAGGACGCTCACATTCATGCAAGGTCATGACTAAGGGGGTCACTGACCAGGTACCACCCAGAGGCAAGCAGGATGTTTTCCAAGCAGTAAAGAACCCTGATTTTGTTCCAGGGATTTCTAAGGTTTATTTCAATCAATATGTGTTAGCAGTCAAAAAATCACTGTAACCATGAGTAATCCAGTACCATAAGTCTCCAGGAAAACTAGATTCAGAGTCCCAAAGGCTACATATATTAAAGGAGAGGAAATACATCATCTGCATATGAAATATTAAAATAATTACAGCATAGAACAAGCAAAAAAAAGGGTCACCCAAGATGACCAGGTAGATTGGAAAACAATCAAAAGGAACCATAAAATATAAAAAGTAATAATTTTCAGAAAAATAATGAAAGTAAAAGATAGATTCAGAGTATCAGTCAACATTTCTGAAGGAATCAGGGTAAATGACAGGGTGGCAATGAGGTGACATCTGGAAGAGTAGCTGGGAGGGAAGATGAAGTCCTGAGAAGACCTCGCTTACCTTTAATGAGCTTTCCTGAGAGAAGAGAAGTAGAGGGAAGGGAGTTCGGGGCATGGGGTGAGAATCATTGCACTAGAGACACTCCAGAATCCACAGGTGTGACAAGCAGGAGATAAAACACACAAGAAGAAGAGAAAAGGAGGAAAACCTGGAAATATTGTCATGAGACTGCAGACTGTCAAATATGAAGACCTTAATAGCATTGATAAGAAAAGGATGAATCTCATACAAAGAAACAAAATTTTCCTCCAATGATTCTCTAGAATAGTAACGACAGACCAAAACCCAACAGCTGAGAGACATAAGCCAATTTTACAAATATTTATATGCTACTCTACTTGAAAGCTTGCTCAAGATGGACAAATCCAGAACAATGTGAAAGTACAATGGTCCCATAACCTTTGAATAGGCTGAATCAGTAGATTAAAATGTTCTTACAAAGGAAGCCCGCATCTCAGAAGGTTTTTCAAGAAATTAGTACTCAACATTCAAAAATCAGATTATTCCAGGTTTAGAAAAATTCTGTTGGAAATAATGAGATCTCCAATTCATTCTCTGATACTAATGTTATGTCCTCAATTACAAACCATGAAAAGAACATATGAGAATAAATACTAGCAGTCAATCTGACCTATGAGCCTAGAAGAAAACTTCTTAACTCAAATGACAGCAAGTCCAATCTAGCAGTACATAAAAAAGAGTGAATTAGTATCAAGTACCAAGTTGCGTTCTTCCCAGTGGTTGACTATTCGATACCATTGAAACATTTTACTTAAGAGATGAAAGACAAGCCTAGGGGAGGTAATGAGGGAGAGAACACACTATTTCATGATGAAAACCCTCAATGTGACGGGATGGGATGGAGGATTAACCAAAAAGAGTGATTACCAAAAAACTATCAGCAAAAACAATTCTTGATGATAACATATTAGAGACATGGTTTAAAGTTGTAAGAAAATGATGCCCATTATCAGAGTTTATAGTCAACACTTTGGTCACTGAAGAAGATCAGAAGGGAAAGATAAAGTGGGGAATTGTTATAATAGAGGAAAATTGTCATTTATTTGCATATGTTATGATTGTCAATCTAAAAAATGCAAGAAAATCTCAATGTGAATTACTGAAATTAATAAGAAACTAAAGCAGTATTTTTCCCACTTCATGATGCTTTTAATCATCATTAGTGATTCTGACTATCAATTTGTTGGATATTTAGGATGGTCACTCTTGCTTTCATTTCTGTTCACTTCCAGATGTCTATTTGCTCACCCACTATTCAATCTTTCATTTTGGAATTTCTTTTTACATGTATTTCTGCAAAAAGCTGTTTGATTTTTCTTTAAGCTGGTCTTTGAGTGGAATTCATCCTGTGCTCACAGAATGTATAATGTCCAACACACTTGATTTCATTCTTTCCTTCTTGCTTTATGCTTATTGCTATGCTACATTAAGCACCACAGTTTCTCTTTCCTTTTTAAAAGATTTTTTTCTGTTTAAATCGCATTGCTCTTTTGACTCATTTTGCTTTGCCCTTCTGCTGTTTTGGTGGCTAAACGTACGTCCAGATTTCTCCAAACACTCCCTTTGGTCTGAGGTGGTCCTTAATACCCTGCCCTTCACCCTCAGAGAATCTTGCTTGGAGGAGATGCTATCAGCTGTGGCTCTCACGCTCCCTGGTCCCTAAGTGGCAGCAGTCTCCACACTTGTCCCCCAGCTTAGAGGGAGATTCCTTTTTAGTAAGATAATTTCCTCACTCCTCTCCCATTTCAGTGAAAGCACTGAAATGCTTTCACTTCTTCCCTTTCCTTCAGTAGATTAAAATGTTCTTACAAAGGAAGCCCACATCTCAGAAGGTTTTCAAGAAATTACTACTTAACATTCAAAAATCAGATTATTTCAGGTTTAGAAAAAATTAGGAAAAAACCAAATGTCTTGCTTTGATGTTTTAGTTCATTTAATTCCAAAATATTGTAAGAATGTGAAAACAGTGTGCACATGCACATAAATGTGTGTGTGTGTGTGTGTGTATTCATTTCAGGAACCCTTATTTAGCATTTATATTAACTCCCTGGCAGAGCATCATCCTCCCAGGATGGACAGCTCACTGTTTTCTCTAGGTGATGTCAGTTTTCCATTCTGATCTTTTGATATTTGAATAGAGCCTTTCTCAGTTTTTTTCTGGGTGGAAGTTTTGTGGGTAACAGAGGCTCCCATCCTTCCTACTCCAACAGAGACTTCACCCTGTAGGAAGCAGGTTATCATAAATTGAGGAACGTGGGTACAGCCCGTGGTGGTCTCTGCATGTTCATCTGCTGTCTTCTGGCAGGAACTCTTCCCTCCAGATCTGCTCATTCTTCCATTTGCCTTTCCCTCTCTGTGACAGCAGAGCACCCTGGGGTAGGTGATTTCTCTCTTCAGCCCTCTGAGGTCCAGCTGCTGGGTTACTAAACAGTGAAAGTGCATGGGGGGAGTGCAGCAGTTGCTGGTGTGGGGGTCCCTGCTGGGGCACCAGAAGTCTACCTCTCTGCAGCCCTGGGGAGAAAGCATCCTGGCCCTCCACGCACTCCCTCCTCCACCCAGCGAGGGCCAGGAGCAGAACCCACCAGTTCACTCTCTTCATCTTTTTTAGGCATAAATGAATACCTGTTGTGAGTTCTTCTCAGAGAACTATCACCTCCTTGGAGACAAATTTCTAGCACTGTCCCCTCTCCACTAAGATATAATTTAGGAGGAGGAAAGGATTTTTGCCTGTTCTGTTCCTGGCATTATTGCTAGTGTTTAGATGAGTGCCGGGCATGAGTTACTGCATGAATGGCTGTACTTTGGAAGTGACATTAAATAGTAAGTTAGCATGAGTTTGGAAAGTGATTGCAAATAGCAACTTTCCAAGTATTGCATCCTCTTTATTGCAATAAGAAAATATTTTCTGCTTTAAAAAGGCATGTAAAAAACTTATTTGACTGACTGAGAATAGTAGTTAGGAGTACCAGTTTGTGCAGTGTGTCACCTTTATTTTTTTTTCCATTGAAAGAGGACATATAAAACATTAAGCATATACTGAACATTGTAAGAGGGCTTAAACTTGTAAAGATGGATTTTACTGAGGGGCATGGTGATCCCCTCTGATGGGCAGTGCACCTGTAGAGAAGAGTGTCTGAGGTAGGAACTTAGCTGGGAGGGTGGCCCTTTCCTGTGAGGGGTCAGCTTGCAGGAAGTCAGCCATCCAGACCTGAGGAGGCAGGACAGAGGGTAGCCATCATCTGCATGTGAGGCTGGTAGAGGACTAGGTGAGAAGAGAACGTGCTGGGAAAGTGAGTCACATGCAGTGACATTAGACAGCGTGGTGAGGACTTGGAGCGCTGCCTGTGCTCAAAGGCTTTCTCCCTCTTATTATCTAATTTAGAACGGGAAATGAAAGGCAGTCCTTACCCTCTACTACCCTAGGCTTCTCATTTATGCTAACGCCACCCCTTGTGTCCTGAAAAAAATACTCTAAAAGCAGACCCATAAAGGGAGGAAGGAAGAATAGTCTCTAACTATGTGGGACAAGACATCCCTGAAATGAAAGAAATGAAGTGTGGGAAATTAACTTGGCCCAACATGATGGTGCAATTCATTTCTCTCTTGGGCTTCACCTTCTCCTTGGTCTTATTTTCAGGGCATCTGGATATACTACAGGTGCATCCCAATGGGAAAAGAGCATTTTCCCTCCATACGGGAGGTTTGGGTGGGAGACGATAATAACCTTGAAGCCACAGGACCCCACGAGATTGACTTTTTTGATAGTTGAATAGAGCCTTTCTCAGTTTTTTTCTGGGTGGAAGTTTTTGTGGGTAACAGAGGCTCCCATCCTTCCTACTCCAACAGAGACTTCACCCTGTCCATCCATCAAGTAATGTAGCCATGTCCATCCATCAGGCAATGCAGCCATTCCTAGTTCATCCCTTGTCTGTAACCTGAATTCTATTACCATTGAGCTTTTAGTCAAGTCACGGAGAACATTAAAACCCAATCTCAGCTGTGCTCTAGCAGTTAGTAAGAAATGTGGGGAGAAATACCATTCTCCTCATTCTCCTCTAGACTCTTACTCTCAGTATTACTTACTGGGTTCTTCTCATGTCCCTGACTGTAAACATTGGGCGTCCCCGTGGTCTAGACCAGGGACCTTTACTGCGCACTCTCCCTTTCTTGGCAGTCTCACACTTTCCATAAAGGGTAGGGCCTGCCTGTAGATCACAACAAAATATCAGAATCCAGCTCTAGTTCTTGCTTGCTTGCAAGTTAATTATCCCATCTATTGGGAGATTCCACGGTTCCACCTTCAAACCTCAATCCCTGTCCTCTCCACCTTCGCTGTTACCACCTCGGCTTCATGTCACCCTCTTTGCTTGTTTGATGAGCCCAGCAGTTTCTCTGCATTGCCTTTGCTCCCTTTATATTCTCAACACAGAAGCCACAATGATCCCTTGAAGGTAGAACCAGAAAAATTCACTGCTCTGAGGAAAGCCCTCCAATGGCTCTCCATTTCCTCTAGACCAAAGCCCAGCCTTCCACGCCGACAGCCCTGTGCAATCTGGACTCCAGCTGTCTCTGGCTTCACCTTTCTCTCCGCATCCCCAGCTCATTAGTAATTTGAGCACCAGCTACACTGACCTTCTCCTTGGTCTTATTTTCAGGGCATCTGGATAGACTACAGGTGTATCCCAATGGGAAAAGAGATACACCTGTAGTGTATCTCTTGAATTAATTACCTGTTTGCTTCACACTCCGGGCCTTGGACATGTTTTCCATTTAGATACCAAAATATTTATATTTCTAACTTCCTCAGGGTTTTACTCAGATCTCCTGTCTCTGGTCCCCTGTTCACCTTCTCTGAAGTTGCAGTTTACCTTAATCCCAGCTCTTCCTACCACACCTCCTTCCTCTGATTTTTTTCTCTGTATGACTTGTCACTCAGTTGCTTGTCTGTCAGCCCCCCACCCTGCCCCTGTACCCCTTCCCACAGTATGAAATGATGGGTGTCTTTCCATTTCCTTCTCTGCTGTAGCCCTGGTGCTTGTCAAGGTGGATGCAACATAGTAAGAATCTTATTCACCATGACCCATTGAGTGAACAAATGACTGAATCTCCTCTGAGACCATGGTGTTGGCGGTGGTAGATGTGCAGTGGGAAATGCGTTCTGAAGTGGAAGATTAATATTCACAAGTAAGGTTAATAATCTAAGTCAAATGACAAGAAAATAGCAAGGGCAGAGTCATGAAATGTATGTATGTCATGTGACAAATCCCTAGGGACCGCAAAGATGCCAGAGTTAGAAGAATCTTCAAAAGAGGGCTCAAGGTCCTGCAAGCACAGCTGGTACTCATAGTGAGATTTAGTTTTGCATATTCATGTGACACTCATTGAACATGTAAAATGATGAAAATGGTGGTCACTTAGTGCTTATGTTTATAGTTGGGTGTGTGTTTGAGTATATTTGCATATACCAAAATATGTAAGTGTGTGTGTGTCGGTAAAAACTTGTTGACGGCCAAATTGTCCAAATGTCAGCAGTGACTCCATGTTATACAATGAGTGAGTTATAATCACCAGTATATTTTAGTATTTTCATTTTAAATTCTTTGCATTGAAATTTTTTTTCTATGACTCACATTGGTTACTTTTAGAACAACAAAGTCACTGTTAGGGCAGTTGTGGTTTTGACACTCAGGTACACAGTGTGGAAGTGGGTTTGCTGTCCAGGTTCTGATCAGGAAGGTGTGGTGCTGGGGTTTGTGCTGATTCTAACTAGAATGTGATGTGTTAAAGGTGGCCACGCAGAGCAGTTTTATTCCATGAATCAAATTGCTCTACTAATTACGATTTGAATATTGAACCTGGGCTTCTGTTGTTGGAATTGATGACCTATTACTTACGGTGATGCATTTCAAAACTGGGCCTTTCTTAGTGATATAAAGGAAATTTTAAATATATGGATGGGTTACACATTCTAGAAGCATTCCATCTGTGCATGGGCGGAGACCAAGACCTCCTGTGGACCTGAGGAAAGGTGCCTGAGGCGAACTGCTTGAAGGGGCCATCCAATCAACCTTGGGGACTCTCACTGCTTGATTTAGCATTTGAGCTGAGAGATTGTTGCTGCTGAATTTGGGTAAGAGGCCTAAATGAATAATGGATGAAGATTGGCTCTTCCAGCAGTTTAAACGATAGAAACCTGGAGCTGTGTCCAGTTTTAAGGCTACATTTTATGCCTGATTGCTGGTAAGTATTTAACAAACATCCACCGGGCAGCTCCTGCCACTCCTCCTAGCTTTGTAGGTAGCGGGTGGCTAATGTTCATCCGTCTGCTTTCTCAGCATCTACCCAACCAAGATAGATCAGTCTGGCTTAGGCCAGACTCTAGCACACATGTTTAGGACCCTGTGATATCTAAAGTCCTCGTGTCGTCACTCTCCCTGTAGTTACTGAACCTACAAGTCTACTGTTTGCAGCCCTTCCGTGGCTTTTACTCACTGTGGGGAGCAGGACTCGGAACTGCGGTTCCTTGCCTCTGCTCGTCACATTTTACTACATTGATTCCTTTGTGTGATCTGGATATCTCAAGC
This sequence comes from Marmota flaviventris, assembly GCF_047511675.1. Lineage (NCBI taxonomy): Eukaryota > Metazoa > Chordata > Mammalia > Rodentia > Sciuridae > Marmota > Marmota flaviventris. Next base: position 6,942,748 of record NC_092513.1, on the reverse strand, counting down.
ACATGAAAAATGCACAGAATGCTTTTGCATAAAGATACGAAAAAAATCACGTGATGTCTCAGATCCACTGCGCCAGAGAACGTTCTAGTATTTGTCCTTAATTTCAAGTGAAAATGTGATGCAAACCTTGACCCACGATTGTCCTTGACCCGTTTCCAAAGGCAGGCCTGTCGGTGTTTCCTCTCCCAGGCCTCCCCTTTCGCTTTGGTTCCCTCTTGAATGCATCTGGAAGCTGAACATCTCCCCCAAGGCAGGCTCCAGCCGTCACTCAGTGAGTGCAACGCAATGCCACATCTGCCCCATCCACCCTGACTTCTCAAGAATTCAGCATTAGCTTGAACGATTCATTTTGCCTTCAGCAAATATTTTACTTATTTGTCTACTTTATATATTGATCATTGCTTTTTTATGTAGATGAGCGTTTCTGTATCTTCATCTTTTATAACCTCTTTTTTGAGTAATGGGATGGGATAGATCCTTCATCAGAATCCTGTTTCTACTTACATTACTCACATCTCAACATCAATAAACGCATCTTATGTGGCAGAGGGAAATTCTTTTCTTTGAAAACGAGCTTATGTAAAATGAATACTACTGTATCTTTTGAAAGAAAGTACAGTGCAATATCTAATTAGAATTAAATTAACAGCGTATTCTAATTTTATTAATTTATTGAGTTATAATTGATAAATAAAAGCTGTATGGAGGTGAAGCACACAGCATTATGGTTTCCTACAAGTATTCACATGAAGTGATTACACGTTAACTGACGTGGCTTTCACCATTAATAGCTGTCCTTTCAGTGTGTGTGGTGAGAAGCTGTAGGAGCCGTCCCTTGCCCATTTCAAGTATGCAGTGGAGCGTGACTAACTGGAGTCACCATGCTGTACCTTGCTGCCCAGAGCTTTGCCGGATTGTGTCTATAACTAGGCTGCAGAATCATCGTCATACTTTTCAGATGTGTAATGTGACAGTGCTGATCTTCGTAGCATCCTTTATATATAAAGCATTTAAAAAGTAATGGAGTCTGTGCTGGCCGTGGTTACTGAAGGGACAGTCACTTCACAGGCCGTGCTTGTTCCTCTAGGTGTCAGATTTTGTCAAGCTCCCCTTATTGTTTAAAATTTTCAGCCTCTTCTAAATGTCAGGTGGCTGGACTTCACCAAGGACATTGCCACAGTTAAGGGTACCTGGATCATGATTTCTACCTTCTAAGATCCTGTCTTATGATCAAGCTTTTATACATTTTTATATTATTTACTTTTATTGCTCCAACAATTCTTATAAATAATTCTGTAGCTTCGGTTTTCTCATTTCTGAAGTGTGAGGTGTTTGATAATGCATGGGCTCCATTTAAACACTAGCATCTATGAATTCCTTGGTTATGAAGCATTTATTGAACGTAGGTCATGGGCGTGCTTGGCACCATGATAAAGACCAAAGATTCATAAAGATAACCAAGACATTTTGTGACAATTAAATGTTCCCAAAGTAGTTGGGAAGATAGGACATATGTGAAAGAATAGTAGATGATTTACAGTATGATGCAATGTCATTGAAGTAAGTGGGAAAAATTATGTCTGCTGTAGAATTTTGTTTATCTTCAAACATTGCAGTGGTGAGCAATTTCAGAAAGGAATAGAGAGTCTTTAGGACCTAGAGAGGTGCGTCATTAGGCAGATGACTAGGAATGAAGGAGGTCTTGAAGGGTAAGGAATTGACCAGTTGTGCATACCTGTCACGGGTAGGTTTCAGTGATTATTCTGGGTATTACAGTGTACACATGTGTTGGGACACATTTACAACTTGTGTCTAGATGTTACTACTTTGAATAAAGCAAACTTTCCCTTTCTATCCACACTTTTAAACACCTTCAGATGGTGTCGTGATTTTTGTCTCAAACACAGCACATTTGGAGAGCTTAGGAGGAGTCTGTGTTGACTGAGATTTCTGCTTTTTCTGTTCTTCTTGCTCCCTAAACCTCACGTGTCTTTCTCTCCTCCTGTCCTTCCTCTTGGAAGAACTTCCTATAGCTATTCTGAAGGTCATGTCTTTGGTCCATTAGTAACATTCCTCCGGCCCTTCAAATTTTTCTTTATCTGAAAACGTATTATTTTCCTTTATTCCTACAGAATAATTTCTATTCAGATAGAATGATGGTTGACAGATTTCTGAGTACTGGAAAATTGTTGTGCCACTCCTTCCGGCCCATGGTCCCGGGCATTTCTGCTCTCATTCGCTTCTGTGTCCCCTGTAGTTAACGTTTACGTCTCTCTGGATGCTTTCCATGAGCTACCTTTATCTCTAGGTTTTAGAGGTTTGATTATGATAAGTCTTGGCCTGCATTTCTTTGGGTTCGTTTTATAGAGAGTTGGATTCGCTTATTGAATTTGAAGGCTTGTGGTTTTTGTTAAACTTGGGGAATTTCCAGGTGTTAGGTCTTTGAATACTCTTTAAGCCCACTCTCTCTCCCGCCTCATTCTGAGAATCCAGTGATGTGTGCTGGACCTTTCACACCCTCCCACAGTCTACCAAGGCTATCATTTTTTTTCCACTCTATTTGATCCATTGTCTGGATTGGGTGAATGCTCTCGATGTGTCCTCAAGTTTACGGATGATGTTCTCTGTTATCTCCACTCTGCTTTAGGAAACATCTAGTTAATTTTATCTTTTGCTTCTATTACTGTATTTTCCTGTTTTACAATTTCAATTTAGTTCTATTTTATAACTTTGATATGTTTCCAATGTTCTTTCTTTTTAAAATTTATTTCAAAAGAGTTTGTCATCGATGTTAAATTATGTTTTGCATTGTTGCTTTCTAAAGCTTTATTAGATAATTCTGACATCTGTTTCAAATTGGTGTTCCCATTAGTGCCTCGTCATTTCTCATCAATTTGTGATTTTCTTAACTCTTAGTATAATGGGTGATTTTCAGTTTTATCCTGAATATTTTAGCTCTCATGATAGAAATTCTGGATTTATTCATTCATTAATTAATTCATTCATTCATTCAATAATTTGTTTAAAAAAATTAGTAGGCACGTACATGTTGACGTGTAGCATACACCTGCCTTTGCTGGCTGTGGTTTTAATAAGAATTGATTTTCAGAGTCCTTGTCATGTTATTTTGATCTGCTGACTTTATAGTGTGCCACGGAGGCTCTTATTGGTCCCTGTTTGTGATACTAAAGTGGTGGACAAAGGAGATTTTCCCAGTCCTGGATTCCTGTTTCCTCTAAGTGGGAGTCCCTGGCACAAACAAAAACGTTTCCCCACCTTGTGTCTCTGCTGGAGAGTTTCATCTGAGTTTGGGAGAGTGGGTGGGCTTCCTGGCAGGCAGTTGTCATTGCAGGATCTCCCTTGCTGACACACCTGGCCTCCAGTGTCCCCTGGCAGGGGAGGAGTCCACAGTGAGTGGAAAATGGAGAAGCAGTGGATTGTGCTGAGCAAGACAGATTTAGCCAGGCAACTGGCACTTCTCCATCCTTTCCTTCTTTGGAGACTCCTCTCCTCCTTCTTCTCCCCTTTCTTTTTCTCTTAGATTCAACACCTAATACAAGGCTTTGCACAGCCTATCATGATACATTTTTAAAAATTTTATTTCTGCCCTTTGTTATCCTTGCATTTTAAATTATTTCATTTCTATGGTCATTGTCATTTCTAAAAGTTATATGATGTTTCCCCATGGACTGGCCAGAATTCAGAATCTAGAAATAGAATGATAAATTAGTGATAATATAGCCCCTAACATTTTTTAATATTGTTACTCAGAAATTTGGATCCTAGATCTGAGAATCTCTGCATATTTGCGTCTATTTTCAAATGTACTAATTGTTATTCTTTGAAAATAGTGTATGTAATAATATTAAAAATGGTAAAATAATATGTAGAAACTTCATTTTAGAAATTGGTCATTTGAATTATCAGAAACAGGAATTGAAAGTAAAAGAACTGGTTTTATCATATTTTATTATAATTTAATTCTAAAATAACAATAATAAGGCTTATTTTTTCAAATTCCTATATTTCCAGGATTCAATAAACTTTGTAGACTTTTTTCCCAGGATTAAGGATGAGTCAGGTTAATTTCACATGTCTCCTAGAGCACTGTGATTATTGGTGGTCCCTTAGGCTCTGAGAATTGAAAGTGTGGCAGTATAACAGAATTTATGTATTGTCATTTCTTGTGAGTAACATGGTTGAACATTTCTTTAGATTTCCTTCTGTGTTCTTCTTTATTTAGCATCCTAATAAACACAACATGTTAAATGGATGTTTACAGTGAATTGGTCATGGTTAGAATGGATTTTGTTTTATTTCCATTTGAGGGACTCAAGAGTTTTTAATGTTGTCCATGGGTTTACTTGGACACTTTTGCAAAAAAATAATCTCAGCAAGCTTTAACTTGAGCAAATTATCTTCTTATATGTGTTACATGTTAAATTTAGAGTTTTAAGAATATAATGACATAGAGGAAAAGTAGAACTGTGATCCTACAATCCAGGACCCATGAATATGGTATAGTAAGCAGATTACATTTTTATATATTCCACATTAAAATTAATGTTATATTTGGAGCATGTGCTTTTTGGGATCTTTAATGCAATCATCTTGCTATCCACTTAAAGTGGTGTAAGTTGGAAGAATTACAGGATTCTATACTGTAGGACAGACATTCTAATTTTTGACCAGACATCAGGAGGCACATTTATTTTTCCTGGAGAAAGGATGGTAATTTCTTTAATGTTTGTACAATATTTATGTGAGATTTCTTAATTAGTTAATACCAACTCTAGAGCAAAGATCATTTCTAGCTAACGCTCTCAGTGGGAAATCAGGGATATTTCCCTCAATTCTCAGGCTAGAGAAAATGTTGAAAGGGTTTTCTAACACTAGAAAAGAGTTATGTTGAAGCCTCAGTTGATAACTAAAATTCTCATCTGTTGTAAAGACTTTCACAAAGAAAACATTTCACCTTGAAAATTGTCTACTAGGACAGAAACGCCTTCCGCCAGTTGTGCTGGATTGTCTACCCACAGTGAATTTAACCATCACATTTCTTTATTAATGCATGGGACCAGAATGTGTATGATCATGACTGAGAAATGGCCTTCTCGTTCCTTTTGCCATCATCGTCCATCTCCTCTACATTTCCCATCAACATCATCCTTGTCATTGTGGTCATCATTGTCTTCATCCAAATGCCATTTGCTGATAAATTATGTCATAATATATGATAGGACCTTATTGGTGTAAAATGTTTTTATGCAATATTAATATGTTCCATAAAAGTATATCTTGGGGATTTTTTAGGAATATGTTAAAGCATCAACTATAATCATTTTGATTGAAAATAAAGCAGAGACCTATCAGAGAGCATATTATGTATTTCCGTCTCTATAATTCTCATTAACTGACATCATTATAATTTAAATATTTAAATACATTAATAAACAGTAAATTAACTCCATTTATTGCGTAGTTACTAAGGTCAGACTCTGTTAAACATCATGAATTACTTTGATTAAAATTTGAAAAGAAATTAAAAAGTAGCAAATATTATTATCATGATCCCTTTTATTTAAGGGCAGAAAGATGAAACTTAGAAAATTTCAGTAATTTTCTTGTGGTTACATAGAATTTGGTGAAGCTGAAATTAAAATCTCTTTCTATTTGCATCTGAAAGAAAAGGAGAATTTGGTGGTAGACATATAATCTAGTTTATATTAGTTAATTTTGAATACCTGCTATAAAAATATTTTGGATTCTTGGTCTACACATTCCTTTAAGTGAAGGAAAGCATACATTTTTTTTTTAGATTTATTTGAGTATTTTTACACCCAAGGGAAGTGTGGGTTAGTTATTTAGTCCAGCAGCTGGATTTCACTGTCGTGTGCTTCACATTTGAAGTGTGCTGTTGTGTGAACTTCTGCCCACTGCTGGCCCCATCTCTGGATCTCATTAACATCCTGAAGCCCCCTGTGAGGGTGATGGGAAACCCCTCTGTCCTCAGTCAAATTGTCTGCACCACACTCCTGGGAGCTGTTCTTGTGCTGACCAGTACATCTCAACTCGGCCATGCCTCCTCTGAGGTTTCTGAATGTGGTAGCAAAAATCTCACCTTCATGTAGCTTCCAGGGCATCTAGACTCAGGAAGTGCAGAGTGTAACTCCTCTGTCCCTTGGCATCCAGTGACCATGTTCTTATCCACCTTTACTTCCACAAGAGCCCACATCCAGGCACATCTTATCTTTTACACCATCTCATTAGTTGGAATTTTATTCATTCTTTCTCTTTGTTCCAGGGGCCTTATTTTCATACTTCAGCTCTTGAGAAAAAAACAAAAAAGAAAGAAGACTGCCTTGGCATGATGCCTTTGTGATGGGAACCCAGCCCCTGTTGGCAGATATGCTTACCCTCCAAATCCTGATACCACCCCCACCCGCAGCCTGCTTCTCCTGCTTGTTCTCAGCTCTCCTGGGTCCTCATGTGTCAAAAGTCATCTCTGTTTACTGCTGAGGAACTTCAGGAAAACCCCTTTTCCATAGCTCTTATGCATGTCTTATATATTATATATAAAAGAAGCTAATACAAATAGCTATGTGTCAAATGCAAAAGGCAAATACAATTTTAATGAACTCACGTTGCTTTGTAGATTTTATTTCTTGGTGAAGACAAATGTCTTGGAAGGCTAATAGACATTCCCTGTCATTGCTGAAGCAGGAAGGGTCTGACACCCTTCTAAATATCTTTCTAAAATTTTAAACCTATTTCAGATTTACATGATCATTGTGAATAGAGTAGAGAAAGCTCCCACATGCCCCACACCCGGGTTCCCAGTTAGGCACGTCTCACAGTGGTGTAGTAGGCTTGTCTGGAACAATAAGCCAGTATCGAGGCGTCATTTTGAACAGAAGTCCAGGCATCTCTCAGGTGTCTTTGCTTTTCTCCTAGTGTCCTTTTCTGCTTCAGGAGCCAACAAGGGTGCTATATTAGATTTGGGGGTCTTGTTTTCACGGGTACCTTATGGTTTTTACTGCGTCTTAGACTTCATGTTTGATGATTCCCAGACATTTTTTAGATGACCTTCAGCGTCTGAGAATTACTGGTCAGATATTTCATAAGATTGTCCTCAATTGTAATTGTCTGATTTTTTTCTAATGTTTACACTGGGGTGGTGTATTTTTGGGAGGAACCACAAATTGATTTAGTGCCTTCTCACAACATCAAAAGTTCAGACTAGCAGTATGACCTAATATTATGAACTCAGAAATATTTATTTTATACTTGAATTACTATAAAGTGTAACAACACTTTGTTTTGTGCATCCACATATTGCAGTGTGGTCCTGGGGAGCTTTTCTGTTGGCCCTCGTTTCTCTTGACATCACCTGTCACTGTTGGCTTTGGGTCCTTCCTTGTTTCTGGCGTTATGGGATCCACACATACATCTTACCATTTCTGCAATGAGCCTAGTCCTTCAGTGGCGTGTTGGTGGAAACCAGGACTTTTGCCTACGTAGGCTACTTGATACCGGGGTATTGCTGCTTCCTGGGCCATCCAGCTGACAGAGCCAGGAAGATAGTTTATAGCAACTCCTGAGTATGTACAAATGCATAAATATTCTCTCTACACCCATCAGTGTCTGTATTAAATGAAAGGTGAAGGTTTTGAGTCTAGTCCATGACAGGATGGATCATTGCAGCCTCCATCCCTTTCTTCACTGTGACCCACAGGTTCATCAGTGAGAAATCCAGTTGTCCATTTTCTGATTTTCCAATTCCAGCGTATTGCAGAGTGGTTTAGACCATTGGCACAGACCCATAGGTAGCAGCCTTTCAAGTAGAAAGCAGAGCTAGGAACAGTCCCTTTGCCTCTGGTTCCCCGGACTCTGCCCACTTCCTGTTACCTGGGTCAGCCCCGTTCTCCCTCCCTTACGCTGGAAAGATTGTTGCATTGTTTTTAAAACACACTTATATTATTTTGACGCATTATTCATTCCATCCTGCAATATCCTATCTTCCTAAATGATTTCTCAAAATGTGTGTACCCTGTGTACTGTAAAGCTCAGTGGGTTTTCACAAATACTTAATGTAGGGACATTTTTTTCTACATTTGCTATTTCATTTCTATTTTGCTGAATTAATCCAGTTCTTTGGATGGTTAGCGGCTTTGCTATTAGCACACCACACTAGTAGGCTGAGTTATTAGCTTGGGGAGACTATATGGAGCTTTTCTTGGTTAATAATGTTTTTATTCTTTAGATCTTATACTCATCATTAAAGTATCATAACAGTAGTTCTACTGCACTATTAAATTAAATGTGCTTCACCTATTCCACATAACAACTGGCAACAGCTGATCCTCAAAGGACGGGTGACACTGAACTTTTTGCTATTTCTCCAGTTGTCTCATCTGGAATGTCACACGGTTGCAATTGTGTACCATGTAGCTTCCTCAAAGCTTAATATCTCATTTTTAAGAATTTCTGAATAATAATCCAGTGCACAGATATGCCACCGTTTGCTTATTCTTTTAACTAGTCCAGTCCATCTTGATTGATTGCAGTTATTTGAATGAGGCTGCTGTAAGCATTCTCAGGTAGGATTTTTAAAAATATTTTATTAGTTATTAATGGACATTTATTTGTATGTGATACTGAGAATTGAACCCAGTGCCTCACACATGTTAGGCAAGTGCTCTACCACTGAGCCACAACCTCAACCCTCAGGTAGAATTTTTTGAGGACATGTTTTTTAAATCATTTGGGTAAAAGTTAAGGAGACCCATTGCTCATTTGTGTGGTAAAACTCCATTTAGTTATGCAAGAAATTGCCCAACAGCTTCCAAAGTGCTGAACCAGTTTATTCTCATTGCTATTGTGAACGCATATAGCAATTGTGTGGTGTTTTCCTATGAACAATTTCATATTGTAATTTCTTTTGGTGGTACTGGGGATTGAACCCAAGGACTTGAACATGCTAGGCAAGTGTTCAAGCATTGAACTATATCCCCATCCCTTTTTGAATTTTTATTTTGAGACAGGGTCTTGCTAAACTGTGCTGGCTGGCCTTGAAATTGCTTTCTTCTTGTCTCAGCCTTCCAAGCAGCTGGATTACAGATGTGACCACCAGGTTTGGCCACATCATACATTTTTTGACAAGAATATCACACAACAATGCTGTCTTTTCAGAACATTCTAGAAGAGAAATGATTTTGATCTATTCAAGTAAACCTGATGCTTGTTTTGATCACTCAGTTAAGGTGTTGTCTGCCAGGTTTCTCTAATGTCATTTACTTTTTGTCTTGTAATTAGTGTTCTGGGTGAAGATTGTTTGGGGCCACACAAATATTCTGTTTCTTATCACAATTTAATCTACTTCTTTTAGAATCCAGTGATGATTTTTTCTAAAACAAATATTTCTTTGGCTATTGTCAGAGGTGATTTTTCTTTTTGCATCATTTCTTCTGTATATGTTAGCAGTACTATTTTGAAAGGAGCCTTTCTTTCTGAGCAGTAGGTTGCAACAGTGTGCTGGAAATACCTGGTAAACCATGTTGTTATAGATGTGCTGCCCTCCAGGTTTTGTGGTTCCCTTAACAGAGCACAGACATGGTCGATTAGTATAATTCTTGTTTATCACAGGATCTTAGGAATGGCACATGAGCATTGGCTTCAACTGAAGGTCACCAGATGTATTAACCCTTAACGCGAGGGTCAGCCTGGCCTTGGAAGTTTGGGCTTGGCATTGACTTCCCTAGCTATGGAAGTCCTAGATGATGTCTTCCCACATATGACTGTTTTTTCTACATCCAAGTCTTTTGGAATAGACGCTTTCACCAGTTGCCTCAACTTGACCTTCTGGACACCTTCCTGCATCACCTACCTTAGCCCTGGTCACTTCACCTGGCCCTTATGTTCTAGACGTGACTTCTTCCTTAAGCCTCACGAGCCAACCTCTGCTAGCTCCAGACTTTTCTTCTGCAAGACTTCATCACCTCTCTCAGTCCTCAGAGAATTGAAGAGAGTCGGGGTTTGCCCTACAGGAGACTTTGGCTTGAGAGAATAGCACAACTGGTTTGATCCTCAGATCACTAAAACTTTCTTGGTATCAGCAAATATGCTGGTTTCGTTCCTTATAATGTGTGTGTTTACAGGAGTAGCGCTTGTAGTTTACTTCAAGAACTTACCTTGCGTTTGCAGCTTTGCTCACTCTTTGCACAGGAGACCTAGCATTTGGCCCAACTCGGCTGCCCACGTGCCTTTTCTTGCTTGGCTTAATCATTTCTAGCTTTGGATTTGAGGGGAGGGATGTGCAACTCTTCATTTCACCTGAACCCTCAGAGGCCATCGTAGGATTATTAACTGGCCTAATTTCAAAATTGTGAGTCTCAGGGACTTGGGAGGCCACAAGAGTGGGAGAGAGATGGGAAAAAGTCTGGTCCACAGAGCATTCAGAGCATGCATTACATTTATTAAATTTGCTCTTCTGTGGGTGTGGTTTGTGATGCCCCCAAACAATTATACAAGTAGCTTCAAAGATCACTGATCACAGATCACCATAATAATGAAACATTAATAAAAAAGTATCAGGTACTATGAGAATCGCCAAATGTGACTCAGAGGCAGGAAATGAACACCTTTTATTGGAAAAACAGCTGAGAGGCTATGCAGGGTGGCCACAAACCTGCATGTTGTTGTCTGTGAAGCTCAATTCAGCCAGGATGCCTGACCTTGATATGGGCTTCTAACAAGAACAGAAGTGGCAGCTGAGCAATGGTTGAGACCAGCCATTGGCTGGTAGGAGTCACTCCATCTTGGCCATTCATCCTCCTCTGTACCACTCCTGTGAGTGAAGGAGGAGAGAGGCAGCTACCGCACCTCTTTCAACTAGATAAGCTTTTAAAAAACCCTAAGTGTTAATGATGTTTACGACATTTGACTGCTGTTTAAAGAGGTCAGTTTAGGTCTTAAATTTGACGAGAACTTGGCAGTTAGTGCCTTGTTGAAGCACATAGGTGCAATAGCACTCTGTGCCCCTAGACAGCAGGACAAGTGCATGAAACTAGGCCTGAGAAAGGAAGTGTCCAAGAGTTGATCACAGGAAAGTCAGTCTTTTGAATTTCATGTACTTTTTTTTTTTAAAAAAAAGTCTTAGTTGGGATCTCGAATCCTTGCCTTCATTTTAAATCACAGATATTCTAGAAGTTTTTTAATTTTTCTCTGTCAGAAGCTCGGAGCGTTCAGATAACACAGTCCCTTCACTGTGGTATATCCTGTAACTCTTCCAGTCTTTCCTGATAATACAGTACCAGCAACCCAATAAAGCTAATTAACTGCAATTCTGTGTTTGTCTCCATGGGATTTTACAGCAATCTTTTTTAAATATCACAAATAAAGGCTTTTAATATCAATGCTATTTATTTTGACAGTAGCCCAGGATAAGAATTTCTTCTTTGAAATATAGAATAGTTCTTCATACCATTTCATATATATTTTTTTAAGATTTCCACATGCCAAGTATGTAATACAGCACATTGTGATTAAGACATTTCCTAGAGGCAACCCCAGAGTCTCTGCAGCCGCTGGGCACACTATCCCTAACACGTGTCTTAGGGACTGTTCACTTACTCAACGCTCGTACCGTGGCTTCTCCCTGTTCATTAGGTGCTGAGAGGAAGCCAGGTAAAAAGGACCATGTCCAATGTCCTTGATAAATCGTGTGGAGAAATGCTTATTTGCTAACTCACTGCCCAAATAAATGGGACCAGTGCAGGGGGAGGGGGTGTGTGGCATTTTCTCTGACCTAGGACAGGATGCAATGTGGCTGAAGGTGAAAGGCAGCATCAGGGAAGTGGAGCTCTGGAGTCGAGAGGGGAGGAAACATACTGGAGAGGGAGCCTTGGCTGTCTCACGAGCTGCAGGTCCTGCTCAAGCTGAGGGTCTTGGTCCAGGAATGGTAAGGAGACCTGGGAGAACTTGAGGTAGAGGCTCTGCCGTGTGCTCATATTCACACTGTGAAAAGAGCCCTCCAGTTACAGGGAGGAAGGCAGCACGCAGTGGGAGAGTTCTGAGGGGAGAAGGGAGGCTGCCCACGCCTGTGCTCCTGACCACTGTGTCTGAAGACCCCATCTTACTCCAGCTTCTCTTGGGGAGATGATGCACGTTCACTGCTTAGCCAATGGGCAGTCAGAATGTCTGGTATTCCCCGGGAAGAGCTATAACTAAGGGTTGAGAGTGGAGCGTCCCGTGGTTTTCAGGCTGTGGCATGAAATCTTCCAGCCCAAGGATTCTCCACTCGACTCCACATTACACCTGCCAGGGAGCTTTGCAGGTCCTCACCGGAAGCTCCTGGCCTGAGCAGTCCAGGGGATCCATGTCCCACAGATTCTGTCAGACTTTCACAGTGGACAACCCCTGCTGCAGCTCCCCAAGTTTCTTCTAGGAGATGTAGCCCACGTGATGGATTCGTGTTGTTTTACCATGAGCATCGAATGTTCCCGGGGCCAAGCTTATATTACACAGGTGTGATGCTAAGCCATGTAGATTTTCATAGGAAAACAAAATATAGGGAGATTATCCCATGGCCAAATGTATCAGGGTAACTGATGTCTGCACACACCCTGGGCCGTGTGACATCTCTGGGTGGTCACAAAGACATCCTATCAGAGCACCATGAGATGCAGGAAGATCTGAGGTTTCTGCGTGACACGGAGCTGTTCCAGTGGCTTCCCCTCTTCCGACATCAGAGTCCTCAGGAGATGCCTCTTGAAGCAGAATCAACACAAGTATTCACAGTCCGTCTCCTTCAGAGAAATAATTATGCATCACTGTGAGTCCCACAGCCATCTCTCCCTCATTTTGGTGCAGTGAATTACTGGTTCAAATGTCCTTTCCTCAGCGAGATGGAAAAGAACATGCTACCCGGTTTCCTTTCTGTTGAAGAGCTAATAATGAGAAAATATTACGTCTGTCTTTGGCAAGTACATACCCCAGGAGAAATCTATGGAGTGCTTCAACTAGCATCTCATTACAAGTGGAAACCTTTATCATTTCAACTCATCAGAAATATTTTGGGTTATTTTTGTGGTGGTTGTATGATTTTTGCCTTTGGAAGTTGAAAACTTTTTGTATGATCTTTGGTTTCAAGGATAAACCCCCAGAGTTTAACAACCATCAATGTCTTCTTTGAATAAAATATATTTTATATTTTGATCCACTGGGGAGATAAAGTTGCTATCATTCCTCATGTATATAAAATAAAATTATTCTTTTAGAGACCATGGATGCTTTAGTTTCTTAAAAACATTACCATTTAGTGTCTTTAAAAGGGTCTTTTTACCAAGGTTTATTAGAATCTATAGAACACTCTCCCCCAAATCATTTTGTGATGTCAAAATTAAGTGGTAAAATAATTTCATTTACTGTTTCAGACCAATAGGGCCACATTTGTCTCTCTGAAATATGAGTTAGGGAATATGTAGTCATTACCCCTGCTGCAATTGTCCTCTGGTGCATTCTGCCCAAACTCTTCCCCTTTGCTCAGCTCTTTTTTATAATGCAAGTTCTTTCTCTGCCATGAAGACTGCTGCACTGCACCCATTTCACAAGGCTACAGTCTCCAGCTGATCAATGGAGCATGGTCCAGAGTTGTTGTGCAGGTATTTTGAAGATGTGATTAAAGTCCAAAATCATTGATTTTAAGGAAACAAGTTTATCCTAGTAATACAGATGAGGCTGATACAATAGTGGAGAAGACTTAAGAGTAGAAACAAGGATTCCCGGAGATAAGGGTTCTCCACCTTCCATAGGTGTTTCCCCCAGGCCTCGCAGTGCCAGTGCCCCTTCCTGACCCCTGCCCTGTATTATGCTGGATTTGCCTTCCGCTCCCACCACCTTGGGAGCCAATGCCGGACAATGCATTCCTTCCAGCCTTGGTTTCTCTAGTTGTAGTCTATCTCGTCATAAGCTTCTGACTCTTGGAGTCCTCTTAGTTCTCCTGCTAACTCCACCTGCTCTGGAGCAAAGCTTTTCGAATTTAATTTGCATGAGAGTTGTGAGGATCCTGAAAATAGGGATTCTGTTCAGTACATCTGGGTGGGGCCCGAACATCTGCATTTCCACCCGACTCTAGATTGTGGGTTAGTGAACTTGCTTATAAAGTGTCAGATAGTAAATCTTTAATGCTTTGTGGGCCAACGAGCGTCTGCTCATCTCTGCTATTACTGTGAAAACTCAGTCATAGGCAATACACAAGGGAATGGACTTGGTTTATTCAGTAAATCTTCCTTTACAACAGAAAGGCGAGGAGCGGGGATAGCTGCCAGTCCCTGTCACAGGCCTTGCCGCGGTGGCTGGTTCACAGAGTCCACCTTGCAGAGTAAGATCATGAAACAGAAGGCCAGCGCAGTCACATGCACATTGCCGTGAGGCCCTGTGGAAAGCCAGTGCTGTGCTGGGCCCTTCTACCACCAGCTCACGAGGGCCAGACACTGAACACTCAGGAATCTCAAGAGATGGTTATTAAACAGATGTCATATGAAACTGTCACTGGTGGAAATGTATACATGGTGGCCACAGCAAGGGCCCCAGTCAGAAAGGTGCATCTTCCTGTCGGGGTAGGGTTGTAGCAGCACACCATTGGTGTCAGCTCCTTAAAGGTTAATTACAATGCAACCTTTAGCCAGGCTTAAAAACTTAAGGACATATGTGTGTTTAAAAATGGCAAATTAGCCAGTCCTAGTCTTCAAATTAACTGTTTTAGCTGATATCCACTAAATATTTCATTGAAATTTGACTTTGAGTTCAATTGGGCATGTAGCTCAGAGAGAAAGCATATGCTTAGCATGCACGAAGCCCTGGGTTCATTGGCAGTGTAAAATAATAAGGATGATAAGAACAAAGAGGAGGAGGAAAAGGAAGACAAGGAGAATTTAAATAATACAGTGTTATTATTTATTTATTTTTTGGGAAGCAGAAGAGGTAAGTTTCACTTGATTGTTTTTTTTATTTTCCCCCACTGGCTGTGGAAAAATGAAAGCTGCTCCAAAAATACTCAGCTTGGTAATCACCTGTAGGTGACAAAGTGTTGGTTAGCTAACGGCTAAGGAATAAAAGGTGGTCTCATCCTTTCCCTCACACGCCGTCACTCCCCTGTGTGTGCCATCTGTGTCGAGTGTGTGCTGCAGGACGCTGAAGTCACGCACCGTCGAGCATGACATGATCTGTTTCCCATGTCAGGTGACAATTTCATTTGCTTACTGGGATCTGCAAGAGGTATTTTTAGCAGATATTCCTGTTATCCCTGGTAGGAGAATTGGCTGAGGGAGCAAGCATTTCATATTAAAAGTATTCTTTGAAAGTGTGCACTTGTCTTTTCATTTTATAAATAAATCTCTGGAGTCTGAAGTAGAGTCAGTGCTGTAGACTGTGCGATATGTTGCAATCCCAACCCCACTGTGTGGAGTTGCAGCTGGACCTCTGGGAGGTGGTTAGGTCTTGAGAATGGAGCACCCTTAAGTGAGATTATCAACTTCCCAAGGGGCTGCAGAGCCAGCATCCCCTTTGTACCATGTGAGGCACACGAGAAGGCAGTAGCTACCCACCAGGTAGTAGGTCCTCACCCAACACCGCATCGGCTGGCACCTTGATCTTGGACTCACAGCTTCCAGAACTGTGGAAATTATTATTTGTAATAAGCCATCCAGTCTACAGTATTCTGCTGTAGCATTCTGGATGACCTAAGACAGCGAGTGCTGATTCCTTCGTTCGCTAGCCTTGTTCAGGGACTTTTAGCACCTATCCTGCACCAGCCTATAGGCTAAACTTTGCATATGTACAGTTGAGTAGCAGACGTCCCTACTCCCGGGCAGCTTCCAGTCCCCTCTGCACACAGTTCCAGTGTGCTTGAAGTTTTAATGTAGGCAGAAAATGGTTCTAAGAGGCTGTGGAAGATGAGGTGAAGAAGTCTGCTAGGTACATTGAGGAAAGCTTCCAAGCGAAGGAGCACATATTCTGCTTCTTGAAGCAGGCATTTCTCAAACAGTGCAAGGCACTCACGAAGGAGGCATGAAAGAGTGAACAACATGCTCAGCTGACCTCCGGCAACAACAGTGTCCACACTGGCCAGCTCCCTGCAGAGGAAGGAGATTCTGGAGAGATTCCTGGGGAGGAGCCTGTCTGAGAATGTCTCTCGGATAAAGTGGCTCACGTCAGGCCCACCAAACACAGCACTTGAAGGAATGGATGCCAAGACCCTGTTGGAGCTCCAAGTGCAGCACCTGGGGGCTGGGTGGGGTCCTCACTTCAGTGTGAATTGTGAAGCTCCCTCCATGGGCTTCCTGCTAGTCTGCAGAAGCCCTGCAGCTGGCTCCCCTGGCTCCCAGAGACAGCTGGCCACATGTTGGGCACATGTCTTCCCAACTCCTGTTGGAGCTGCTGTGGTCTGTCAGGGGGGCAGCTTTCAGGTCCACAGCCTGCCATTAGCCACAGAGGAGCATTTAGACTACGGGAATCAGTCAGTGGCCAAGACCAGAAACTCCTCTTAAGAGAGCTTGTTTGCAGTCAGTCCCTTATGGAATACTTACAGGTTTCTACAATGTCTGGTGACAGCATGGAAAGAGTGGCTGGGCTCAAGGCAAGGCCAGGAAGAAATAGCAGAGGCAGGTGGAAGTAACTGGCTGCAGGTGGCCACTGTGGGCTGTGGGTGTGCTGGGCCGACACCCAGCTGACTCCCCAAGCAACAGAGACACAGGCACAGCGATGACAAGATGTGACTGTGCCATTCCTGAGAACTGGCACTGGCGTGAGCATGCCCACACCTGGGTGTGGAGAGAAACCCACCTACACATGTCCTGGGAGCACACGTATCATCCCGAAGTCCCCTCAGGTTTGGGCAGCTCCCTAGTGCCCTGGCCCCACCTGCAGAAGCCCTTGGGATTCAGAGAAACCCTAACTGTCACCTTACAGTTGTCTCTGGGCTGCGCTTCTCAACGTCTGCAGTGATGTTTAACTCTACTGCTATTTTTATGAGCGGCTGCATATTCAAAGTGATAACAGTTCAGGTTACTTTGTTCCACAGAAATGTTTTATTGATTTTTCACAGTTCCTCACTGGATTCCTTCTCCATTTACCTGGCTATTCCCAGATCCTTCCTTCCCATCTTTTACAGGCTTTTTTTTTCTCTCTCTCTCTTTTGAAAATTATTCTTTTGGTTATTTCGTTACAGCAAAGAACATTTTGCCTCCAGGTGAAATCAATAATGTTGCCCAGAGAGGTCTTTCCCTGGCTGGACTCATCTTGTGCTTTCATATTTTGGCATGGCTCTTTTCCTAACTTAATTCTTGTTTTCTATTTTGCTTAAGGGACTACAACAATGTCGTCGAGAAGATATTAGGGTCCAATTTTCTTTCATGCTGACAGACACTGCGGGCAGTGAATGTGTAGCAGTCATAGGAGCACCAAGCTCTGACAGTTCCTCCATCTTTGTCCCTCTCCCAAGGGTGGCAGGGGCTCAAAGAGAGAAACTCACCGTCTCCACCGTCACTAGGCTGCAGCCTGCATTTCCTTAACATACTTCAAAAACGACTTTAGAACTGATTGTAGGCAGATTTGATGTTTAGTAGTGTAGTTTCATACAAATTACTATGAGGAGATTTAGGCCTTGGTCACTTAATTAAACCTCTCGCGCTCACTTCATCTTTGCTTAGCTGAAGGCAGAAGTGCCCAGAACTCATTTTCTCAGCCAGAGATGATGCCGTGGCTGTGCATTCTCAATTCTGGATAATTATTTTCCTTACTAGCTTTTGACCTCATAACACAGATAATTTGAAACGAAGCCCTTTGAAAACCAACTTCCAAATATAGATCTTTGCTGAGTGTGATGTTGGGGGCTACTTTCATTAAACTGGGCAGAGATCTAATAATTAAAATATTTCCAAACACAGTATCAAGGACTAATAACTCCAAGGTAACCTATAGAAATAGATTTAGTGAAGTCAGAAAGGTATCCCCATAAATTCCACTTTGGATATTAAATTCTCTAAGATAAACAAACACAGAAACTGAAAAGGAAATAGAAAAAATGTTTATATTATATCACTAGAAGTTAAAATAATAAATGTAGTCGTTATATTGTTCCCTAAGTTTTGCATCATAACTGGATCATACAGTTTCCTAACATAGACAAAAGAAATGGGAATTGTGTACCACTAGGAAGTTAATAATTCAAATTTTATCTTTTGGGGAGTTCTACTAAAATATTTTTTACTATTATTCCCTTTTGTATTTTACATCTTATACATAAAAACATATTTACATCATGTCAATGTAATAGAAGCTCAATATTAACCTGCCATCATTTTATTTATTTCAAATATACAACTGTATGTTAATAAGACTATAGTAAAGTTATTTTCTTTCAAGTGCCATATTAGAGAAAAAAAGCCCAAATATTGATGCATAGAGAATCAGAGTAAATTAATCTGATAATATAAGTGAATTGAACAAGCTGTGCAATATAAATATTTTAATCAGCTCTTGATCCTGAAGTGCCACATCTACAAAATGAGCAATTATGGTGCTCCTCTTGGGAGTGAACTCTAATTACAAAGCAGTAGGACATTGCTGAATGTTAATACATGTAAATATCAAACATCGGTCTCTTGAATTTCCATGAGGTCTTTAAAAATGTACTTTATTTTTGTTTCTTATAAATATTTCTGGTGTAGATTACATAGATCCCGGAGTCGAGGAGCATTAATTGTATTGAAATGCTTTTGGAATATTGTAAAATATTATCGACTGCTTCTAAGAACAGACATTTTTAAACTAGCCAATGAAAATATATAAAAGTTTAGAAAACTTGCAAATTAGGTTCTTCAACATTGCTGTGCTGGAGTATGTTTACCTTGGGATGAAGAAGACTCAAATATGTCACCTGGGGCATTTGGGGACCATGTTCACTGAAAAGTTACAATGACCCAGGCATTCGCTTTGCCAGTCTCTACTGGCTTTCAGATCTAGGACCAGGGAGGCTCAGCTTTAGAACCTGACTCTCTGTTCCAATGTATTCAACCCTGTGATTGATTTCCCATACCTCACAGGGCTCCTCTGTTAATAGATCATAGGGAAACAGGGTGATCTCTGAGGATGGAAACTTCTAAGCATATGGGGAACATACCTGGATGGAGTGTAGAGGTATATGCTGGGTTAAGATTTGAAGGCGGCCCTGCATTCCTGGCAATAGTGTGAACACTGCTTCCAGTTGTTTGATGCAATACTGATATAGATATTCCTGTGGAAAGGTTTTGCAGCTGTAATTAAAGCACCATATTGTTTGACCTCAAAATAGGAAGAATTTAGGTCAGAGCTGAACCTGACCAAATCCCATGAATCTTTTAAAGGCAAAGCTTCCTATGTCTGGTCACAGAGGGAACGTGAGAAAGGATTTGACAGACTGTTGACAGCTTGTGGAGGGAGGGACTACTTGGGAGGGAATGAGGGTGGTCTTGGGGAGCTCCGCATATCTCCATCTAGCAGCCAGCAAGGAAGCAGGACGTGACCCCTAACTGCAGAGGACTGAACTGTGCACATGGACTAAAACAGTCGGCTCGGAGCAGATTTGCCTTCAAGTCTCCAGATGAGGCCTCAACCCCTTTATTTCAGTTTTGTGAAACTATGGGCGGAGAATCCAGGCATGCTGAGCTGGACTTCTGACTTATGGAGCTCATAAACTGGTATGTTAATCTGCTAAATTTGGGGGAACCTGCTATATAGTAGTAGAAAACTAATAAATAGGCAAAAGTCCTCCTTAATTTTCCCACCTGAAGCAAAACTTCATCAATGTTTAAAACAAAATCAGGAAGAATACCAACAGGTATATGAAGATATCAGAAAGCTTATGATATTCCTCAAATTTTATAATATATTTGAACTTATAAAAGAAGTGAGTGCAAGGCCTTTTCTTGGTGTCAGAATCCCACTTATACTTACGTCCTACACTAAGCCCTGTGTTCCTACAAAAACCTTAGCTGTTAAGCACATCTTGTGGGCACAAGCATAAATGGGTGTGTAACTGGTAAGAGGCGAATGTATTTTGTGCAAAACTGATAGGTAAGTGTGCAGATCTTTTGGCCACATTTCACTTCCCTACTAGAAACAGATATTTTAGTAAAAGCTTAATTTACTATTATCACAAACTTCACACTTGATTCTCACATCTCTGACCCTCCATGTAGGTAAAGCCTAAGCCTGAGATGTTACCTGAGCATTGTCGACTCTGAAATAACAATGCTTATTTCTCATAGTAAAATGCCCATGCAAGGTTTTAACATTGCCAAAAAATGTCACCAATGCCATGCCTTTGGAATAGAGCTAGGAGAAGGACTTCCTGCTGTGTTTCCACTGCTCTGTCATTTAGGTTTGTCAAGAACTCCACATGCTCATGTCATCTGTGAGCACTATGGAGTCAGTCTAATTTCCTGTCTATGGTGGAAATTGCCAAGGATATCATTTCAACCTTCCACTGCAGGCATAGAGAATGGAGCACTCATTCATGCTGTGCATAATACCCAGCCTCAGTTTGGGGTCTGACTTCTTTTTTTTTTTTTTTGACATTTTAGTTATTCTGTGTGTTTTACATAGTGCAAACTTCTTCTTTTATTATGTAAAATCTTTCCAGTATTCCAGTGTACAAGCCCCATCTTAAGAAAAACAGAATATGTTCAAGGCCTGGTAAAAAGTTAAAAGGATGGCCACTGAGTCCAACCCAGATTTCCTCTCCGGTGTGAGATGATGACTTAATATAATAATTAAAATATATTTCATAATGTCTGAGAAATATCATTGCATAAATTTGATAAATGTTGTTTTGAGAGTAATTTTATCATGTGGCTTTTATCAAGGGAGTTCTTCTTGGGGCAGTGAAAGGCCATGGATTCAGTTGCTTACCAAGATTAGCATTTTCTTCTTCCTTCAATAAGCATCCAATATATTACCAGGTTATAGTCTCTAAATTCATGGATGCTTAGCTGCACCATGTGTAATTCTTAAAGTATATTACCAGAGAAATCAATTTTCTCATAAAATAACAAATGGTTTCACCACCCCAAGTTGCATTGCTAAGTGCTTCATTTCAAAAGAAGGAAATCTCCAGCAACCCTAAAATGACATCATAAATGATGTTCTCTTCACCTTCAGGGTTATAAACCCAGCCACATGCAACCGAAGATTTAAAGCTATTTTCTGCCTACTGTTTCTTTTTAAACAAAAAGTGCATTGTAAATGAAAATTATGTTAATGTGGGGATCAAATAATATCACCCAAAAGAAGTTCATTCCTAAACTTATCCCCAAAGAAGAACCAATAATATAAAATAAATATATAAATTATCCCAAATTCATGAAGTTCACCTCACTGTTTGAAAAATAATTTTATCATTGGCAATTTTTGTGACCATGACTTTGAAGCTTACTCAAAGAAGGAAGGATGTAGGGTAAGCAGAACTAAATCAACTGCAGGATGTGTTCCTAAGAGAGGTAGACAGCCTGCTTCCTTAGGATATTACGAAACTGTAAAGAAACTGTGAAGATTGTTCACTATTAGGATAGAAACCCTACTGATTTGTGTATCTTGATGTAGTATTCTGCAACTCTCTTGAGTTCATTCCTTAGCACTGGTAGATTTGGGGTGGAGTGTTTTGGGATTTCCGCAGGTAAGATCATGTTGACTACAGAGGTAATTTAAACTCTTCCTTCCCAGTTTGAATGGTTTTTATTAATTGTTTAATTGCTCTGGTTAGGAATTCCAGATCTATACTGAATAGAAGTGGTAAGAGGGGGTACCCTTGTCCTGTGTTCAATGTTAAAGAGAAGAGTCTTTCAACATTTTCCTTTAGGTGTGGTGCTACTTATGGGCTGGTCACGTGTGGCCTTTTTGTGTTGAGGTACATTCCTTCTTTTCAAAGAAATTTTAAAAATTCAATTTGCAATAATTGCAAAAAAATTAGAACAAATTTATCCAAGAAAGTGAAGCTCTGTATGTGAAAAACCATAAAACACTGATTAAAGAAATGGAGAGAATGTAAGTAAAGGGAAAGGTAGCTGCATTCAGAGTATCTTACATTGTTAAAATATCCACAGCACTTAAAGTGATCTACTAACTATCCCTATCAAAATTCCAATGACATTCCAAAGACAAAGGAAAAAACTATCCTAAAATTTGTATGGAGCCATAAAAGACCCTGTGTAGAGAAAACATTCCTGAAGATAATGATCAAAGCTGGAGGTCTCACACTATCTGATCTTAATACCTACTACAAGGCAGGTGCAGGGGTGCATACCTATAACCCCAGCAGCTCAGGAGGCTGAGGCAGGAGGATTGCAAGTTTAAAGCCAGCCTCAGCAAAAGCAAGGTGCTATATAACTCCGTGAGACCCTGTTTCTAAATAAAATGCAAAATAGGGCTGGGGATGTGGCTCAGTAGTTGAGTTCCCCTGTATTCAATCCCCGGAACCCCCCCCCAAAAAAAAAAAATTCCCTACTACAAAGCTATAGTAATCAAAGCAGCATGGTACTGTCATAAAAAGAGGCCTGCAGAGTAAAGACCAAAATGATCCCAGAAACAAATCCTTATGTTTATGGTCAATTGATTTTTAACAATGAAGGCAAGTATGCAATGGGGGAGGCCTATCTCTTCAATAAATAGTTCTGAATATTCACAAAGAGAATAATGAAACTGAACTGTCATTTAGGACTCTACCCCAAAGTTAACTCAAACTAGATTAAAGACTTAAACATAGAAAGACCTGAAGTTGTGAAATGACTAGAAGAAAACATAGGGGGGAAACTCCACTGCATGGGTGTAGATAATGATTCCAAGGCAATCAAAGCAAAAAGAGAAATAGAATTGCATCAAAATGGAAAGCTTCTGTACAGCAAAGCAAACAATAGAGTGAAGAAACCGTCTACGGAATGGGTGAAAATATTTGCAAATCATGCAGATATGAGATTAATGTTCAAAATACATAAGAAAATTCAAACACACACACACACACAAAACATGATTAAAACATGGCAAATGACTTATTTGTGTGTATTTCTCAAATAACATAAAATGGCCAACAGGTATATGAAAATGAAACTCCACATCATTAATCATCACAGAAATGCAAATTAAGACTACACTGAGATATCACCTCACACCTGTTATAATAGTTATCATCAAGAAGATGAAAGAAAAGTGTTGGCAAGGATGCAGAGAAAAGGAGGCTTTGCACACTGTTGGTGGGAATGTAAATTAGCACAGCCATTAAGAGAACAGTATGGAAGTCCTCACACATTAAAAACAGAACGACTGACGCACATCAAGATGGCAGCTGAGTCAGATTTTCCAGTGCCTGCCTCCCCACAGACACACAAGCTTGAACAGCTGTTTGCACACCACACCACTTTCTCAAGAGCTAAGGCAGCTAAGTGAGAGACCATAGTGTTGGTTTTCATATAATCAAAAAGAAAGGTGCATTGAAAAAGGAAGGAAAGAAAGAGTTGCTGGCCTTATCCCTACTCCAACTCCAAGCAGTATGGAAAGAGAGTCCTCTCGCCTTGGGAAGGGAGAAGAAATAAAGTCTGGGCCATAGACTTGAAAACCTGAAACTTGGTTAGGCCTGCCACAGAGAAATTAGGTGCTCCCAGAGCCCCATGACTTCCACCCCAGGACAAAGTCCAAGGAATCTGTGTTACTACCAAGGGGCTGCCTGCCTCCACTCCTCCTCCTCCAACCTGAGAGAGCAGAGCAGGGAAAGTGTCTTCTTCTTGAACAGGTATGAAGGCTGTACAATGTTTTGGCCTGTATAATGCCAGTCTTGTTGTAGGCCTGGGCATGCCTTCCCTCTCTGAGGCTGTGCAGGTCACTATAGGTGTGTGACTCAGATGTTACCCTGTTTAGCATCACCCTTGGTGGCCAAAGGGTTTTCTCCACTACCCATTTCCCATGCAGACAGCACAGCTTCACTAACCCCGTGCTCAAGATGCACTGAGCTGTGCTCTGGTGGGTCAGACTCATGTTTTGTCCTGTATCACCACCAGCTGTGGCATGCACTTCAGTGAACTCTCAAGACTGTATGGGTCCTTATAACTGTAAGATTCAGGTGCAACCCAGTTTAGCATTGACCTAGGGTATTGTATAACTTTGGGTGTGATGTAACTTTGCAGTGACCAAGGAACTGCTTTCACCACATAATCCTAACCTCAGTAGCATAGCATTCAGCAAGACTCCATTTGCTTGGGATAGGAAGGGGTGGGAAGTTCAGCATTTTGTCCTAGATTTTGTTCTAGAACTTAGTGGTTAATGAAAGCTACCTCTGAGTAGACTCTAACAGAAAAACTCTAGAATATCCCCAATGCCAGGGGAAGATGCAGGCCCCCGTCTATCAAACCACTTTCCAGCCAGTATCATCTGTGGCTGAGTGAAGCTGTCTTGGTTATGTCTATCTCAGCAATAGGCATCCCATAGCAGTGTGAACCCTCATCGTACCCCACTTCTGATCTTGGTGGCTCTAGGCTCAGGCTATGACGTAACTTTGCAGTGTTGGTAGCCACAGGTGTGGCATAGAAGCCTGGAGCTAGTCTTTCCACAGTGATTTCATGATTTTCTCCAACAGAATTCTGTAACATCCAATCACAGTTCAGAAACCATGGATGAGGCATATGGGATTATCTTAACTTCAAGGAGAGGTTTAGGAAGATGGAAAATTCTTTTTAGATACTTCCCTAGTTTATACTGAACAACATACCAAATACAGATTTGGAACAAGTCTGGACTTGGATTTCCCTCTAGGATTGAAGAAGTTTCAACACACCAACAGTGAACTCCTGACAAACTTAGACTTAGTGCTCTATCTAGTGATAAAATAGTGTGAATAACAACAAGCACTGAGAAAATAAGCAGGCTGATTAGAATTTCTGGAAAGACAGGTTTAAATAAAGTCAGGTTATAAAGACTGAGATAAACATTTAATCTTCAAGGTTCAGATAATGTCACACACCAGTAAGCATCAAGAGCATTCTTGAAACCATGATCTTGCTGTCAAGAAAAGATTCTAGAAAATGGACAGATAGTAATCAGTGTGGTGGGTGAGTGCTTAATTGGAGAATTTGACAATTATTTTAAAGAAAACTCAAAAAGCTTTGAAAAACAAAGGGCAATGATTTACTTTAACAAACAAACTTATCACAGACATAGAAACGATTTAAATCATCAAATGGAAATCCTTGAGCTGAAAAATACACTAGACAAAATAAAAAATGTGATAAAAAGCACCAACAGCAGGATATCTTAACATAAGAAAGAAAGAATTAGTGAGTTCAAAGTCAGGTTATTTAAAATACACAATTGAAGCCCAGAAAAGAAAAAAAAAAAAACATCAAAGAGGAATGAAGAAGGCATATGGGAACTTTGGGACAATATTAAAAGAGTAAATATTTGGGTTATTGGGGTTCAGGAGGGATTTGAGAATGCTAAAGAAATAGAAAGATTATTCATAAAGATAATAAGAGAAAGCTTCCCTCAAATAGAAAATGTTATAGATATTCAGGTATAGGAAGGTTGATATTTACCAGTCAGATTTAATTCCACTAAATCTACCCCAAGACTTGTTACACTCAAATTCTCAAAGGTAACAGATAAGAAATTCTTCAGGATGCAAGAAAAAATAAACAAATCACACGTAAGGGTGTTCCAATTTGCCTGTTGCAACTTCTCTGCAGAAATCTGACAGGCCCAGAGAAAATGGCATAAAATTTTCAAGCTACTGAAGGAAACAAAACAAAACTGTCAACCAGCAACACTGTGCTCAGAAAAGTCATCCTTTAGAAATGGAAAAGAGAGAAAGATGTTTCCAGGCCAAGAAAAGCTGAGAGAATCTACCCCCACCAGTCCTGTCCTGCAAGTTCTTCAAACTGAAAGAGATATTCATGAAATAGAAGAAAACATCAGAAGATATTAAGCTCACTGGGAAGCCAGACAAATTCAGAATGTTCTAATGTTGAAAAGATAGTACAGAAGCCATGTAGGTATACATCCCGCTAACAACTGCAGTACAATACCATTTTATGACCAATCTATTATTTAAAGTTGTACCTCTGAGAATTGAAAAAAAAAAAAAAAAAAACAAAGCTTGGAGACACTTAGGGATAGGTTTTTGAAAAGGGTGACTGTTTTGTAGTGTTTTAAGTTTTGTTTAACATAATGTGAAAATGGTTTCTCAAGGCATCTTAAAAGGATAAACTGCATTAGCTAGATGTTAAAGACTCATTTGCTATTCATTATGATTTGAACAGATGACCTACTATGCTGATGGATTTTCATTGCATAATTTATGCAGACATAGCTAATATAGACAGTATAGAAACTGATATTTTCATAAACCTTTTGCTGTCAACACAGTTAGTGTGTGGAAGATTCATCCCAAGATCTCAATGTCAGGAATTTGCTTGCATCTGTCTTTTGCTGCAGCTACAGATATTGTCTATTATTTTTGTCAGGGCTCAGGAATTGATGGGCATTTGCTAGCTGCTCAAACACCTGACCCTTTTAAAATACCTGTTACCATTTTTGTGGTCCTTTCTCAGCTTAGAGAACTCCAGGAGGAAATGTAGAAGACTGGAGAGTCAAGGTGACTCCTGTCTCCTCCAGCCCAACAAGACCCAGGCATGGCACAGATGGTCTTTCTCCTTTACTTTGGAAGCTACTCTTCCAGATTTTCTAGCCTCCAGCTGCTGTCTTTCCTAAAGGAGCCCTTCAGTCCTATTCTATCCTATAGGTGGAATTGTGGAAGATGGGAAGCGCTGGGATCCCATTTCCCCACTTCTGAACATCACTGTGAATCCATCTTCAAGGCCAGGAAGGCTGGGTGTTGTGTGTGCAATGCCTGCTTGAGTTAGTCCTTTCCACAAGGTGGGAACAACAGAAACAGGAGATGTGGCCGCACCACCTTGTTCCCTGAAGGGACTCATACTGTTTAAACCTCCTATGAAAATTAATTTTTTCCACAACTTGAATCACGTATTTTGCATTATATGTTTGCCTCAAGAAGATTAAATGTAATAGGAGAATTGGTATTAAACAAAGGACTGTATAAATACATATAAAACTATACATTCTAGAACTGGTATGAATGAGACAAGCATGGTAAACTGCCTATTTCAGAGCTCCAGTTAAATATCCCATAGTAAATTTTAATTTAACTTGGAAAAATGTGTATTTGTTTTTAATTTTTTATTTTACCTTTTTTTTTTTGTACTGTAGATTGAACCCAGGTGTGCCTTACCACTGAGCTATATTACCAGGTCTTTTTTATGTTTTTATTTTGAGACAGTGTCCCACTAAGTTGCTGAGGTTCTCACTAAGATACTGAGGCCAGCCTTGAACTTGTGATCCTCCTGCCTCAACCTCCCAAGTTGCTGGTAATGTAGGTGTGTGCCACCACACCCAGCTATTTGTTTTATTTTTAGCAAAGCCCATTTCTTTCCCTGCTGATGCTGCCATAATATAGTTATGTAATCCAGAACCCAAGAAACACACACTCTTCCATCTTTCTAACTCCCACAGCTAACAATTCCCTGAGTCCTTTTTCCTGAGGGTGTCTCAAATCTATTTCCATATTCCCATTTTTTACCGCCTGACTTCAAAAATTTCTCATTTCTCTTAGTATTTTAATCATTTTCTTAATTTTCTTTCAATTTTATATTTTCCTTTTTAGAGTGACCTTTCTGGAATATGAAATGATGAGAATGATTCCTGAAATAATCCTGCTTATTGTAGTAATTCATAAAGTGTGTCCCGTGAAGCTGCAAATGAGATTTTAAACACATGTGTGAACTCACAGATCCATTTTACAATGAAATAACTTCATGAAATTCTGATTTACCCAGAGCTAAGCTTCTCTCTGCAGGACTAATCAGTACCTTTCATGGACATTATGACTATTCAGGCAGACATATAATGTAGCACTTTTTGAATTATCAGGTTTTTGAAGTGTGCTTTGATGCTATTTAAATAAACAGTTTGGAAAATATTGGCCAATTGTACAAAGCTCAAACTTTTGAGAATGATTTAAAAACTCAGGGTTTGACCTTTGCCTGTACCATTCATCTCTTTCTGCTACTTTCATCTTCATCGCCTGTGTGCTCAGACATTTACAGGTTGGGATGACTTATGTATAGAACTAAGCACATGGTGATGCTCCAGATCCCTTTCCATATGTGCACTGCAGTCCTTCTCTTGAGGATGCCTGTTCAAGTCAAGGTTTAACCATTTTATTTTGTCTTATTTTTTCCCTGAATCATCAGTCACTGCTTTCTCAAGTAGGAGTCTCAAGTAGGTATTCTTTTTGACATAATCCTTGCTTACATAAACATTGAAAAATCATGTTATAATTAGTTACCCCTTTTTCTCTCCAACAAGATTCTCTTAATGACCGAGGTTGTGTCTTCTGCATTCAAAGCCTTGACAGAAGACCTAACATATAGTGAGCTACTCCTAAATGTTTTCAACACCATGTATATTCTTCCACAATGCCTTTAGCTTGAGGAGATTTAAGAAAAAACCCTACCTAACTAGCCAGTTGAGGATGTCCAGTCAACATGCCATTGAATTGCTGTTATTCTCAGCAAGGCACTGGGGATAGAGGGATAATTTCACAACAGTGCCACTGCACTTAGAGCATTTAATCTAGAATTTAAAAAAAAACAGAATGGGGAAAAAAGAATTAAGATTGCAGCAATGGCTGCAACAGAGATGCCAATCATGTGGGATCATGGCAGGCAGACCTAATTTTGGTCACATGAGCAGAGATGGTGAATGGGTCCAGTGGCCCTGGTATTAATGTTTCACCTTTACTATGATTGGACCTGGCACCCAGTCAGCACATAACAGCATGTCTCCTCAGCTGTGACTGGGACACTGATAGAAACAAGCCACATGTACCTGGCCACACAGTCACACCTTCTGCCATGCACAACGGGGCACAACCAGCATCACCATCTTCAGAATTAAGAACCTGGCTGTACTATCACTGAAGATACATGCCTTCTGTATTCTCCCCCTAGTTCAGCATCAGGGCTATAAAACTGACCAGTCGGGGACTTAAGAGACAACCAGAAAGTTGTCACTTACATTTACTCCTTAATGTGTAAAACCCCACTGAAGGTACATATGCTATTTAAATGCTCCTGTTTCCAATTCCTTAGCTTAATTTCAGCCTTGCAATCGAGGCAGGACACTTAATACATTCTTAGGTAGCAACTGCTTGTGATGTTCCTCCAGGGCAAAGTCTCAGCTGCTGTTGTTAAAGGTGGGTGCTGAGACTTCACCATGGCTGCCCTTTGCTTGGACCAAGCCTCACTGTGCATTTTTCTATTTTGCTATTTTAAACCCTTCTTGGAAGTCACTGCTTAAATTTCATTCTAGAATATATGCTATATGCAGAAACACTTCACCAGCACAAATGATTTTTATGACCCAGGTATCGTCTCCTAGACTGATCTACTGGCTCCTGGCGAGGGCCAGTTAGGGGGTGAGGAAGAAGGCATAGGGCAGAGATGGAGCCCGTCTGAGGACAGCACATACAAAGAGATGGACTGGGCGAGTCTCTGTACCCTCCCAAGACAAGCTGAGATCCCCACTGGGTCATCCTGTGTGTGCCTTTGCTAGTCTGCACAATGACGGAAGCAGTGAGGTGAGACCCCGTCGGAGTCGTCCTGGTTTTGCCCTGTCAAGTCTTGGGCTTGGGCCTGTGGTGCGCCTGGTTGATGTGCTATTTCTTCTATAAAATGGGGATAGTATGGAGCCTCCCTCATACTGGTGCATGAATGATGACTTGTGTTTATAAGTACCATTTAGCAAAAGGTCAGCACGTATGACAAGGTCTTAATAAACATCAGGTGATTTATTAATATACTCTTCTCCTTATAGTTCCCATAATCAAAACATTGAATATATCTTCTTTCCGACTGGATAAAGAAAGAATAAAACATGAAAACAAAATAATTTCTGTATAGCCTTACTACATTAGTTCAGTTCTTCATCTGGTGCCTGTTTTAGGATTTGTTTTAGTTGGGAGGGGGAGCAATCTCCCACAAAGCAGTTTTACCTGAAAGATCTTAAGTTAACAAGTGTGAAATTCCATCTATGTCTGGCCCCTCACCTACAGTCAAATCCTTAGACAAGGTGTACCTGGAAGGATGGGGTTCATACTGGAGGAGTGGTTTCCATAGGGTTCTTGGAGGAACACCACGGTGCCTATCTCTGTGTTGTTGGCAGAGGGGTCTCTCTGCGGTGTCCGTGGAATAGCCTTGGGTTTCCATGGGCTGCATTTCCCCACCCCCATCTTCAGCTTAAGTTGCCCCCAAATCAACTGATCTTTATTATCAGAGCCTTAACTTCTCTGCTTGGACTCCACCTTAAGACTGAGCTGGCTGGATACTAATGTGAAAAAGCATAATAAATCAAGTTTTACCAAACCACTTCTGGAAATTTTGATAAATTTAATACTCAGATTTTAATTCTTACTCATGTAAGTATAAATCCAAACCAATTTTACATGTTCATTTACAAAATTGGAACGCTTTTATACGATGTAACTCAACTCTGTTTTATCGTGTAAATTTCACCATCTATTTCATGTGAGACTATAATCTAGATTTGTGTTCTCATTCTTACAGCCATTAGTCACATGTGGCTTTTTGTATTTAAACGTAAGTCAATGAATTACAATAAGATGCAGCTAAAATCCCAGTTCTTTAGTCACAGTAACCATATTTCAAGTGCCCAGTGGCCAGGTGTGGCTGACATCGGCCATAGTGGACACGAGAGGTTATACTGCAGAAAGTTCCATCAGCCAGTAATGAGATCAGGGCACACGGAGCTGAATACTGTATATCTCATGCTTCTTTTAAATGTTCTGATGTCCTGCCACAAGAACAATTATAGGGTATGTGCTAAGACGTTTGTTGGTTGAAGGAGGTCTTTAATTTTTTCCCCTTCTAACTGGAGCATGCATGGCTTACCCAGAACCCTGTCTCAGTCACACCTGCTCCCTGAAGTCTTGGTCATTCTTAGTCCTCCAAGAACTCTCTCTCCATTCCCTCTCTCTAGATCACTACCTCTCTCCCTAGACACCACAGACTTTGTTTTCCTCTTTGTGATCTTTTGTTTTATTTTCTTTTTGCCCCTCCTCCCCTGGCTTCACCTTCCATTCCGTATGTCCTTCGCTAATACACTCAGCAATAACACATGATGTTCATTATTCCTTCATGCCTGTACCCGTCTGGTTTTGTTGTTGTTGTTTGTTTGTTTGTTTGTTTATTCTCCCTGGCTCTCCTATTCTTGAAAGGATTCTTGTTATTCTCCTCGGGAGACTTCTGCATTTCCTCCTGTAGTGGCAGTTTCACGGTTTGGGGTATCTTGGAATATATAGCCCCTCACTTCTTAGTCTTTGGACCATTCCAACATGAGTTTTAATCTTATGTGGCCACCTCTCTCCTAGCCAAGATGTACACCACCCCAGCCAGACCAGTCACATTCTTTCTTCCTGGGACTTCCGTCTGGAGCCCAGTCATACAAAACATTGAAATTGACTGGTGCTCACTCCACACTCTTTCCCTGACAAAGTGGAGATGGGTTCTTGATAACCCTCATTCAGAGTTCTCTTGGTGCATGCCTTGTTTTTAAGTCTCATTCCTCAGGCTTCCAAAAAAAAAAGAGAGAGAGAGAGAGAGAGAAGTGGTTGATATATACTTTCTTTAAATTTATTTCCTGTTTGCTTGAGGGATACAGTTTTGATTTCTCTTGCTTGTAACTAATATCATCCCAAATCAAATTGAAACCTTGGTAGGATTTTGAAGGTGACAGGCTGTAAAACATGAAGTTGGATGAATCAAGGCTGGGAGTAGGGAAGTTGGTGATACAGTCGTCACACAACTGGCTAAAGGACCCCACATCATATCTTTAGGCTCATACTGCTTCTGAGGATGAAGGGCTTTGTAGTGACTATGGCTTGAGCACTTTTTTCTTCATCATTCATTCCCCTTAGTTCTTGAAACAGTGGGGTTTCTGTGTGGTGGTCTTGTTCTTCCCCAGTCTCAGTCCTTCTGGTTTGAGTAAGCTCCATCTTTTCTCCAAGAACACAGCACGTGGCTCACGTCTGGGCAACTTGTGCCTCACACCTCTGGATGAGGGTGTTCGGAGTGGAGTCCGTGAACTCCAGGCTTCTGTGTGAGGTACTTTCCCTGCAGGATATGCACATGGCATGACATAAAGTCCAAGATGCTACAGACTGTCTCTCCGTGGAAGTCGACCAAGAGTCAACATGCAAAGTACAGCATAGGAGCACCCAGGGATACAGAAGTGTGTGACCTTCATATCACTTGAGCCTATTCACGGAGCCAGCAATATTGGAAACTTTTCAGATGCTTGAGCCAATATTATATGGGTGTCATAGATTTTTCCATGACTTATATATTGTAAATGAAAATGTGTGATCTCCCAGCATTCAGGCCTCCACATGAGAGGCCTCTCACCCTTAGGACTGCCACAATCTTCATCCTTCCCTGCTGTTTGGTTCAGCCATGTACTTTTATGATCCTATTTCTCCTGTATTCATCACTGTAAATATTTATAAATTGGCTTGGAATCTACTTTTCCCGGGGGAGGGTTCAGTTAATCCATGGCTCTGGTGCAACAATTCACCTTCTCCCCTGCGATTCTTCAGCCCATGGGAGACTGACTTCTGTTCAGTGGACACACCTCTCCCTTCCGATGGGTCTTGGTTTGCGTGGGCTCTCCGTGAGCCCTCAGTGAGGTCCACTTCCTGTCTGAGGAACAACTATCCAAGATTTCCAACCTGCTCTTTAAAACCCTAATTCAATCCCTGCTCCCTTCATCTGTGGAAGCTGACTCTTTCATCATTCAGGGAGAATATTGGAGTCTTCGGTAATGATCTTTCTTCTCTTCCACCACCAGTATTTAATTTTATTTTTTAGTCAACCATATCTTACCTCCATTGTGCCAAGATTGGCACACCAGTCACCGTCCTGGCCCACTCTGACCTTCCCCGTTGCTCTGGGGCGTGTCCTCTCTGACATGTCTTTAACTTCCTCTTCCACTCTGTGCTTGGCCACCCACAGCTGTCACACCTGCTCTGCTCTTTCTTTTCCCAAAGAGAAAAGCCCACAGTGAGTAATGAGGGATACAGCTGAAGGAGTCGGGGAATCAGACCACGAGGGCTCACCTGTGATATTTAGGAGTTGACACCATCTCAAGGGATGGAAAGCCGCTGAAAGTCCTCCAGGAGCTGACATGGGCATGTGAGGATTTTATTGGTGACTCTGGCGCATTTGGTGATAGGTTGTAAAGGTGTAGATAGCAAACCTAGATGCATTTTGTAAAAGACTAGAAACTAAGAATTAAGTAGGTTTTTCTAAATCAAAATCTTTCTAGACAAGTAGGACAACATTGGCTTCCATAGTCACATCTCCTTTTTTCAAAGCCTCCAAGTTTTAACCTCTAGTTTGGTCAACACAGTCTCTTTAAGGAGGATGCTCCTTATTTCCAAGCCATCAAGAGCAGGTGGCCCCTTGCTACCTTCCCATCCAGCAGGTGGCAGGTGAGCGCTCAAGTTCTGTTGTAGCCACAGCTTGGAAAGGAGGGTCCTGCACGGGAAATGACTTACTGCCCAGGGAACCAGCACCGTGGACAATCAGGTGCTACACACTTACGGGGTGCTGCACGGAGTCTCTGAGGAGTCCTCGCTTATAGTCGTTTACCCAAAGCTATGTTTCACCTGCCTTCTGCTTTCATATTGGCAGGGGAGGCTTTCCTGCCTTTGTGTCAGGGGACAAACATGTGACATGCAACACTGCACAGCAAGACCAGCAGCAGTTTGATGGCACATATACTCACAGTCTGAAGGGACATCCCATGCCTCACAGGGCCACCCTGGATCACACGGGGCGTCCAGTGACCATTCAGGGGCCATGGGGGCAGGCTGGGTAGTGCATGGAAGGCAGTAGACCCTGGTTCCCCCAGGAGGACATAACTGGCTACTTTGATAATTCTGGACACAGGCAGGGAACAGAAGCCAGCTAGTGAGGGGTCCTTACTTGTTGTTGCAATTTTAACAAGGACATCCTCAGCACATACCAAGCAGACGTGCCATCTGCTACTGAAAACAAGGGAACGCATTTACTTCACAATTTCTTATTCACTTATAATAAGTATTAGAATTAAATGATTCGAGTACCTCTGTGCAGGGACACATGGAACTGTGTTTATGTAAATGTAAGTCTCCTGAGTGGAGAGCAGTCTCTATTGCCTTATCAGGAGCTGCAAAACACTCCCTACAATCACACCAGCCAGACTTCACAGGATTTATACTCTTGTTAACGAAAGTCAATTGTTTCCTCAGACACTGATGGGTGAGGCAGATTTTGAATTTCCGGCAGTAATACCTGATATGGGATCTTTCTTATTTTTATGTTTCAATTTCAATATATTTTCCGCAAGAAGCAATATTTTTGAGAGGCACATTTTTCTTATAAAATACAGAGGAATGACAGATAATATTCTTTGAGATGTTCTTTGTGACTATGAGATGTTTCAGGTTTCTTAGTTGTGATTGTGTCTATTTTGGCTTCTCAGAATATTAGGCTCACTAAATGATTCTTACGAACTTGGAATCTGAGCATCTGGTTCAAAGGCATATGTACAGTGGGGGGCTCCTTGTTGTTTGGGTTCTGCACCCCAAATATGTTAAATTATTTGGCTGTAATTAAGATGTAGGTTAATATGTCACTATGCTAGTGTCCGGTGGCCCTTCAGCCTGTGTGTCTGGCACCTTTATCAGAAGAGCCAAATACACACCATCCACGCACAGAAAATTCCATGTTATTACAGCAGCAGAGCAGACTGCTGTGTCTACCAGCCACGGACCACTAACTGTGTCCAGCGGCAGGAGCTGAGAAAGGCTGGGAGCAGGTTCTCCCTGCAGACTTCAGGGAGACCAGGGCCTGCTGGCATGTTGAGTTTGAATTATCAGCTCCAGAACTGTTTATGGTGGGGTGTATTTCTGTGGTTTTGAGTCATCTAGTTTACTCTATAGTTTTATTTGTTCAGGCATTTTATGAATTTATTTTCAAATGAACTGTGAGGCATTTAAAATATTTCCTTAAATTTTTTTTTAATAAAATATGTGCCATTTTTAAAAGTCATCATTAAAAAAAGATATTCACAATTAAATTGTGGTCCGATAGTTATCTGTAGGATGCCTGTTCTTGAAAATGTATTCAGGTATTTTAATGGATTTAGGTCTGTTATTAAAATGTTCAATGTTTGCTTGACAAAAATACTTAGCCTGTGGTTTTTGAGTTAAAGGTTTTTAAAATTTATGTTAATAGGTCTTGTATTTGTATTTTTCAAATTTTCGGTACCATTCCTAACCTCTGTTCTATACTGTCACAGGTGTTTTGAAACTTACTCAGATGAAGAGGATTTGGTTATTTCTTTTTTACTTCTCTCATTTTTTACTTTATGTATTTTAAGGCTGTGCTATAAAGTGCTTAGATATTTTGAGTTGTTTTATTAGCTTGAAGAGTTTGAATGTGTCCTGAAATAATGTCTCATTGTATTGACAATGATGTTTGCCATTTTCTTGGTTTTGCTTTTTTGTTTTTTATTTTTTATTTTTCATTACAATCCTTATTACATAGATAGAGCACTATTTTTCGTATCTCTGTACATACAGTACGTTCACACCAACTTATGCCATTATACATGTACTCTTTTAAGAATTGTAATGCAAAAAAAATGAGTACAATGGCTTTGTTTTTAATGCTAATATAGCTCTGCCAGTTACAATTTGTTTTGTAATTGCTTATTATCTTTTCCATCCCTTACTCTCAACTCTTCTATTGATTTTTTATTATGTTTTTAAAAGTTTCAAAAATAACATGTATGTATGTATCTATACATACATACGTATGGAAATATGTCATGCACACAGACACACAGACACACACATACATAGACTTTTTTCAGCAGTGCTGTGGATCAGACCCAGGGCCTCAAATCCACTATGTAGGTGCTCTACCACTGAGCGTCATCCCCCACCCAACAATGTGGAATTTTAATTTTAACATTACTTAAACATCCTATATAGCAGCAAGTTTATTGTATTAGTATATGTTTTGTTCACTTCTGCATTTGCATTACTTTATATCATTTTCATTTGTAATTTTTACTTTTCGCCCTATTTCTCTTTACTTTTTACCATTTCTCTCTAATTTGGATAGAAAATATTTTTATCCACTATAACTATTAAAATACATTTGTGCCAGGCACAGTGATGCATGCCTATAATCCCAGCCACTCGGGAGGCTGAGGCAGGAGGATTGTGAGTTCAAAGCCAGCCGCAGCGAATAGTGAGGCGCTAAGTCAGTCAGTCATAAAATACAGAAAAGGGCTGGGGGTGTGGCTCAGTGGTGGAGTGCCCCTGAGTTCAATCCCCAGTACCCCCCACCTTAAAAAAATACATTTGTTATGATTTAAACTGTAAGTACTTAATTGTGACTATACATGAGATGTAGCTTCACCACGATTTGATTCTACTAACTTGGGCCTTCTGTTTTCATTTCTGTAAATTTCACTTCATTATTATGTTCCCTGAAAATCATCTCCGTCTTCCCTGTGGGCTCCTGGAGAGGTTCCTGTCTTGGGTGTTTGCCATTTGGTAATCGGCAGCCCGGGCGATTCTGTCACTCCACTTGTTGGCACTCTGCTTCCTCACATCAGAGTTGTGTTTTGTTTACTCCTGGATGACCCTCGTCCACTGTCCTTCCTCGAGATTTCACCCCCACATCCTTCCTGGAGAGCTCTGGTTAGACACCTGTTAGGCATTCTTCTATCCTTCAGTTCTTAGGCATGATCACAGTTTTGTACCTAGTTTCTGTGTGCCCCAGTTGCAGAGTCTTACGACTCTGTGGCCATTCAGTAATGATCCTTACAGCTGTGGCTCAATCGGTGATCACACATCTGTTAGACTTTCACATCAATAATGTATGTACAGCGTAGGGGTGTGTGTGTGTGTGTGTGTGTGTGTGTGTGTGCGTGCGCGCGCGCACATGTATGTTCTAGTAATACCCATTTTATGTACAATTGATTTTTCTTTAAATGTCTATTTTTTGGGGGGTGGTTACTGGGGATTGAACTAAGGCTGCTTTGGGGCACTTTATTGCTGAGCCACACCCACAGCCATTTTTGTTTTTATTTTGAGGCAGGGTCTTTCTAAGTAACCGAGGGTCTCACTAGGTTGCGGAGGCTGGCCTCCATCTTGCGCTCTTCCTGCCTCCGTGTCCTGAGTCACTGGGACGGCAGGCGTCCACCACCATGCCCAGCTGTTTGACCATTTTTGAAATTGCCTTTGGCTTGATTAGTTTCAGTGTCTGCCTTTCTCCGTTTCATTCTTGATACTGCTTTACTCTGTTTGGGTGATCTAAGGTCTGACCTGTTGGCAGCCTTGCTCAGCTCTTGGTGTGCAGTCCTAACTCCTGTGCTCAATGTCCTGTTTCTCCTGCTCATGGACATTGCCTGTGCCGTGAGTTCATGCTCAGATGGATTTCCTGAGGAACCCCAGAATGTGTTGATGGAGTCAGAGTACACCCACAGAGAACTGGCCTTTGCTTTACCCTGGATGAGCTGCTGTCACTGGCTGAAATGGCTTCAGACCGGTTTCTTTATCTTTGTATTTTATTGCTACAGGATGGTGTTCTTAAAATTTGAATCCCAGATACACATGATATCAGGACCATGGTTATAATTTTAAAAGATGCTCTAATTATCTACCTTATCAGTGCTATTGTATGGCTGCATTACCATTGTTATGATTAATGTTATTGTGTATTTCCCCAGAGCGGAGGTGGAGAGAGCCTCCAGTGTAAATTCCCTCCCGTGGAGACAAGTGGCTCTCCAGTCCCCTTTCCCTGAGTGCTCTGGGGCTTCTTTTCAGGTCACACCAGGGCTCTTGTCAGCTTCCCCCACGTAGTGGAAATGCTGCCTTCTCTCGCCTCCTCGTCCTTCTCCTCACCTCCTAGAACTGGAACTTCCACTAGGGAAGGACACTTTCATTCCAAGTTCAAGTTCATACATTTGTATTTAGAGTCATCTGCAGCTTTTCTTTTGTTTTTGAGGTGAAAAATGTACGTAAGTCTGTATCTCAAAGTGATGGTTTTTAATTTCTGAAATACCAAAGATTGACTCCATCTTATCGATACATTTTAATTTAATTTTATTATGGTAAAAGAATGTGGTCTGGGCCACATTGATTTTCTGGGATTTAAATAGAATTCTGCTTTAATCTAAGAGGTATATTCCCATTAGTCAGTGAGACTTCCTTTGTGGCCAAATACATGGTGAATTTTTGTATTTCATTGCTGCTTAAAACTAATGTACAGTTTTTCTATGTGAGGTTATAAGAATCGTTCTATTCATATATTTATGTGCAAAACAAAATGCACTTTGTATTCGCAACTCATATCTTAATCTCTTGTCCATTTACCTGTTTAATTTTAAAAGTGGAGTATTAAAATACATCCTGATTTTCACAATTTACCCTTACTATGCTATCTGCCATTAGCATATCACTGTAGGCTTTCCAGCCTCCAAATCCTTTCAACTTTCCTTTTGGATGCAATCTTACGACGGATACTATTTGCCTCACTATCCCTTTTAATATTACTCTTCAAAATTTGAAAACTAAATTTCTCATAATGCTATCCAAAGGGAGGGCAACATTTTCTACTATTAACTATGTTATGCTATGGATGTGTGAATAATTTAACCAATTAGTTATATGCAGAACCATTAAGTGAATTGTTTGGAATATCACCTAAGGAAAGGAGGTCTGCTGTTCTTTATCACCATCCAGTTATTTGGAATAAACATGTAATGACTGGAGCTCCAGCAGTTATCTTGTAGCTAAATACCATTGGGTGAGAACATAAAAATAGACCATAAGTTCAGGGTTTTTGATCACAAATCAGACCTGGTATTTAACATAGAAATTAATTTCTTTAATTTTCAATATAATTCAGTTTTGAAGTTTCCTATTTAATAACATCACGTTTATCCTAACTGATAATAGCCACAGCCCACCAACCTCAAAACTGTCACTTTCCTTTTAATCTATTGATCAAATTAAAAGTTTAATGGAGGAAACATTTCTGTCTTTGGAACTGTTTATTTTATTTCTTAATAATTTATGGATTGCATAAATTGGTGTTCTAGGTTGAAATTCATTTTTGTCTCATAACTTGAAAGAACTATTGTTTTTTTCTTCCAGTTTATAGAAATTTTATTTGAAACATTGATAATTCTTTCTTTACCTTCTCTATAGTTGTTTCAGATCCTCTTCCCCCACCCTGATATTCTGGAAATTGCTGAGGACCCACCTACCAATGACAGAAATGCAGAGGGGAGTTAGGCCAGGAACACTTTATTGCAGGTGGAGAGACTGAACTCAATTCCCTGTCACGGAGGGCGTGGCAGTGTCTAAGCACTGTGGTGGGCCCATGGGAGATTGCTGGTGGACAGGTGAGGCAGTGGCTGTCACTATGATCAACCTGCGCGTGCTGGCCGATTGGTGCTCCTCATTAGGTTTCTGTCCTTCCCGGAGACTGAGAGATAAAGACACTGTCTACTTTGGTGCTTACCTTTGAGATAGATGGCTCCAGGTCCTGTGAAAATCCTGGGTAGCAACACTGGAAAGAAGGTG
This sequence comes from Marmota flaviventris, assembly GCF_047511675.1. Lineage (NCBI taxonomy): Eukaryota > Metazoa > Chordata > Mammalia > Rodentia > Sciuridae > Marmota > Marmota flaviventris. Next base: position 6,902,928 of record NC_092513.1, on the reverse strand, counting down.
GGAGATTGACATCTCAAAGGAGCAGAGAAATAATTTACAATTGCTAGTTAGTTCTAAGTAAGGTCTATAAGGAGGTCAGGACCCTATGGTCAAGGAAAATGCTGTCTGAATGTTAGTCTAGCTGAGGGCGATATTAAGACAGACTTGATCAACCTTTTGTATTTGCTTGTTGGTTGTTTTTGTTCATGAATTTGGACCTTTGATGCGATTGTTTTAATCTCAAGGTTCCTGTACACAAGCTCTGTAACATTCTTATAGTATGATTTCTTTTATACCCATCTGTCCTATCATGCTTCTTATTTTTCCCCATAGAACTTTGTTAATTAAATACTGAATTTTCTGGTTTGATTATTCATTTATTGTGTCTTAGTTCCATATTTCCTATCTCTAACTGTTTTTTTTCCAATAGTAACATTTTATTTTCTAACAAGAATTATCCTCTGGTTATATACTGTTTTTAGCATTCATCTTGTATTTTGGCTATGATGTAATCGTATGTGTCTCTGAGAAATTTGAGGCTATTGTCTCATTGTTAAAGACTTGTATCTATATATTCAGAGGTTATTACTGTAGATCCTTTATTCTGTGTCTTCATAACAAAGACTGAGGCCCAGAGGAGATCACCAGGAACCCTATGCTTGTGATAGGGAAGGCGAGTGACTCCTTGAATTTTAGGATGATCAGGTGCATCACTCTGGAAGACCTCAACAAGGTCTGAAGCATATTTTTCTCTAACATCTTTCAATCTTCTAAAGAACACTTCACTTTTTTTCCCTTAATCTTAAAATTAGAACCTTGTCTTGTCTCTTCTGCTTCATGATATTACAGGTCATTAAACCGTCATGTGTAGGACTCTCAGTTCACCCCTCGGTACCAGCCTCAGTTACTGTCCTGTATCTTCCATTTTCCAGGGAAAGGCGCTGTCATTACATGCTCCCTTTGTTTCCCCTTTCATAATATACTCCCTGTGAGCACCTTTGCTCACCTTACCTGTTCTTTACCAAGTTTTCATCAGTTCTTTATTCAAGATTTTTTCCTACCTATAGCCCTTTACACTATGCCTCAACGTTGCTTTAAATTTTATTTTTAAAATGTATTTCTTACTGGGGTTTTAGGAAAAGAAAATCAAATGTGGTTTTACCCATGTGTTCCAGTGTTGAGAAAGAAAAAATAAGCCTTTCAAAGAATAATATATAGGGACAGTTCTAGACATGAATTCTAAATGCTACAGTTGAGATTAGAAAGTTATTTCCCACATTGCTCTCCCTCTGGAACTGCATGGAAGACCAGCGTCTTCTCTCTGTTATGTTTGGATGAAAAACTCTACACTTATAAGACATCAGATATTGTTTTCTTTAAATTGAAAAGACTGCCCATATAATTGAAATCCAAATTTTTATTTGAAATTAAATTGATCAGAACCTACCCACAATTATATGTTTAAAAAACAAAGAAATCTAGTGTGATACTTAATAATAGATGTATGTTCTTTATCAACAATATAATGGTTTTGGTAAAAATACAGTTTAGTGATATTTGAAAAATCTTTTTTTTTTTTAATACCTTTCTACCATCCTGCTTCAGGAAAGCCAAGCTTGATTTTCAATTATATTTGTGATTCTCTGCATTTAGTAATAAAACTGGCCTTTCTCTATCCCTAATGTATGCTGATGCTTTAACTCACGTAGATTCATGATTTGTTTCCAATCAGAAAACTTCCCTGTGGCTTATCAAGGGCAGGGTTATTTTTGCAAAAACATAGCATACGGTGCATAAATAGCACTCATATATAAACATAGCATGCACAAGAGATTAATACAATTTCCCTTTTTCGAGTGATTAATATTTACCCTGGCAGCTGTAGCATTTTACTCTTCTATTAGCTGACAGATGTGAATAAGGGCTGCATCTTGCCTTCACCAAGCTGCTATATCTTAATACGTGTTCATAGCTTAGGGACTATGAAATATGCTCCACGAATATTTAGAACTCTCATTGGAATTTCTTGTGGCTTCCATGCATTTTTTTCACAAATATATTAAATTGAATATTTTATTTCTTCAGGGCAAAAAGTTAACTGGCTTAAAACTCACAGGTGCAAAACAATAAAATTCCAACTTAAATCTGTTCGTCAAATGTTGAGTCATTCGCTTGTTATAAGTCTCATAGCACAGAGCATCACAAGAGGTTTAAAAGAAAATAATGATTTATCGCTTTGAGTGTGGGATAAATGTGGAAAAGAACACATGTTTGCTTTTGAAAGATGATTATAAATGTATTAGCTTTTATGTTGGGGAATCAGATGAGTCATAAGGAAATTTTCATTATCAATGGCTAATATCACATATTCATGCTTTTGAGTAAAAAGCAAATTAAGTCTGCCATTTTATTTTATGCACGATAAGTTTACTTTCACATAAGTTTGGTGTTCAAATAATGGCTTGTGAAATTCTGAAAGATGCCTTGATTTTTTTTCAAATGCTTATTTGAATGAATATTTTTGTGTATTATTTATATAATGATAAAAATATAAAATATATGCTGTTTCATAAATACAATATATACAAATATATAATATATAATACATATTATGTGTAATTCATAATACATATATATATATATACATGGTCTCAAAATTGTGTGCATATGTTCACATATATATTTATATGGCCACAAACATATAAAATGTAGATTTTAGTGTTAGAGATTACCATCTGTGTTTTACAGTGTATACTTACAATGTGCACCGATGAGAAACCATATGAACATGCATATATATCTTTCTGTGTATGTACATTTGGATGTGTATGCAGTAGGAATTTAATTAATGTAAGCATATTTTTTTAAAATCCTCAATTATTTTTATGAAATTATTAAATAATATTTGCTTAGAATGTTGGATGTGTTGCCATGGGGACATTATAAACAAAGAAACAAGGTATAATTCCTGCCCATAGCATTCAAAGCTTGGTTAGAAAATACAGCACAACATCTTCATAGTTGGAGAGCAGTATCAAAGGAAATTTAACTTTTATAGATAATGATAAAAATATTATGACGTCAACTGTTAACTTTCAAACATCACCAGAAAGAGTCAAGACTGTTGGATTAATACAGCCCGGGACCTCCACCTGCCAGTGTTAGGTGTGTCTTGTGAGGGGAAGTCATGGAGCAGACTGACAGAGCTTAAGAGCCCAAATGCAGTAATTCGAAGGCCAGCCTTTCATGGCAGAGGGAAGGTCATGACGGGACAGTGTCGCACAGCACAGCTTTAGCCTGGTGGACACAGGGAGGCAAGGTGTTAAAGCAAAATAATTGAGCCAACTGCTAATGCTGAAAACCCAGCCCTCTGAGCTGCTGAGGAACATCATTTTTCAGGAATAAGTATTGTTGGAACTAGTAGCCAAATTATTTTGCTCAGTCTCAGTACTGCTTTATTTAGAGAAGAAAAGATCATGTGATCTAGTAGTATTTAACGAAGAGGCAGTAAAGTTTGTTGACTTCTATTTTAGATCCCCATTTCTGCATTCTTCAACTAAGCTGAGACTGAACATTATGAGTAGATGGGGAGAGCCATCCAGACCTCTACCACACTACTCTAATATTGGTTCATCTAGAGTTTTGACCATAGTTGTTCGACTCTTTACAAACGTCAGTCAGATTGCCTCTCTCCCTCCTTCCCTTTTTCCCACCCCCCCTCTTGTGCACTCTGTTAGTGAAATACATTCATTAGATGATTTGATGATGGCTGTAAGGTAATGTCTAAGTCTTCCATGATCACACATTTCAGCCCCGCAACATGAATACTAAGGGAAGGATTTGACTGTAAATTTAAGTCTGTATCTACTTCAGCTGTCAAATCTGCCCAGGTTAAACCCATTGAGTAGATCCCATGGAAGTAGCCCGAGCTTAAGGGCACAGATACAAGCTGTTAGTCAAATGTGCCTCGCTTCACGATTGCTTGGCTTCCACGATATTTTAGTAAAATTCAAAACTCCTGCAAGCTGGCCGATTCCAGGTATGCCACTTCCAATTTGAGGTTAGGATTTCTGTTGTCCTAAGGATGTCATTTTCCACGTCATTGTCCTAACTAACCACGGTAAGTGACACTTTCCCCACTTCCCACATTTATTTTAAAGTCTGAAAGGAAGAAGCTCAGTCATCGAAGGAAATAGTCAAGATGGTCCTTTGAGTACTTAAGTACGTGTTTTGTATTAAATTAAGTCTCAACATTTCCACTTCTTGGATTCTACTACAAAACAATGTTTTTTTTTCCCCTCAAATGTGAAATTGATGGACCAGATGGATCCTGAGTAATGATTTCTTTGAAAACGAAAACAGCAAAAAAGTTTCCAAGGGATAAATATTCCTGTTTACTTTGAAAAGAGTAAACAAAAGAATTCTGTACTACAAATCTACTGTCAGTTTTTCAGAGCCGTCCAATGATTGATTTTTGGACAAACTACAGCAGTTTGTCCAAACAGTAGTTTTTTCAATAAAGAGTGATTTTTTTTGCTGCTGCTAATCAAGAATAATCCTCAAATCAATTAATGAAAGTTCTGAATCACTGATCACTAGATAAGCCTTTATCTGAAAAGTGTGGTTTTGTGGTTTCCTCAGATGAGCAGTAAGTACAATGGACAGGTAGTGTTCGCTCCATGATTTACAAATGGGAGCTACTGTTCCCTCCTGTATCCTTTTTAAAGCTCTCTTTCCGTGTGGGTTTAGATGTAAAAGTCCAGTTCCTACCAAAGTTTCCAGGTGTTGTTCATATGGAAACAGCCACATCTTTCTGGAAACATGTTGTGGAAACAGACTGGTTATTTGGTGTCAGCTTAAACCCATCCTATCATCGGAGTCCTTTTCCCCTTAAAAAAAAAAAAAAAATCCCAATCTCCCTGGCTAAGATCTCGTGCAGGGCCTCTAACAAGCATCGTACAGAACCAGCTCAGAGGAAAGGGCTCTTTTCATAGGCATCTGTTAAATCTCTAGCCTTGAAAGCCTGGCCCAGGGGTGTTCACATTTCCAGAGGGAGTAGTCAGACTCCCAGGGCAGTTATTTGCAATCCAAAAAGTGGTGTTCTGGTGTGGATATGTGGTGGCCCCAAAGCTCACGTGGGAGATGATGCACGAAGGTTCAGAGGAGAAATGATGGGACTGTGAGTCTTCACCCAATCAGTGAATTGATCCCTTCTGGGATTAACTGGGTGGTAAGTAACTAGAGGCAGGTGGGTCTGGCTGGACCAAGTGGCTAATTGTGGTTAGTTGGGGGCGTGGCTCAGGGGTATATAGTGTGTGTCTGGAGCTGGCCTCTTCCTCTGCCTCCTGGGTGTGAGCTGCTCTCCTCCGCCAGCCTCTCCTGCCAGACGGTCAGTCTCACCTTTCGCCTTGAGCCCCCGGGGAATGGAGCCGGCCTCCTGTGGAGCGAGACCTCTGAGACTGTGAGCACTCAAGTCAACTTTTCCTCCTTCTGGTGGTTCTCGTCAGATCCTTTAGTCACAGCAGCGAAAAAGCTGACTAAAACAGGTAGGGACCGCGGTTAACTGGGGCTTCCAGAAAAATGGCTGAGGGAGGGGAGGGGAACGGACCCTTTCCCCAGGCATGGGTTTCTCACCAGAACGTTTTTACAATCTCATTTGACGACCAGGTCTGGTTTTGCCATCACAAACAGAGGTGTGCTGTCTTCAGGTGGGGGTGGAGATACTTTGTGTTGTTTGCTATCGAAACAGTTCTCCACGGCTTAGTCTAGTTATGCAGGAAACCAGCCCCACAAGAAATCAGTGTTAAAGGAAGCTGAATGAACCTAGAGGACAGTGATACCAATCTAGGAGTCATTGCATTTTAGCTGAGTGTCCTCTAGCAAATCTATAAATTCTTACCAAACAGACACTGAAACAAACAAACAAAAAGCAACATATAAAAGAAAAATACATAAAAAGTAAGTAGTTACCTTACTTTTACATGTTTAATATGCAGAATATTAAACCAGAAAGGGCAAATGAAAATAGTTGAACAGATGAAAACCTTTGTGATGGCTGTGTATTAATTCAATGAGGGTCCAGTTTTCTGACTTGTCTTCTGTGGGTTTTAGATGAAGATGTTTGTTTCATGCTGTCATTGATCTGAAGGAAATCAAGTCTTGCTAAGAAACTCTCTCCTCTAGGTCATTCAGTTCTGTTCATTTCTGGAAGATTCCTTAGAGTCCTGACTTTCAGGATTCTGGAGAGTTTTGCGGTAATTCAAGTATGATGTGTGTCGCTTTAATTGAAATATGCCTGTCTCCAGGTTAAAGAGATTAATGTTGAATGAGATGTTAATAGGTCCTTTGGTTTAGGGCCTTTTCATTAAGGCTCATGATCAGTGTGCATAGTGAACAGAAAGTTTGGAAACAAATAGCAGAGAACAAGTTGCTAATCCTAATACATGAAACTATTCTAGTTGGCTGGCATTCTTTTTTCTGGAAGCTGGTATTTCTTGGAATAAATAACATAGCTGTTTCTGCTTGTTTTGCATCATTACCATTGATAAGGAGGGGATCCATACTCTGAAGTTTGTATATGTGAATCTGAAGGAACAAATTATTTATAAGAGAAATGCCTTTAAGTTTAAGAGAAGACTCCCAAAGAATGTCACTGGGTCAACTTAGTCAAAATTATTTCGCATTAACTAAATTTGGGAGTTGGTGTCTGCAAGTCATTTGGTTCTTAATATGTGTTTAAGTTTACTATATGTGAACGTATTAAGCCTGCAGCTTTAAAATATATATTGGAAGAAATATTCCCATTCATTATTCACATGTAGCTTAAATGTTAAATTGTACAGAATAGCCTACAGTAAATAAGTTAAACACACTTATTTACTGTAGACTATTCTGTATGATTAGGGCTTAACATAGATCAATTGTCTCACAACTAAATTATAGTTATCACTGAGCATATGACATTATGATATGCTTACAGGGCATTGGCATTTATAGGAAATCAATTTCAAGAGCCTAAAACTCAGTGTATTCTTTTCCCCTACCAGACTTATCATTTTATTTTTTATTTTATTTTTAATTATACATGATGATATTTTGACGTGTTTCTACAAATATGGAGTACATCTTGTTCTAATTAGGATCCAGTCTGGACATGATGTGGAAACATGTATTCTTATTCTCTAAGATGGTCTCCCTAAAACTGCACCCCAGTTAGCGCCACCTCAGTTAGTTTGCACTGCATCTTGCCATTTCTCTTCTCCCAGTGCACACAGGAAGGTCATGCTTCTACCCTGCCTGCAGTTCTCTGTTGGGCCTTTCCCTTGTACCGAGGAAAACATAATGGAAACTATCATTCTGGAAATTGAAAACAGGTTTAATGACTAGTTACTAAATAATCGTGTGGAATTGGTGTTCAGAGGTTCTTTGTTCAACCAAACTTTACAACTACCCAGTAGATGTGCCCAGTACTACATCATAATAGAAAAGCTTTTGATGACCATTGTCATGTAACCTTTACATTTAACTTGGAATCAAACATAATGCACATTGTTCTTGTGATAACTTCAGTTTCTATTTAAGTTCTATAAAAAATGTCCTTTCATTCTTAATGTTTGCATCTGTAAACGTGGGAATTAGAGAGAAATCACTGATAATGTGCTGGACATTCACTCATGGAATCCTGAACTGTTTGCTGAAAAACAATTTTTTTTTTAAAGCCTTGGATATCTAGTAATTTCTTCCAAACAGCTAATTTTCATTGTACTTATTTTGTTTTGAAAAATTGTATTTGTGATTTCAATGAAAAATATTTTTTATGCAAAACAATTAAAATCTCATAGAAAAATCCCAAAATCTTCCCACAGAGATCTTAGCTGCTGTGACTAAGCAGAATATACTATATACCTTAAAATTCTAACATTTTATAAATTCTGTATATGTGGAATTCTCAGAAGTAGTAGAGAATTAAGAATTCAAGGAGAAAGATAAATGATACAAAATTTCAAGTTAAGAGTCTGCACAGTTATGATTGTATGTGGATAATGATGACTAAATAGATCTCCATTGGGATACATTCAGAAAAAGGATTTGTAATTTTATTTTTAAAAGCAATAGTTGAGATTAAGCTGAAATTCTAATTATTTCAACTGTTAAATCTAGAATGAAAACTTTAAGAGACCACAAAAATCTGTAAAGATGACTGTTGCAATAGAAATTGTTTTCAATGCTGCATAAACCAGAAGTTGGTAAACAACTAATAAAGATAATTCAGGACAATTTTAGGCTTTCACTTATGAATTCATATTCATTAAATGCATGTAAATACTCAGTAGAAAGAAGCTGTATGAATAATCTTATTGTGCAAATAAACTACTGATTATTCTTTTGCACTTCCACTGAATCAACAGTTTAGTATGCTTATTATGTTTGTAAAGTACTACTTTGACCTGGTAAATGTCTTTTACAACTTATAAAAATTAAATAACTTACTGAGTATTTAACCTTCCCTCCCAAAAAAGAGTTCTTTTTTTTAAAACTTTTGATCATTTACTGTCAGAGGAAACTACATTTCAAAGTAAAGAGCCAAGTGAATGGTTCGCAGTTTGTGATGGTGTACAGGAGGAGGTGAATCTTCACTCTCCAAACTAGAGTTCAGTCTGATAAAATGGTCAAAAGATCCATGTCAGCACTTTTGAAAGCAACTAAGGGTGAGCAGTGTATTGAGAATGTTTATTCGTAAGAAGTGACAGAGAATGCAGTCTTTCTGCCTGGGGCTCCCCATCATGCCCACCACTACCTATTGGTCACACAGAAGTCTCACTGCACCGTGGCTGTGAAAACCATCAACCTGTAATGTAAGCATTGTGAAAACTTGGCGCAGAGGAAGAAAACTAGAGCATGGCTCACCTGAGGAGACCATCTTGGTAGGGGGACAGGGATGTACCACCATAAGTAAACCGGTAAGATTTAATAGAAGTGTAGATTGGATATGATATTATATTTAATATGTGTGGATTAAATTAGGTTATGCCTCACTCACAAAGTGCTCCTATAAATATTTTTATGATAGGCACTGGTGGTGTTTTCTTAACTCTCAATGGAATACAAGCAAATCTTGTTTCATTTTCTTGCAGTATTCTCTCCTTGTCCAGGTAAATGTTTATGCCCCCAACTGTTCACAATTTCTAGATATTGATGGTTAGTCAAGACAGATTTTTTTGTTGTTGTTGACATTGTTCCTTCTTTGCTTATGGCTACAATGTAGCCTGCAATATTAGTCTAGAAATAAAGTAACCAGTTTGCTTAAGCAGAAAGAGCAACGCTTAAGTGAGGTCTGTATTGTTCTGCCAATTTTGAGAAGATTTCTGAGGACCTTGAAAGGAAAAGTCATCTGCTTCCAGAAAGGCAAGGGAATGGGGCAGGGGCAGGGTGCGGTTGGTAACAGGGTCCCTGGAAGCACAGCCTTCCCACTGTCTGGCATGTAGAGTGCGTTGTTTTCTTTTCTACTTTTGAGGCTGACATATGGACATATGACATATGTTCCCTCAAAACAACAGTATTTGTAATGTCTGAAAACTTTTTTTTTCTTCACAAATTATAAATTAGATTCTCTGACCTTATTCAAACCACCATACATTTCAAGGCTACTAATGATATACACAAATATCCTCAATCAAAACAAATTAGGCAGAATCTCAGTCCTCGAGAGCCCAGCCTTTGAACTTTCAATCTGTTTTAGACATTTTAATATCATTTCTGATGATAATAATCCCAGTCAACTCCATAGCCACATTTAATTATGCAAAAAAAAATGTATTAAAAGTGAGATGTATTGCCCAGGATACATATTCTACAGATAAATTCCATTTTCTCTTCCAGTTTTTCTACCTCAATTTTATCTCCATTATTGTCAAGTGATTCATGTTCCAAAGTTTTTCATGAAATAAAGCTTTACCACAGGAGCTATACTCAGTGATATATTTTTTGCTTATTTGTATGTTTCTATTTGAGGGCAACATACAAAAATATTTGAAATAGGCAATCTTGAGACACACTGGTCAAGAAGGTACTGAAGGTATTGTTTAAATATCACTAACTTTCTATCGTGTCATCAGGCCACACAAGTCTAGGGCCATATGAGTGGACTGGCTTTCAGTTCGGACTTCTCCAACAGAGAATAGGTCATAATGAAGTAAGGAAGCGGGCAGCAGAGGCAGGTGGGAAGCCTCACCTGCATAGGACAGTGTCGTTTTATTTTTGAACAAGGTAGCTCTTAATATGTAAGTGAAAATTATCTCACATGATCCTAACAATCTCGGTTTCTGGAAACCTTCTGCCTTTATAAAACTGGGAAGAAAATTCTGATGATATAATATTTTGCATTTTAGAAATGTGAAACAACCAGTCATTATAGTTGATGGGAAGGAATAAAAGAGAAAAGACTATGTTCAGAATTCTTGAGGCTTTACGTAAGACTGTTTGAAAAGGTAAAATTGCCTCTGGCTGCATTCCCCAGGAGGAATGTGAAATATCTAAAAAGTGCTTTAGAGTCATGAATTAATCGGCAGTAACTTTTCTTAATTCTGTGTGATATTATTCTCATTCTGTAGATAAAACATAGTCCCAGAGAGAGAGAGAGAATGCTGTCTTTGCCCAAGAGTAGGTCAGTGGGCAGAACACAGGAGGCTTACAGGGTTCCATAGGGCAGAATCTCAAACCAGGAATGAAGCCGAGGACTTGCACAAACAATGCCTTGTGCTGGAGAGCTAACAGTTCAGTGGTTAAAAGTCATTTCTAGAATATAAAAAAGTTACAGCATTTTATCCACCTGTTTCAATAGTTTCAAAAGTCACCAAAGATTGTCATAGTTGTTTTAACATCAAATAATTTAATAGGCTTTTGTAAAACAAGTAGTTCCTTTATGTAACTTGATAATATTCTTAAGTTCTTTGGGATTCAAAATGCAGACTGAAATAATTTTTATTAATTCTGTACTTTTTTCTATAATAGTTCCAATATAATAGAGTTTTTAAGTGTTATTCAGTGAATTTGAATTGCTAGTAATAGTTTGCAAGTATTCTTTGTGTAGATTCAGACAAATAGGTTTGTGTTGAATACAAGTGGATCAAATATATTGAATACATGTTACCATATTTGCTTTTAGTCAAACAAGATGTGAATATAAATTCATTCTCAGAACTCTTTTCTATTTAATAAGCTGTGGTATTACTGGAACAAGCTGTAAAATGGACATCTTGGTACTTTGACCAGATCTGTTTTTGAAGAAAAAACTGTGGTACCTAGAAAGAGCAGAAAAAATAATTTGGGATTGAATAATGCATAACCTGAAGTCTTATTCCTTAACATTACTTTAGGGTTAGCAGGTTTGTTAGCAACTTTATTACAAGTAATAAACTGCCACTTTAAGTTATAAGGATATATTTACATTTTGACATTTTGTTAAAGAATAATATACTCTGACTTTATTTTATTTACATTGTCATTAATAACTCAACGAAATAAAGCCTTTTAGTATCATTTATTTTAGGTCATATATATTTGTGTTTTATGTTCATGTAAGTAGATATTAATGTCTACTAAAGTGATACTGAGAAAGGCATTTTTTAAAACACATGAATATACATAGACTTACCTGATTTTATTCTTTGGAACTTAACATTTGAGCAAAGGGACTAATTCAATTCTTCTAAATATTTATATTTGAATTATAGTATGATATGGAAAGTTGCTTATATTGCTCATCCTGAGATGTGAGTTTAGAGCAAGAGTTTCTCTTATTTTTATAAGAGTTATGTTTACATATGAAGTAATTCATAATTTCTTCCAGTGTACTTCTGCTCTAAAATGATATGGCACATGCTCTGGTGCAGGTTCTGTGATATTTCTGTTGATTGAGAGCTATAATGAAATGCACTGAAGGGGTCAGGTGGGCACTTCGGCTGTCTTAGATGTTTGGAGGATTGTTGGCCCTTCCTAAAGAACATGTTCACACCTTTTTCCTAGAGGGCATATGTTATAATGCAAAAATAGTGTTCTTGTTTCATTAGATGATTTTAATATAGAAGTTTGGTCACGTGTGCTATATAATTCCCATGAGAATCCAGGAAATTAATGGAGGTATGTTATTAACTGGACAAAAGTGATGGAGTGGGCTCTGCTTCTCACCATTACATGAGCTCCAGTGCAGTGAAGGATCACTGGTGTCTGTCCCCCTCCTCTCAATTTGTCCTTATATGCAGTAAGACTCTGTATAACTAATTGTATTGTGATGTCATACAAGAAAATATTTTAGAAGTGGATGAAGACTTTTTTTTTCCCTGTATGACAGGTCTTACAGAAGTCTTGTTGTCTTTGTGTTTCATGTTTAAATTGAATAAAATCTGCTTTAGTATTGCCAGGAAATTTGAGTAGTCCTATTCCTGGTGGATTTATTATCTGGAAAGATAATATAATTAATGAAAATAGCTGAAAATCAGAACATGATTTTTGGAAACTTTATAATTATAGAACCAATCAGGTAAATAAACTCATTCATTGAGTTTGACAGCATTCACCGAGTATTGTAGACACAGGAGAAACTTCAGGTACAATAGAGACCCCCCCCCCACACCCCATACCATTGCTCGTGTGGACTCTAACTCTCAGAAGGCTACATAGCTGGATGGCACAGTCAGCCTGCAGGACATCCAGCTCCCAATATGCCTTCCCCTTTCTTCATACTGGGGTTTGCATAATGAAATTTCATTTTGAGCTGAAACCATGATTTTTTTTTTTTTTTTACTTCCAATAATATACTACAGCAAAAGGTCAGATGACTTCTCCATTTGATATGAGGACTATGTGATAAAACTAAAATTTAATATTATGTGTATCTTCTCTACTTAAAAATGCAATAAAGTGGATATTGCATGTACCTCGAACCGAACTACTTTTGGAATAGAAAGCAGAATCAAATTTTGGGGTCATCCTAAATAGCTCTTATAATACAGCTGACATTTGAATATGGCAGGTAGGAAATTAAACAGTCCTCTCTGTGGTGGCACTGGGATCATTTAAACAACTGACACCACCTAAATTACTATCCTGGAGACTCTGGCATTTCAGGTCCATTGTCATTTACATTCCCTGAGGAGTACAGAAGGGTGGTGCTTGTTTATTTGTAAACATTACAGTGAAAAGCTGTGCAGCACTTCATTTAGTTCTGTCAGCTGTGAACTTGAAAAACAAAAATGTGAAGAGCCTCTTTGAAATTTTCTGATGTTTAACGACAACACTGAGTGAACTATTAAGAAATATCTCATTCATTAGTCCAAAGTAGATTAACCTGTTCATGGAATTCTCATCTTTTTTTTTTTTCCATACTGAAAGTTCAATATATTCTGTCAGCATATAGAAGACTTGTGAGAACCTGCCCCTGTGGATGGTAAATCTAAATAAGAGAGACATAATCCATAGGGAGCAAATGCATGCACTTCTGTTTTTAGGATTGAAATCCTTCAATTTTCTCCGTTCTGCATATTGATTGAATCTACTTCGCTTCTAGCAAGGACGTGCTGTTTTCTTGGGACCACTAGGTGTCGTCGTATCTGTTGTAAAGGTATTCAGTATGCCAGTGACTTTCTCAAGTCATATTTTTGAAGACCTGATGGAGAGCTCAGATTAGAAGTCAACTACAGAGAAGTCGGGAGCTGTGACATAAGGAGAAAGAGTAAATGAGATCCTGAAAAAGTGATCAATAGGTACATCAGCTGCTAGGGCGAAGAACATTTTGGCATTTTACATCTCTTTTCCTTTACTAAGTTGTCAATGCCCTTTTCAATATCAGGGTATGATGTGAAAAAAAAAACATTATGTAGACAAGTTAAATTATTTTTAAACTTCTAGTTAAAAGAAAACATATCATAACCTGTGCTATGAACTTTGCTTAAGGGCAAGAATGTCTGTCGTATCATTGGTATTTGTAATTTTAGCATCCTCCTAAAAGGGGAATTCTGCACTGAAATTTATATAAAGTGGATAGAAAAAAAATTACAGCCACTTTGTTCCATGGGGTTTACAATTCCTTGGAAGAATAATAGTTAAAGGAGAAATGTACGGAATGCATGCCACAAGTACAATAATCCATCTTAATATAAAAAACCATACATGGGTCTTGGCAAATTGGGGCAAGTGTCAGACCCCCACTTAACTCACTGATGCTAAAGAGGCAGTGACCATCTCATGGTTTGTTGAAACGGACAGTACGTGTGGGAAATCACATCAGTTTACACACCCACCACGGTGCCCATTGCAAAGGGTGAAAATGCTGGAGATGTTGGGGCAGTACCTGTCAGTCAACCCCCCGAGTCCAGGGTGCCCTGGGCATTAAGGAAGCCATGCCATGCGCTGTGGGGAGGGCATGAGAAGGGGCAGCCTCTGAGCAGGCAGGACCCTGCATTCCCAGCTTTCCCACCTGTTGGGACCTTTGCAAATTATATTAACTTAGAGTTGAGTTCTCTTTACCTGTGAGATATGTGAAATGATATTCAACTTGTGTTCTAAGTATAAAAGTGGTTGTCAGTAAACACTTTGGCAAAATGAAAGCCTGTTCACTCATTCTTCTAGAGAATTATAGCAGTTTAGTTGGGGAAGCATTTAAACAGCTACAGGCAACCTGCAAGGAAGCTACCATGGATCCTGCTGTGTCCCCCTAGAAGGAGCCACCAACAGGTGTGCTAGCTAGGGTGAGGGACGCAGCTTCCCTGACCAGCCAGGCAAGAACCTGGGAGGACCACAGGCAGTAACCTTCGATTGCTCCCTCTCTCCTTCTGTGGTGTTTCTTATTGGTGGAGCCCAGCAGGCGGTAGGTCCCAGGGAATTCTGCTACAGAGTTTTTTTACAAATCTGACTTTCGGAGTACTTCAGTCTGGAGAAGTTTAGAGCAGACCTGATAGTCTCATGCTATAGCCCCCATCCTGATGCCAGAGATAACTTTCTGATGTACACTCAGGACCAAGAAAGTACCCTGCTTTCCTTCCCCTTCCTCAAGGTAGCTCAGAGTAAGACTTATTATTCTTCATTTTGAGACTATTCTCCAGCTGCTTCCTTGTTGAAGGTCCCTTCCTTCCACCTCTGTGGGGCTGTCCAGGATTATTTGGGGACCATGTGTGCATGCTGTTTCATCAGCCCTGCTTCCTGGAATGCCTTTTCCTGTTCCCTTCCTTACCCAGCTCCTGCTTGTCCATCAAAACTCAATTTGCAAGAAGATTGAAAGTTAAATTCAGATGCTCTTTCTGTACTTGCATAGTTCGCCCTATTTACATCTCTCACAACATGAATTACGTAGGGCTGCAATCATAGGTCTGAATTTGTCCCCAAAAAAGAATATTTTATTTTTCTCTGTATCCTTTGCAACTTGTGCACAATTTTTCACATACATATTCAATAAACATTTGTTGAACAAAGAAACATGAAGATACCTAGTTTAGTGCCTCGGACCAAAGACATTCGCTTGTTTTCTAGTAGAAGATGCTCATGTGTCATGGGCTGGTGTCCCATGGGGGACAGTAAAAAACGAAAATGCCTCCAGGATCCAAGAATCATTCATTCAAAGCAAGATGCCTGCTAACAGGGAGGCAGGGCATTGCATCTTGCTTTCCATTCTTTCTCCCCAATCTACCTTAGACTCGACCAAAACCGACATTTAATTGAAAATTATTTCAGAACATCTGCCTCATGATGGGAAAGACGCCACAAAACTCCCAAAGTTTATAAGCTGCTGCAGGCAGATAGCAATAATGGTTTATGAAGAAATCTGAGAAATCCATCAATTGGAGCTCTACAGTATTTCATTAATTTATGCTATCAAGAGAATTACAATACTCAACCTCAATAATAAAGGAATTATATAAATTTCAAGCCGTGGCAAATTCATAACCCTGGATCTTATCAATCTAGTAATTATGAATTCCTGCTAACTGCTAAAACACTAAATATTCCAATCAAGCACAAGTGCATTTATTGCTGTTTCACCACTAGTTATCTTTGATAGAAAGGATATATAAATGTATGTGCACATACATGTAGATTTTTTTTTCCAAAATTGGTAATATAGTTCAATAATATGTTATTGTAGTTGAATGCCAGAATGAGTATAGCATTGGTGAAATTCAAAGAGCTAATGTGGATTATTTCGCCCCAAATCATTATCATTATGAATAGTATAGTCCATTATATACCTTATATTTGGTTTCTTTTTACAGAAATCTTGCATTTATATAATATTGGCAAATTTCTACAGATTACATAAAATGCACAGGACTGGCATATAGAAAATGTTTTGGTAAAATTCCCCAAATTGCTGAAAATTCCCCCCAAATATGGGTATGCACCTATTTCTAAAATATGCTGAATTTAATTCTTTTGGCTAAATACCAGGGAGTGATTAAAGTGACTCATGTGCTACATAAGTTTTGATACATGCAGGAAATTATCCATAGTATCTTTGCTAGGTTGAATAATGCACCCCCCTCCCCCAACATGTCTGTACCCTGATTGCTGAAATCTAAGGATTTGTTATTTCACAAGGAAAGGGGATTTTCAGATGCAGTTAATGTTCTCAAAGTAAGAGGCTTATCTTGGATATCTGGGTGGATCCAATGTAAACCCAAGTTCTTAGGGAGGTCACAGGATCTGAATCAAAAAGGAAGGATTTAAGAGTGGACCAGTGCCAGAGAATAGAGATGTGATTTGTATTGAAGGTGTAGCAAGGGTCCATGACCACAGATTATAGGTGGCTTCTAGATGCTGGAAAAGGCATTGAAGTAGATTCCCCACAGTCTCTATGAAGTACCAGCTTTGGATGTCTGTGTTCCAGACTGTAAGGGAATGAATTCGTGTTGATGCAAGCTGCTAAACTTGTGGTGACTTGTTACAGCAGCAATAGGAATACCATCCTCATGGAGGGTAAGTCACAACCAGAGAACATCCTAGTATTTGCTACACTTTGCTTCAAAGAGATTTTAATAGTCTTGAGGCCAGGAACTCTCTCATTCCTGTCACAGTAGTGCTCCAGACCCACTGAACAAATCTTGTACTCATAATGAGCTTTGCATTTGGGTTGCTGCTATGTGAACTTCCTAGGGACACAGAAGCAATGTCTTGTGAGGCCTCCACTTAGCTGTACCCCAAATTAATGACTAAGGAGACTAAGAGGAAGCATATTCAATAAAAATTTAAAAAATAAAAGATTCATTATATACAATATAATATATATTTTATTTATAAATATTAAAAGTAAATATTGAATAGCAATAGGAGCTGATAGCGTCTCTCCTGCTTTATGCTTTTTTATTGGTATTATTAATTTTAGAGTGGTGGGTTTCATTGTGGCCTATCTAGGCATACATAAAATATAATTTGATGAATTTCGCGCCCCCAATCTCTCGACCTTCTCTTCCCTCCGTTGGTCCTCTTTCTCTCCCCTAATGGTTTCCTTCTAATTCATGCTGCCTTTCCTTTTTTTTGCATTTTTAAATTCCCTCTAGCTTCCACCTGAGAGAAAACATGTTGTCTCTGAATCTGGTTTATTTTGCTT
This sequence comes from Marmota flaviventris, assembly GCF_047511675.1. NCBI lineage: Eukaryota > Metazoa > Chordata > Mammalia > Rodentia > Sciuridae > Marmota > Marmota flaviventris. The sequence continues at coordinate 6,885,353 of NC_092513.1, read as the reverse complement.
AAATTATGTTTCAGCCGTTCTATCCATTTTCCTGAAAATGGCTTCACTCCATTCTTCAGAGTTGAGTAAAACTCGGCTGTATGTATTTGTATGTGATATCTGTATAATATGTATATTCTTTATCCTTTCATCTGCTGATAGACACCTGGGATGATTCCATACTTGGCTACTGTGAATTGGGTTGCAGAAAGTATGGGTGTGCACGTATTTCTAAAATATGCTAAATTTAAATCTTTTTGGCTAAATACCAAGGAGTGATTGAAGTGACTCATGTGCTACATCTATTTCTAGCTTTTTGAGGAACCTTCACACTATTTCCATGGTGGCTGTACCAATTTACATTTCCACCAGTGTGTTCCCTTTGCCCTGTCTCCTTGCTGGCATTTTTTGTTATTTCTGTTCTTGAGGATCACCATTTTCATCAAAGTGATATGGAACTCCAGTGTCATTATTTGCTTTTCTCTGATGGCTAAAGATGATCAAATTTTATAGAATTGTTGCCCATTTGTACTACTTTGGAGAAGTATCTGTTCGGTTCATTTGTCTGTTTATTGATTTCTTTTTAATGTTGAGCTTTTTAAGTTCTTTATATGTTCTAGATATTGGCCCTCGGTCAGAGGAGTAGTTGGCAAGGATTTTCCCCCTTCTGTGGGTTGTCTCTTCACTCTCTTAATTGCTTCCTTTGCTGTGCAGAACAGTTTTAATCTGATGCCATTCTATTTATTGATTGTTCCTCTTATTTCCTGAGATGTAAGGGTTTTATTTAGGAAGATTTTGCCTGAGCATATATGCTGAAATATTTTCCCTATTTTTTCTTCTAACAGTTGCAAAGTTTCTGGTTTTATAGCTAGTTGATCCCTTCTGAGTCGATTTTTATGCAGGGTGGAGATAGGGATCTTGTCCCCCTTCTTCTACATGGGGATATCCAGTCTTCCCAGAACGACTCGTTAAAAGAGGCTGTCTTTTCTTGAATGTATGTTTTTGGCATCTTTGTCAAGAATTAGGTGACTTTAGCTGTGCATATTTGTCTACGTGTCTTCTATTTTGCTCCACTGGTGTATATGTCTGATTTAATGCCAGTATCATGCTGTTTTAGTTACTATGACTCTGTAATGTAGTATATTTGAAATTGGGCATGCCTTTTTAGGAAAAACACATATTTGAAATTCAATTATTGAAAATATTTTGAAAGTGCAGATTACTCTTTAAGAATTAAATTAATTAGTTTTCCATCTGTAATTAATACAACCTGGGAATTCTGTATTTGGAATTGACACGAGGTGTTAGCTCCTTATTGCATATAATAATCTCTTTAGCATCATATTTGGCAGGTAAAGTGATTTAGCCACCAAGACATTTGGAAATCCAGATATCTGGACTTTGCTAAGGTTGCCTCAAAGTCATTCAACACCTAATCTCACTCCTTATTGTCCCATTGTATACAATTATGGCAAATGATAGCCTCTGTAAATTTATTTCTCAAATTCCTACTTGTAAACAGTGATAAAATAATCTTTCAGTTAGAAAGATTATTAAAGTTAGAAAGTTATGTGGTATTGTCTTGTTCCCATGACAGTTATCTCTAGTTTGCATTTGCTATGGCACAGTATTCTCAGAGTTACAAATGGGGAGGAGAATCTGAGGTAGGTTTTCAGTAACAATAATATAATAGTGCCAGTAGTGATGACGATTTCTGTAATTGCAAGTTTTTATGGCACTATTCTAATGCAGGCTCTTTCTGTCATGTGTTATTTTTATTGTTGCTATTTTTTTCCTTTCCATTTAAATTAATTTTATTTTTAATTAACAACATAAAATGTGTTTTATGATACATTTATGTTATGTAATGTTTTTAATCATGCATACATAGACATATTTGTCCTTTTTAACCATTTAACTATCACCTTGAGCATTCATCATTTCTTTATAGTGAATACATTAAAAAATCTTTTTACTTTTTTTGAAATATACAATGTTATCCTGTGGTGTCACCCTTTTATGTGGATAGCACATCAAAAATTCTTAACGTATCTCACTCTAGACTAGTACCCAGTGATCAACCTCTACCAATCTGTCCCTCATCCTCCTACTCTCCTCAAACAGTGGTAACTAACATTCTACTCACAAATTCTATGAAATTAATTTATTTTTATCTTTTTTATTTTTAATTTGTTATATATGACAACAGAATGCATTACAATTCATATTACACATATAGAGCACAATTTTTCATCTCTGGTTGTACTAAAAGTAGAGCCACACCATTCGTATCATCATACATGTACTCAGGGTAATGATGACCATCACATTCCACCATCTTTCCTAGCCCTATGCCTCCTCCCTTCCCCTCCTTACCCTTTTTCCCTTTGCCCTATCTAGAGTTCAGTTAATCTTCCCATCCCCTCCCTTCCTCCCTCCCGCAGCATATGATGGATAGCATCCTTAAATCAGAGAAATCATTTGGCATTTGGTTTGGGGGATTGGCTAATTTCACTTAGCATTATCTTCTCTAATTCCATTCATTTACCTGAAAATACCATGATTTTATTCTTATTGCTGAGTAATATTCCATTGTGTATATATACCACATTCTTTATCCGTTCATCTACTGGAGGGCATTTAGATTGGCTCCACAGTTTAGCTATTGTGAATTGTGCTGCTACAAACATAGATGTGGCTGTGTCCCTGTAGTATGCTGTTTTTAAGTCCTTTGGGTATAGTCCGAGGAGAGGGATAGCTGGGTCAAATGGTGGTTCCATTCCCAATTTTCCAAGGAATCTCCATACTGCTTTCCAGATTGGCTGCACCAATTTGCACTCTCATCAGCAATGTATGACTGTACCTTTTTCCCTCACATCCTCGCCAACACTTATTGGCATAACAGCTGCCATTCTGGCTGGAGTGAGATGATATCTTAGAGCAGTTTTATTTGCATTTCTCTAATTATTACAGATGTTGAACTTTTTTTCATATTTGTTGATTGTATATCCTTTTCTGAGAAGTCTGTTGAGGTCTTTGGCCCATTTATTGATTAGGTAATTTTTTTTTTTTTTTGGTACTTATCTCTAGTATATATAAAGAACTCAAAAAGCTTAGTGCTCTATAGGATGTGTGAGGGGTAAAAATTTGCTCCCAATATATAGGCTCTCTATTTACCTCAGATTGTTTATTTTGCTGAGAAGTAACTTTTTAGTTTGAGTCCATCCCATTTGTTGAATAGGAGTCTTATTAAAGAAGTTGGGGCCATTATCCCACATAATGAAGATTAGGGCCTAGTTTTTCTTATATTAGTCTGTTTTAATTCCTAGGGCCTTGTTCTAATTTGAGTTTTCTACATGGTGAGAGATAGGGGTTTAATTTCATTTTGTTGCATATGGATTTCCAGTTTTCCCAGCACCATTTGTTGAAGATGGTATCTTTTCTCCAATGAATGTTTTTAGTAGCAGGATATAAAATCAACATCCATAAATCAAAGGCATTTCTGTATATCAGTGAAAAATCCTCTGAGAGGGAAATGAGGAAAACTACCCCATTTACAATAGTTTCAAAAAAATAATACACTTGGGAATCAACAAAAGAGATGAAAGATCTATACAATGAAAATGACAGAACCCTAAAGAAAGAAATCAAAGAAGGCCTGAGAAGATGGAAAGACCTATCTTGCTCTTGGATAGGCAGAATTAATACTATCAAAATGACCATACTACAAAAGCACTATACAGATTTAATGCAAATCCGATCAAAATCCCAATGGCACTCCTCATAGATAAAGAAAAAGCAATCATGAAATTCATCTGGAAAAAATAAGAGACCCAGAATAGCTAAAGCAATCCTTAGAGGAAGAGTGAAGCAGGTGGCATCACTATACCAGACCTTAACCTGTACTACAGAGCAGTAGTGACAAAGTCAGCATGGTATTGACACCAAAACAGAGCAGTAGACCAATGGTACTGAATAGAAGACACAGCAACTAACCCACAAAATTACAATTATCTGGTATTGGTTCTTCTTTAAAGGTCTCATAGAACTCGGCTATGTATTTGTCAGGTCCTGGGCTTTCCTTGGTTGGGAGGCTTCTGATGGCATCTTCTATTTCATCACTTGAAAATTATCTGTTTAAATTGTGTACATCATCCTGATTCAGTTTGGACAAATCATATGACTCCAGAAATTTGTCGATGTCTTTGGTGTTTTCTATTTTATTGGAGTACAGGTTTTCAAAATAATTTCTAATTATCCTCTGTATTTCTGTAGTGTCTGTTGTAATATTTCCTTTTTCATCACTTATTTAGTAATTTGAGTTTTTTTTTTCTCTTCTTGGTTAGCATGGATAAGGGTCTGTTTATTTTTTTCAAAAAGTCTTTTTTGTTTTGTCAATTTTTTCAGTTTATTTTGTTCCAATTTCATTGATTTCTTTTCCTGCTTTTGGTTGTAGATTTGTTCTTATTTTTCTAAGGCTTTGAGATGTAGTGTGAGGTCATTTATTTGTTGACTTTTTATTTTAAGGAATGAACTCCATGCAATGAACTTTCCTCTTAGAATTGCCTTCATAGTGACACACAGATTTTAATATGTTGTATCTGTGATCTCATTTACATCTAAAAATTTTTTTCATCTCCTCCTTGATGTCATTTACAACCCATTGTTCATTCTGTAGCATATTATTTTGTCTCCAAGTGTTCGAGTAGCTTTTATTATTTGATCAATGATTTCTAATTTCATTCCATTGTGATCTGATAGAAAGCAGAGTAGTATCTCTACTTTTTAATATTTGCTAAGAGTTGATTTGTGGCATAATATATGGTCTATTTTAGAGAAGGATTCATGTGCTGCTGAGAAATTGTATTCACTACTTTAAGGATGAAATATTCTATATATGTCAAGTCTGTTATTGATTGTATTATTGAGTTCTATAGTTTCTTTGTTCAGTGTTTTTTTTTTTTTTTTTTTTGGAAGATCTATCCAGCATTAAAGTCACCCAAAATTATTGTGTTGTTGTCTGTGTGACTCTTGAACTTGGAGAGTTTGTTTGATAAACATAGCTGCTCCATTGTTTGGGGCATTAATAATTGTTAAGTCTTATTGGTGTAGGGTTCTCTTGAGCAGAATGTAGTAGTGTCCTTCTTTATCCCTTTTAATTGACTTTAGCTTGGAGTCTACTTTATTTGATGATGAAAACCCCTGCTCATTTCTGCAGCCCATGTGAGTGGTATGATTTTTCTCAACCCTTCACCTTTAGTTTGTGGAGGCCTTTTCCTATGAGATGAATCTCTTGGAGGCAGCATATTGTTGGGTCTTTTTTTGGTTTGGATCCAATTTGCTAGTCTGTCTTTTGATTGGTGAGTTTAGGCCATTAACATTCAGGGTTATTATTGAGACATAATTTGTATTCCCAGCCATTTTTGTTTATTTTTGGTATTTAACTTGACTTGGTTCCTCCTCTGATTAATTTTTCCTTTAGTGTGATACCTCCCTCTGCAGATTTTCATCATTGTTTTTCATTTCTTCCTCTTGGAATATTTTATCTGAGCATGTTCTGTAGTGCAGGCTTTTAGTTGTAAAATCTTTTGTTTATCATGGAAGATTTTTATTTCATCACATCTAAAGCTTAATTTTGCTGAATATAAGATTCTTGGTTGGCATCCATTTTCTTTCAGAGCTTGGTATTTGTTGTTCCATGATCTCCTGGCTTTAAGGGTCTTGGTTGAAAAATCTGAGGTACTAATTGGTCTCCACCTATATGTGATCTGACTCCTCTCTTGTGGCTTTTAAGATTCTATCCTTATTTTGTATGCTAAGGGTTTTTATTATAATGTGCCTTGGTATAGATCTATTGTTAATTTTGTACATTTGGTGTCCTGTAAGGCTCTTGTATTTGGTTTCCCAATTTATTCTTCATGCTTGGGAAATTTTCTGATATTATCTCATTGAAGAGATAATCACTGAGGTAAGGTTTCAGTAACAATCCTATACTGGTACCAGTAGTGACGATGATTTCTATAATTAAGGTTTTTATGGCAGTGTTCTAATTCAGGCTCTGTCATGTGTTATTTTTATTGTTGTTGCTATTTTTAAATGTAGTAACTTTTTCTACACAAGTTGTGAAAGATTCAGAAGGTGACATTTCACTAATGACTCTTCTAAGACATCGACAAAGGTGGATGTAGTGCCGGTATTGATGGTCCCTGAGAAACATGGTACTTTCCAAATGACATTATAGTTATGGATAAAAAAACAAAACAAAACTGTGTTTGGTTTTGTTTACAGAGAAGACTGTTACATATTTTACTTACATACTGCACATTTTATCTTAGTTTATAAATTCTCACTTGTCTCCTATTTAAACATCATTAAATGCTCTATTTGCCAAGATCCAATCACTTCCATGCAATGACTTAATATTATGCAGCACCTTACCTGAGAGAAGCTCAGCAGAACTTACACATGCTGTGCTAATGCAGTTTCCCCCTCTCTTGGGGAAGCAGTTCACATGCAAGTCTTGCTTTGTGTTTAAAGAATATGTAATGAGGGACTGGGGTTGTGGCTCAGTGGTAGAGCACTTGCCTAGCCTGCGTGAGGCACTGGGTTTGATTCTCAGCACCACATACAAATAAATAAAAATAAAGGTCCATTAACAACTAAAAAATTTTTTTTAAAAAAGAATATGTAATGATATGTCACTAAAAGATGTGTAGCAAGTAGTAATCCCAAGTGTCAAGCCAAGAAATCTCAAATTTCAAGTATAATTCAATGGCTGCTGCTAATCTATTACCATCCTCTTAATATGGACTATTGTTCTCACAGGAAACGGTTTCCATCTTGGAGCTTTCCTTTCCCCATAGAGAATGGACCATTAAAGAACCAAACCTCAGTTGGTTGTGCTTGCTTTGGGCAGATTCTGTTTGCCATCTGTCTCCAAATTTGTCATCTCACTTTATCTTGCCCAATGTTCGTTCTGAAAAGAAAAGTGGCTTCAGGGATCTCATGTCTCCTCAGAGCTTCCCCAGAAAAGAAGTAAAATCAATTCCTTTCTACTTCATCTCCTGCCAGCTAGGGGGCATGTGTCCCTGGGAACTGATTTCCAAGGTCTGCCCTAACCTGGTTCCAGGGAGGTCCTGGCTCACAGTTTTGAACCTTATGTGGAGCACACAGCCGAGTCCAACCCCTCGTAAGGCAGGAGTGGCAGATGGCATGGAGCTGATTACCCTACTGGTCCACAAAATATGAGATTTATTTATTTTCATCAGAAATTACTTTAAATCATGTAAAGACAGAAGTAGAAAGTAATCTCTGTATTTTTCAAGTCAAAATTATAGACTCTAGTATATCCATATATATGCATATCAAATGACTTTAATTTGATTTTCTTTTAGAATTAAAAGATCGCATTGAAACATGCCCCTATTAATGAGGTCTTCTTGCCACCATGCCCCCTGCCTTTGATCTTTAATTTTTAGAGTAGTACCTATTTATGCTGCTAAATTTCTTCTTAAAAATACATTATAAATACAAATACATGTAAAATAGGTGATTGCTAAATTTTTCTACACCAAATAAGTGGCAAAATAATAAAAAGATGTCATTAGTTTAAAAATAGCATTCAGTACTGAACTTTTCTTTGTCATTCACTAAGAGCATATTAGAGAGTCTCTCCTCATTTAGTTGGATCCAGGCTTTGCTGATTGTTTTGACATTGCTTTGTGGTGGGTGGAAATCAATTCCCATATCAATGCTACTTCACTTTCTCTCTAGAAAACTTTTTTATATTAGGTTTTGATACCATTTGCCTGGGAAATGTGAACCTCTACACTTAATGCAAATTGTATCAAGTAGGATCTAAAGTCTGGCTGGTAGATGGCGGATCTTGTATTCTGCAGCATGAAATAATTAAGTCTAACGTCTCCATCATTACTTCAGGAAAAAAATTCTTTTCAGGTGCAGTTCAAAGAAAGAGGAGGCATTCTGTCCTTACCTGACTTAAAAATGGCTTTTATGACCATTTACCGAGTCTGTCTAGGTTCTGTTTCAATTTTTTTTCCTCCAAAGAAACTGAATCAACTTGTTGAAACAGATATCTGTAACTTGATGATAAACTTCTATATTCTTCACATTGATCACAAAGAAATTAAAGCCTAAAATGGCTACCTGTCGAAGCGAGTTCAGCCTTTGTGTATGTGTGGTTAGATTAGTTAGACTGTATATAAATCTCATTTTATTTTTTTACACAAATCTGAAAAAGCGACAAGACTATAGCAGAAGGGCAGACGGTTAATCACTGGTGCTGCCAACCACCTTCTACCTTTTAGTCTCCTCAGATGGGGTTCAGACAAAAATCAACCCAGACAACACAGCCACCTCCTCTCCGGAGTGTCAGTGCATTAATCTCCTCTGGATGAGAAGCACGGGGCGGATCAATAAGACATTTTCCAACATTTCCCTCCTGGCCACAAAGCCTCCAATTTCCACATTCGCTATTAATTGATTCAAATGATATGAGATTGGGCTGTATGGTTAGGATACCCCCTGCCTCTTGTGCCAGTCCTTTTAACTCTCAACTGCTCTGGGTTATTTCTAGTCTTTTTTTTTAAGTCACGTTTTAAGAATTTAATTTAATTTTTAGGATTATGTTCCCGTTTTCCTTCTCTTTTATCTCCTTTCATGGCACCTACCTCTTCCACGATCAATCATACTATTTACTTTTGAGTCTTCTGTATGTTAGAAAATGAATTATCTTTGAGCCTGGTAGTAGGGTTATATCTGAGACACTACATGAATTTTCTCTCTAGATGCACAATGGTTCCCTCTGTTTAGCAGCATAGTTCCTATTCTTGGCAGAATAGTTCTCTATAACCAAATGTTTAGTTGAAGGGATTTTTATTCTTTATCCACAGCCTGTGGCTGCTTCTTCACTTGTCTCTGTGAAAGATGCCTAGGAGAACTGACCTTGCAGGTGTACCATTAAAGTAGAAAACAAATGCTAAAGCTTGTGTTCTGAATGTTTCCCTTCGCTGGTGGTATTGTGGAGATGAGAGCATTGCTTATCTGTGTCCCCAGAGCCTCACCTATTCTGTTGGTAATGCAATATTATAAGGTTCTTTAAGCAATTTGAAATAGCTGTACATGGGGGGGAGGGATTGTCTTTCCATCTACACCTAAAGATAAAATGATGAAACCACACCCTTACTGGACATTTTGAGGTCTGTATTTTGAAATGCAAGTTAGAAGACCATTAATGGTAATTGATCACTATGCACTTCCAAATTACACAGGGAATTTAGAAGCAGAATCACCCTGCCACACACCCACCATGAATAGTACTTATTTAGAATATTTACTACTCAAGGAGACTCTAGGTCTTAGAAAAACAGGAGACAAATAGTTGTGTGTCTGTGTGTTTCATGTGTTGGATGGACTTGAGAGAAGTGTTCCCTGTACTTTCCCTGCCTAAATCTGGATTATTCAGACTTCCTGGGGTCTGGTATTCAAGGCGGGACTATAAGGTCTGGGAAGGTCACTGATGTCTGTCCTGAAGGTAACTGATGTCCACATGGCTCTGTGATGGCTTGGCTGTCTATCACTTTATATTTATCATTTATGTCCCTGTGTCACTTCAATTTTATGATAACATCCCCACAATCTCTAGTTGCCACACCTCATTGATTTTACTTGGGTGGCTTCTGGGTTTTTTCCTTGAGCGTAGTTTTCGAATTCATGCTGTAAGACATCTCTGAACCCTAAACTGTTATCAACATGTGTATTTTTGACAAGGGGCAAAATTACTTAAAGCAAATTATCTTTTATTACTACTACTACTACTACTACTACTACTACTACAAGAGTTGATATATTTTATTTTGGATAAATACAATTCTTTTAAAGTTTGTAAATATATCTTTAGGAGGTCACACAATTTTAACTAGAATTTTCTAAGTTTCTCGATTTGATGAAATAATAGTTCAAAAAGAGAACAAAAAATCCTACTCTATTTTGAATCAACAGGATAATACTAAAAGAATAAATGAATACATTTTGGGGATGCTATAACACTTTTATTTGATGTCTTGGAATTTTTATCAATTTTCACAAGGCCTGGTATAGTAAATAGTGTTAACATGAACACCATGAACTGTTGTATTTTTCTACATTTCTTTCTCTAATGAGGTGATAGCCTTTGACTTCACAAAAAAAAGTTATTTTAGATTGTTGCTCTTTGGGTCTGTTTTGTACCATACAAATTAATAAATGTGTGAAACCATATGGCTTCCAAGGAATGTTTTTATTTTATAAGGAAATAATGGCTGTTCACACAGCAAACTGAAGCCAGGAGGAGATTTCAAGGGGGAAATTATGACTGTTGGAGAAGATATTTCTGGAAACATGGTGGTAGTTTAAACTCTTCTGAGTTATTTAGAAACATTTTCTTAAGACAATAGATTAATTTAGTGATATTATTAGTTTAATGAATAAAAATATCATTAGACTCCATTTTTACACATTCTTTTAAGAAAAAAAAATGGGGGGGAAGGGTGTGAAGTTCACTCACAGTATCTTATTGAGCAAACACTTGCTTACCAGAAGTGTAGCCAGTTAGTATTTTACCATGTATTTTCAGCATTGTATGTCTGAGGACTCTGAGAGAAAGTGCATTAGGATATTAAGGTCTATAAGTCTTTAAACAGTGAACACATGAAATGTGATTTATTTGAAACCAGAAGTTTTCATTTTTTAATCTAATCATATCTTCCAAGGACCTATGGGTAACATGCCTGATTATTTTAACCAAATATTAGTGAAATTTTTTTCTTTAATTTAGTATCTACAATTATGCTAGCAATGAAGGGAAAATAAGTGGGGTGAATGAAACTACTAAACACTATTTATGCTAAGTAGAGAAGACGAGACTCATAAACCCTGTTAGGCTTATGTGCTGAATGTTTAAAAGCCAATGGAACATGTAAGACATCAGATAAATAAGAGTCTATATGGTGAACACAGACAGAAGGAGGTGGAAGAGCCCAAGGCAATTGATATTCCAGATACAGAATGATGAGTGATATACCCGTAACCTTCAGTGCTCACCAGATCTTAAACCAACCACCAGTAACACCCTTTCCTTCCTCCACCTGTCTTTTATCCAATAAATTTATATACAATCCACGGCTCCTTTTCCAGGTACAGAGGAGAGATTCACACTAGTTCTACAAATGAATTGTTTCCATTAAGTCGAATAATTTTATGACACTGAGAATGTTATAAACTTTTGTTCATACATTATTATGATCTTTACAAGGCCTTTCTAAAATTCTAAATATTCAGGATATATGCTTTTCTGTACATTTCAACTTTTTCTACTCTCTTCCTCAGGGAATGTCACTTATTAGGTACATGAATCTCAAATCTTTATCCCCAGGCCCAGTCTTACCTTTAAGATCCAGAATCATGTGCTCAAGTGCCTCATGCATCTCTCTGCATGCTCCAGAGGAATCTCCACCAGGTGCCCAAACTCAATGTATTATTTGCTTGTTTTCTGACCTCTGGTACTTCCTCATCCCCGTCCTATAAGTTATTTCTCCTATATTACTTTTGTCTGAGGAGGGAGCTGAAGTAGGGAACCAATGAGGCACCCTAGCATTCTCATTTCCTTTATCCAATTCACCAAACTAAATATCACATCCTGTAAATTGTATTTTATAAAGGTTTCTCAACCCCCCAACCCTTCCAGGGCTACATGCCTATTTCCTTTAAATTGGTTTTTAAAAATACTTCATCAGGAATAATTAAATATTATTCCAATTGATACTGTTCTCTCTCATAACCTTACATTCCCCAGACCATAATTCATCCTCTTACCACTGTGGCTTTTCTCAAATAAACATTAGATATTACAATTATCTACATCACATGAGCCTATAGCTCTCCACTCTAAAGTAAATTCCCAAAGTATTTCTGCTACTAACAGTGGAAAATCCAACTTTCAAAGCATGAGTTACAAGGTCCCTCATTATCTTGTCCTACTTTTTGCTGCAAACTTCTCTTTTCTCGTCTCCCTCTTGCACTGCCAAGTCTAGCGGTGCAGGAGGACTCACGGTTTCTAGCACACTGCCTGTTTTGTTCCTCGTTGGTGCTTTAGGATCCCTTATCCCCTGCCCTCCCTCCCATCTCCCTGGTAAGTTCCATTGGCTTTACGTCCTCTCCAACGCTTCCTTGTGTACTCTGACCATTAAAAACCTCCTGATCAGGTCACCTGTGCACTTTTTCACTGAACTTCTCACCTAGACTTGTTTTCATTTGCTCTGCATTTATGGATTTATAATTATCTGCTCACTTAGTGGATGGTAAGGACTGTATGATCTCCATCTTTATGCACTGAGCACTAGGAACAATGAAGGTTCTCAGCAAGTCTGTGGTCAATGTTTGAACTGATGATGGCTTGGAGAGAAAAGAATAACCTTCAGTAAACGTGACCAGAGTGTCACATCCTTCCAGTCTGGTAGGAGCTATGTTCCTGTTGTGCACAAAGTCTTTCCTAGGATGCTCTTAGAGGTAACTTTTAATCTGCTTTCATTTAGTGTGGTAAAAGCATAAAATACACCAGTTGTCATCTTAACTGCTCTAAGAGTACAGTTCAGCAATGTAAGTACATTTGTATTGTTGTGAAACGAATCTGGTTCTGTTTCACAGAAATTTTTAATCTCCGCCCTGACAGTCACTGGTAATCATCCCTAGATATTCTGTTTATCTGAATTTGACTACTTTAGACCTCCTGGGAGTAGAATCATGTGGTGTTTGTCTTTGTTGTTGTCACTTGGCACAACATCTTTTTTTTTCCCCCATGGTGCAGCACATGGCAAGAGGCCCTTCTTTTGCAAGACTGACTAATAGTCCTTTGATTGCATGTGCCACATTGTTGACAGCTTCATCTGTCCAGGGAGGTACTGGCTGCTGTGACCTTGCAGAGATGGTGAGTAGTGCTTCAATGAACACCAGTGGGCAGATGCTTCCTTGAGATCCTAGTTTTCATTCTTTTGGATCATGCTCAGAAGTGAGGTTGCTGTGTACTGGGAAGCACAATCTGTGACTTCTTAAGGAACTTCCGTATTGTTCTCTATGGTGGTCTCACCATGTTATAGTCCCCCAAGAGTGCACGAGTCCCAGGGTCTCCACATCCTCACCAGTACTTTGTTTTCCTTATTTCATAGTAGTCTTTCCAGTGGGGATAAGGTGACATCTCAGTATAATTTTGATTTTCAGTATTCTGATTAGTGATGCTGAGCATCTTTTCATGTCTTGTGGGCTAATTGTGTATCATTCCCTTAGGGAGAAAAATGTCTATTCAAGTATTTTTCTTGTTTTCAAATTGGGTTGTTTGATTTTGTGGTTCTTGTGTTGTGGTCAGGCTGTGGGTGTTCTTCACATAGTTTCTATGCTGATGCCTTATCAGGTACAATTTGGAAATGCTTTCTCCCATTTCATAGGTTCTTTTCACTTAAGGTTAATTGGATACTGTTCCGGGGATCCTAGGGTTCATAAACCTGGATGTCCTGCGTGTGCTTGGCAGGCCAGGCGTGGCAGGGAAGGGTGCAGTGCGTCTGGAGGAGGCTGTGTTGTCTAAGATGCCTGCCATGATGGTGAGTTCCGCCCTTCCGTCTGCACTGAGGGTGTTTAAAACCCAGCTCACTGCAATGTTTGGATGAATCCCATGACAGTACAGCTCGGGCTTTGATATTTTTAAAAGATGACGTAAGGAAGACAATAGGAAAGGAATGAGGGCAGTTCAATGGAAGCTGAGATGTTGACCCTGGAGGTGAAGCTCGTCAGCACGGGAGCCTGGACAGGAAGCTCTCCCTTCCCCACCGGCCACACGGCTGTTTAAAACCCTGCCAGGTACTTGGTACTCTTCAACCTGAGACTATATTTACTCTGGTTTCTGCAAAGTAAACTCGTTTCTTTAGCTGAGTGGATTGCCCTTACCCCTGATTTTAATTTTAATTAATTTTATTTTAATTTTCTGCCTTCTTCCTAGATTTGTGCATATCCTCTGTGATCTTCCAGGGGTGTTTTCTCTGGTTTTTCTTTTTCCTCTCAGGCTGTTTCCCTTGCCTCTGCCAAATCAGTGCTTCTGTCTACCACTCCAGTTGACTTCTGGTTTGAGTCCTGGAAACGGCAACCTTTGTATTTTACTCTCAGGCCTTAGTTGTCTGTCTGTTGTGACCAAAATACCTGAGAAGAACAGCTTGATGAAAGGATTGTGAGTGTTATCGGGTTCAGTGGGGTTTCAGTCCACGATCAGGGGGCTCCGATGTTTCGGGTCTGAGGCTCAGCTCGGCATCATGGTGGAAGGGCAGGGCGGAGCAACGGTGCTCACTTTATGGCAGCAGGGAGTGGAAGGGAGGGGGGAACAGGCAAAGAGGAGGCCTGGGGACAAGAAATACCTTTGGGGCACGCCCCCCCAGTGGCCTACTTCCTCCAACCACACCCACCTCCTAGAGTTTCATTACCTCCTAGTAGTCGCTCTGCTATGCTGAGCTAATCCACTGAGGAGGTCCCAGCCCGCTTCATCCCTTTGCTCCCCAGGAGCTCCACCTCTGAACATTGCTGCCTTGCACAAGCCTATAACAAAGGTGTCTTTGGGGGACACGAAGTATCCAAACCATAATATCCCATTAGGTGAAGTCTCACGTTTGATTTCTCTCTCCCTGCTAAAGCCCTGCATTGTTGAGTGTTTTTCTGCAGTGAAGGGGAACCCGACAGCAAGCACTTTCCTTTCATCATCATCTCCCTTACCTGAGGATTCCCACCTGAGACATCAGTGTTCCACAGGTGTCTGCATAAGCTACTGTCTGCATCCCGGGGATAGCAGGCCTAGGAAAAGAATGGGGCTCACACCATGGAGGCAGGAATGGGAAGACCTGAGGTCAAGAGGGAAGTTCAGGAGTGCTCAGAGACCTCGGCCAGCAGCTGGGAAGCAGGTGGTTCTCAGTACTTGCTGAGAAACGGTGACCATTTGACCAAAGCTCTAGGAATCCACCAAGTACCTCAGTTTGCAACAGTGAAGCTTGCACCTGCCCAGCGGTCTCCTGGACCACACTGGATATTCCATGAGCATCCACACTTCTTCCTGTAACTTCCTCCAGATAATAGTGGCTCCCTATCTTTTCTGTGTTTCAAATCTCATACAAGTGCTTTTTATTGTCAAACTCCAGGCAAGTCCAAGATAAGCAAATTCTGAAAAGTCTTTCTGCAATTCCTTGTGATGAGAAACACTTCTGAAGGTGTGGCAGCAATGCAGAACTATCACAAGACGCCCTGGACCACTAGTCTCCTTTAGGCTATTGCACTTTGGATTTCCTGATAACATTTTACATGAGTTATCACTGCAGGTGTGATTGTGTATATATCAAAACTGTATTAGGGTTCACATCTGCTTGAGTCGGAAAAATCAAACTATGGAAGGAAAAAATTAAAAATTCAAAGCAAAAGACTTCGTTACTCTTAATTCTTATATATGAAAATCCATAACATGGGGACCAGAGTAACCAAGAGTATATTTAAGGAATTGGGTGCAGATATATGGAACAGAGCCAGAGATAACTGGAACAGAATCAGAACAGAGTGAAGAGGATACCGGGGTGTATCGACAGAGCAGAGAGCGTATTTCAATGTTCGTATCAATTTTACCTTACATT
Source organism: Marmota flaviventris (assembly GCF_047511675.1). Classification (NCBI taxonomy): domain Eukaryota; kingdom Metazoa; phylum Chordata; class Mammalia; order Rodentia; family Sciuridae; genus Marmota; species Marmota flaviventris. Next base: position 6,869,667 of record NC_092513.1, on the reverse strand, counting down.
TCCACACAACCTTTCATCTGAACTTGGTGGCAATTATCATGTACTTTCTAGTAATACTGTGTCTGTGTGTGTGTACAGTTGGGCACACTCGTGCTAGTCCCTTTCTTTCACTACCAGGACTGTGCTTTACTTCTCTCTAACATCCTCACCTATAGAAGTGACTTGCTCCTTGTAGGTACTCGGTAAGTGTTGCTTGATTGATAGTCTGTATTTCTTTAGTGTTTAGGCTTCCCCACTGTGTGTGTGTGTGTGTGTGTGTGTGTACCCACTGGAGTGTCAGACTGAGAAAAATGGCAGTTATAAAACAGTCCAAAATAGCAATGTAGCTGGATTGACAGTGAATGCCTTGAAAAATGTACCATAAATTTACACTCAAAGAACATACATCATCCAGTGTGGTGCATGCTTTTGTGAGATATAAAAAGTCAAAAAGCAGTCTCCCTACCATGAGCCTGCATTTCTGCATTTCCTGGAAGATACATGCACAGTGTTTAGAAAAGTTGTAGCACAGAGACAATCAGATTAGATTTAAAAATCTCCTTCTCCAACTACACCAACAGCCATGGCACATCAGTGACCTAACAAAGGAAAAACAGGTGAAGGAAGTCCAGAGTTCAGGTACTTGATGCTTCAGGAAGAGTGATGCCCATGCTGGTGTAGCAGAGCAACACTAAATGCAGCTTGTGTAGGGAACAGCCTGGCTGTGGGTGGTCCCAACTGACAAGTGCCCTGCCTAGGGCCACAGTCCTCCCATCCTGCAGCTCTGCCGTACCCAGGGTACAAGGTTGAGTTGATGTTTTGCTGTGGTGGATACTGGCCTGAACTGGCTACCAGGGAGAGCAGCTGCTGCTTTGGTGGATGATGCAGAAGCTGCTCATCTCATGTCCAGTTATATTCTATGGTTGAGTACTTTGGGGTTTTTATTGTGTATGAAAAAACCTGGAGACAAAGGATGGAAGGAAACTTTCCAGAACTTCACATTGTCTCCTAACCCCTTGACTATGGTAAGTGTATGTTGGAGTTCAGTGTTGGCTGTGTCCACTAGCTGTATTCCACAGGTGGTATGTTAGCCCTACAGTTTCCAGATTTCCTGCACATATCAACGAAAGCCTCAGATCTCCCTTCCACACTCCTTATTCTTCCCTCGGAAAAAATACTTTTGAGAATTTTCTGCTTATTCTTTGATGTTTCTTTCACTTAAGAAATATCTTGGTTTCAATGATGAATTTAAAATAAAGAAGAAAAATCATATTGATCTAAAATACAGATAAGGATATTAGGGTATGGTAGGCCCTTGGTGAGATTTGCTGATTGTTTTCATTCATTGATGATTAATGTAATTATATTATTTATATGCAGAAGGGAATGGCAATATTTACAAATATTTGTTTATAGACCTATAAACATGTCCTGTTATCCATATACAATTATTTAAATATTTTGGATATTTCCTGTTCAAAAAATCTGAATTTATAACTACAAGTGAATTGTAAGTATAAAGTATGTAAACTGAATTTCCATTGTATGCTAAAAAGTATTTGATGAGGCAAGTTGTCGTACCCTACACAGAATTATCAAGAGTTTTAATATTTCTAAATAGATATTTGGAAATGCAGAGAACTTTGAGGGGATCCTGGGGAGGCTGGTGATGAGCAGGGAGGAAGTCTAGCCTAAATGCCCCTGACGGATGACTTCTGGAACAGCACAACAGGGAACAAGGGAGAGGCTTGTCTTCCAGGATTAATGGGTTGGGATTGTGCTTCCTTTTCTTCGCTTCAGATTAAACTTAAAGTTTAATAGTGAAAACTAAAGTTTGACTCACAGTAGGAAAGCAAACCTCCCCTGAGCATACCGCCTTACATGGAGGTAGCAGAGCACAGAGCTGGAGGACACCAGGCCAGGAGCGCCACACAGAGCCCACTTCTTGGGAAGTAAAGTCATTTACCCCGGTGTCCCTTCTAACCACCAGACTGAGACAATTGGGAACAATTGGGCTTCTTAGCTTCTCTATTGTTTTAGGAGAGGCTAAGTGGCCAAGAAGCAAAATCAAGACATTTGTGAATGGTTCTCCTCCTCCTCCTCCTGCTGCTATTACCTATGATGATGATGATGATGATGATGATAATAATAATAATGTAACTTTGGTTGATGGCATTCCAACCCAGCTGAAGGCTTGTCCTACTGTTTCTTTGGACAGGGCCGCTAATGGGCAGGAATCGGGGTTCAACAACAATTCCATAGCCTCTGAAAGAAGAATCAGAAAACTCAGTGCAGCCAATGATTTTATTGATATTTAAACTGAAGATGGCTCCTTAATGCATAAAGCGCCTGATCCATTTGGCAAAATCTTCCCAGAAATACTCTTTAAGTGCCAGGGAGAATAAGGACAATTTTAAACAATTTCATATGTCAAAATGAGAGCTAGTTTTGACCTCCACAGAAGCATCAGGGTCCAATCTATGGCAAGGCACACATTGAGAATATAATTCTTTTGTTTGGAATAGATTATTCAAAATATTATTTCTGTCAAGTGTTTTACTTCAGACTTTCTAATTTACAGAATGAATGATAACAAGAGGTAAAAGGCTTTAGTGTTAGATATGATATTTGCAAATGAATCGGGCATTATCTGCAGCATGCCTCATTGAGTTCCGAACTGCATGTAGACGATAAGATTGAATAACTTTAAAGTACAAGCTTGTTTCCACTCGCGTTTGCAAAATGACCTATAATCTCATGAGTGGCAGTTGAGTTTTTTCTGTGGTCCACAAGTGAAATAGCAAAATTAAATATTTCAGTTATTTCTAATTCCATACCAAATTTCGTATGGCCTTTATTACAAAACTTTTTTCAAAGGTCAAATTAAGGTCAAATTTGTATTTTCTTCTCTATCTTTGCATTTTGATATCTTGTTTCACAAGACTTGCTTGAAAATTTCCAGTCAGCATCAAGAAAAATAATTGTTGAATGCCAATGATACACTCAGTGTTAATGAGTGTTAAAGAATAAAACATGATTTCTGTTTTTGGAGCGGATACTAAGCAGGCCTTACGCATGTCACAATAAGTCGCTCTTTCCTGCAATCTGACGGGTGTGGGAGGTGGGGTTTCTTATTTTGCTCCTGGATCCTATTCTGTCTCTGAGTAGGTCAGGCAGGAGCATCTGAGACATTATCATGCACCAATTCTCAAATCATAATTGAGGGAGTTGCTATATAAGTACCTCACTTGCTTCCTGAGGTGGATAATTAGGTGGCTTTTATTCATTATTCATAGTCACCCTGGTTTTCCTTAATTATTAATTTCTCCTTATCTACAGTGGCATACAGTTGGATCACTCACCTTTTATTGGCTTTTTCTGCTCCTCTTCTCACTTGTTCACTTCCAGACTGGTGCTCTCCTGCATCACCTCTCCCAAACTCCTCCTCCTGGAATCCTCATCTAAGGATCTTTCTTCAGGCCAGTGCAAATTAGGACCACCCCGTGGGTGGACTGAAAAGGAGACAACAGCCGCTCCTTGGGAGAAGATCCTCATTAACCTCTCACCTGTTCCTGGATCTTGTGAGTAGAGACGCTGTCTTTGCTTAGGACCATGACCTCAGCTGTGTTTATACTAAATATCCATAGACACCAGGGCTACTGTCTCTTGGAACCAGTGGAAAGTCTGATTACTGCTCAGCATGTTAGAGAGATTTCCCTGTAAGACAAGGGTTGGGCATGCCCAGTGTCCCTTAGAAAATATCTGGGTTCCAGAATTCAGGGTTCCTTTCCCAGTGTTGAGCTTACTGTTGCAGGCATTGCCTTGAAGAAATTGGGGCTTGGAATATAATCATGGGTGCTGATGCTCTGGCTACCCCCACCACTGAGTCTCATGTCTTCTGCCAACATCCATGAAACGGCAAGGAAAATGGTTAACTCGTAAATGGGTCAAGTGTCAGTTCCTTCTCAGTCTTGGCTAACTTAGGCAAGGAACAGCCTCAAAATGTGGTCCGTATCCTGCCAGGAATTGAAGAAGGCACTTTATAGATCTGAGTAGTGGGGGAGAATCTGGGAGGCATGGAAGAAATCAAGGCTAAAAGCATTTCATAAGAAGATATTTGAAGTAAGCTTTGGAGACGAGTCGATATGGCCAAGTTGATGACTGGTACCACTCATTGGAAGCACCTGAGGAAATACCAATGCATAGAACACTCGTGCCACAACAAAGTGAGAACAAAGCCCACCTAAGCAACCATTCTAGTCCAGATTATGAGGGACTCGGAGGCCTCATCAGAAACATGGGATTCCATGAACCTTTAACGGATGTCACCGTTCCATGGGGCATGGTGTACCCCTGTAATTCCATGGACCTGCTGTGTGGTATCCAAGAGCAATGTTAGGAAACAGGACACACATTATGACATGGGTGGAGTTGTGTGGCCATTTAGTAAGATAATCACCCTAACATTAATCAAAAAATCTTTGTTTTAGGTTGGAATAATAAAATTAACTAAACTATAATTTCATTTGAAAGCATTCTATATTGCTAATCCAATTTTATTTTTTATAATTCTTAGTGTTAAGTATTTTATTATTGATCTAGAAGAATTTTATCCATTATACTCACGTATAAAAAATGTTTTTGTACTTCTGTCACTTGTGCTTTTTTACATAGAAAATTATTTAAATGAGGTATTCATTCCTAAGGATCTAGAGGTATAATTAATTATCTTTTAATTCTTGAGGGAAAACCTCATATATTCCATGTTCTTTTCTCCTAAAGAAAATGGAAAGTTATTTTCAGACAGTATGTCTCAGAAAGAACATTCCAATATTTGCTTACATTATAAGGGAAAAGAAGTGTGTCACAAGTTCTCCACTGAATCATCCAATCTACAATAAGTATCAGGTACCATGGTGTGCAGAGAAACAAAGAATCTGGGGAGTGGAAACTTATATATGGACCTTATGTGGACCGGGAGCTATAGCTGTGCACTCTGCTGACATCCAGCCTGCTGCTGATTGTTTTTGTCAATAATATTTTATTGGTGCGCAATTGTTCACTTTGAGGAGGGTATGCTTCCTAAACACTGTAATGGTGGCATCAAGCAGTTGAGACACTACAAGGCCCTCAGACCTGGAAGCCAACTGTTTGGCCTTTATAGGAAACATTAACCTTAATAGAGAATGCTGGTTCAGGGTAGCAAACTATTCATGCCTCCCTGTGACCATACAATAGTTCATGAGATTATCAGATAAAAGTATTTCTTATGGTTTTAGGTATTCTTTAAAAATAGGAACCCAGTACACTTACAAAGGGAATTAAAGAAAAAGCAGGTAATGGGAATCCTAACTTCACAGTCCTGAGAAATTGTGAAGTCATTTCTTGGTAGTTCATACCTGGCTGCTTCCTATTAATTCAGTGGCAACAGTCCAAATGGACGCCTCTCTGTCACATTGTCTCCAACATCTGGCTCATTCTCAGGAGGGAGATAATAAAGCAATCAGCTATGCTCGGTCCACCATCCAGGAGCAGCAGGTAATTGGAAGCTTCTGATTTCACTGGAAAATATATAACTGTACATTGGATTGTTAGGAAATTTAAAATAAGCCTCCTTTCTATATTATCATTTTTACTCAGAATTTACATTTCAATTACCTTCACTTGGCTCCTTTCCAGCACAGAGAAGTCTACAACTTGTCAACCATCCCCATCAAGATATTTAAAAACCCCTGGGCTTATGCATCATTCTTGGTATTGCTGAATTTCAAGTTGAAGACAAAAGCCAAGTCGTGAAGAGCTGGCAGTCTGAGGACCTGTCCCCAACAGGTGCAGCTCTCAGAGGAAAACATTTTAGGCCTGGGTCCTGAGCACAAAGACTAGGTAACCACATGTTCTGTGGCTACACTTAGCCAAACAGTTTTCTCCCACTTTCCAAAATGCTTTCCTCCGGATCTCTTCTGCCCTCCATGCAGGACTCACCTGGCTCATTCACCGGGTCCAGCCAATAAATCCCCAGGGAGCAGGAGCATGATGACTGGCAGGGATAACAGATTAAGCCTGAATAAACCATGAAGGCTTTACTAAATGAATTAATAAGAGGAACCGGCAGAATCCTGAGGGGAAAGATAAATTCTGATGATGGAAGAGGTGATAAAACCTTTGGGTTATGGATCTGTGCAAAGAGTCAGCCTGTCTCCTGTACCATCTTAAGAAATAAAAACCACTGGGCATCAGAGACTTGGACGGAGGGCACTGGCAATAGAAAAGGAGCAAACACGTGAGAAACATGGACTTTGTCACTATTTCATCAGAATTTGTCCACAACTAATGCTGAAGAGTGACTTCAGCAATGTGCAAACACTTTGGATTTGAGCTGGCCAGAGCAGATGCATTAACAATGTGCTCTCTGGGAACTGAAATCACTATGTGGACTGCTTCTCTGAAGTTTCAGGCCCTGGTGTCTGAGTGGTGGCCTGCTGGTGTTACTCTTCCTGCAGGTGTACTATGCTGTACCTTATTTTAATAAAATGGTAACTTGGTCTTTTGTATTCATTTTATGTAAGAACCAGTCAGTGACGTGGCTGTTCCCAAAGATGTACGGTACCTAATAAGTAACGTGATAACTCTGGCACTGATTGATAGGCCTTGCACCAATTACCCTATCTTTATCTGGGTATATTGGGTCTAACAGCATTGATTCACCTGTGTTGTGCGAAATAAATATTGTTGGCTGTGAGAAATTACACTGTTGAGTTCAAGTTCAACATTTCCAAGGTTGACTTGGGCAAATCTTCATTCTGAAGAATTTGAAAATCCAACAGAATCATCACTTGAGTTAGTTTGTAATATATCTTTAACTATTTTAATACTCTAAATACTAGTAAATATCACTACAAACATACTTTATTGATTTCTTTTTTACAAAATTCTTAAAATTATGTACACCACCAGTAAACACCCTGATATTATCACAAAAGCATTGAACACATCTCGCTCTGATTTAGCCCCAGGTACTACCTAATACCTGCTTCCCTCAACTCCACTCCATCAGTCTTCCATTTACAGTTGTTTTGAAAAAAAAGTTTTTAACTTTGTCTTGTGGGTATATGTGACACCAGGACCCACTGTGCCACATCCATGCCTGAACAGATAAGAATTTATTCTACTACTCTTTTCCCATCTTCCCTTCCTCCTCCTCAGTCCCCTCTGTTTACTGATCTATCCTCTATTTTGATGGAATTCATGCTCCCTTTTTCTTTTTGTTTCTATTCTCCCACCCCTACACACATTATTCTGAATTAGCTTTGCATATCAGAAAAAAACATTTGACCTTTGATTTTGAGGACTGGCTTATTTTACTTAGCATGATGGTCTCTGGATCCATGAATTTACCAGCATATGCCATAATTTCATTCTTTATGACTGAGTAATATTCCAGTGTGCATACATACGTTTTCTTTATCTATTCATCTGTTGAAGGGCATCCAGGTTGGTTTCATTGCTTAGCTATTGTGAATTGAGCTGCTCTAAACATTGATGTGGTTGCATCACTGTAGTACGCTGATTTTTAAGTCCTTTGGATACATACTGAGAAGTAGGATAGCTGAATAATGTGGTGGTACCATTCCTTGTTTTTTGAGGAATCTCAATACTGCTTTCCAGAGTGGTTGCACTAATGTTAGTTCCACCAAAAATGAATGAGTGAACCTTATCTTGCCACACTCTCACCAACATTTATTGTTAATTTTATTCTTGAAAATTGCCATTCTGACTGGAGTGAGATGAAATTTTAATGTACTTTTGATTTGCTTTTCCCTAATTGTTAAATATTGAGTGTCTTTTAATATATTTGACCATTTGTATTTCTTTTTAAATTTTTTAAAAATTTGTTTTAATTAGTTATATATGATAGTAGAATGCGTTTATGCACTTTGATATACATAGATGGGATACAATTTCTAATTTTTCTGAGTGTACATGTTGCAGAATCATACTGGTCATATATTCACACATATACCTACAGTAATGATGTCTGTTTCATTCTTTCCTATCTCCACATCCCCTCATTTCACTTTACCTAATCTAAGGTAATGCTGTTCTTCCCTAGTGCCTCCCGCCTTATTGTGAATTAGCATCCGCATGTTAGAGAAAACATTTGGCCTTTGATTTTGTGGTATTGGCTTATTTCACTTAGCATGATATTCTTCAACTCCGACCACTCCTTGGTTTATACTCAAAGGACTTAAACTCAGCATACAAGAGTGATGCAGCCACATCAATGTTTATAGCAGCTCAGTTCACAATAGCTAGATTATGAAACCAACCTAGGTGTCCCTCAGTAGATGAATGGATAAAGAAAATGTAGTATGTACCCAATGGACTATTACTCAGCTTTAAATAAAAGTGAAATTATGGCATTTGCCAGTAAATGGTTGTATTTTCTTCTTTTGATAAGTGTTTAGTTCTTTTACCAATATATTGATTGTGCTGGGAAAAATAGAAATCTATATGTAACAAGATCAAATTAGACACCTATCTCTTCACCCTTCACAAAAGTCAGTTCAAAGTGTATAAAAGACTTAGAAGAAAATGCAGCCTCAACTCGCCAACATGTCAGCACAAGAACCAACTTCCTACTCATCTCTAGCAGTTAGAGAAATGCAAATCAAACCCACTCTTAAGATTTCATCTCAGTCCAGTCAGAATGGCAGCTATTATGAAGACAACAATAAATGTTGGTGAGGATGTGGGGAAAAGGGGGTACACATACATTGCTGATGGTACTACAAATTGGTGCAGCCAATATGGAAAGCAGTATGGAGATTCCTTGGGAATCTGGGAATGGAACCACCATTTAACCCAGCTCTCCCTCTCTTCGGACTATAACCAAAGGACTTTAAAACAGCATACTACAGGGACACAGCCACATCAATGTTTGTAGCAGCACAATTCACAATAGCTACACTGTGGAACCAACCTAGATGCCCTTCAGTGGATGAATGGTTAAAAAAAAAAAGGGCATTTATACACGATGGAATTTTACTCAGCAATAAAAGGATAAAATCATGGCATTTTCAGGTAAATGGATGGTGCTGGAAAATATAATGCTAAGTGAAGTTAGGCAATCCCAAAAAAACAAATGACGAATGTTTTCTCTGATATAAGGAGGCTGACTCATAGTGGGGTGGGGAGGGGGAGCATAGGAGGATTAGATGAATTATAGATAGGGAAGAGGGGTGGGAGGGAAGGGGAGCAGGGAGGGGATTAGCAAGGATGGTGGAATGTGATGGAGATCATTATCCAAAGTACATGTATGAAGACTCTAATTGGGTGTCAACATACTTCATATACAGAGCTATGAAAAATTGTGGTATATGTGTATTAAGAAATGTAATGAATTCTGCTGTCACTGGCTTATTGATTTTAAAAATCAATTAAAAAAAAAACAAAAAAAATTCAGTTGGAACAGCATCAAATGAAAAAAATTCTGCACAGCAAAGGAAAAACAAAGCATGAAGAGAACCTACAGAATGGGAGAAGATCTTTGCCACCTGCTTCTCAGATATGGCAATAATATTCAGGATATACAAAGAACACAAGCTTAACACCAAGCCAGGTGTGGTGGCACATGCCTATAATCCCAGTGACTCAGGAGGCTGAGGCCAGAGAATCTCCAATTCAAAGCTGGCCTCCACAAAAACAATGCGTTTAGCAACTCGGTGAGATCCTGTCTCGAAATAAAATACAAAAGAGGGCTGGGGATGTGGCTCAGTGGTCCAGTGTCCCTGAGTTCAATCCCTGGTACCAAAAACCAAAAACACCCAAAAAAAAAAACACACACACACACACAAAAAAACAAAAAACACACACCAAAAAAAAAATACTTTTATCAATTTCTGAGGTATTAGAGGCAGAACCTGAAAAGATGTTCCTAGGAAAGACCAAGAGAATACTCAGCCTATAATGACACATGCTAAGTTTAAGCAAATAGAATTTGCTTTCGTTAGCTTTTAGTCTCCGAGATTTGGGTTGATAGGTTATGATGATTTATAACAAACGAAGGATTATCAGAGGCTGGATTCTTGCCCCTTGACCAAAGTCCACGTGTCCATCTGACATGTCCTGATGGATGTGTTAGTCCATTTTCTGCTCTATAAGAAATGCCTGAGGTTGGATACTTCAAAAAGAAAAGGGTTTACATAGCACACAGTTTTGGAAGCTGAAAGTTTGACTCTGGCGAGGGTTTTGTGGCAGATGGCATCACAGTGGCAGGAGTTGAGATGAGAGTGACAGCCTGGTAAGACAGGAGTCCTTGGAGATTCAGTGGTCAGACCAGCTCTCTTATGGCCACCTACTCTCAAAAGAACTGACTGACTTCATGGGACCAGAACGAATCCCTTCTCAGGGCAGGATACTAAATGACCTAACCACCTCCCCTGAAGATCCTCCTCTTAAAGGGCTCCACTTCTCAGTACTGCCCCACAGAGGACAAAGGTTCAACACAGGAACTTCAGGGGACAAACCATAGTGCCTGATTTTTGTGTTCAGTAAGTTCTTAGGCACTCAGTTACCCTGAATCCTTTTGTGAACTCTAGTTGATCTGATCTCCCCCTTGAATTTTGGTCTTTCCCCAAATTGCATGCTTTCATTTTCTATTTGTACTATGAAATATTTTTAATTTGTGCTGAAAATGATTTATAAAATCACTTATGCAATTGTAGACATTTGGATTTGATTGCCTCAAAATGCAAGGTCTCTACTAGTCAATATTCATTTAGTGGTTTTCATGAGCCTTTCAGTTTAGAGAGTTTGCATAATCCTGCTTCCTCAAGTCCTCTGGTCTCCTCGTGAGGGGTGTGATATTTCCTCCAGTTGGGAGATTCTAGCACACACCCAAAGTCACATGAGCATTGGGTGGCAGAGCATTCTGGGGCTCTGCATGTCTCTGCCTCATTCATGTACTCCCTGAGTCAGAAAAGGAGGACTGACCCTTCTATGTTTAACTGATCACCAGGGGATTTTATCTTCCGTATCCCAAGGGTGTCTCGTATTTTCTTCCACCTCCAGTTCTGCTTGTCAGCACTCCATCCAGTCTGCTCATCTCTCTCTTCTAGGCTCAGTCTTACTGGTGTCCTGGACCCTGTCCCAGCCTGTCCAGCTGAGCCTTCTTACTCATAGCAAAACAGTCCTATTAAAACATCCTCATCACACACATTTCCCATGGCTCACCATCATCTACAGGCAAATCTTTCAAAGGTTCTTTTTTTTTAGATTAATTTTCAAAAATACACATATTTATAGGGTATAGTGTAATTTTTGGATTTATGTAGACATAGTCTAATTACACTCATTTCATGATTATACAATCTGTCACCTCAAACATTCCTCATTGCTGTGATAAGCACTTTGCAACCCACTTCACTAGCTCGGTTGCTGTATTGTCGTATACACTGTATCGACATATACATATATACAGTGTATGTCGTATACTGTATCAATGACTGTAGAACCCTACTGTTCAACGGAGTACCTGTCCTCCTCCTCCCCATCTCACCGCTGCTCTGAACCTATGGACTGTGCATTTATGTCCTCCTTTGCTGTCCAGCTGCTGGTAACCACCTTTCTATTTTCCACTTCTGTGAAGTCTTCTTTGGATTCCATGTAGAGATGAGATCATGAGATATTTGTCTCCCTCTTCCTGGCTTATTTCACATAACATAGTGTCTTCTAGGATCGTCCGTGTCACAAATGACAATATTCCTTTTTATGACTGAAGAGTACCCCACTGTACATATTACCACCTGTTTTAAATCCATTCATTCACGGATGGGCACTTACATATATGAAAACATGCTCCTAACCTTGAGTCATCAGAGAAATGCAAGATAAAACCACAGTGAGATATCTCCTCACTACTGTTAGGTTGGTTATTATCTAAAAGATGAAAAGCAAGTATTGGTGAGGACATGGATAAATGGGAAGACTTATATAAAGTTGGTGGGGTTGTAAATCAGCACAGTATGGATTTTTCTCAAAATGCTAAATATGGGGTAAATTCTGACCTATCATTTTTGGCATCAGCACCAGACTCTGCAAGTTTATCACTGCCCGGGAGGAGGAACCACATGTTTTGGGGGCATTAGCTACTGAGATGTCCAGATTCACCTCTGCTTGACCTTGCACTCTGGTCTGACCGTACAGAGTGGAGCTGGGGTTTCCACCTGCTCCCTCCTGACTCTGTATTTTCTCCTACTTGTAATCCCCGCTTACTGCCCCTCTGGTCCCATACACACCAACTGCTACACCTGTCTGTGAAGTGGTCGTCATCTTACCCACCAAGTCTCAGGGCAGACATTCCCTCTTCTATGAAGCCCTTTCTGGGTCCTCAACAAATGCAGGTGTTCCTTCTCTGTTACCTCTGTTCAGGATTTACCACATTTGGAAACCCTTCTGTGGTGAACTAACACTTCCTCTCCATTTCTCATCTGTCAGGGACGCTCCTTGGTTTAGAGACAGGGCATCACTGTTTGGCCCAGGCTGTTTTTGAACTCCTGGGCTCGGCCTCCTGAGCTGCTGGGTCTGTAGGTGAGCACCACCGTGCCCCACTTATGTCCCCTGTTTCTAGGAAGCTGGATCCACTCACTGTCTACCAGGTTTGCATCACGACAGAAATCGGTATCTCTCACGGAGTGGCCACTTGAGAAGCAGATTTCGGATGAATACATGGAGGGATGACAAGCTCTCCTGGTTTTGGGGCAGGAGATTCTAGGTGTCTTCCTGTATCTTAAATAATTGCTTAATTCTTAATTCAGGTCTTAATTCTCATTCCAACAATTTCTGTGACTTTTCTAAGAAGTGTCTGCATGTGTGTGTGTGAGTGTGTGAGACAGAGCACACAAATACCTGTGTGCAGAAAGTACTGTAATTTCCTGAGGAAATAACTAACACTATAATGAAACATAAGTGTAGCAATTTTATGTAGGGCAGAAGGCAATTTGGAAGCTTTCAATGATACATTGCTAATAAAAGGCACTATGATCATTTCCACAAGATGAGGAGACTTTCTCTCTAGGCCTTTATACTTTGACCTAAGGGTTCACCACATCTGATAAAAGGCGATAAAAGAGCAGACTTTGAAATATTTCCAGCTCATGGACTTTAGGAGATGAATAGTGGGCAAGCTTGGAACAGGAGGTTAATTGCTCAAACACAAAGCATCCTGGGGGAAAATTTTGCTCAGAGGTGTGATCTTGTAACCCCTGGATGCTAAAATCCCAGTTCTTGTCATCAGATATTCTAATTACATGCTCTGTGCAAGAACTCCTTTATCATGAAGAATGTGAAATCCTCTAATTAGCTAGAATTTACAAAGCAAACAGAAAAGGGAGGTGTCAAAGGTCAACACAAATAAAAGCAAGGCTATCCCAAGCCCAGGATGAAAAGAAGGCAGGAATGGGAGGGTCAGTGTCTTCACGAAGAAGAGCTAATTAGCAAAGTCCAATCTTTAAAATAATGAAGACAGCAATTAGACAATGAGCAGGGCCTCCTGACTGCGACACAGAAAGCAGGACTTTCTGTCACCACACTTAAACTCTTACATGATAAAGCAAAACTATTGCACTTTCATCGACAAACATCATTTTTGTCTTAAAATTGGCTGATTTAAAGCATATACATATTGCTTGCTTGGAGGGTGTGTAACATGGGACAGTAGACAGGATCTACAGGGGTTTATGTCACAGAAAACTGTCTCATCTCATCTAAAGTGCCTTAAACTGTCAGGCAGAATTCCTGTTCCTTCCTTTCCCATCCCCATCCTCCTTCCCTTTCAAAGTGGGCATGGGCTGAGCCTCACACCAGGGCCAACTCCTTCTCCTGCCTCTGCCGGAGGTTGCTTAAGGAGGAAGCAGGAAAAGTCCAAGCCTGTGCGACAGCTTTGTCACTAGACTTCTCTCCAAATTCCCTCTCGCTCTCTGACAGTGTCCATGAGGATCCTCCCATCTCTGCTTCCCCCAAGACCCTTAAGTGTCCCAACCCTCCTCAGCACAGCTCGGCCGTCTTGGGGTCTTGGCAGGCCACCCTGGTCTCCAGCGAGGTCCTCCCCATGGCCTGCCCTGTCCCGCCTGCTCCCTGCTCTTGGGCCTCTTATCTGTCTCCAGTCTCCTGAAGGCTCAGACCCCTCCCACTAGTCCATTCTTGTTAAAGCAAGAGTGTGCCCCTGGCTTCCCCAGATCCCCCAGAGGCCCAGCTCCCCAGGCCTCGGGTCCATAACCCTGAGGGTCCCTTAGCCCAGGAGCAGCTTCCTGCAGGCGGCCTCCTCCCTGTTCCTTCCCTGTCTGACCCTTGTGCTTCCTCCACCCGGTGCCTGAGCATTCACCCGCCACCTCACAGGCACTGACAGCCTCCGGCGACTCTCCGACTCTCCCCCCTGCTTTACTTCTGTGTATTCACCCCCCCACCCCCCCACCCCAAACACCTTTCTGTAAGAGCAGGAACGTTGTGTCCCTGGTAATTAGTACAGACACAGGACGAGTTTGGGCGAATGAAGACACTGAAAAAGTATGTTCCCGTTTTCTGGCCACTTTGTGCTGAAGATTAATTTTCACTCTCCAAGGACTAATTTTTCTGGGTTTTCGTAATCCATGAAAGTCACAGCTCTCTTGCACCTAGAACAAGCGTGGTTTCATTTCTTGCAGGAATCGCTGCCCATCTGTACTCTTATCAGTGTGCCTCATTTCTGTCTTTTATTGGGTTTATTTAGAAAGTCTGGTCTTAAAAAGATTATCAGTACATTGGGATTAGTATCAACCATGTCTTTGACTTTTCTATTCATCTATTTTTTGATTACTGCTACCCTAGACCTCCATTCCTACTGTATCTGATACTATTTTATTTAAGCATTTTTATTGTTTTTTGTTATACATGACGGTAGAGTGTATTTTGACTTATTATACATACATGGAGCACAACTTCCCATTCTTGTGGTTGTGCATGATGTGGAGTTTCACTGGTCATGCATTCATGTATGAACACAGGAAAGTTATTTCTTATTCATTCAACTGTCTTTTCTATTCCCTTCTCCCCTCCCTTCTCTTTATATCACTTTGTCCAATCCAGTGAACTTCTATTCTTCCCTTCCCATTCCCCTTATTGTCTATTAGAATCCATATGTCAGAGAACATTTGGTCTTTGTTTTTTGGGGATTGGCTTATTTAACTTACCATGATACTCTCCAGTTCCATCCATTTACTGGCAAATGCTATAATTTCATTTCTTATTTATGGCTGAGTAATATTCCAGAGTGTAAATATACCACATGGTCTTTATCTGTTCATCTGAAGGGCATCTAATTTTGTTTCATAGCTTAGCTATTATGAATTGAGCTGCCATAAACATCAATGTGACTGCATCATTGTGATATGCTGATTTTATGTCCTTTGGGTATATACCGAGAAATGGGATAATGGGGTCAATTGTTGGTACCATTCCAAGATTCTGAGGAATCTCCATACTCCTTTTCAGAGTGGTTGCTCCAATTTGCTGCCCTCCACCCCCACTAATGTATGAGTTCTTCCTTTCCTATTCTTATCCCTTAAATTTTTTCAGTCTTTAATTTTAATTTTTCCAGGCTTTAATTTTAATTTTTTCAGTCTAATTGCTTTGGCTAGAGTTTCAAGAACTATGTTGGACAGGAGTGTTGAAAGTGCATCCTTATCTTGTTCCAATTTTTAGAGGGAATGTTTTTAATTTTTCTGCATTCAGAATGATGTGGCCTTGGGTTTAGCATAGATAGTATTTAAACGGTTGAGGTATGTTTATACCACCCCTAGTTTTTATAGTGTTTTTAACATGAATGAATGCTGTATATTATTAAATGCTTTTTCTTCATCTATTGAGATAATCATGTGATTCTTGTCTTTAAGTCTATTAATGGATGAATTATTTTTATTGATTGCCATATGTTGGATCAACCTTGTATCCCTGGGATGAGCCCCACTTGGTCATGGTGCACTATCTTTCTAATATGTCCTTTTATGTGATTTGCAGCATTTTGTTCAGAATTTCTGCACTGTGCTTATCAGAGATATTGGTCTGAAGTTTTCTTTCCTTGATGTGTCTTTGTCTTGGTTTGGTATCAGGGTGATACTAGCCTCATAGAATGAGTTTGGAGGTGATTCTTCCTTTTTATCTGATGGAATAATTTGAGACTTGGTGGTAGTTTTTTAAAGGTCTAGTAGAACTCGGCCAAGAATCTTTCTGTTCTTAGTTTGTAGGCGTTTGATGACATCTTCCATTTCATTGCTTGAAATTGGTCTGTTTAAATTGTCTATGTCCTCCTGACTCAATTTGTGTAGGTCATACATCTGTAGACATTTCTTGATGTCTTCAAGATTTTCTAATTTACTAGAGTATAAATTTTCAAAATAGTTGATTATCTGTTGTATTTCACTAGTGTTTTTAGTTATATTTTCTTTTTCATCGTGGATTTTAGTGAGTTTTCTCTTTGTTAGCTTGGCTAAGGGTTTATCAATTTTATTTATTTTTTTTTGAAAGAAACCAACTTTGTTTCTTCAATTTTTGGATTGTTTTCTTGTTTGTTTTTAATTTTGTTGATTTCAGCTCTGATTTAATTTCCTATTTTTTGCTGCTTTTGGTCTTAGTTTCTTGTTTTTCTATGGATTTGACATGTAACGTTAGGTTATTTATTTAGTGACTTTCTATTATTTCAATGAATGAGTTGCAGTGCCAAGAAGACGGTTGATTTCACTGTTTTATAGGTCCCAGAGATTTTGATACACTGTAGAACTTTTCTCATTTATCACTAAGTATTTTTTTTATTTTATTCCTGATTTCTTCTGATATCCATCAGTCATTCAAGAGCATATTATCTAGTCTCCAGGTGTTAGAGTAGCTTCTATTTTTTACTGATCATTGATTTCTAATTTCAATCCATTATGATCATATAGAGTGCAAGGTGATATCTCTGTTTTTTGTATTTACTGAGAGTTGCTTTGTGGCCTATGTTTCATTTTAGAAAAGGATCCATGTGCTGCTGAGAAGAAAGCATATTCATGCATTGATGGATGAAATATTCTATAGGTGTCTATTAAGTCCAAATTATTATATTTTTTAGTTCTATAGCATCTTTATTTAGTTTTGTTTGGAAGACCTATCCAGTGATGAAAGAGGTATGTTAAGTCGCCCAGTGTTATTGTGTTGTGGTCTATTTGATTCTTGAAGTTGAGAAGGGTTTGTTTGAGGAACTTAGATGCTCCATTGTTTGGGGCATAAATATTTATGATTATTATGTCTTTTTCATGTATAATTCCATTAAGCAGAATGAAACGGCCCTCTTTGTCTATGATTAACTTTGGCTTGAAATCCACTTTATCTGATACAAGGATGGAAACCCCTGTTTGTTTACAACATCCAAGTAAATAATATTTTTTCTCATCTTTTTACCTTCATTCTGTGGATGTCTTTGCCTATAAGGTGAGTCTCTTGGAGACAGCATATTGTTGGGTCTTGTTCTTTAATCCAATCTGCCAGTCTATGTCTTTTGATTGACGAATTAAGGCCATTTACATTTAATGTTGTTATTGAGAAATGATTTTAATTCCCTGTCATTTTGATTTATTTCTGTTCTTTAATTTGAATTAGTTTCTCCTTTGATTGGCTATTATTCTAGTGTAGTTCCTCCTTTGCTGGTTTTCACTTTTAGTTTTCATTCTTCAGAAAATATCTTATTGAGAATGTTTTGAAGTTTAGGCTTTCTAGTTGTGAATACTTTTAACTTTTATTTATCATGGAAGGTTTTTATTTAATCATCAATTATGAAGATTAATTTTGTTGGGTATAGTATTCTTGGCTGGCATTAATTTACTTTCAGGCCTTGATATACATTATTCTAAGATCTCCTAGTTTTAGGAGTCTGGGTTGAGAAACCTGCTGAGATCCAAATTGGTTTTCCTACAAGTGTAACATGTTGCTTTTCACTGACAGACTTTAAAATTCTATCTTTATTCTATTAGGTGGGGGTGTGGCTCAGTGGTACAGTGCTTGCCTAGCACATGCAAGGCCCTGGGTTCTATCCTCAGCACCACATACAAATAAATAAATAAACAAATAAATAAACAAATAAATAAATAAATAAATTTATTGTGTCAACTACAACTAAAAATTATTTTTAAAAAAGTATTATTCTGTTAGGCATTTTCATAATAGTGTTCCTTGATGTGTGTCTGTTTGTATATTTGGAGTCCTGTAAGCCTCCTTTATTTGGTTTTCCATTTCATTCTTTAGGTTTGAAAATTTTTCTATTTCATTGAAAAAATTGTGCATTCCTTCGGTTTGTATCCTCGAGCTTTAGTATTTCCCAATAAATCTTAAATTTGATCTTTTCAGGTTATTCCATATTTCTTGGAATTTCTTTTCATGGTATCTTAACATCTTTGCTCCATGGTCAACTTTATTTTTAAGATTGTATATTCTGTCTTCATTGCCTTAAACTCTGTATTCAAAGTGTTCTCATTTGTTGATGATTCTTTCTATCAAATTTTTAATTTGGTTTATTGATTGCTTCATTTTGATGCTGCGTGATTTTTTTTCAGAATCTCTTTATTGAAGTGATCGTTCACCTCCTTTATTTTCTTTTTCTCATTCCCTCCTTATATCATCCTTACCTCACAGATAAATTTTACTAGGTACATTCTAAACTCCTGACTTTTTTTTCCTGCGGTGTTAATAGATTCTGTTATTGAAAGATCTTGGTTTGTTTGTGTGTCTACCATGGAACAGTATGGATCTGAGGCAGTAATATTTCTACCCTGTGGTGTAGTGTCCCTGAAGCTTTCCAGTACCTCACCATTTAAGGGAGACAAATAACAATAGCCAATGAAAACAGTGTATGACATTAAATCAAAATGTTCCTGCTACAATGTCTACAATGTTAAGTATCACAATAATCAGAAATGATATGATTAGTTATCGGCTACAATAAAAACAGTAAGTTCGCAAACACATTTAAAATTTCAAATGGTGGCTAGTGAGATAGCAGAAGTCATGTAAGATGTGATGATTTTGAGGGAGTAAGAGAGGAGGAATTAAGCTATTAAAGAATGAAAGAGGGAACAATAGAGATTGGCTTTCAGCAGAGGAAAAGAGAATCAAGGGAAACATAAGGGAGAGAAAAAGTATATGTAAAATAAAAATTTAAAAAACTAAAAAAGAAATAATAAAAGAATACAAAACTAAAATGTACTAATTAAATATCCTTCTCCTGAAAATATTAATTCATGAAAAATAACTGGCTTTAAAAAATGCTAGAGTGGAGGAAAAAACCCAAAATATTTATATGTATAAATGTCTATGAACCCTTAAGGTCACATTAAACAGAAATAATAAAAAAAAGGGGAAAATTATTACCATGAAGTTTAAACAATTGTGTGTGTTTGGGTTTAAATTTTCTCAGCTTCTCTTTTTAGCAGTTAGGTGGTGTCCTTTGGAGTTGACGCTTGCTCCACTCTCAGGGCAGGGTTGATGGAGAGAGAGGTAACCCCCTTGGCAGAACCCCTGGAGGTGGGGTTCAGGCTTAGGTGAGCAGCAGACTCTTAGCTAAATGCCAGTTGGTCCGGAGATTCTGACTCAGTGCCCCTCCAGGGCCCATCAATTGCCAATTCACGCCGGAACAGTGCACCCCAGGGATTACCCCTGGATTCCACTTGTGTAGTGGAGGAGCCAGTTCTCGGGACACTCCGTCTCCTGCAGACCCCATTTTCCCTGGTCTCAAGTTGTCTGCACACTCCATCTCTCCCACCCCTGCCTTTTCAAATTCCCAGCCAGACCTGTCTCTCCAGCTGATCCAGCAGGCAACTGGGTTGGAGGGGGTGGGTGGAAGTTAGATGGGTTTCAGTGACCATTTGTCCTCTGTGTCAACCTCTCCTCATGTTTGATTTTTCTCTGGGTCACTTAGCCACACCCTAAGTCATGCAGTGTGGGTTTGCAGGCCTGTATTTTGGGCCACACTAGGGTTTGCCAGGAATCGGCTCTCTCAGCTGTAGGCCCCTGGCGGATACAGCATGGTGTCATCTTCTGTCCTCCACATGTGGCCAGGAGAGAGGGGGACTTCTTTCCCATGCAATGACATTGTACAGTGTGCCTTTTAGTTTAGTTGGGCAGTGACTTCCATCTCTAAATTCTTCATACCCAGATATGCCTCAGGCCTCCTACAAATGTGGGTTCCTTTAATTCCCTTGTCCCTCTACTTTGCTCATAAAGGTAGCATTCTGGCTAGTGCCTCCTGGCTATAGCAGCAAATATTGTGCCGGGATTTCTTATATTTTTTGTCCAACCTCCTGAGTCTTTAGTCTGTTTTGAATGTCCAGTATGCTTTAAATTCCAGTAAAGCCCCACCCCCTTGGTTCAGCCACTTTACTGAGAAGCTACCTGTCTGCTTTCACACCATGGAGCAGCTAGGAAAGTGACCTCTCTATTTGGCCATCTTGAAAACCTCCTTATCTGATTTTAATTAAACATTTATGCAATTCCATCTCATCTCCTATCTTGTATATTAATTATGTGTATCTTTTAAAACTACTTCTAATTATTGTCAGATTTTATAGCTTCCATTTAACATTCAGCATCCCAGAGAAGACTGGTGATACTGATAAGAGTAGTCTGTGGGTGGGGGAGAGCAGCCTGGCCTCGGGGATGAGGAAAGGATGTTGGATAGAGGAGATGGCAGTTCAGTAGGAGCAGTGATTCCAAAAAGAGCCAAAACCAGTAGCTGGAGGAGCCTGTGGTACCAAGAGAAGGAGTCTTCAGAGAGTGCAGCTGTCATACCCTGTCTACAGGATGATAAAAATCACCAGTACATCAACTGATAATCCTGGAATGAGTACTGTAGAATCCATGCGCTTGAGAAGATGACCGGTGGGGACAGGGCCATGTGAAGGGTTGGCCTGACAGGAGCCCAGGTAATTGGTACGTGATGGCAAGGGGGTGACTGTGTTTGAGCATCTGTGACTGTGGATACAGGTGTGTTAGGTCAATCTGCTGTTAAAATGTAATAAAAACAATAGAAACCTTCAAGTTAAAAAATGATGTCCTTATAAAAGTTAATAAAAATTTACTATCATTAATAGTAGAAATGACAGTTCTCTAATATCAGGAGTAAGAAGAAATATTGCTTAGTCCTTAAAAGAAGGTACAGAGATTAAGTTTTTTCTTATATAAAATGTATCAAAATTGACTCGAAAATTTATATGAAATTTGGATGCATATTTATGCATTTGTATACCTTTATAAAAAACTCCGAAGAACAACACAATAAAATTTGTCCTAACAGATACCAATTTATTAAATAATGATATTGATTTAAATAGTGCATTACTAGTGAAGGTAAAGATAAATAGTTTAGGGAAAAAAACCCAGAGATTTATATAGGTACTTATGTGTCAGAGTGGTAATAAAAAATGATACAAAGGGATAAACTGTTCAATAAATGTTGTTGGAACAACTGGTTGTTCATATTGAGGAAATAGACACAGCTTTTTTTTATGTACAAAATTAACTGCTGCATGTTAAATGTTTATAGAAAAACTTTATTATGGAGAAAATATGAAATAACAAAAGGAAGAGAAAGTTATGACTACATTAAAATAATAAAAAATATAAGCTATACAAATATATGAATATATATTATACTATATATATAATGTATTTTTGACCAAAGAGATCTGATCTATATAAATTATGATAAAAAAGTAAAACTATAAAATTCAGGTAAAAATTATTAGCTCCTATTTTTGTCTTATTTATGAGAAACAAACCCAAAGGTTTAAAGTAATAATCTGCAGAAAAGGAATCCCCAATTATGTATGTTTATGTTTAAGAGGCAGCGAGAGAGAGAAGGTGCTTGACATCACTAGTGATCAGGTAAATGTGAATTATGGCATTAACCCAGTGTCACTTGATCGACATCTCATTGGTGATGACAGGTATCAGAGCAGCTCTTCCACTGCAGGAGGACAGGGAACTCTGTGGAGACGTGGAAGCTTTCTCCCGTTACCCCTCAGAAATTGCACTATCAGGAATAGACAAGTTAGATGTGCACCTGATGTTAATTGAATCCTTGTTTGTTCATGAAAAGTAAAACAAACAACTTACATGCCAATCAACAAGAAAATTAATAAATTACATTAACTTTGTACATAAAATAGCTATTTATTCCTTGATGAAACTAGACAAAATACAACCACTTGTGTGATGATAACTAAATAAAAAATGATCATTCATAAAAGAATATGTAAAAAGATTTAGTGCTACAAAATTTTGTTTAGAAATATGAAAATATTGGTGGCTATGTACATATGTAGCCAAATTATTTTTTAGTTGTGTTACTGGTATTAATAATTATCAAATGCACATTAGACTCCTGAGAAAAAAAATGAAAATGAGATTTAAAAATTTCTAGGTTTTTTCCTATGGTATTTTATTTCTTAAGTTATAAAATCTGTTTTCTATAATCTTTTTTGAATACCTGAACTATATAATGTGTTTATTGTTTTACTTTTGTACTTCATTAAGAGCTGAGAAGAAAGAGCAGGAAGAAATTAGATTTTAATGACACTACTATGTCTACATTTATGTGGCATGGTGTGTTTAATAAATGTATAAATATGTGAAAAGTTTAATGATATTAGTTTTTCCATTGAATATCATGACTATGACAATACTAAAACTGACAATCTATACTATTTGTTTTTTTTAAATCTACTTAGCTTCTTTACTGTAATGCTATGCAAGCATACTTATTTCTACAAATAGCTTTTATAGATGTTTTCTTTGTATACAAACTAACTTATGCTGAAATTGATAGTGAATGGAAAGCTGAAATGGCATAAAACATGGGCTTTTTAGAAATAACTGTATTGTTCAGGATTCTGTGTGACACAACCTCTATCATGATTGTTTCACAATCGTATAAAGAATGTCTGACCACTGGTACGTCTCTTAGTTGGATGAGGTAGCGCTAAGTCTTTTCAGATGAGCAGATAATGCACTTATTTTTATAAATGATGTCTAATATCTCACACAGAATCTGGCCCTTGGTAAGATCTCAACAGAGATTCATTGAGTGAAAAAACCCAAATAAAGTGAAGTTTAAAAATCACAAAAATTCCACTGTAATAATCAAGTGTAATGATAAACCCATCATACAGCTCTTTATAGTTTCCATATTTTCAAACGTACATTTAGTATACAGTAGTACAAAAATGAGACATAGGGCTAGCATCCCACAAGAAGAGACATAGTACACCCAGGGAAGTGACTTCCCGCCTTGGACACCAGCCACAGGCACAGTAGAAATTTGTATCCAGGCTTCGATTTCTGACCAGTAGCCATATCTTCTCAAAACTATACTATTAATTTTGGAGCTGAAAAGAATCATGGAGACTACTTGTTCCAACCATTTTGCTGGCAAATAAGAGATGTGGCAGAGAGATTAATCCCTCAAGGTTGTCCAGCTAGAGAATGGTTGGTTCATAGTTCCTGGGCTACTTTGTCATTTCAATTCTCCAAAAATACTACATTTTTTGGTATCTGTAGTAAACTATTCAGGGATATATAACAAATATGTCGCTTATATACTTTGAATAATTTTTTATTGTATACATAATGAAGTTGTAGATTTTTCTAATAAATCTGAAATAATCACATTAATATTTAAATCAATTCATAATAAAAATGTACAAATAAATTACGTCAAATGTGAACTCGGAGGAGGCAATTCAAAAACAAAATATATGAACTTAGGATTAGGAAAATTTGGCATTCATGTGAAGTTATGACCCCTGCAAGGGGTCATATTAATTTGACCTCAGGGTCAAATTAATGTGTCTCTAATGTGTAAACCTAATATTCTAATGACTTAATTCTTTTTGAATGCATATGACATCAATGCCTATCTGGGGGTTCTACTACTATGTTGTTCGTAGTAATAATAATAATGATAGTGAAAATACTATTGATATTTGGCAACACTTTATAATTGTTAGAACAAAATTCACTCTTTAAAGTGACCCTGTGTAGGAGCTATTTTTTTTCCAGTTGAAGAAATTAAATCCAAATATTACTCATCAAACTTTGGACCTGGTTCTACAAACCACTCTAATGGCTTGTAACTGTGCCCAAAGATGTGATTTCCTTGCATCAATTCCTAACTTTATATCTGTAGGTGAGCAAAACCAAGAATATGAGTTGATGGTGAAGCCCAAGTTAGCAGAAGACACTTACACAATATCTGCCAGGTCCCAAGCTAAGGACTTTACATTAATCCCTTTGTGTATTCATCACAGCAACTTAAACAGTTAGCAACCTTCCTTATCCCAAGGGGTACAGCACCTGAGTCTCAGTGAGGCCATTCCTTACCAATGCTAAACACTAGAAATAGAGTTGAGTCCTGAACCCAGAAATTGTCTCCTTGTGGAGCCCACACTATGGTCTTCTGCCTGTAATCAAAGAAAGGAGAGGAAGTTAAATGTAAGAGCCCAGAAATGGTGGACTGCACCTCATTGATTTTTATTCTTGAACTTTACAAGGTTTAAGGCAACATGACCAACAGGAATATATGTGGCTTACAAATTCACTTGTTTTATTCTGTGAGTGCATACTTACCCTCTGGCACTCATCAAGCTATTTATTATGCACGCTTCATTGCTCATGAATAAAAGAAGCCAGAAAGAGGAAGGTATCCAGATGAAATTTGCAAGTATGCTTCCTCTGCAGACTGAAGACCAGAGGCAAGGCACACTGGTGCATGGATTCTGGAGCCTGGTTAGGATCCCAGCTCCAGTAGTTACTAATTGTGTGATCTTGGATGAGTGTCTTAAGTTCTTATAGCCCCGGTTTATTCTTCAGAAAAATGGGAATAACATCTACCTCTCTGAATTGCAGCACAAGTTAAATGAGTCACTTGAATGCAATGTTAAGTCCCTAGTAAATAAAACAATCCCCATTGCTTATATTATCAGAGGACTTTAGAAACCATTGGTGTTACTCTGACTGGGCTGGGATAACAGGACCCTGTGGATGAGGCAGCTTGAAAACATGAATCCGTTCCCCATGGTTCTGGAGGTCGGGAAGTCCAGGGTCAAGGTACAAGCCAATTCAGTTCCTGGCAAGAATCTCATTCTTGGTTTGCAGAGGCCCAGGTTCTAGCTGCTCTGGCAGGGGGGGAGAGGGCGAGAGGGGGGGAGCCAGTTTTCCCATATCTCTTCTCACAGGGACATTAACCCCATCCTGAGGCCCTCACCCTCAAAACTTTATTTAATCTTCATTAGCTTTTAAAATTCCACCTCCCAATACCATATTGGAGATACTGAAGATTAGGGCTTTAGCAGATGAATTTGGATGGGGGCATAGTCAGACAGTATTTTCCAGGTGCTTTACAAATATCAGTTCATTTAATTTTCAAATTATCCTTGCAATGTTTAATGTTTGTTATGGTTTCAATCCGAAGCATCCCCTAAAAGCTCATGTGATGAAAGTTTTTCCTAGACACAAGTACTCACTGGTGGATTCACACGGTTGGGTGGTGGTGCAAAGTTAGGAGACAGGGCCTCTTTGGAAAAAGATGTGCCCCTAAAGATATGTCCTCAATGAATGTATCATTCTCAGTGTTCTCCACGACTTTGCTTCTGGCCCCCGGGAGGTAGCAGCTTTGCTCTGTACGTGCCTCCTGCTATGACACCTGCCTCACCACAGATCCAGAGATAGCAGAGTTACTGAGATCATGAGCCAAAAGCTTTCCTTATTTAATTTGATTTATGGCAGGTATTTTGTCACAGTGACGGAGAGCTGACAAACACAATGCTGTTATTTCTCTTTCATTTAAGAGGAAGCTTGGGTAAGGTGGCAGCTCCCTCACTGCCTAAGCCCAGAGGTGCCGTCGACTTTGGCATCATGGGCTCCATTGTTTTCTTGCATCCCACCAAAACCCGTGCATGTAGTCCCTATATCAGGCCCTATGTTAATAGCATCCCAAATCACCACATTTACTTTTTCTGCTTTCCTATTGGGCACCTGACTAATAAAGTAATTAGTGCCAGAGATAGGCAGGAAAATGACCCTCAGATGGCAACCAGGGTTCGGGCAGTTCACATTTTGAAGAGTGAACAGATAATCTCCTCCCCACTGGAGCAAATCTGGGCAGGGAACCACAGGGCACTCCTCTGTCTCAGCTGTCACTTCCACTGGCACAGGCAGGGATGTGCAGGTGCGGAGGGCCAGGTACAGAGCTCCAATAGCAGTAGCACTTCTCAGTCACTGTGGAGACATGATGGGAAAGATCATGCAGATCCCTGAATTCCACTGGGACCACAGGCAAAAGGAGAAGCAAAGGAAACTGCATGTTTGTCACTGAGGAAGCAAGTTCATAGGTGGAGGCCGCAATGGGCGCCTTGAAGAAGCCCTCATCTGTACGAGCAGGACGTGCTGCCTGAGGATCCCGGGAGGATCTGACAGTAAGGATGGCCGAGTTGAGTCCATTCAGTGGTCAAAGCCCAAACTGGCAAGGAGAAATGGAGTGCTACTCTACACCAACAAGACAGATGACAAGTGAGGACACTGGTTCTCCAAACCCTCTGAATCTCTTTGGATGAGAGGCAGACCCTCCACGCCTTTCCCCTCCATGAAATCTGCTCAGTGGCTGTACCTGGGGCATATCCCCCAGGAGGAGCACCAGACGTCTTCCCTACCTACTCCACTACCTGACATAGCCACCAGGCCCTTAGCTGGATTTATATCCCAACATATGAATCACACTCCACGTAAAACCTTCCCTAAGGAAAGGGCTTATACTGCAAGAAAGGACATTACCAATATGCATGGCCGTGATGATTTTTCACTGTCCAGTGGAGTCACTGACAATCCCGTGTTTGTGCTCTGACCTCCAGGATGTAAGGACTATGACAGAAAAGAACAAGAAGTCATTAGACGTGTTGCCTGCTCCATCAAGACAATGAACCCAAAGCAAGATCATGTCCCACAGGCAAAGGAAGAGATTAATGTCATTTTCAGAGGCTTCAAAGATGCAGAGTTGTTCTTTCTACCACATCCCAATTTCAAATTGCTTGTTTGGTCACGGCAAGGGCCAGATGGATCAGGGAGAATGACAGGAAATTATTGCAAACTTCCTCAGATGGGTGTGACGAATTGTAGCTGGTTTCTGGAAGTGTGAGCTGTGTTCTGGCACATCAGGGCAGCCTCTGGCACCTGGTATTCAGTTCCTGACCCAGCAAAGGCTGTTTCTCTATTCTCAATAAAGAAAGCAGAAACGGACTCCTTCTGAAAGGGAGAAAATCATACCTTAACTGCACAGCCTCAGCTGTCAGCTTTTGGGCTCCTGTGATAATAAAGTCCAGAAATATCTGGATCAGTCTGAAATACAACTGAACATTAAATTTCCTACAAGTAACATTGAGCTATTTGGATTCAGTGAGCTGAAGGTAGCAAGTACAGGAGATGCCTTAAGAAGACACAAGCTGAGGGGTGCAGATACGTCATGAGAGCATCAGGAATTGTCCTTGATGGTGATTGTCCTTGATGGTGACATTCCTTGGGTCCATTGGTTTGGGATACTTTAATGTACTTTCCAAGGCAGGAAGGAGATGGATCAACATTGTATATTCACACCTATTATGAGCCGTATACCAGTTGACCCAGAAGGCTAAGTAGGAAAGGATTCCACATCTGGAAGTGCAAGGTGTCCTGATGACACCTCACACTCAATCCATGGTCAGCAGCCACTGAAAATGACTCCTAATGATCGTCCCTCTTAGATTCCTGCCTGGTAGACTCTCTCCTTCTCAAGAATGAGCTTGGTGTTGTGAACTGCTTCTAGCTAGTGGATTTGCTAAATAAATTTGCATGATTGACTGGTATGGAATACTGATGAGGTTAGGTGACAAAAGAACTGGCTTCTCTCTTACTTCTGCCTCTGCCCTCTTTCTTGGGGGAAAGAACCAGGAATCTTTTACATCCTGAAGAGCCATATGCAGTGATTTCAGGACAGGAAGTAATAACTCCCTTTAGTGGCCACCTAAGACCTGAGTCATAGCTGCAGTCCTTGCCCAGGTAAGCCTTGAGATGAATCCAGCCCCAAATGACAGTCTGCAACCTTATGAGCTAACTCCTACTGAGGTTCTTCACCCACAAAAACTATATTATAATCAATGTAACATAAGCTGCTAAGTCTTCATGTAGTGTGATGCATAGCAATAGATAACTAATGTAGATTCTGTTACCGGAAGTGGGGTGTTACCATGGCAAATGTCTTAAACACTCCTTGACTTTCAATGGGGTTACATCCCAACACACCCATTATAAGTTGCAGATACTACAAGTTGAGAATGCATTTAACACACCTAAACTATTGAGTATTATAGCTTAGTGACATACAGCACTGCCGAAGTATTGATTGCTTCTTATGGTCACATGACTGACTGGAAGACGTGGCTCACCGCCACTGTCCAACAGCAGTGTGCAGCATATCACTAGCCTGGGAAAAGACCATAACTCAAGCTGCACAGTTGGTTTCTACTGAGTACATGCTGCTTTTGCACCACCATGAAGTTGAAGAGCTGTAAGTCGTTACTATCCAGGGACTCGAGGACCATCTGTATGTGGGAGTGGCCACAGGTATTTTGAGGAGAGTGTTAGTGAAAGTCTTAGTTGTGCTGAGGTTGGGAGTGGTTCTCTTGAGCCCTGCCAAGACTATTGTTGGAGACGTTGGAATTGTGTCCTTTGTCTACTGACCCTTGACTGCAGCCCTGGCTGGGTTGTAGCCTCATGAGAATCTTGAGTGGGAGGCACCCAGATGTGTGACACATTTAAAGTGTGGTGTATTAAGAGTTGGCTGTTCAAGCTGCTAAATACTAGGCTGCATCTTCTTCTTTTTTTTTTTTTTTACCAGTAATAGCTAACTAATACCTCCTCTTTGTAGTTCATCATTCCTGTATAAGCACTTAATCTGGGTAAGGAGCTGCCTTATCTGTCATCAGTGCTTGTGTTAGCAGTCCCAAGCATGGACTGCAGGCGTCACCCATCACCCTGGTATCCTGAAAATCTTGCTTCTAACAAAGCCATATTACATGTTAACAGTTTATATTTACTAAATTCTTGCGATTCTGCATTCCAGCTACTCTGTGCAGCTCACTTGATAGAATGTGGCTCAGTTTTAGCATTTCTTGAAGACTCAATCCTATGATGTTGGGGTCCTGGTTCTACTGAGTGACTCATGTGCTGGCAAGTTGCATTGATATTTGGATCCTTCTTTCCCTTAGTCCAATGACCAGATCTGGGGGAGATATTGGAGATGGAAGTGAACCTCTCATTATTAACTCAGGAGGAAATTTTGCTCCTTGTTACATAAAGCCTGGTCTCAGTAGTGTAAAGGTTTTATTGCTCAAAGGACTTTTTTTTGTTGTTATCAAAGAACATAGTCATGTTTCTGCTGGATTGAAAGCTGAATTTGCTCCCTGGATATTTTGAGCTCCTCATGTGGCTGACCCAATAGCAGGAAGGAGGTCACTCTATTGCTGGGGATGACTAATTCTAATTATCAGGGGAAATTGGCTTGCTGCTATGGAGGAGGAGGAAGAGAGGACTATGTCTGGATCCCTATAGGATTCACTGTGGCTCTTCTAAATACTCTCTTGACTAAGGGCCTAGTTAGGCAATAAGTTCATAAATTTAAGTGGAGTGTATTGCTTTGTAATTTACATTTTCAAAAGTAAAAAGTTAAGAGTAATTCAAGGAGCAATTTAGATACAACATCATGGATCTGGGATACTTCCTTTAGGAAAGCAATGCTATTCTATGTGCTCCCTTGGAGCCACTAAAACAAGACCCCTGAGATCTTCTAAGGTTGAAAGAATCTGTGGAAGTGACTAATATTCCTTAATTTCAAATTATCTGGCACTTGCTTCAGTTTTTATTGAAACTCGAAAATTCCGAGAAGATTGTCTGCTCCCCATCTCTTGCAGCCCAGAGAGCATGCGAGGCCTTGGTCTTGTGGCATGGGCCCTCTCAGAGATACCTTGGTTTTCAAAAGTCAGGGAATGTGATTGTTGTCTCAGTCCACTTGTGCTTCCACAGCCAGCACTGCCAGTGGAGTCATTCATAAAGAATAAAATATCATGTTTCTGGAGGTTGGAAGCCCACGGTCAGGGTGCCAACAGCATTGTTCCCTGGTGAGGACTGATCTCAGGTTTCAAGAAGGGCCTTGACTGCTTCCCTTGGGGGGCAGAATGCTGGGTTTTCACATTGTACCGGGAGAAGGGCGAGCGAGAGCACTCCATTCAACCTTGAGCTGTTTCATAAGCTGCTAATCCCGTTTATGAGAGCAGAGGCCTCGTGGCTTCTCTGCCTCCTGAAGGTCATACCTTTTAATACTCTTACATTGGGAAGTAAGTTTCAACGTGAGCAACCATGCAGTTGTCACATCTGATCCCATCCCCAGCAGCCCCTCCGTGCTTCAGTGTGTGTGTAGCCAAGAGTGACTCAAACCTGCTGTTGCGGTTTGTCCATGAGGTGTTGTGCAAAAGCTCATGTGTGAGACAGTGCAGGCCAGTTTAGAGGTGAAGTGATTGGGTTGTAAGGGCCTTAACCTCCTCAGTGCATTCATTCGCTTGAGTGGATTAACGGCGTTGCAGGTGGGGTATGCCTGCACGTTGGTCACTGGGGGTGTGCCTTTAGGGTTTATAGTTTCTTCCTGGTGAGCAGAACCCTCTCTGCTTCCTGGTGGCCATGTCCTGAGCTGATTTCCTCTGCCTTCCCATTCCCTTCTGTCACGTGCTGCCTCAAGTGAGGCCTAGAGGAATGGCGCTGGCTGTTTGTACACTGAGACCTTGGAAACTGACGGACAAGTCAACATTTCCTCCTCCAGTTTTCTTGATAGCTCTCTTGGTTACAGAGATGAGAAAGCTGATTGCATCCTCAGCCATTGCAGAGACAGAATGAAAACAGGGTTGAGTGTCTGATGCTTTAGGTCCTAAACCTCTGTGTCCCTTCACCCCTGAGGTCCCATCATTATGGACTCATGCATTCAGGAGACCAAATGGGCTCTTCCACCCCACCAACATCTTCCTCTCATGGAGATATTATCAACGCTGGCTCTATTTCTTCTTAGCCCCTAGTCCTTGCTTAGTGCTACAGGATGCATGCTGAAAGCCTTCACTGACATTGTGTTTCAGAAATAAGGGATTCAACACTACTTTGCCAAGGGACGTAGAGTTCCTTCTTCACGTATGCTGCCTGTCCCTCAGTGAATTTCCTTGTCTCAGGAAAATGCCTTGTAATGTTGAGTTTTAAGGATGAAAGTATTGACATTTTTAAACTACCTATTTTATATTATAAAGTTCAGGTTTTTTCTCTGTTAATTAAGATTCTTTGATGCAGTATTTGTGAAAGACAGATGGGGAAATCTTAGCAAATTGCACATTCTAATCCATGAAGCAGTGGATATAGAGCAGGGAAGAATTAAAATAATACTCATCACTATTAGTTGAAATAGATTACAATCAACTGCTTTAATATTGATCAAACATATCAAATTCACCATTAGCATTTGTGGAATGATGCACTAATGTATTAAACTGCCATTGATCAAGGGTGTTAATTAGGTGTTAAAAATTTAAGCATATTGTTTTTTCAAAATCAAAGTCATTTCACTGATGTTCTAAGCTCTTAATTGTAATGCCTGTGTACTCTTTATGGATTTTTTTTTATTAGAAATAGTTTGCTGATAGTGTGGCTTCCTACACACTATAGCTCAATTATACCATTATTTTATGGGTGGGCCTTTACAAAAACATTTACACCCAACCCAAATGCATTTTGGGTATCTGACTCCTCAAGACCTGGGCTTGAGCATGTGGAGTGTGGTAGCATTCAACTGGTCCTTGTCATTTCACTACAGCAATAGAGGGCTAGCAGTGTTCCTATTTAAGGCTCCTCCTGTGTGACACATAGTGTTGGTATTAGCTGATGGTAAATAATTAGTAATAAATAAAAAAGTGATTTAGAAAGTTCTTGGTTGCTATTACAGAAGATTAATTTGCTACATGGTTTCCATCCCAGATGGGAGAAGCATTGTATAGAAAACAACATAAAAATGAAAGCCTGTAATGGTGGAAGATACTAAGTCAGGGTGATGCAGAAGAATGGATATTTATCTTCAGGGTGAAATGCAGAGAATAATAAGAGAAGCCTTAAGACATCTAATTAAATTACTCAACAGATTGAATCTCTGAGCCTGGATGGATTGAGTAAGTGTCACGTACCCTTTCTTCAAGTTACAACAGCAGCTCTCCTCTTATTGGTCATTTAATGTGTGGTGATAGTAGCCCTGGGTTTCAGGCTTATTTTAGTTTTGCTGTTCAGCTACAACAACAGTTGTTAATGAAATACCTTTATCTTTCTGAATATTTTCCTTGCTGGCCTTATTTAGAAATTTTAATTGTACAGATTAATATGATAAACTATGATAATAAGAAAGCATATTTTAAAAGCCTTTATAATATTTTTTACAGCCTTGGCTTTATTATTTTACAAACCTTTATAGTAATGGTTTGGTATTTAAAGGACTGTTCACAGGAAGAAACTTCTGAAGGTGTATACAACATTTTCAGATCATA
Organism: Marmota flaviventris; assembly: GCF_047511675.1. Taxonomy (NCBI): domain Eukaryota; kingdom Metazoa; phylum Chordata; class Mammalia; order Rodentia; family Sciuridae; genus Marmota; species Marmota flaviventris. The sequence continues at coordinate 6,836,986 of NC_092513.1, read as the reverse complement.
AGTATACGCATGTATTTCAAACCATATAATATTGAAAATATCCATGTGTGCAGATACAGATGATATGGATATAGAAAGTAAGGTCAGGCATTTTTATCATGATCCCTGCAGGGGGAAGAAGAGACCTGGGGAGAGTGAGATTTATCCAAAGGCAGTGTTGCAGGACTAAATTTCAGCGTTCGCTCTTGTATGGAGGTATTCGCTCAGAGGTCTGCATCATCTGTTATTATAAAGTGTGTTTTCTTTGTATAGCAAGAACTATGAGAAAAGTTATTTGAATCTCATTGCAATGTTTAGAAAGGGGGAAAAACCAGTTTTAAAGATATACTCTTTCCTAGGGAGTGATTTGTCCTTAGGGAGAAGCTGAGTAACTTTTATTGCCATGAACAATTAACTTTCCTTTTTATCCCAGATGGGCAACTGGTTACCCATCACACACCAGCTCACAGCTTCTGTGTGTGTGTGTGTAATATCTACATGTTTATTTTTATAAAAGCCTTAGTGTAACGGGACAAAAGGAGTGATGTATAATTCCTTTCTTCCATAGGAGAGGATAGAATACAAAGAAAATTTCTTACACCTCAAGTTTATATTATCATTTTCTTAATAATTTTGTTTATGAGTCATATCTAAATGAAAAATGTGTTTTGGTTTTCAAGATAAATTGAGCTATATTTCTGTTAATATGATGCCAAAATGTCTAAACAGTACTCTAAAACTCAAGAAAAATTTCCGAATAAGAGTATGTTTATGAATATTCATTTCTAAAACCACTCATAAGCACACTATTTAAATCACTTGCTGATTCTCTTGTTATTTTGAAGTCTTCTTATTACATAGCAATGCAACATTGTATACACCTGAGAAATTATAATAATCATATTCTTGAATTAAAGTACCCATGAGACTTATATTTTTGGTAATTTATACTAACATAAAAAAACACAGTTACAGAGATAAGAATCATTTCAATTTTAATGAGATTTGATAATTTATCATATCTCCTTTGAAATGGAAGTGGTTGTTACCATTTTATTCCTTTTACCCTTATGTGCTCACTTGGACACAGGCTATATAAATAAGTTGACTATGAAACTATTTTATTCAAAGGGATGCAAACATGAATTATTTGGTGAAGTAACTTTATTTCAAATATGAACAGTCAGATCTAAACATGTGGATTAAAACCTTTTGAAATTTAATATGTTAGGTTTCTTGATATAGAAAGGTCTTTAATCTTATTATACTATTGCTTCATTATCTCAAATGAAGTTTGTATGACACATCTCCTCTCTAAAATTATTGATTCAGTAATAAGCTAATTTTTTTTTTCACAATCCTGGGGATGGAACCTGGTTGTTTTCTTCCCCGGCCCTTCCTATTTGTTGAGATAGTGTCTCTGTAAGTTGTACAGGTTAGCCTTGGATGTCTGATCCTCCTGAGCCACTGTGAATACAGATACGTGCTATCATTCCCAGCTAGCAGCTGGGAATTTTAAAGAACTACTGTGGAACTATAGATCACATTATGTGGAAGGTGATTGTTTTTGACTGTAGGTCATTTTTCTGGGCCACAACACAGTAGGTTTATATGTAGACCTCAGTTACTAGTTCTAACTACATGGCATTGCATGAATTCCTCCTAACGAGAAATGTTCAGGCAGACTGATAGATGTATTTTCCAAGTTTGTGTGTGTGTGTGTGTGTGTGTGTGTGTGTTCAATATGGGCAAAATCTATTTTCATGATACGTTAAAAATAAAGAAATAACATTTCATATTATGGTTCTTCTTATAGTGAAACTTGAATATTATTTTTAAAATATACCCTTCTAAAATATGGTGATTTATCTTTACTTTTCCCTTTAGACGTAACTTTCAAATTTATAGTGCTAAACAGAAATTGTAAAGGTTCTGCTTATTCCAGGGTTTTTACATTCAGGAAACTCATACAGTTTTAGGGGCACTAGCTATTGGTCGGATTGCATATCCATAGCAAGCTGTATCCGTGGACCACCTCTCCAGATCTTAAGGGAGTCAATGATTAGGCTGGATGCAAAAATAAAGTCAAGATATTTATGGAAAATTATGGAAGTGAGGCAGCAGTTTCAGTTGCAAGTGGTGTTCTTCTTTTTAGAACCTGAATTACTTAATATTTGAGTCAATCAAATGATTTGCTAATTATTTTATGAAATGCTTACAAAGGATTATATAAATGTTATATCCTAGAGACTAAGGGATATAACTAAAATGGGATTCTAAAGTGTCCTACTCTAGTTTGAGAATCGGCACCTCTCAGCTACCTCAGTGAGAATGTGCCATCGGGCAGCTCCTGTATGTTTCAGAGGCTGCAGAAGAGGTTCTGTGAAGAAGATGACAGGCCATACTAAGAAAAAAAGCAGTTAAGACAGAGGTGCAGGCTTGGAATGAAAAGGTATCTGCTGTATTAGGGATGGGAGGTGAGAAATGGAGTTGGGGGTAACAGGAGAGAAGATTGAAACCAGTGAATATCGCTGGGGTAGATTGGTTAGAGACCATGCTTTGGCATCAGGCATTAGAAAGTGGAAATGATACTACAAAATCCTGGAACATGCTCAGCTTTTTACTAGTGAATAATAGTTTACACATGGAAGGATTTACTGACGAGAAGGTAAAAGTTGGATATTGGTCTTGTGTACTCTGGAATAGAAAAAATGAAAAGGAAAAGTGTTTTCAGAATTAGAAGTGGATAAATAAAAAGAAACTAAAGATGTTACTGACCAATGTATTTATTATTTGGTGGTCATTTTTCTCTATTGGAGAAAACAGAACATTACTTTGGGGCTAAAGGAGTTAATGAATTTGGTATGGGAGGGCTAGCAGTCACAAACCATATCCAGGAAGTACTGCATTTTGGGAGGCATTGGAAATCACCAAGATGCTAAGAGTAAGCTAATAACGAGATCTCCAGGTCATGGCAATATGTAAAAAGGTGGGAATGAGACTGGGTCCCTTTGGCCACCAACATTCCAGGGCACAGTGCAGAGGGGAGTCTGTCAATGGGATTGTGTGTGAGAAATAGCTCTAAATTTGGAACACAAGCTCCCTTAGGTCATAAGACAGATTTTTTTTTTTGTCTTTAATTTTATCTGACATAGTGATTGATGCTAAATTTTACAATATTAACTATATGAACAAATATGTTATGTAGATGCAGGCAAAGGGAATTCTTAGATTAAAGTGATGAATTCATTAATTAAGATGCATTGTTCTGGGGCTGGGGGTGCCTCTCACTGATGGAGTGCTTCTGTGGTATGTGTGAGGAAGCCCTAGGTTCAGTCCTCAGTACTGGGAAAAGAAAAACAAACATATTGTTGAGGATTTTATGTTACTGAATATGGAGGTAAACAGTCATGTGTTTGTGTTTACCTTCCAAGTAAATGCTGCTGCTGCTATATTTCTAAGTGCAATTTGGTAAAAGAAAACACATGTTACATTCTTGTCAGATAAATGTTTTCTGGGTATTTAATATTGCAAGCACACTCCACTTTCACATACACTAACAATACAGGAGGACTGAGTTTAGCTCCCTGATTGTCTATTAGACTTTATTTTATTGAATATTTTTATTTTTATTTTTTACTGAGTATTGGTTTTATACACACACACGCACACACGTATATTTTGTTCAGTTTTTAATGCAAGACTGATGTTTATAGGATCTATTTCTATGAATAATCATCTTTTTATAGTTATTAATCTTCTAGAAGTGGAATCCTGTCTTCCTCTCTGTCATTTGATGTTATATGCTATGTAACAATATGTGACTGGCTCGTTTCATATACATGTGTCCCAAAGAAATCTGACATGTTTTATCATGGTCTTGAGATAATGTATTTTTACAAAATGTACTGGCTCATATAGGAACTTGTACCAGCCTCAATCTCGTTTGATATTGCTGATATTAGATATTTAGTGTAAAATGATTTTTCTAAGTAAACAAATTTGCAAACTTGTAACAGCAGACTGAAACAGTAACAGGAGTTGATCTGAGTAGCCAGAGATCCCTGGCTTGGGTCAGGTGGTACGCGGGGAGGCTCCCATGCAGTCTGCTGGTTGGGTTTGAGGATTCCTGCAGTCACAGAAAGCTGTCTTTGGCATTCACAGCAGGGCCTGATACCTTTCCTTTGATGTGTCTTCTCCCTGTTCTGCTGATTCTTAGTATATAGCTGCTCACACACCAAATCTAAGTAACTGAAGCAAAATGATCTCCACACGTTTGTGTTGCAAGATTCAGTGAAGGGAATGGGAATTCAAATTCCAAGGCGCTTCCCCCAGCAGGCCCAAGTTCAAGGCAGTCTGAGATTCTCTCCTGCAGAAGCACAAAATGCTTCACCCACACACACTCAAAAAAATTATCCACAGTGATTTATTTTTTTTGAAAGAATTTGTCTTATAAGTCATACTTCCTTGATGAGTTAAGAGAGAGAATTAGTTGACAGCAGGGTTGTCATTTATCTCAGGATCTCAGGTGCTCTCTGGCAGGCCAAGCCTTCTGTGGTTAGCTGATTCATTCTATGCTTCAAGTGGCCTGAATCTCACTGAAATCAGTTGAAAATGTTAAGAAACTGGAATGCAAAGTCAATCACAAACTGATTCTACAAATGCCATCATCCAACCCCTGGTTCTTAGAAGACCACAGACTTCTTTGCCTTGATTTCTGATGGAGCAGATTGTCACCTATTGAGCCTCACCAGAAGGCAGCAGACGTCCCTGGCATAGCCTAAAATGGCTTCTCAGGAACCCAAAATCCCTCCCTCCATTGCTATGACCTCTTCAGAGACCACAGGGAAATTCCCTCACCTCCTTCTGGGATGGGAGGATCCCAGGTAGGGCCCTAGCAGCAGCCTGTGTAGGCAGCAGAGCAGGATTAGGCAGGAGGAGGGTGGCGGCAGCCTGGTGCTGACACACTTCCTGCCAATGACCCACATATTCTAGCACTTACCAAACTAATCACATATTGATTTTTTTCTAACCAAAGGAAGCATTAAGATCGGGTTCTTTCTTTCCTCAGTGATTCTCACACAGATTACGTAGTTTAAATTCTTGCTTTCATTTTGCCTATCTTCTCTTTCTTGGTCCCCCTGGGGGAAGAAGCAGGAACAAACCTGTCTCAAAAACACAGGCAGACCTTACATTCCCCCCCTCCACCCCCCCCACCCCCCACCCCCGCCTGGGCGGTCACAAGCTGACTGTGGGCAGAAGGGCCCAATGGTTCTGGTGGCATGTTCTTGGTGAGACCTGGAAAGAGCACTCCTGTTAGTTGGTCTCAGCAGAGATTAGAGCTTTTTCAAATTCCCCAGGCTGCCAGTCAGTGAGTCCTGTCTTTAGGACTAGGTGGTATCGTCCAGACTTGATGGCACTGGCCAGGCACCCACTCACTGTGGTTCTCAGACACGAGGCACACACGTAATCTTTAGACATGTGTTGCTGGAATCCCACTTGGCATTTTCCTTGGGAAACTGGTACAACCTTTCTGAGACCTGCATTATAATCAAGTGGCACAGCCAGCTTTGTGATTTAATCAACTGTCTTGAGAGTGAAGGAAACACCTGGGAACTGTATTTGATCTTGCAGGTCAGGTGTAAAAGAGAATCCTAAGCCCCAAACAAGAACTCACGCTTAGTGGGACCACTACTGTTTAGGAGAGGATAGTCATCCAAGTCTGTCTGAGCTGCTACAACAAAATTCCAGAGACTGGATGGCTTCAAAAGTTTATTCATTCACGCTTTAGAGCCTGTGAGTCTGGAATCTGGCATGGGCTCTCCTTTGGCTTACAGTTGGCCACCTTCTCCTGGTATACTCAGGGAAATTGGAGGCCTTCCTTGGTGTATTCAAATAGAAAGAAAGGAAAATGCTCTTTTGCTCCTGAGACCACCTGACCCCATTTAACCTCAATGAACTCTTAAAATGCTGTCTCCAAATACAGTCATATTGGGAGTTAGGTCTTCAACACAGGAATCTTTGAGATATACAGTTTACTCCATAGCTACGGGGAAGATGTACTTCAATATATTGTTCTCACACAGAGTTTTTAGGAAGATGGGAGTGGTTTTTAAAGTATGAGTTTCATATCCTTACCTTATCATTGAATATTATATTAAATCTGATAAGATAATAAATTTTCTTATAATTATCATATATGTGTACATGTTTAAAGAATACTTCTAGTACAGCTATTCCCATTTTGTATCAACAGACAATAACAATACTGAATTTTTTAACCACTAATGCCAATTTAGCTGGCAGGCAGTAAATAAGATGACTAGCATTTGGAAATATTGACTTCTAAGGAGATTCCACTCATTCTTCCCATGAGGTTTTCATAGTGCTACTAACACCCATTATAAACATTAGAAAAATGAAAGATAAAAGACAAGTGAATGGGATTTGCCCTTGGTTTTAACCAATAACTTTTCTACTACATGAAGAGAGAAAGCTCTTTAGTATCTTACATACAGGAGTGCCAGTGGTCCTCATGCAACCTGGCTGGGTGAGGCTGCTGTTTGAAAACTGAGTGATTTAGGATGAATTCTGGGTGACCCAAGACCGTATTTTTTTTAGGCTGGTCCTGATTCTCTTGCAATCTGTGCTTCATCAACTAAAGTTTAAAAATCCTACAGATGTATTCCAAATTCTCACCTGTTCCTAACAATAGGAGGTCAGGCATACACATGTGATAAATATGATGCAGGCGTGAAACTGTTCAAACACTATTTTTATCCAAATAGAAATTGGGAAGTTATCATTGCTAATATCTTAAGAGTTTCTTTTTCTTCATGATGAATCAGAACAGTGACATATCCTGTAAATCAGGAGACTGACTGATATGCCTGTCAGTCTGTGTGAGTCATGTCCTGTTCACCACCATTTATGTCCATCAAAGGGGACTTTCTACTAAAAGCAGGGATCCCATCTTAAAGTCTACAAAAAAATCATGGAAACAAATTTAAAATGTAGAGACATATTTTAAAAAGGTTAGCACTTCTTGCCACAAAAAAGAAAACTGCTGTTTCAATGGTAGAATATAGATATTTTGACATATCTGTTTCCATTAGCATTAATTGGAAAATAGAAAAAGATACAAACCTTTGCAAACTAGATGATAAACAAAAGTTAAAATGCAGGAAAAGAACAAAGCAAAATCTATTAATGTCTAATTGCCTATATTTTCTAATATCTGAGAAATATATTTCCCCTAATGGGTAGCCAGTAAATTGCTCCACAGTGGCTCCAGTGTCCTTGTGCATCTGGCTCTTTGGGACCTAGGTGATAAACTCTTCAGAACAATTCTAGGCTAACAGATATGATTGCTTCTGTTTCTGTGCTCCACTTATTCCTCTTCTGCCTGAATTCAGATCCTTTATTTTTCCTTTCCATCAGAGGCAGAGGGGGCAGAGCCTGGTATCCAGCAGGGCACCTTCTGCTAACACTCTAGGAGTCTGTCTGTGATCATAGCCGAGCTTCTTGTCAGTAGCTAGGGGACTTGGTGGGTAGGATGTGTACATTGTTGACCAAGTTTGCATATTTAAAATGCAAACTTAAACACAAAGATCATTTGTGCTACCCTTGTATAGACCTGTGTGGTCCAAAGCAGTAGCCAGTAGCCACACATGACTTTTAAATTTACGCTAAATCAAACACAAATTTCCATGCTAAGCCTCTCTACTCATGTTTCAATTGCAAAATAATATTTAGTGCTTATATATATATATATTATTTCTAAATATGTACTTTTGAAAAATGTTAACTCACAAAATATTTCTTCAGCCATATTCTTATAGGACATTTTCATCATCAAAAAATCTTCTAGAGGATAGTGCTGTATAGACACACAAACTGATCAATATGCAGAAAGTCCTGTGTGTGTGCAAAATTTTTTGGTGTAGATTTACACAACAGCATGTAAAGTTGTACAGTTTCATCATTTGTTTACAAAACATTATTTAGTATTATCTTTTTGTTACCCAATGGTATCAACCTAGACTGGTTGACCTTTCAGTTCCTATAGTTGGGATAGGGGTAGTATAGCCTAGTGGTAGAGCACTCTCCAGTATGCATGAGGCCTTAGAAGACCCTGGGCTTGATCCCAGCAGTACACAGCAAAACAAAACAAAAACCCAGGGTAGGGATAGTGCTGAGGTGCCAAATCGCTCAAATTCAGTGACAAGGCAATGAAGTGGCTTGAGACCTGAGCCTCTGCCATAGAACTAGACAGGACACTGGATGTGCTTGTTTGGTAAGAAATGGTGTGAGAGTTCATGCAGGGACCAGGGACACCACTGCAATGCCAGAGTCACGCTGGACAGTGATTCAAAATGCACTTCTTTCCCTCATCTCCATCCTGGTCAAGGCAGATCCTGCAGCCTTGTCCCTGGAAGGTGACAGTCTGGAGCAGGTGGAACCTTTCTCTTTGTACAGTCCTCGCTGTGATTCCCAATGGAGTGGAATGCTGTTCCCCCTGCTCTGCTGTGCATTGTAATACTACAGTTGTGTTAAGGGTGGAGAGGTCAGTTCCTACTTAGTCAATATCAACAGAAAACATTGCTTTAAGAGAGGATGCAGTGTGTACCAAGACTGCAGAGCAATGTCCTTGACCTTTCAACAGCAGAAAACAATGCTGTCCTTTAACATTGCTGGAGAGCTCTCTGTCCCTGTTAGCAATGTGTCTTAAGTTTCAAAGTGGTGCGGGTTGTGGTGGTGCACACCTGTAATTCCAGCAGCTTGGGAGGCTGAGACAGGAGGATCACAAATTCAAAGCCAGCCTCAGCAAAAGCAAGATGCTAAGCAACTCGGTGAGATGCTGTCTCTAAATACAATACAAAATTGGGCTGGGGATGTGTCTCAGTGGTTGAGTGTTCCAGAGTTCAATCCTCAGCACCCCCTGCCCCCTCCCCAAAAGATTCAAAATGGTTCCGTGGCAAATGAAGACTTTCTTCCATACGTGTCCCTGCTTTTTCTCCAGGTACCAGCCTGTTTCAGAGTGATGATGTGGGCTGAATTCCCCTTCCTCTCAGTGCCTGCGTGGAACCATCTCCTCCCAGAAGCTATGGCCCCTTCCCCACTTTCTCATCCCTTTCTTTAAGTTCTTCCTGTGGAGTCCCCTGATCTGAATTCAGTTTACCCTTCCTCACCCAGAAGAACTGTTTCTGTCTCTGTTCTGGGTGCAGACAGGGTTCCATCTCTGCCTCTCACCTTCCAACACTAAGGGGTGTCACCATGCTGGAGAGCATCCCTGTTCCAGCAAGCTAAGGTAGCCAGCGGGTGGGTTTCTTCTTTCTGTTTCTCTCTTTCAATGATAAAGTACAACTTTTGCAATGAAGGAGCAGAATTTCACTGAGTCTTCCTCAATCATCTCTCCCTTTTTTCTAATTTCCAGTTTTGGAAGGACTATTTATGTGTAAATAGCGCCCTTTCCATCTCAATCTTCAATAATTAACTATCTTTTGTTAACTGTTCTAAAAGACAGCTTATCCATCTGAAAATAAATGATTCAATTACATTTGATTTCCAGCTTCAAAACAAGCATAATAAACACATTCAAATTAGACAATATCTTTTAATATTAGGAGCTAAATATAATTGAACCTGCCCACCCAACATACCCTATTAGTCCAATCTATCCTTAGCTTTTGTTTTAGTGCATTTCTTAAGTTGAGACTTAGAAAATATTTGTGCCTAGAGAACATAAAGTAAAAATTTCACAGAAACATGCCAGGGAATACTAAATGATGTGACTGTCTCTTAGAAACTAGTTAACATAGCCAGGAAGCAGATGTATTTCTTCTTTTTTATTCTTTTGCTTAAACACACAACTGTTACTAAGAAAATAAGAAAACATTTTATATTTTTATCTTGTCATTTTGATGAGTCTTACAATCTTGACAGGCCAGCTGATTTTCAGCATTATTCTCTTACCATCATCTCCTGAGTTATGAACTTGCTTTTGGAAAGTATCTTTCCTGTGCTGAGGGGAACATTCTTCCCATCACTAGAAATAGAAAAGATCCACGTCAGCAGTCAAGTTCTCTTACAGTCAAGGCTCAGTTGACAGAGCTCTGTGGATTCCTTTTGCCTTTAATTTCTCAAAAACAAATAAATCTGGGTGAACTATGAAAACAAGAACCAAGAAAGCATGCAAAAATCTACTAAAAATCATTTAGCTCTCTCAGTATTATAACTTATCAGGAATTTCTTTGTATGTTAGCAATAACATGTACTTTAAACTCCCTTTAGATTCATTTCTCCAATCTTCAACTTTTTTTACATATATTTCTTTACTTTTAGTCAATGTGCCCATACATCTTCTAACTAACTTTAGGTTTTAGAACAGTTTTATATTTTATAGGAAATTTAAGAAGATGGTACTAAAGCTTCCCATTTACCCTTTACTCAGTCTCTCTATTGGCATCATCTTACATAAGTAGGGCCATGTGTTGCTGTTCATAAACCAGTATCCATGTGATTTACCCACTAAAAGTTTAATAATGATAAATAGTTTATTTAGATTGCCTTAGTTTTCACCATTTTTTTTCCATCCCAGGGGCCCAACCTGGATACCATGTGACATTTAATTATGTCTCCTTCAGCCCCTCTGTGCTGTGACCGTTTTTTAATTCATGTATATATTGGTGACCTTGACAGTTTGAAGAGTGGTCAAATATTTGTAGAATGCGAACTACTGGAATTTGCATGCTATTTTTTTTTGTTATAATTCTGGAATTATGAGCTATTGGAAGGAAGATGACAGAAGGGAAGGGACATTTTCATAAAATCATATCAAGTTGATAACCTTCTATCACCAACTTGATTTGTGACTTTTGATGTTGAACTTGTTCACTTGGCTAAGGGAGTGTTTCCAGGTTCCCAGCTGTGCCCATGGAAGGGAGTCACTGTCTGCAGCCCACATTTAAAGAGCAGAGCTCTGTTTTTCCTCCATTAATACAGGGTAACTATGAAAATTATTTGGAATTATTAGGCCTGGGATAAAAAATAATTATTTTTTCTCCTCAATTTAATAATCTATTCAATAATTTATTTATGTCAGTAGGGACTCACAGACATTTTCTTTGTACTTTGGGTTATAATGCAATACTACTTTGTTCAAAGTGCTCTAGCTTGGTTATTGGAAAATCTTTCAGTCAGGTTCTGTTTCTTTGCATGCACAAACTATTTTTCTGTTGAGTATTTCTTTACATTTTGGTATGGCCAGGTGCTCAGCTTCATCTTGTTTATTTCTCATCCCAGTTTTAGAATCAGACATTTCTCATTATTTTTATTGAAGGTAAGAGAAACCAGGCTTGGCTAATTAGTATGTTTGCAACTATAAGAGTACCACTGTTTGTAGGTCCTCTCAGCTGACAGAGCGAGGGGCCGTGTGTGTGTGTGTGTGTGTGTGTGTGTGTGACAATCCATGCATGTACACATATCTTACGATGGTTTTACATGAAGCCATGTGCATCACTATTAAGCTGCACATGAGTTCATACCAATCTCTAGCTCTAATCTATCACCACATGGAACATTCTAGCCTTCTTTCCAGCTCATTTGTAAATTCTCGTTCCAACAGTGAGAACCCTGGCTCTCGGCTCCACTGCCCACTTACTTACTTGTCCACCTCTAGTCTCATGTACAGTAGTGTCAGAATTGGCTGCCCTCATTTTCGTGCCTATAAATCTTTACATGGCAACAACCAGAGGATACAGTTTTGTGTCCTGGCTTTTTAAGCAAAGACTGACTCTAAAGATGAGATAATGATGGAGCAAATGATTCCCAGAAATGTTGAATTAAGTAACTCCTGGTTCCTGTTCTGTACTTGTGGGCTCAGGAATGTGCCTGGAGTGACTGGGCAGTTTGCTTGGTGAGAGGTTTGCTTGCATCAGCGTGAGCTTAGTCACACCCTAACCAGAGACTCCGTTGTGCATCGTGTGGTTCTGAGGCAGCTGTGGGGATCCAGCCCAGGTTAGGGGGCTTCCCCAGGTCTCTGGGTTTGGGCTCGTGTGGGCTACTTTGACCTTTGGCATGTAAAGACTAGGGGTGAGAAGTAAGGCTTGCAGAGTTTCTTATGTAATGGTCTCTCTCTAGATGGGATGGTCCATCTCTGAGCCACTGGAGAGTTTTGATGGCCAGGAGGTCGCCATTTCCCTAAGAGAATATTGCTGCTTTCTCTGCTGGGTGCACAACAGGGACAACCTCTCTCTGAACAGTATACTTGAGAAAACCTGGCTTAGTTTATACAAGGGCTCTCTGTGTCTGATCTTTCTGTCCTCCCATTCGCAGTTTTCAATACTGGTATTTGTGCATGTACATTGTATCATCATAGGATGGAAATAATACAATAAAATACAATACCCTTTATAAATATTCAAATTATAATTCACTTAAAATTTTCTCTTTGGTTATTTTTTTTTTTTAATTCTGGGGGAAAGTGTGATTAAAACTTGGCTTCTCCTGCTGGTCTTGTTATAAAATTCAGTATGCTTTTCTCATCAATAGCATCAACCGAACCAAATTTTGAAGTATTCTTATGAGAAAAAGTTTCCAATTAGGGAGCCAGAGACTAGTTCTGTGAATCCTCTGAGCCACTGGGGCCCTTCAGCCCCCCCGATTATTTGTTCTTACTCTTTGAATACACAGTTGTTTCTACTGCCCAGAGTTTTCCTCACCCTCCAAGGACAGAGATGTGTCTTATTTATGTTTATGAAGCCTGTGCCCTTGTGACTTTGCAAAACACTGGCTGTACCTCACAGAGTCAATAAATGTGTGTTAAACAGAAAGCCAGAGGTAAGGTAATCAGAGCAAGGTGATTCCAGTAACCAGGCCCAGGCCAGGCTTGCCCCTCTGACAAGCCTTCCTGAATTCTCTGTTCTCGGGCTCACCACTTGCCCACCCCACAGCGTTATGCAACTCTGGTGCTTGATGTTACCTAAGAGTTTCCTGAGTATTAGATTTTAAGCTTATCTAGGGCAGAGCCTCTGTCCTATTTTTTCTCCCTTGGAGTTTTTATAATTTTATAGCCGTGTGCAGTATTTATAGAGGTAATTTGATAAAATTTATAGATTGATTATTAACGTGGAACTCAGCAGATTTTTTACTGAGTCAGAATAATAATAATATTTCCATGTTAAACAAATAAAAAAGTCTAATAGATGATAAAAATAATCATAGAAAATATATGTAAGGTCCTCCCCGCCCATTATGCTGAGCATCTCCTTTTAGGCCTTGGCGGGAAAAATCATTAACAGCCTCAACAAAGTGAGGATAATCATTTTATTTCTTTCAAGAACAAGCAAAGCAGGACTGGAAATTTTAAATGAAGGAAAGAACCATATGGATTGACACAGGAAGTTCTCTGATTCTACAAAGCACAGCAGAGGCCTTCAGCTACGGGGGCCCTGGTTTCTGAGTGCAGTTCCTCTCATCCCTCTGGCGGACTCTTGGGAGACAGCAGTCGCTGGTTGGGAGGCGTCTCCTTTACCTCCATGTGCACTCAGAGTCTGAGGACGTTACTCCAACTTCATTACTGAGGATATGATTTATTTGTAATGAGTGATTTATTGTCATTTTGCCTTAATCATGTTAAAAGAGGATTAAAATGAAATTACTCCCATCCTAGAAGCCTAGCTAAATGGCAGCATTTGCTTCCCAATTGTGCCTGAGGGATACAAAGAATTTTTAAGGGGACCAAAAAAGTATACTGTTGTATTTGAAGCCAAGTATTTTTTATTAAGTTACTTTCATAAAAGAGTGTTTGGGTTTATGCTTTTTTTTTTTTTTCCAACCAATCAAGCTAATTCAAATAAAGGGGAGTTGATGGAAGGAGAAAGGCAAGGTTTGGCCGGGTATTCAAACAGCGAGAATCTGAAACAACGTGGTTTTGTGGATTTACTGCTGATTTCAGTGAAAATTTCTCTTTCATTGAAACTCATTTAGTTGCAAGGAACAGAACTCTCTTGAAATCGGCAAAAAAAAAAAAAAATTATTTCTTTTATTTTCAAATCTATGCATTATCTTATTTATCATTTCTTATCTCATGGTTTTAAATACCTTTGCTAATGACTTCTTAATTCTGTACTTTATGGATCATTCTCTGATTGCTCTTTATAAAATTTTTATAAAATTGCCATCAAATCCACTTCCTAGCACACCCTATTCCTATGACCCCACTTTATTTTGTGCTTCTCTTTATTTCTTTCCACCTATATTTGGAGAGAGAGACAGAGCCAAACAACACACAAATAATTATACATACATATACACACATATATTCTTGTTTATTGTATGCATTTCCTCTTTGTAGAATGTTTGATCTGAAAAAAAAATGCTTCCTTTGGTTCTTTACCCTATTTCCAACATAAAAAACAATCCATGACATAAATGGGAGTTCTATTTATTCATAAAATGGATATGAAGCATAAATAGTTAAATCCTAAGGAAAAGAATAAAAAATTCAACTGAGTTGCACTAGTTAAAAGATAAACTTGGGCAAATGGAGAGTCTAGTAGTTGAGCAGACAGGGCTCCATGGAGGGGATAGCACTGGCTTCGGGTTCCAAGGAAAGGCGGTGGGGAAGGCTTCTATCCAGTGGACATGGGGGTGAGTCAAAAAGGCCATTGGCAAAAGCAACAATATACTTACCTGGATCATTCCAGTGCAAAGTCCCTAGCTGGAGCTCAGTTGGTCATTTCTGATGATTAAGATTGTTTTACTTTATCTCTTACACTGATAAGGGTTTTGGCTGACCTATACAGGGACCGTGGATACTAGAGACACCTTTGTCGGTTGTCCTTCCAATGAATTTTTTTAATAAATGAAAAGTTCAGAACATACTGTTCCACCACTTTCTTCCCTCAACCACATGGAATTTCAGCTCCTCTACTCTCTACCCATAGATCTCATTCTCCACCCATAGATCTCATTCTCCACCCATAGATCTCATTCTCCACCCATAGATCTCATTCTCCTCATTCTTCACCCCACCCGCTGTTCTTCATGACCAGATGCTCAGAGGAGCTCTGACCTCTCTAAATGACTTCATTCATTAGCTCCGTCTCCCTGCCCCACATCTAACTGCAGACTCCTACTTTCAGTCCAGTTAATCTAGAGACAGGATCTGGTAGTCACTGCTAGAGAATAGGCTGGCTTCTTTGTGGGGAGGAATCCAAACCTGAGCTAAGCAGTTTATTCAGCATCTCAAGTTATACATTGATGGCATGGGTTCATCTCTTTAGTGGATATGACTTGTAGAACAATGGCTAGAGACTGTTTCAAAGCCATTGACATGAGGTATTTGTCTTCCCACTCCACAGAGAATCCTATCTGCCATGCATTCATTTTATAATATTGCATAAGCATCTGCTGTGCACACCCCTGGCTCCAGATGCTGCTGATAGAGCTGCCAGGAGAGCGACATTTCTGCCTCTATCCTTCCATTCAGAAACATCCCAGCAAATCCTCTTTGCACCCCTTGCAGTATTTCAAGCATAAAATTTTGAGAGATTTTGCTTGTTCCTTGCCTTCATTAATTTAGTATTTTCTCATCAATAGGAATAGGGTGGCCATCAACTGAGAAGTTTGCCAGTTTGACATGAATTTCCCTGATTTGATTAGCACACAGTAACAATGTGAGAAGGTGGGTGGGTTGTCCCCCGATATCAGAAGTGAAATAAATTCCATTTGAAAGCCTATGACTTACACTCTTATCAAAGACTTATCCATTACATGCAAATCTGGGACAAAAATAACCTCAGACTCTAAGACTTAAATAACCACACCTATGCCTTTACGAGGACACGGTGTTATTTTCATTCACATCACAGGCTAACTCTCTGTAGACATTCTTTGTTTTCCTGTTCTATTTTTATGCTTCTTAAGGCCCCAGAGATATAATGATCACTCATTATTTGGAAATCACTTCTATTTGCTTATTTTTAAATTCCCTTCTCATCCCTTGATGGTGTAAATTAATGCCAGGGACCTTATACTGTAGTTCCTAGAGGAAAGGTGTTTTCCTTAGTGTTCACATTCTTCATTAATAGTTTTCTAAATAAAATCTTGGTTATTCTGAATATTCATCTATGATATCTGGCATGTCTGTGGATTTTTGTGTATATGCTGATGGGCAGAATTATAAAAGAGGATGCTCAGATAACATTGTGTGATCTGTAGTGGGTACAGAAATGAAGGGGTAGAGCTCAATTCCTAGACAGCCTCTCCAGGTTAAGGATTGCTGGAGTTTTGCTGTGTCTTGAAAAGATTTTTTTTTTTAGGCTTATTTTTTAACTTCAAAGATTTCAGACAGGAAAAAACTGCCATGTACCAATATAATCCGATATAACAGATGCTAATATTTCATTATATCTTTATGAGATCTTTATTTTAGATAAACTTAAATGTTGCCTGTGAAGGTAAAGTAAATTTTTCATTTTGCTTACAAATCTTGCCATAAAACATATTTACTTGGATAATTAGTATCATTAAGACTTTTGGGGTAAGATTTGTATAATACATGATTTCTATAGTTTCCTCTCAAAGTTTCTATATTTTAACTGTGAGATCAATTTCTGCTTAAGGACAGGACTGAATTTATATCATCTAATGCTAAACAAAGTTTACGAGAACCCTTTGTTTTTCCATGGCCCCATACACACTAGGCCTCTGAAGACCAGACCAGACAGATAGAAGCCACTTGTGTCAGATGTCATGTAATCAAACTGAACTTTGAAAGGGGCTAATTTTCCAAAACAGGAGATTCCCCTCTACCTGGGTCAGTAGCTGTTCAAACCAGGCTGCAAAGACCCCAGCATACTGTTTACCCATCCAATGAGAGAACTTAGAGCTTTGGACATTTTATTACTCCTCTGAGTTGGGGTGACATGCAGTGGAGAACCCCGCAGTGCCTACAAGCTGGGGAGTATAGAGCATGGGGTACACTCCTGTGCACTGGTGGCTTCCTCAGACACGCTATGAGTATGCTCATTTACTATGGAACCAGAGTTCCTTTCTTCCTTTTCCGAGGATGCAGGTAAGGGAACAGGCCAGTTCCACCTCCCCATTTCCTGGGTTACTAGGTTCTTAACAGAATTTTATCTCACTGCAAGCTTTCCCAGGCACTGGCTAGTGCTTATTCAACAGTAGTGGCCCCCTCTAAGGGACACATAGCTAAGCAGCAGGCTCTCTCTGTTTTAACCCTGTAAGGAAAATTATTTTGAAACAACCAATTGCTCTTTGACTCTGTTTCTGCTTTCTTCATCACCTTCTTGCCTGTTAAGCCCAACTCATCAAAACATTCATTTTATTTTTTTATAAATGGTGGTATTGGGGTTTGAACCCAGGGCTTTGTGCATGCTGGGCAAGTGCTTTACCACTAAGCTACATTCCCATCCCTTTCCTTTGTTTTATTTATTTATTTATTTATTTAAATTTTGAGACAGGGTCTCGGTGAGTTGCCAGGCTGGCCTCAAACTTTTCAGTCTCCTGCTTCAGGTAGCTGAGGAATTAGGCTTACAGGTTACTCATTTTATAAAATGAGGTGTTGCTCGATTCTAGAATCACAAATAAAAGCAACTTAAAACTTTAAATCTGCTATGATATTGACTTTCGACACGTTCTGAGAATCTTTGTATTTTTCAAAGGTCCGGTTACATATTCCTTTATTGAAATAAGTGGTATACTTAAACTTAAATCTATCTTCTTAATTTGTGCTTTTTAATGGTCATTCTTTGTTGTCCCTATTTAATACCTAGATATAAAATTCACAAACAGTAAATATTCCTTGTTTGGTTTACAGTTCTGAGTTTTAGTAGGTACACATGGGCCTATTATCACCAGATCAGTAAAATCATGGAGCATTTCCATCGCCCTACAGCATGACCTCCTCTCCTCTGTAATCATCCCTTACATCCTGCCCCACCCCAGCAGCAACTCTTCTCTGTCTCTGTCACTTTGTCCTTCCTCAAGTATCATACAAGCAGAACCACCCACATGCTGTGCGTTGAGTTCTTGGCATAATTAATCTGAGACTTACCATGTAGTTCCCGCTCTTGTATGTCTTACTAGGATTCACAGCAGTGCTCCACACTGATGTGTTTACCCCTTCACCACCTAGAGGGTATTTTGGTAATTACGTATAAAGATACCATAGATGCTTATGTAGTAACTCAACTGAAATCAGAGTTTTCAATTGCAATGCATACATACGAGGAACTGGGATTTCTGAATGTTAACAAATGAATGATAAACTGTGTAAAAAAACTGTCCAATTGTCTTTCAAAGTGGCTGTATTATTCTGTGTTCATACTGGCAATGTACAAGAATTCCAGTTGCCCTGCATCCTGGGCATAGTCTTTTATTCTTGGAGTGTGTGTGTGTGTGTGTCTGTAATGGCAGCTATCATAAAAGGTATAAAGAACCAAGTCATGATGGTTTTGATTTACATTGACTTTCTAATGATGTTGAATACCTGAATACATTTTCATGCATTTAATTGTTATTTTAACATTTACTCAATTTTCCAAACACTCATTTAAAACTATATTCACCTCCAATAATTACAGCAGTGAGTTAAAAAGATAGTACATGGGGATTCTCCGTACTCCCTGTCAAGCTTTTTTCCATTGGTTAGTGACTGTTAACATTTGTTTCGTTAATATTTAAGATGATTGCATCAATGTCCATGGGAGATTGTCATCTAAAAATTAACTGTCAATTATTATCTAATTCTGTCTGGTTTTAGTATCTGAGGTAGGCATAAAAATAAGAAAACAGTTTTGAGTATTACTGACCCTGGGAATATCATGGGACCTAACATTTGAGTGTGATATTATTTGACATAGATGTTATAAAACCTCCCAATATCCAACAATTTCTTCTCTTCAAATATAGCTTTGTCTTAGGGTATTTACTCTCTCCTTTGCTATTTTTTTTAAAGACAGTGGTTCATTTGTTTCATAATTACTACACTGAATTTTTCTAAGTTTGGTATTCCTATTAATAAATAGATATTGAAAGTAGTGAATTTAAATATTCATCAAAAAACAAGATGAAAGGGTTGTTTATACCATTTAGAGGATTTTATAATACCTACTTAGGATAAAAAGTTCAGAATTCACTAGAAAAAAAAAGATGCTTGAAATTATTCAGATGATGAAAAGAGGCTCAAATTTAAAAACATTGAAAAAGATACTGGAGTAATGAAGAAATATATCATCTTTCAGTACTGATGAATGAGATCTTTCATAACTGCTTGGATTGAAATATTATCATGTGCTGCATGAAATTGCAGATGCTCCCTTGGGCTCAAGTTCCTGAAGTCGAGTTCTGGTAGGTTTCAGTCCACTGCGGCAGCCCTTCATTCAGAGGATCCCTTGGAGTCTTCATGATTAGAAAGAGAACACTTGGTCCAATCTCACTGGTTAAGAATCTCCAGCTCTAATTATTGATTTATTAATCACTTACCTATATGAGTATGCCAGAACTTGCCATTATATGAAATAAAAGGGATTTTACTAATCTCAGGTATGCCTCTGACATTTCAATCGCTGAAAACTATGTGCCCTTTTAGACATATTATCATTAATCACCTAGGTCATTCACACTGAAGTCATAGCTGCTAAGACCATGCAAGATCAGGTTTTTAGGAGAGAACATGCATGGCTAATTACAGTTACCAATTCTGAAAAAGAGAAATCCCAATGTCCATCAGAGCTCTGCAGATAGACCTAAGATGTCTCAGAGGAAGCAACTGCCAACCCAAGATGCATTTGAAAGCCCGTGGGTCCTATGACCACCCAGTGGACACTCATCTCCTCTTATAGGGAGGTCTGTGCTAAAACCAAGTCAAGATCATATTAAAATAATGACACGGCTTGAAAATAGGCTTAATTCCAAACTTTCCGTGTTTCTTACACCAAACTCAAGGTCCTCTGGGGAAAATGGGACCCTACAAGTCGAGGCCTGCTTTGAGAACCAGTGTCCCCTCCCCTTGTCAGCAGTTGTCAACAGAGTGAGACTGGAGGATTCAAGCTCTGTGTGGCCAAAGGCTTCAGATCTAAGTGACATTTACAGGTAGGAACTGGAACAGTACTGTGGTGGTGGCTCTTGAGGGAGTTCGACTCTGGAGAGGAGAAGCGGTGACACGGGCTCACTGGGTGAGTCAGCTCTAATAAGGTGCCACAGCACAGTGATCTGAGGTCACACAGACCCATTATCCTCCTATCCTGTGGTCGGATGCCCAAAGGACCTTGGCAAGGCTGGGTCCATTCTGCAGGATCCAGGGAAGAGCTCATTTCCTTTCCTTTCCAACTTCTCATGGCCACCCACGTCCTTGAGTGGCTGTTCCTTCCTCAAAATCCTCCCTCTCCTTCTGTCCTCAGATTGCCTCTTCTGACTTTGACCTTCCTGCCTCCCTCTGGCCCTGGGTTTACCCTGGGCCTACCTGGATAACCTCCCTTTCTCAGGTTCTTCATCTTAAATACTTCTGAAATTTCCTTGGGCCATGCAAGTCAACGTGTTTATTCACAAGGTTGGGGATTAAGACCTGGACCACAGGGGGTCCTGCAGCTAACCACAAGCTAACAGTACAAAGGAGGTCAGTACTCAGAATTTCAGGACAGCTGGAGATGAGGTCTCAAATGACACCCATAGCAAGACACAAAGCAGCGCTGTGATTCACAGTTACAAGGCTTAGAGGCCAAGTAGCAATCGGAGCTGTGGTCTGAGCCGAGGTCACCACTGGTTAATGGACCACAGGGTCCAAGCCAGTGGTTAACTCTGTTTCCTGGGCATGTAACACACATGGACACTTCCAGCAGTTGGCTAACCATTTCAGGCTTCCCTGTGCTGTGGAGTGAAGGTCAGATGGTAGGAGGAGCCAAGCAAAGCCTCTGAGTGTTTTCTACTCTCACTACAAAGGTTCTAAATTGTAGGGGAGAAAAAAATCCTTTGCAGTCTACTCTTCTAAATTCTTCTCTGGAACCCTTGTAATGAAACACAGATTTACAAGGGGAAAACAAATAGAAGTTGAATCACATTCATTTTACATGTATACATATGTGTGTGCAGATACATATATATATATGTGTGTGTGTGTGTGTTTGTGCTATATATCCATATCACACATACACATATACATATATACAATCATAGGTATATACAATATAAATAGCACATGTATATAAAGCCTAATGACATGAATAACTTGAGGAGGTGGCTTAGAATCCTAAGTTACATACCATCTTTAACAAAGAACAATAATATGGAGAAAAATGCCAGACAGTGGAAATTGGGTTTAGGATTACAAGAATGGGATATTATGATAAGGTTAAAAATACAGGAGGAGTCAGGTGGGGCAATATTTGCTTTCAGATTCCTTTGGGGCCATGTCTCTGGGCTCCAGCAATGGAGAATTTAAAACATGTCTTGAGGCAGAAAACAGGGAGGGCTTTCCTGTATTTGCTGCTGTTTAATAGCCTTCAGCTCAACACAATTTTTATGTCAAAGAGGCATAATTTGGGGTGACATACTTTGGTTTTCATCAACACCATAAGTAATTCTTATGCAGAGAATCATTAAACAAATTCAAACCACCATCAGTGACGCAGCAGTAGTCCTCATTCCTATGGCCTTGGTAAAGGTGGTTCATGGTGGCTTATGGTCCCCTGCCATAAATTTAAGCTGTGTGTCAGGGTCCAAGATCTTATGTTTCTTACAAACTAGTAAATTGGCCTGTTAATACTTAAGGAATGCTATCAGAAAACATGAGGCTTTTTGGTCAGAGACAAAAGACTATTTTATTAATGACATAGTAAGCCACATGGGCATTATGTTGGGCTGGTTTTCCTGATCTTCAGGTCCTGAGGAACAATGTCAAGTGGCCCAGGTGGAAGTTGTGCATGCAGTAAATGTACATCACAACTGAGGTACACAGCTGGGGATGCAGTGTCCAGAGGGAGACCTTGCCTCATCCCTCAAGGTGGCTCGCTGCAAGCCCAGCCCTGAGAAAAGGCCCAGATAAAGAGTGGTTAAGACCACTCTGGACATACTCAGAACTTGCAGGACCATTCTGGTCCAATAGAAGAATGCCTCTCTCGATGCACTGGTAGCCAACAAATATCAGGCTGGTCCACTGGATTGTAGACATGGTGCCAAAAAGTTCTGGAACCAGAAAATCTCAAGTGTCCTAAATATTCTGCCAAGATACATATATACCCAGGAAGTGACTGACTGGCTCCATGGACTTTCAGGGAAGGCTCTGAAAGTAACTTTTAGAGTAAAAATTATAGGGTCTGGAATATTTTGGGATATTCCCTTACAAGTTAAATAAAAAGTTGCTGTCTTACACTGTCTTACACAAAGACAGAGGTAAGTGGTCAGTTGACGATTCTGGGGCTTAAAGGTCCCGTTTATCTCACTTAAGAGCACTTACCCTCTTTCCTGAAATCTAACTTCCTTCCTCTGAAGCTCTTCTAGGCTCCCAGTGATTTCCAGTTTGACTGGGACAAAGGCAGGGTTGGAAGCCCATGGGGTCTGGAAAGCACAGAACACTGTCTGAGGAATGTAGGGGACCTCCCCTGTGGGGCTCGGTCACCTGTCATCCTCCTCTGGGGTCAAGTGCTGGATCTGGGATGTGTGAAAAGTGGGCCAGGACTCCAGGACAATCCACAGGAGGCAGAACTTCCTGGGGCTGCCATGTGCCCATTCTCCCAAGGTCTTGTGGCCTCATATGATAAGCGCCAGGGCTACGAGGTATCTCCTGGCCTAGGACATCCCAATAGAACCCACCCTTCACTCCCAGAACAATTCCCCCTGGTCCCTGGAGCCTGTATCTGCATCCCGAAGCCATTCCCCATTCTTTTGAGGCAGCAGGCACCGCGTCACACAAGAAGCATCCCCGGGTTTCCAGGGAAAAGTGGCAATTTTGTGACCGACTGCTGGCAACAATGGCCAGCTTGTCCCCCTTACAGAAAAATTCTGAAACTCAGTCGTTTTAAAGATGCAACTTGCCATGTGCCACAGAAATACAGCTGCTGCTTGACTTATAATGGATTCAAACTGCTGAGACTCACAGCTAACAACACAGTGCGCAGCTAGACTGTGGGTCTTTTGCCCCACGGTTGCATGGCTGAGAAGGAGCTGTGGCTCGCTGCTACTGCTGGCCAGTGTTGCAAGAGGTTATTGTCCCACATGTCCCCAGCCCCAGCCTGGGAACAGATCACAACTCTAGATGGACTAAGGGCTGGAGTATAGCATAGTAGTAGAACGTTATCCCACATGTTCCAAGGCCTTGGGTCAGTTCCAGCACCACAGAGGAGAAAAATTAGAAATATGTTTTCTACCAAAGGTATGCAACTTTCGTGCCATTACTGTAAACCCAGAAGATGATTACATCAAGCCGTTGTAAGGTGGGGACATCTGTAAGGAATAGCAGTTCTCTTCTGATCTTCATCTAAGGATTGCTTTTGGAGGAGGACAACCTCACCTTCAATGTCCCAGTAACGTGTTGTATTCCTTGGGACATTCCTGTTGGGGAATTTGTAACACCCATGACAAGAGTTTTCTGTTACCCTCATTGGGAGCCCTAAAGCTCAGGTGTGACAGGCATTCTGGAAGCATGGAGTGAAAAAATCACTTTCATTTGAAATGAATACGAAGTCTACCTGGGTTTTCCTACAAGGAATTCAGTTGGATTCAACTCTCCTTAATGATAGAGACCCCACTTTTATAGGTTCTAGTGACTCACCCGGAGTACTTAAGATTGCTACTGGAAATTCTCACGTGGGTAGTGCTAAGAACATTCAGAGGTATTTTCAAACTGCAGGTCCTGACTGCCAACTTTGAAAGACAGAATTTTGGGTATGTATTATGATGTCAACAAGACAGAAATGACATGCTGGTTCCCTTCTCAGAGGACGGTGCCCTGGCAGGACTGGTCCCCTTGTCCAGGTGACTCACCAAGGGGGCTAGGGGAGGATTCAGCTATAGGCCGCTGGGCTCCATCATGATGGAGCAGCAGTGCTTGTCTCGGGGCTAGATTCACTTCCCGAGTTTAGATGGTATTGAGAGGGAGAGGCACTTGCAGGAAAACTGTTTGCGATCCGCTTTATCAAAGGTGAAGTTCATCTTGCAACACTTACTAAGCAAAAAGGGGTGGCTATAGATGTGAGCTGTGTTATTCTTCCTGTGTGAATGAATTATTTAGATAACTGGTTAAGCATTAATATTTACCAAAGGACAACTCCAGTGGAAGATAAGAATACTTTTCTAATCGGGCATGGGCTCCACTGTAATTGGGGTTTCCAAGACTTGGGTGTTTGTTTCATTCTTTACTCAGGTTTAAATCCGAGGAAGGAAGAGTATTTGTCTTAACACTTTTAAGAGATGAAAATTAAGTGTTATGCTGACATGTTTAAGAAATTAAAAATGATACATAGAAAAAAGGCTAGAATAGGGATGTTTCAGAATATGAGGATGTGAAATGCTTACATTAAGCTTTGCAAATCAGGACAGACCTGGCTGACATGGAGGATGGACAGTTAAACATTCAATCATTACAAAGCCAGTCGCACACATCTTTTGATGATCTGCAGCTTAAGAGCTGGTATATTTTAAAACATAAAAGAGGATAGTGTTCTACTTTAACTTGTTTTAAGGTGATTTCCAGTCTTCTGTCTGGAGTTCGGGGTAGTCCTAGTTCTATACTTAGGTGCAAGGATAGATTTCACCATACTGATATTTTCTGTGGGAAGCTTGGCCAGGGACTAACTCAGAGTTCGTACGCAACCCACGGCAACCACAGTGCCAAACCAAAGCCGCCTTGTTAAAAGATCACTTCTGATATACATTGGATTGATAGATTCTTTAGAGTTTCTCTTGCCTGAGCAAGAGAGAGTACTAAGTTCAAGTTTGGGTTTGATTGCTCTGAGAATAGATCATGTGATTCAGAGACGGCATGGGCTAGGAGCATTTGTCCCAGGTCACAGCTCCCGTGCAGGGCCACTGCAGACCCCTAGCACTCCCTAGAAAAGCCGCACTCTCCAGGGTACTGAGGGACCTTCTGCTTGAATACATCTCTTCTGTGCCACTGCTCACAGGGAGAGAGGCTGAGCAGCTGACAGACACTGGACATGATCCATGCGATCAGAATTTCCTATCAAGAGATGGATACGGTCATATATCGTAAGTACAGGTGAACCCATTAGGTGAAGGAGGTGGGTTTTAGGAACCAGGGTGAGCAGTTTCGAAAGAGGTGAGTCAATCATAAGAACTTGGGACAGACTCTCATGCCTACCCCTGTGCTCATCTGTTCACACCTGAGAGTGTGCCAGGTTCCCCAACACCCACCAACTGAATAAACTCCACAGAACAGAATGGATTATGAACAAGAAAGGGCTGAGAATAGCCCTACTCCAAGAACATGTCGGTATAAAAGTGACTTTTTGGAGGTTTCTGAAGGCACTTTGAGGTAGAGGGGCAAACAATGGTTTATTTAAAAAAAAATATGATCTTAGTTCACCTCCTTATGGATTCTCACATCTTCCAACTGCTGATAAGATTTTGATTAAATATTTTCTGCTGAGAAACTGCTGGAGAAAATTGCTGAACCATGACTATCCTCCCAAGGCTGGAAGGCATGAGCGGCCACCCTGCTGATGTGAATTTGCTTTTGTCTTCATGATACATATTTAATTCCATCTTGAAAGATTTGTCTTAATTCTTCTTTATTTCTTGATCTCCCTGAATTTTTCTAATTTACATATTCATACACTTTCTCTTTCTTAAAAATGTTCCCCTCCTTCCAACAGTAAAAAGAGAATCTCTCTCCACATTACTTTCCCCATGTATAGCCACTTGACAGAGAAAATTATCTCTTGTTATTTCTTACCATATTTCTGTGGTGTGTGGGAGACTAAAATTAGGATTGGATTACGATTATCAATAACACCAAACTGATAATGAATATTTACCATAAGTCTGTGGTTTTAGTTTCTCTACCACTGACTCCGTCAATGAAACAGGTTCAGACTGGACACAGTGGCAGTTTGGCTTCAAATGCTCACTATGAGCTCTCGGAACATCAAGACTTACAAGTACAGCTGTTCTCTATTTATTGTGAAAAATATTATCTAGTAAGTATGGTTTTTCTTAGGTTAAAATGATTTCTTAAAATTAATACTGTGAAATCTGTAGAAGAGAGTGAAATTCCAATACAAGGAAACGACCACAGTAATGTGGGAAGTCCTAAGAGATGAGAGAACTGGTGTATGAAGGAGATGATGTTCTGGGTAGTTGGAACCTGGGTGGAGAAAGAGATGTTGGTGAAATGAGGGAGTTCAATATTTTTGTAAACCCGAGGTCTGTCTTATTTACTACTAAACATACAGATATTACTGAGCATCGGATACATTTCATACACATGCGCGTGCACATAGACACACACTCATACACACTCACACGGGATGCAGGTATCACACAGTAGCTGTGGAAAGATTCCACTACCTGAGCAATTTCCCTCATAACTGGTCTGACCAACCCCCCACCTCACAAAATAGACCATGTTCTGATTTCTGACACCAAAGGTAAGTCTGGCTACTATTAAATTTAATATGCATAGCATTATAAAATGTATACCTTCCTTATAAAATATATACCCTCCTCAGTCCAGTTGGTCTTCCTGAGCATAATCTTTGTGAGATTCATCCCTGCTGTGAAATGTGCCGAGTTTTATTCCCTTTTATTGTTGGATCACTTCCCATTATACAAATGGACCACAGCATTTCCCCATTTCTTTTCTCTGATGGACATGTGAGCCGTGCCTGGTTTGGGAATATCATGAATAAAACATCAATGAATGTTCTTTTGTGATGTTTTCTGTAGATATATTCTCTTCCTTCTCAAGGGAAATCAAGAATAGAATTTCTGGGTCATAGGGCCATAGTATGTTAAATTGTATGAGAAACTTGCAGAGTTTTCCAACATTGCTGTATCATTACAAACTCCTGTGAGCAATGTATGAGCACTGCAATTGCTCACACTCGTTTCAACATATAGTATTAAAGGACTTAAAATTCAAATTGTGTACTCGCTATGGGGCAATACCTTGTGGTTTTTCAGTTTCCTAATGATGAAATTAAGATTTAAGTGCTGTTTCATGTGTCTATTGGTCATTTATATAAATTTGTTTTTTGAATTGTTAATATATTTTCCTACTTTAAATATTGAATTAACTTATTTTCTATTTAAGTAAAGATTTTAATGTTTTTTTCCCAAATAGTTTTCACCAATCTGTAGGTTTCACTTTTTATTTTTTCAACAATGTTTGAATGAATAAAATTATTTATTTTGTGGAGCTGGAGATTGAACTCAGGGCGTTGCACATGCGAGACAAGAGTTCAACCACTGAACCCTATCCCCACTCCCCAATTTTTAATGTTGATGAAGTTTAATTAATTTTATTTTTGCTTGAATAGTATATGCTTTTTGTGTTCAATCTAAGAAATTTTTTCTTACCCTAAAATTAATTCTCTAATATTTTATTCTAAATAATTTGGAATTTTGTTTTAATGTTATGGAATCTAATTCAAATTAATTCTTGCCTTGTGTGAAACAGAATGAATTTTTAATTATTTTAAAATACAGAAATCTAGTTTTTCCAGCAGCATTTACTTAAAAATTATTTTCTCTATTAAGTTGTGTTGGTCATTATTTTGAAAAATTAGTGATCTCTGTAAGTGTTAATGTGCCATCTCAATCTCTTCCACTGACTGGCTTGTCTTTCCATATTTTACTACCATCTTAAAATCACATGGTGCCGGTTCCCTGTCTGCTCTTGAAAAGCTATCTTTTGTCATTATAGCTCTTTTTCATTTTGAAATAGATTTTAGAAGACAATTTTCAACTTTTATGAAATAAAATACTGGGAGTTTCATTGAAATAGCATCCACTGTAGAAAAACGTTAAGGGAAGTGACAACTTACTGTTATTTAATGGCATGTTTCTGTTTTTTTTTTTTTTTTAAATTTTTACAGTGATGCTATCTTGTTTTCATTGCAGAAGTTAAGTACGTTTTTCTTAGTTTATTAGAAGAATACATGATACATTTTGATGCTCTTGTGCGGGGTATGGTGTGATGTGGATGTGGCTGGTCTCCGAGGGTTTGTGTTGAAGGTTTGGTCCTTGGCGTGGTAGTGCTGAAGTAGTGGAACCCTTGAAAGGCAGGGCCTGGTGTGAGGGTCTCAGGTCTCTGGGGACATGCCCTTGAGGGGCATTAAGTTATTTCTCATGGGAACTTCATTTGTTCTTGGGAAAGGATTGGTATAAAAGCCTGATTCTGGCCATACTCCTCTTGCTGTGGCTTCCTGTTTAAAATGTGATGACTTGTTCCCACAAACACACTGACTATTGCTACATGACATGAAGTAACACAGCTGAGAAGGCCACTGCCTGACAAAACTCTCCTGCCATGTTTATAGAATAAACCTCCAAAGTCATGAAATAAACATTTTTTATTTATAAAGTTAGTGTCCTCAGGTATTTTGTTATAGAAATGAAAGCTAATACAAGTATGTTTCAATGTCATCAAACAATATTTACTACTACTGCATAGATATAAATCTCATCATTACATATTTGCTTTGTTTCCTGAGACATTGTTAAACTGTCCTATTGTTTCCAGTGGGATATTTTTGTAATTTTCTTCGGAATATATGACAAACTATCATCTGAGAATAATGATGGTTTTATGTCATCCTTACTGATCTTCATGCGTTTCTTTTCATTCTTCATTGATATGCTTTGAATAAAATGTTCAACATTAGTGATAAGAAGGGCATGAGCTATTTTAGTGGTAATGGGGATGTCCTAGTCCAAATGATTAATGTAAGACTGCTTTATGATTATAACAAAAAGCATAAAAATTAATATCAGAAGGGCTAACACTAGCTCTGTTTGAAACAATATGAGACTAACTTTCAATGAAAAAAATGATAGGTAATTAAGAAATAGTCATGATAATAATGAATCCTACATAAAAAATTCAGTGTGTCAAAGGTAAAACTATCTTTAGAAAAATGATTATAGCTTTAAATATATGCATTGCAAAGTTATGATATAAAAATAAGGAACCCAAATATTAAATCAGAAACAAAATGGAGAATATTCTCAAACTTCAAAATGCATACTCATTGCTTCACATTTCTGAAATTAGATTGCACTTTAGTACGTATAAGAATGAGTCGAGGATTTTCTTGGTTGTTAAGGAGAGTGGTGCTATTTATAATAAATACCATTTTTGATTCAATGAAATATGGTAATTGTATGTGTGAAAATCAGTGAAATAGCAAATGGAAAGTAGAAAAATTTAACAAACCAGTAAGTTACAGAGTTGGGCTTTTGAAAAGACTAAGAGAAAAAAATAGTAAACTAAAATAAGAAAAATGCAGAACTGAACAAATATGCTACTCAATTTGGACACCTAATTGAAATGGATAGATTTTTAGGAACTTGTGAAAGAAACAGTAGAAGACCTTGACATATTGATAAGTACCAGGAGGTCACAACTCTAGTGACAAATTGATCACTAAAGACATGAAAAGGCCAATTAGTTTTTACACAAAACAAGTTGTTCTAAAAATAGTTAATTCACCTCATGTGTTTTTGAGATCAGTGCAGTGTTAATCTTACAATGTGTTAAAGACTGGCTGATTGGAAGGCACCACCTCTGCAGAACCGCCAGCCCTGCCACCGATGTGCAGAAGTGAAATTTACATCTTGCCATTTGTGTTGTGGTTTTGTTTATTAGTAGGTCATATTTTTGCAAAAATGGTGACACCTAATTTTCAAAAGGTATATTAAAGAAATATTATCCAAATGAATCCAATAGTGCTGTTGGAAAATAATACATATCATGACCAAGATAAGTGTTGCTTCAGGAATGAAAATGTGGTTTAACACTAGAAAATATATCTGAGTAATTCATCACTTGAATGGAAAAAAGGAGGAAAAACATATGAATAACTCACATGATTCAAAAGGAAAGTTGAGAAATCAAGAAGGCAAAGATACATGTTATCACTGTTTTAGTGTAACATTACATTGATGGTCCCAACTATGAGAAAAAAAATACAATGAGGAATAAGAATCAGAAAGAAAAGCTGATCATGTCGTTAGGTTTTGATTACATCATCACTCAGAGAAAGCAAGAGAACAAGGAGAGCAATAGAAAAGTTATAAAATCGCTTAAAGATTTCCAAGTAAAAAATCAATGTTTCCTTCAGAAATAACAAAAAATTAGATATTATAATAAAAGTAATACATCCATTGATAATTCCAATAAACTAAAAGTACTTGAGGTTAACCACACACACCTCTTAAGCAACAAACACAAGACACCTAGAAAATTAAGGAGCATTTTGGAATTTCAGATTGGATTAGGCACTTTGTAATCAGATTAGATGGCTAAATGCTGTTAAAGTTCAAAGTTCCTTCAAATTAATCCAAGTACAGAAAATCTAAATAAATTTCCAAGTATTAAGTAACTTTATATTTTTACTTTAAATTTCATATTGCATAAGAACTTCTTATAATTTGTCAAGTAAAAAATTAAAAGAATTTGTGGGTTTTGCTTTTTGGTTGATAATTTTTTTTAACCCCTAAATAAAATGGTAGATATTATCCAAAGAATATATAAATAGTCCAGTCAAATCAAATTCAAATCAAATAGATAGAATCATAACTATGATTCTAGTTTCTATGTTTTATAGAATCTATATAAAATCTATATATTCATCTATATTTATATTCATCTAACTATGAGAAGTAAAATGTGATAAAATAGCAACACAGATTAAGTGATCAAGCATAGATTGGTTAGTTCACAATTATAAAAAATGGTCAATAGAGAGGGAAGTAAAATTAAAACCCTACACAAAATTTAACCCTAGTAGATCAAACACAATTGTCTAGATGGATGTTGTGACCTGGTGTGGTGTAAAATTAATAAACAATGTGGAAAATAACTCTACAAATCAATGTGGCACTTGAGATTGTCAAAACAGTTTTACACGAAGTAGTTCAGATGTTACTAAAAACTCCAGGATATTGGCCAACAGGAGGTGAACAGGAGACAGCCCTGGTGCATCCCATGTGGCTCCCCAGGTCCTTCTCAGATCTAACCTACTGTGGCCCAAAACAAGAAGTGAGTTTGCCAAGGGGGCTTCCTGGGTAACCTGGCACAGCGACTAGCATTTGCTTATACCTACACCCAGAGAGTCGCAGAACTGCCATGGCATCTTCCGGGGGGAGACAGCTCTAAAATCATGCATTCTTGGTTTATTAAGTGTGAGAAAACCCTAGCTCCATAGAGCCTGCAAAGAACATTGAAAACATAAAGAATCTCCCTTTGTGCAAACACTGTAGCCAGTTTACACAGAGGTCCACCTGACAAGGACACTGGGCAGGACGCCTGCTTTTTCTTTTCTGTCTCTAGGGCAGCTTATGCCCTGAAAGCCCATGAATAGATCTGAAGACAGCTGCTTTCAATACTCCCTTTCTACTTTCTGATACAGGGAGGGAGAATAAACCTACGAATAAACCTACAAATAAGGCTAACAAAAAGAAGAAAACTAGATTACAGGAAAAGTAAGGATTTCCATTCAGTTAAGAACACATAGACTAGTTAATAGCTAATGTTTTTTTCTGTTGTCTATGTCTAGACTGACAAAAGAAAAATAGCATAAATAAGATAATTACAAATAAACCAGAAAAAGACACAACCCTAATAATCAAAGGGTAAACAATACTATGTAAACCAGGATAATCTTAGAGATTGATAATAGGAAACTCTTAAAACCTATTGGTATAAACTATTAAGGGTTTATTTTCAGCTAAAACTGTAGTAAATAGGAGGCAACCCGGTATCTCTGCTCCCAAGTCACCTGGAACTCAGGGTGGCACAGGAGGGACTTCCAGAAGGCTGTCGCTGCAAGAGAGGTAAGAGTCTGGGTCATCTATGAACTGTCTTGCAATCCCTCCCTGTGAGGGACACACAGTACCTCACTTCCTATTTCACTCCTCAAAGTGAACAAAACAGCTGCAAATAACTACAATCCGAAGGCAGAAGAAAAACACTACCCTATTCTTTGATGGTGAAAGGAAGATAAACTTTGTAAGTTATCCTAATGATTATGATGGTGAAGAAAAATTACTCAACCATAGGTATTACTCATTCATGATTAAATAAATGCAAATGAAAAAGGAGATGTCATTATATATCTATTAAATAGGAAGTATTAGAAAAGGAGATGTCATCACTGGCGATCATGGGAAGGAATCCCATGCACCACTCAAGTCGGGATTGACTGGTTCCACCATCCCACCCTGACAAATGCTATGGCACCTTTTATTATAATTAATTCACCTGTTTTAGTCAACTTTGCTTCGCTGTGACTAGAAGACCTGAGAAGAACAATTTAGAGGAGAAAACATTTATTTTGACTCGGGTTTCAAAGGTCTCAGTCCCTAGATTCCATAACTCAGGCCAAAGGTGAGGCAGGACATGGTGACACCAGACTGGGGCAGAGAGAAGCGGCCAAGGATGTGGAAAACGTGGGAACTCAAGCCCCTATGTCCTCAGGCCTCCACTTCCTTATTTACACCTCTGGAATCTTGTGGATTCTTATTTATAAGGAGAACGAGGCAGGAGTAGCACAATTCTTGTTGGCTGGAGCGACTAGTCCTCTGAAGACTTCTTCTCTGTCCTTCAACTGCAGAAACGCATTCTCTCCGTCCTGCTTCTTAAACTTATCTGCCTTTATCCCACTGAAAAAAATAATGCAGAGAATTCCAAAGTTGGGGGTGAGGAGGAGGAAAAGCTCATCATCTCTTGGAGGGAGGCAATTCAGTCGTGAATTGAAATAGTGGACACATAAGAGACCCTAATAGAGGGCAAGGATGAAGGATGGTCAGGGCTTCCAGAGAAGCGTGTTCTACATGGAGTGACGCTGTGATAGTACGTGTGTAGTGACGGTAAGCGCCTCTTCAACAACAGCAGGATTCCACTGTGGTGATGGGAAGCACTCTGTGAATAATAAGAGACGAGTGGAAGTTGGAGTTCTGCCATAGAAGGTCTTTCAGGTTTACGTGAGATCTCGGAACTCCATTTTTTGGGCCAGTAGGGAGACGATGAAACCGTCTGCATAGGGAGGATTCTTAGAATTGAATCCTGGTGTGCTAATGAAACCTATGTCAATTAAGTATCAATTCCTCAGGTCTTTCAGAAAGATGGTCTTTATGAAATTCTAGTTGACTCACTTTGAAGGAAAAATGACTTTGCTATTAAAGAGCTGGATTCAAGAAAAGAAACAGCCCCTCTCCCCAAATGCAACTATTTGTTTATTCAGTTATTTCAGTTAGCATGTAGTTTTTATTTTTTTTTAATTTTTTATTGTTGGTTGTTCAAAACATTACATAGTTCTTGATATATCATATTTCACACTTTGATTCAAGTGGGTTATGAACTCCCATTTTTACCCCGTATACAGATTGCAGAATCACATCAGTTACACATCCATTGATTTACATATTGCCATACTAGTGTCTGTTGTATTCTGCTGCCTTTCCTATCCTCTACTATCCCCCCTCCCTCCCCTCCCCTCTTCTCTCTCTACCCCCTCTACTGTCATTCATTTTTCCCCCTTGTATTATTTTCCCCTTTCCCCTCACTTCCTCTTGTATGAAATTTTGTATAACCCTGAGGGTCTCCTTCCATTTCCATGCAATTTCCCTTCTCTCTCCCTTTCCCTCCCACCTCTCATCCCAGTTTAATGTTAATCTTGTTCTCATGCTCTTCGTCCCTACTCTGTTCTTAGTTACAGCATGTAGTTTTTAAATGATAGAATATTTGGCTTTTAATAAATTAGTTATGTGTGATTTAGGATACAGAAATGATGTTTAGTACACTAAATATCACTTGCTAAAATGTATCGTCAGAGCAGCAAAGTTCCTGTGGATAGTTTCCACATGCGGTCTTCTTTGCCTCCCCTGGTTCCATGTTCCCTTATGGGTTAACAGACCTGCTTCTGGGGAGAGAGATGAGAAGCCCTCGCACAGTAGGCTGGAACATGATGCAAATTTTCCTTTTCATCCATATTGTTTTATTACTGTCACCAAGAATAAAACGAGACAGGTTGAAATGTCTCTGTTTAATTACCCTGAATAGCTTGAAACTCCCACACCCAGTACTCATGATATAGAGAATGTTTCACAATTGTGCTTCTTTGTAGCCTGAGGAGGCCACAGAGTTACTACCCATACAGGGATGGAGACTTTCTTCCTCTAATGCCCAGAACTGGTATCATGTGGAATGAGCATTTGTGTAAGCAGCTCTCATTTGTAGATTCGCACTGGAACCCTGTTAACAACAGTGTGTTCAATGTGGTTTCCAGCCCTGGTTCCTGCCATTTTATGGGGACAGGAAAGAGCAGTGATGCTATTGAAATAAACAGTCTCTGGCAGAGAAAGACAATTAAGGTTATTAAAGTAGCACTTTCAAAGGAACTATTTTTCTCACTTAAAAGAAAGTTCCAGTTTCCCACACAACAACAGCAATTTAATCTTGAACATACTTTTTTCTATGTTTCATGTTTACTGTTTCAAATGAAACTAAAAGGTCATGAATTTGACAAAAAGGATGTTTACTTCGGG
The DNA here is from genome assembly GCF_047511675.1 of Marmota flaviventris. Taxonomy (NCBI): domain Eukaryota; kingdom Metazoa; phylum Chordata; class Mammalia; order Rodentia; family Sciuridae; genus Marmota; species Marmota flaviventris. Next base: position 6,802,255 of record NC_092513.1, on the reverse strand, counting down.
TAGAATGGCAAGACACGAAAGCGCTGGCTTTGAGACAGGCAAGGGTGTTGATACAACTGTGATTTTTCTTAGCTGATTCTCCAACTATGATTCACTTTTTCCTATGATGTATACTGGCTGAATATACGGATAGCCTAATTTCTCCTTCATTATAAGGACAGAGGAAAAATCCAGAATATGCTTCTTGTAGTTGGAGACTGACGATTTTTAATGTATTGAATTTCTAAGTTTCAAGAGTCCTAATTATTTTCCTTAAAGGAGAAAATGAAGTGAAAGTTGACTTACATAATTATTAATAGCAGCTTAATTTGTGATAAATATACTGGGGCACCTATGTATTTGTGCTTTTATTAAATTTATTCTAAAAGTCCATGTATGCTTTACCACATTTATTATAGATTATAGCTAAATAATGCATGAGATTAAAAAAAAACTCCCTGTGTTTTCTAGGAAATATGTGTCTATTGTCCTCATGGGAGTAGTTGAAATGTAATTTAGGGTAAATAATTTCTCTATGTAATAGCCTCCCGTAGCATCACACCTCATTTTATGCAAGAACACAGTGAAGGACTTATACACAGGAAGGCCACTCAGATCACCCAGCCCAGAACATTCCCAGTTAGTGTTTGCTGCCTCAGTTATTATCATAGCATTTTCCAAATGCTCTAAAGCATCACCCTCAAACAATAAGTAACGGTCCGTATTTATGAAGCATTCTATGACTGGTCCCAGCAACCTGTCAGATCTTAGCTCCCACTACTCCAGTTTGGTCATTCTTCTCCAGAGGCACAGGCTCCCTTCCTCACACATTAAGTCCAGGTTCACCTCAGGGCCTTTGCACTTGCAGTTTACCAGCCTGGAATGTTGGTCCTCCTTACTTGCAGATCTTTGCTCCCTGGCTTCCTTTAGGTTTTTACTCAGGTTCCTTGTCCATAGCATCACTCACTGTCTATTCAGGACAGCTTTTAAAGAGTGAATCTAATAGAGAAGTTGCTCACTATAAAACCTGTTGACTAGGTGACTAAAAAAGGCTCAATGCAAAAGCTAAGGGTTCACTGAAGTGGCAAGAAAGATGTGGCTGCCATCTGCAGGGTTGAGGAACTCAAGGGAAACGACATGAACATTAAGGGATTTAGACGCTCACAAAGTGAGCCTTGGGAAGGTCTGTTGCAGTGACCTCCTGCGGGCTCTGGGGAGGAGCCTCCAGCGGGTTGGCGGAACAGGAAGTAGCAGAAAGTGATCAGGGTAGGAAGTGAACCGGAAGCAGGAAGGGAACCGGAAGCAGGAAGCAACTCCTTTCTCCTCAACTGACACTTTCCATCCAGCGCCCCCTGCAGGAAGGGCCTTTCAGGCCAAAATGAGGTTCGCAGTTTCCAGCCTCAGCAACACAGAGAACCATGGAGAAGAGCCAGTTTGGACCTGCAAGTGATTGTTAGAATATTGGCAATGAAAGTACCAATCTGCAATTTCAATAACGTCCACTAGTTCCCATTTCCTTTCTGGTTTTATTTTTCTATTTTCTCATCTATTTTCCATCTTTATTGTCCAAATTCCCTATGAAACTGTAGTCCTATGATGAAAGGAACTTGTAAATATTTTGTTTAAAATTTTTTGGAACCTAAAAACACACCTGGCAAAAAGAAGGTCCTCAAGAAATATTTCTGAATATATTATTAATAATAAAAAGCACTGACTTGAGTTATAATACACAGTCTGGTGGATGTACTTAACATACAGTTAGCCCCCAAATATAATTGTGCACTGATCTCTGATTAACTCATCTGACAGGGAAGTTGATGTGTGAAAGTGTTGAGTAACTTGCCTTATGTAAGTAAGTTGGAAAGCCAGTCTTTGAATCAAGGCAGCTGGCTCTAAAGCCTGCAGTTTGAATCATGAGACAAAACTGAAAATATAAATGAAAACGCTAAATGCACTCTTGCAACTATCCACACTTCACAAAGTCTTACTCTAATATTCAAAAATACTACCTATGTCAAGTCTCTGGGCAAGCTTAATGAGTAAGAAGAAATATTGTTATTGGACTACCTTTAACATTCTATACTTAAAATGAAGGGTAAGTTTAATTGGCAAGAGTGTGCCCTTTGAAAGATGTTAGTGACTTTAATGGGAACACATTGCACTGGGCTTAGAGACACTCGCCAGAGTCAAAATTTCTTTGGAACTAAGCCTCTGCTTAGTTCAGTAGAACAAGGATTCAACTAACAGCAGAGCCTCATTAACGTGTTGTCAAATTGTTTGCATTATTAGGCCAGACTGCTCGGCATGGTGCACAAAAAACTTCTTCAGACCCAAACCTCTATTTTTCTTGTGATTAATATTTTATTAAGCATTAATAAATACAAAAAAGAGTGCCTAAAAGGAATATAATAACATTCATCTCCACTGTCACAGAGGGAGATAATCTTTCTTGATCTACAGCATATATGCACTACTGTAATATTTATCTTGGAGTTTTTCCCCTCAAATTTTAAAACTGTCTTAGAGCAAAAATTTATTTAAAAAGACAGTACATTTTTATTAGCCAAAGGGATAAAATGAGTCAGCTTCAAATGACCTGAAATCCTCTTTAAAATATTTAGAAATGTTCCTTCATCTTTTAAAAGGAGGACTTGGCTTGACTCTTTGCCTGTATCTATTTCTGTATGAAAAAAAGCAGGGATGTTCTGAAGTCCCAGTGATGGAAGGGACAACTATGGGCTTCGGACATACGCCTGCTTGAACATACTTACTTGTGTTTGCATATTGATTTTTCCAAGTAGGGAAATTTGTGCAAAATGCATGAAATCTGAGAATTATACATTATAGCTTTATCATCATTTTAGTCCCTCACTTAAAATATTTAATATTACAAATGTAAAATTTCCTCTTTGCAGACTGGAGTTATTCTGTCATGGGTCAAGGATAGGCAGACTATAAGGATGAGGCAGCAAGAAGATTCATTCTCATGGCCTACACCGTGTGGCTTCTGAGGGAAAGCCAGTGCAGGTGAGCATGCCCTCACTTCTGCTTCTGCTGCTGGCTATGTGAGTGAGCCTTGCATCCACTTTCAGGAAGTTGTCAAACCCCATCATTTCACACTGTGATTTTAGCAGCAGGGCTCCTTATGACTGACATAGCATGTGGCAATATACCTACATGATTGTGCAGATTAGCATTCCATGTGGAAGACCCTATCTGCTTGGCATATTGTGAGAACAGTATTCAGGCTTGAATGTGATGATGTATGTACCAGGAGAGAGGATGGGGAGGAAGAGAGTTGGGGAGGAAAGTACATCAAAACTCAAGTTGTAAGGATAAAGTCGTTTACTTCATAGACTCGAACTCATTGAGATCAATACTCTCAGAAGTTTAGTTGCAATTATCACAGGTTTAAGTATCCCCAGTTTTCAACTTCCTGTGTCCCCTGGAGTTTCTCCTCACCCTGAGCCAGGGGCTAGCATGTCATCAGTGAGTCCAGGCTCTGCTGGCATTTAAATGAGATGGTTTCTGATTTCAGAATCACCTCAGGTCCGCTGGTATCTTGTATTTGTGCTGTGATCGCCTGTGCTGGGAATGAATGATTTTTATCTAAATCCAGTTATTACTATTATCAGTGTTTAAATCTGAAAATGCTTGGTGCTCATTATGAACATACTTGGTTTTGTTTGTGTTCAAATGCTGAAGAACAGGCTGATGGTTTGCTTTGCTTCTCAAATAGAGGAGAGCTGTGCCGTGGCTTTGCCTTCTGCACTCTTTATCCCAGATTTCTATCATGTGTATGCATGAGCATGCATATGTGTTCTCCATCCACTCGAGAGCTCTCCATGAGTGTTTACTCTGCCATCTCCCTCTAGTAAAGACAATTCATAAGTCGTGACTGACAGAAAAGACTCCCATCATACATGAATGATATATTCGATAAAACTACATTAAAACCCTTTGAAATCAGTGTCCTGGGAATAGTTCAGTGCTCACTCAAGACAGCATTAAACAATGATTCTTTTTTTTAAAAAAATTCTGTGTTTTAGGAAGATCCTCATGAAACATTTTCCCCCAATATTCCTAAATAAGACATTGATTGATTTATCAATTGAAATAGTCTCACTATGTTGCTTAGGTTGGTCTCAAGTGATCCTCCTGACTCAGCCACCCCAGTAGTTGAAACTGCAGGAGTGTGACACTGCACTCTTTAGTAGGACATTTATCAAATAATTTATTTTCCTGGGTAAAGTAAAATTTAACAAATTTTATTCTGATTTGGATATTGTAAGAAAACCTAAAAACATCTGATAGAAATAATTTTAGTTATTACATTTCATTCAGACTCATACCACACATGAGGAATTCTTGGCAGATATATCCCAGAAATAATTCTAAGTGGTTTGAAACATTTTTTTAAATAGATGGAAAGAATTTTGTCATCAGGAATTGTTACATCTAGTTTGGATTCTGTGGGTACCTGTTGGGTCTTCTCAAGAGATTTCTTCCCTCAACATTGAAGTGATAACAGTGATAAGGTTCAAGGTTTATCATTTATTTCATGTCAAACATAATTTTCTTTAAGAAAGGAATTTGTAGACTACCTTAAAAGTTATAATGCCTTACATTCAACCTCAGTTAACTTCCTTTGGGTTATTTCTTTTAAGTCTTGCTTTGTTGGATGTCAGTCATGTTTCCTGGTCTTGTAGTCTGACTGTTGATGAGCTACCAACATTAGTTGCCTTGAGTCAAACAGTGAATGATGTAACTAGGACATGGGAACTGCTGTCATCTTCTTGAAACAGAAGATTAAACTTCCCCATAAAATATCAGATTTTCATATCCGTAACTAGCAGGAATGTTTAAGTGGTGAGAATGTGAAGTGATCTCCAGGATTTATATGCCTAACTTTGCATAGAAAGTAGAATTTTGGCTCTCAAAAGGATCAATTCATGAAACTATGTCTAAGAACCTGATGGGCATTGGTTGATAGCAATGTAATATTTAAAACAGAAGACTTGAAAGCATGGATATCTGCTAATATTTACAGTTCTAACATATGGTGTTATACTGGAGCCCCCAATAAAACCTACTGCAAAAGCAAATGTTGCAACCTACCTCACGGGCTTCTTTAAAGCCCACATGCATACATTAAAGAATGGAGGTCAATCCTATTTATAAAAATGTGAAGATGAGTAGCCTGTTAATCTATAATTGATGTCCCCTATAGCACAACATTTTAGAAATCTGATGAGTTTAAATATTCAAATTAATATTTCAGAGATTTGATTTCTAATCTTTTGAATTCTGTTTTGTACATTTTATATTCATTAAGACCAATGTTGAGTCTCTACTACAAATAAGAGATGCAGAGAATTTCAGAGAGAAAAAATGTCAGTTTCAATTGCATTTAAAGTATTTCCTCATGATTTTGGCATGTCTTTTGGTGGATAAAATATTATACTTTCGAACAACATAATACATTATGTTTCCTTAACAATTGAGGGAACTTATACATGCAAATACATATTAGGACAATTCAACTATAGGAAAAGGCAAACATCTGTCAAGAATGTTAATATATTGTAACTCATGTAAACATTCAGCAAGTCTTTCCACTGAGAGATAATGGTGCCTCTGTAAGTTTTTGATCAAAGGTAGCAGTAGAAAATAGCTGGATGACGAGATACAGCTTATTCTTCCATGGACTATGGGCTGCTTTACATTGCTGTGTCTGACTCGTCACCCTCTTTGCAGTGCCTTTTGGACAGACGGTGCCTTCAATGACTACACAGCATAAATTGCAAATATATTGGGCCAATTGTTCAAGGTGCCTGGTTCCGAAGACAGAATAATTTCCTTTGTTAACATTTTATAGTTTCATGCTAATAAGGAAATTCTTCAGCTAGCAAGAGAGCAATTTGGGCCACAAAGTAGAAGGAACTTTGTAACTAGAAGAAGAAATGAACACTGAGATCTTAGCTGGAATGCTTTTGGCTTCTTCGGTGTTTTCAGCTTCTGCTAATAAGGCATCCCGCTTAGTTATCAATCTACTTGGCCGTTAGTATCTCAAGGCTTGATTTTAAAACCTGAAAATTGTACTTATTCAAAGGAAGAGATGGGATGAGGCAGAGGAACATTAAAGGGAACAGTACAAATGAGCTCTGTTAGCAATGATCAAAAGCAAAGTGTGGGAAAAAATGTTAGCGGGAAGAGGAGGCCCATCTTTTCTAACTCAGGCTAATGATTTTTTTCCTTTAGATTCAACTAAGGGTCTCACCTCAAAGCTGTGAGTGGGAAGTTTTATTCTTGTTTTGGTTTTAAATTTTTCCTTAAAATGAAGTTTCTAAAATACATTAATAATGTGGAAAGAACTGTGAATTAGAAACTTACGGGCTGATCTTCTAGCCATGCCCCTAGCTAGCTGTCTAACTTAGGGAAGTGACTCACTATCAGGGGCACAGATATTTATATACCAAGAATGGAGAGCTTCAAGAACAGGACCACTTGGTTTCCTTAAGATACACCAAGGTCTTGCATTTCTTTGGGATTATGTCTCCCCCTTAACTGTTAAAACATTGTCATTTCTATCTTGAGTGGCTGATTTACTGTTGCTTGCCTTGTTCAACAATGTGAGGGAATCACTATGTACTTCAATTCACTAAATATTTCCTTTTTCACCAAATGGGTAGTAACTCTTCAACAATCCTTGCTAGTCTTATGAGCCATGTAATGGATGCACCTGTCGTTGGTCACACTTCAGGTGAAATGCAAATGTTGCTGTTTTTCCATTGACTTTTATGTTCTGCTCATGACCGTGAAGATAACTGATGTAATATCATTTCATATGCCAGATTTTTACTTTGAAAAAAATATATACAAAGGATTTATGTTCCATTCCTACAGTCTCCCTTGATTATTTTTCCCCCAAGTTATCTGGGGCAATCTGTTAGTAATTATGTTGTACAAAATTTAACATAAATAACTGAACTTTAAGGTAATAAATGCTAACGATAATAACTCATGAAATGGAATAATAGAGGAATTTCTAAAATACTGTAGCATGAAATAGGCTATCAGTAACACACCATTAAAATGAATTTTTTTAATATTTGAGCTTGCTTTTATGTTGGATATTTTTATTTTAAAATGCTGAAATTTTTGATAAAAAGTGATATTTCAGACTGCCCATAGGTAGCTCTGAGAATAGCCTGAGATTTCCCAAGTGATTCATGGAACAAGGACAGTTTTGAGTAAATATAGTTTCAGTCAACTTGGTATTTGATGTTAAACACATACATACACACCCCACTGCAATTCATATGCACAGTAAGTGGTTTCTTTTTCTAAGGACCCAAGGACAGGCGGAAGTTTATTTTTTATTATGTTTTTGATCTCTAAGATATAATTAAAGGCAGTGTATATTAAAATAGAAGGCAAAGGAGCAAGAGAGCAAGTCAATGTGTTTACTTACTATTATGAATTTATTAGTATGCTTAAAACAGACTGTATAATATGTTTTGTGAAATTCTAGCTGTTTCTTGGCAACTGGAATCATTTTAATTGCATGGTATACTATTAAATAAACAAAAGTCATCTTAAGACACTCAGTTTATGGTGTGCATAGGAGCAGCTTTGTCCAAATTATGATAAAAAGCTAGAGCCTTCAGCATCATTTCTTCCTATGGCTGTTGTGTTGAATAAATGACATATGCTTGACAGAAGTTGTGTTACCTCTGTATGCTGATTCACTGCAGAAATACTCTTAAGAGAGACCATTATACAGTACCTTTCTTGATAAGGGTGGCCTGGCAGATAAGTCCCATGGATCTGAATAGGTGGCAGAGAAACCATATTGGTTTAGGAATCCAGAAGAGTGTATTATAGAGCATGTTCAAAGGAGGACTGTGGGACCTGCTCATAGAAGCAAGGTATGTGATCTCGCTAGTTTTGGGAGCCTAGACTTCAATATAAGAAGCCAACGCCAAATGAAAGGAAAATCTGTGGAAGGCAGGAGCTTGGAAAGCTCTTTGGAGGACAGTAGGTGGGGGGCATTCTAATCAAGTACCCCCACACCTACAGCCTGGCTATGTCAGGCACGAGGTGACCTGCACAATTGTGACCTCCACCCTGGGGCAGATGTTCAGAAATATATTTGTTTGCTTCTTTATATTATATAGGTCTGACTTGTCAAGTATGATGCACCTTAGGGACACAGGAAAGTTCAGGTCTTAATTAGAGAAAATTAAAATATTTAGGATTCAGGGTGGTATATTCTGTGAATATTCAGTGATATTTATTTTTGGCAGTATTTAAAGTGGACTAATTGGTTACCTGGAATTCATTCTCACTGAAATTATTTCAAATGTTTGTGTAAGTGATTAAAATGATGAATTTCTTTTTATTTATGAGCAGGCTTCATGGAACAGAGGTTGCTAGTGAGCCCTCTGGACAGGATGGGTAGAAGGAATAGAGAAGAAACTGCCTGAAACAGTCCTAATTGATAGTTTTCCCTCAATGACCCTGCTCCCCACTATCTATCCTCTGTCCTTACTTCCAAGAGGGATTGGAGAAACAAATGTAGCTAAATTTGAAAGGGTAGGTGTGGAATACCTGACAAAGGTTGTGCTTGTAGAGGTAAAGAAAACCTGATCAACCGTTTGGGAGCAAAATATTCTCTAAGAATTTATTATTATCTTCTGTTCTTTAAATTCTTTACCTTTTTAAAAAGTTCAGTGTATGATAGGCCATAAATAGCCAAGAATGTGATGAAGAATAAATGGACCATAATAAAGATAAACAGAAAAAAAAATAGATCCAGGCATTGGCAGTAAAGGATATTGAGAGTTATATCCTAAGTAATCTCCATTTGAAAGACAAAGTTTTAAGGAGACTGGATTAAAATGTTCAATCTCTATTCATTGCAAGAGACAAGTCTGAGATATGGAAGAGGTTGAAAAAAAATACGGAAGACATATGTCATGCAAACCCTAAGTAGACAAAAGCTCCTTGAGCTACCACAGTATGAAACCAAGTGGACTTTAGGCAAAAACGTGGAGGATATAGAGAGTAACCCCATGTAAAGAGAAGAGAATCTACATACCAGGAAGATACAGCCATTCCAACTTGTATACACCTAATAATCTACGATGCACAAATTGACAAACTGAAAACTTAAAATGTGAATGGACTATTTATAAATGTTAGAATGATCCACACGAGCTTAAACATATCTTCACAGAATAAAATAAATAGAGCATGTATATTAATTAGATTCTAGCAAAAATTTGGATTGGTGACTATTTTTTACTCTTGAATAAAACATTTCTGGAAATTGAACATTTACTGAGGTATTCAAGTTCTATAATATTGTAAAAGACTAAAATTTAGAAAGACTACTATAAAACATTATTCAAAAATCAAGATAAATCCAAGAATGATGGAAAAGAAGAGATTTCAATAATAATTAGATCATATTTTAGCTCTAAGAAAAAACCACACATGACAGTTGTGGGTCTTAATAAAAGCAGTGTTCAGGGAAATCTTGGAGACTTAAATGCACATATTGGGATAAAAAGAAAGTGAAGCCTCTATATCAGGAAGTTTAAATATACAGAAAATTAAATAAAATAGAAGAAACTAAATATAAAAGAAGTTCCTCCATTGAAAATAAAATTAAATAGGAAATTCTTATCTAAAGGAATTTTTAAAAATAAATGAGTGTATTTCTGAAAACACTCCAGAAAATGGAAAGAAACTTAGTTCCTAACTTGTTGTATGATGCTAGCATAACTTTTATGGAAATATAGGGACATTTTTGTGACAGAAAAATTACTATAGGCCAGTCTTACTCATGAAAAAGTTACAAATTTCTAACATAATACAAGCAAACTAAATCTAAAATATGAGGAGATATGACTCATTATGTTTATTTGTAATTATATATTTGTGATTATTATATATGATTATTTGATTAAATCCAGGAACAAGCTTGCTTAATACTCAGAAACTAATCAATTAAATCCATCATATTAATAGAATAAAAAAATCATGTGATCAAATGTGTAGAGAACAAAATACTTGATAATATCAAATAGCTATATAAAATAGTTTTCTTAATAGAAATGTCATTATTTGAGAAAAACTATAATAATAGTTGATGAAATACTTAAATACTTCAATTTAATAATGAGAGTTAGAATAAGGACCTGGAGATCCTAGCCAATGTATAAAGCCAGAAAATGAATTTAAAAATTAGGTTTTGAAAATGGAGATATATAACTGACATTAATTTGCAGAACATGTCTGTGTTTATGAAAAATTTAAATTCACAGACAAATTATGTAAGTTAGTTTTGCAAGACTGCTGAATGCCATTGTTATGGAACTAGTAATGGATGATCTCTTCACCAGCCATAAGATTCCAGAATGTAAATTTTTGTGATAATATCATATTACAGAAAATGTAGTAGTTGTGTATGGTGTAAGAATCCTATAGTCAACTGAACTGACAAGATTTATGGTATACAATTCCATAGAACATGTCACATAATTTAGATAATCATCAGAGTAAAAATGGATATTTTATAACTGAAATGGTACTTTTCTCTTTGAGTGGTCACTGCCCACAGCACTATAGAAAACACGTAAATTAAATCTGGGCCAGAAAACATCTTAATGCAGGTAAATATTTCTTTGAGAGAATATTGAAATCCTGGATTACTCCATTATAATAATGTCACAGAATAATTTCATACTTTAAATTATTGGTAAACTCAACTATTTAAAATCTCTGTTTTTGTGAGTTTAATTTGAAAATATTTATTATCTCCTAAAACATTTCAAGTGTAAAATAAGCAAAAGCCCAAGACAATTGTAGGCCTTCTTTAGAAAGAAATAAAAGGATTACATATCACTTAATTTAGCAAATAATAATGAGATGCACATGAAAGTGTTAGAAAATGAAAAATCATATTTTCACATCCAACCACAAATATATTATTTAAATGAGAAGGAAAACAGAAAATTCAGTAATGAAAAAGTAAATGTAATTCTACAATTATTAATACAGTTAAATGCCAATAACTTCCTAAAGTTTTTACTTTAGGAAAACAAGGTTTTTGGAAGGACATTGAGATTCTTCATGACTAGAAAATTCTTTGTGAATGGATAGAAATTGAACTCGGGAAAGGAAGTTTAAGGTATTTGTACTTACTATAAACATGTATTTTCACTTATTATGCAAGTAGTGCTAGGTATTTATTGTAGAACTATGAACAAGTTTTTTTTACATTGCTCATAAACTTCAAGGCAGTCCTGAGAGACTGTTGCTATTTTCCCATTATAAATAGACAATTGATCTCAAGGGGACAGAAGGGTTGGTTAACAAGTACAAAAACACGGTTAGATAGGAGGATTCATTTCTAGTACCTTGTAGCACAGTGGGGGAACTATAATTAGCAATAATTTATTGTATATTTCAAAATAGCTGGAAGAAAGGACTTTGAACTTAAAGAAAGCATAAATATTTGAGGTGGTAGATATGCCTGCTACTATGATTTGATGGTCACTCATTGTATGCATGCATCAAAATATCACACTGTATCCATAAATATGTAAGATTAGGGGTCAAATAAAATAAAAATCTATTCAGACTGAAAAATAAAATTATTGATCTATTATCAGAAATATCAATAAAAATTACACTTCAAAAATAAAAAGTGACCTATTAGATTAATAAATTGTAAAACTAGAGACCATATATATGTCATTAGATTTTATATATCCACTCCTAATATATTTTTTAAAAAACTGGCCTCCCAGTGTTATATCCTTATGTGGTTTTCCATTCCAATTTTAATGCATACTGAGTATACATGAGTGTGTGTGTGTACACACACTAAACTTGTAAGGTCGTTCTGTTTTAATGTTCCTTACGATCTTCTGATTTTTTTTGAAAGCATGGTTTGCTTGTGGCCAATGGTACCTGTGCAGCAATGCCCTGCGGGTGCACCAAGAAAATCTGTTTTTGTCCCTATTGCAATAGTGTAACATGTTCTTGGCCATGTTATGTAAAAGCTACTGTGATCATGAGGACACCTGGTTGGAGAGGCTGAGCACCTGGGATGCAAACCTCAGACTTGAGTTTTAATTCCAGTTCTAACACTGAAATATTTCATAGAAAGTCAAATGATTTTTGAGGTTTCTGAGTCTGAAAATGAGACAGTGGAACATATTTCAAAAGGATATTGTCAGAAAGGAAGAAAATTGATGTTAAATGTTTCATGCAATTTTTAAAACAAAAAAGTACATATTAACTCTCAAAACAATTTGTACACATAAATCAAATCATCATCCTTTTCACATTATGAAAAATATTAAACATAAAAATGCACTTCAGGTAAAATGTGTCTAACCATTAAGCTAAAGTTATAACATTTAGCCACACTTGCTTTACAATTCTTATTTGATATAATTTATTACCATGTTGTTTATATATCTAATAGATGTAATTGTATGTACTAAATAGTAACTTAAGTTTCATTTTTTCCTGTTCTGTCTCCATTGAGAATACTATGCTAAATTTAGTACATATCAGTACAATATATGCACTGTTATTACAGATACATGTAACCTTCAACTATATTCTCTGTTGTGCATTTTAAAGGAGATTCTATTTGGTTAAAGGTCACATATACATGTAGTAACAAAATATATGTGGAAATTCTGTTTAGTCCTCTTTTCATATGCTTGGGAGATTGGTTCTAGGACCCTCAAAAGACACCACAATCCATAGGTGATCAAATTCCTTGTGTGAAATAGTGTAATAGTGCATATAGTCCCATATACTTTATATTTAGATTACTTATAATACCCTTCTGCAGTGTAAATGCTATGTAAATAGTTTGTAATGTCTCATTTGGAGAACAATAGTTTGCACATGTTCAGTACAGATTCAATTTGTTTCATATTTTTAAACATACACTTGGTTGAATTCTTGGATGTGGAACCCATTGGTGTGGAAGAACTCTAGATGCAATTTCAATATTTTATTATTTTACAGATTTATAGCTATGTAAATAGCATTCTTAAAAAGTACACATACCTTAAGAGTACTAGTAGAGAAATTTTAACGTGTGTGTTTAGGTATTCATATAGAGCCATAAAACCATTACCACCATGACGGTGGAATGCACACCGCCCATAACTGCAAGCCCCAGCTCCTTAGGGTCCCTCCCTTCTATCCTTCTTGCCTACCCTCTCTCCAGGCAACCACTGATCTACCTCTGTCACTGTGGCCTGCTTTGCATTTCCCAGATTTGCTAGCATCCAGGTGTTTGTCCTTCCCAGAATTCATCCTGGAAATCAGTGCCAGCTGACAATGTTAGGAGGTGCAGGTACTATGGGTGTTTAAGCTTGGAGGGCTCCCCACTCCTGGGGCCAGTGCCCCTAGGGGACAGCCCCTCACTCTGCCCTCTCCTCCCTCCAGCCCCGTCTCCCTGTCACCCTCTTGCCTTCTATCCTGTGAAGCAGCAACTAGGCACATGCCAGATGCCAGCAACGTGATGGTGGACTTCCCAGCCCACAGAACCCAAGGCAGTAGATGTATGTTGTTTTCAGTTGCCTGGGGGTTCTGGTGTTCTGTTAGAGCAGCACAAATGGACTAAGAACACTCTAGGAATGGGACTATGTTGTACAGTCCACTCTTGTTTGAGTTCCTTCATTCACTGTGTTTATTTCCGGGTACTTGTCCATTTCATCTAGACTTCCTAAGTTTTTTGGCGTTGAGTATTCATAGTATTTATTTATTTTTCAGAGATTTATTTGGGAAAGCAGATACACATTCTAGGGAGAATGTGGGCCACCTCCAGGGGAGAGACAGCCCATAGTAATCATTTATAGTCTTATTTTTTCCCCTCCTAAGGTCATTAGTAATGTTCCTACTTTCATTTCTTATTTCAGTGATTTGAATCTTTTGTGCTTTATTTTTTCTTTTGTCACCTTAGCTAAAGGTTTGCAAATCTGCTCATCTTTTCAAATAACAATTTTAGTTGTTGATTCTGTTTTCATTTTCTAATCTTTTACTTCCACTTCAACTTTTATGATTTGCTGGCTTTTCTTTCTGTAGTTCCATAAGGTGCAAAGGTAGGTTATTGATTTTGTATTTTTCTTATTTAGCACACAAGCACTGGTGTAATTTCTCTTGGGAGATGGCTTCCGTGTGTCTCAGATTGTCCTAGGTTGGCTGGGTATAAATGCTTAAGGAAGTGTCTTGCACACTGCTTACCTAGATCTATAGATCTGGGAGAATAAAGTGCTACACAGTCTCTCTCTTCACCATCTGCATGTAAAAGTGGGCAGGCAGAGGTGACTAGTGCAGCCATTCCTACGCAAAACAGGAGATCAGAAGTCATACAGGACCACCTATCCATACATAGTAGGAAATCTAGATGAGTAAATGCTGGGCATTCTTTGAATATGTCACAGACTGAGGCTGCTTTCCTGTGGCTCTCCTCTGCCTCTCAGCTCTTGCATACACCTTCCTTGAGAGGAAGATGGTGTGTGCAGATGACTATTGCATTTTCTTCCAGTACTGGGGATGGAACCCAGGGATGCTCTAACACTGAGCTCATCCCCAGCAGTTTCTGTTTCATTTTGAAACAAGAACTTGCTAAGTTGCCGAAGCTGGCCTCAAACTTGTGATACTCCTGCCTTAGTTTCCTGGGTTCCTGGGATTACAGGTGCGTGCCACTGCCCCTGGAAGATAGCAAGCATATTGAAAAGGCTATTTATCTTTGAATTCTGGGATACAGCAGTATTTTAAAGTTTGTTATTGTCTCTTCTCTTTCCCTTTCAGTATAGCTGATATATTTTCTGTCAATGTAGTTTTCTCAAAAACTATCTGTGTTTTTCCTGTATCTTTGGTTCACCAAAATAGACAAAAGTCACAACTAAAGGTATAATTGAAATAATCCCTTCTCTGCCTTAGCCACATTTCTCAGTTTTATCTCTAAACCTCTTTCCTGAGAGTGCTTAGAAGTCTTAATTTAGCATATCTTTATTTACTCACCTTGGGACTTTTCACAAACATTGAAAACTAATTCTTTTTTTTTTTTTTAATAGTTCAATAGTTTACTCTTCCATTTTGCTATAAGCAATGAGATGATGTTCTACCTTCAGCATTTTGCTTAGAAATCCACTTAAAGTGCACTGTTAAGTTCACCAGGGACATCTTGTGCTTACCATGTAACTGCAGACAAACTGTCGTCAAGTTTTCTGGCACTATGTAGTAAGGGCACCCTTTTCTCTGGTTTCAAAAAATGTTTCTCCAGTTCCCCCAGAATCAGGTCATTAATGCAGGGACTTCCGACAAGGCCCTGCACCCAGGTCAGTTGGCTGCCCTGGAATCCTGTTTCAATGCCACCTACCAGAGGGCACTTCATGTCTGACTATTTGGAGGCTCTTATTTATCAATGACTGAGCAATTGGATTGTCATATGAGTTTTCGTAGCTTCACTGTGAGCTCCTAGCTTTTTAGAAATTGTATCTGGAGAGTTTTCAGGCATTAATTCTTTTATGGTGTTTTTGACCCCACTGTGTCATTCCCTTCTTTGGGTACTTCAGTGACACACATGAGGCCACTCAGTTGTACTGAGGCTCACTGTGGCTCCACCCATTTCTGTCATCTTCTGTGTGTGTTTTCGTTTCTGTATGCTGCACCTCCACGTTTGATCATCTTCTCTTTTACAAGTTTAATTCCCATCAATCCCATCCTTGTGTTCATCTCACACATTCTGTTTTTCATCTCCAGACATTCATTTAGGGTGTTTTGATACCTTTCTTTTGTCTATTTAACTTTTAACCATCCAGAATACAGTTATTTATTGACTCTGATTGCAAATTCTAACATCTGTCATTTTTAGTCTGTTTGGATTGATTGATTTTCCTCCTCATTTAAATTGCAATTCATTCTTTCTGTGCACATCTGGTAATATTTAACTATAATCCACATATTTTGAATTTTACTCTGCAAATTCTAGACTCTTTGTATTCATATAACTATTGTAATATTTGCCCTGGGACAGTAATTCACTTTGGAATAATCAGATTTATTGGAGGTTTGATGTTTTAAGGGTTATATGGGAGTTATGTTAAATCTAGGACAAATTATTCCCCAATCTTGCGGCTGGATTTAGTGTGTGGGGGGAATTCTAGCAATTGTCGTGGGAATTCTGAAAGTGACAACAATGTTAGTGGGAAGGACTCGTTCCAGCTTCCCTGGGCACTGAGCATGTATCTGCCAATCCCCTTAGACTGTTCTTTCTTTGACCTCACGTGTTTTCCTCCCATGTATGCATAAGGAGTAGTTGCTAAATGCCTGAGGGGATTCTGGAGAGAGACTGAGAACTTTCCCTTGGTGAAGCTCTCTGGTGGACTTTTCTGCCATCCCTGGTCATCTCAGTCCCAGACCCTTAGCTCCGTCTCTTCATTTTGGAAAATTCTTCAAAAGCACCTTTATAACGGGGTTTGCTCATTTTGGTTCCTTTTCCCTTGCTATAAAGCATACCAGGTGCTGAGAGACATCTGGGACAGAGCTGAGTTGTTCTGTTGAAGTCCAGCCAATGAGTAGGACTGTTATCTATAAGTTTAGGCTAGACCAGGAAGAAATGAACAGTTACTACTATATACCATGTGGCTATAGTATTATGATTTTTGTTTATTTTATTTAGTTACTTTGTAGCATTTATAGCTATCCATTTTATGGATAAATATGGTATTTGTTTCTAAAACTAGTATTTTATTGAAGTAAATTGTTGTGGTCAAACTAACTCATAGAGTTGAATTTAACTTCCATTACACCTTTTGCAAATTTGAAATAATACTGATATTTGAGATAAAATTTTAGGCGTAAAAATTATGGGAATAAATGAAAGTCCTTTATCATTTAAAATATATTAATTTTTATGTCAAAATAAATAAGCTAAGTTACTAAAAGCGATCAGTTATGAATTAATCCAGAAACAATTGCAATGAAATAAATGTTAAATGGAAGTATTTACCCAAAAGACATTTGATGTTTCTTTGGGATGATAATGTCATGAACTCTAATGGAATGGCTGTATTCTTTACTTATTAAGTATAGTTATGACATTTTATCGTTCTTTTATATCATAGTAAAATAATGCAGCATATTGTCACCACAATATGGATTGGAAGATGGAATTATAACAATGATCTGATTATCAGAAAGATTGAGCAACTGTCTCAGAACTTGTTTAGAGCTTGGTCATTGCAATCAAGCCTCAACCCTCTGATAGTCTTAGTTGTATCGCATAATTGTCCACACTCTGCATCACTCTGCCACTTCTTCTCAGCCCTGCTGGTGACTTTGGGTGGGAATGGTGCCTGCATTGGGCAGCATTCAACTACTTTGGGTGATGATTTGTTCTTGATATATTATTCATAAACTTCTTGAGAGGATTGCTTATTTGCATAGAATTTTATCACCCTACTTCCACATGGACATTCATACAAGATTCTTTTTTTTTCATGTTTTCATTTGTTGCCAACAATGCCACTAATATTTTTGCATATAAATATTTAATTTTTCTTTTAAAACTTCCATGTGACTATTTCAATTGTTGCAATTCACATGGTTTGAAAAGACTAGGGCATGTCATCTCTGTTTAAAAGCAGTTTATAAAACAAAACTAGTACATTATGCTGGAAAAATAGTCCTCCTAGGGTGTTTTTGTTGTTGTTGTTGTTGTTGTTTAGTTGTAGATGGACACGATATCTTTATTTTATTTATTTATTTTTATGTGGTGCTGAGGATTGAACCCAGTGAGTGCCTCAACTGCTAGCCTGGTGTTCTGTCACTGAGCTACATCCTCAACCCTCTGATAGTCTTAATGACTACTTCTTTCATCCTCATGTGCAATTATATTTCACTGTGGAAAAGCCTAATGATGCCATCATGGGAAACATACCCTATTAATGTGTCAATGTTCTGGATGATAGAAACAAGCACTACTCAAGGATACATGTAGGTTGGCAAGACTGGAAGAGAAACCTCTCGGGGCCAGCAGTGAAGGAGAGCTGAGAACATGAATGGTGAGTCACATGGCCCAGGCAGGAGGAAGCCGAAGCCCAGGGAGGGCCCGTCTGGGATCCAGAAGCAGGAAGAGTATCTGGGAAGACAGCTCACCTTCTTCATGTCACCATCAGGTTAGGCTTTCTTACTGGGGGAACATTTTGGCCTGATGTTGAAAGCAAGCAAGCCAGGCAGCAGTGCGGCCATTGAGCTCTTCCCAGGTGGACGTGGGGCTGTTCCAGCAGTTTCCAGTGGGACACAGTTATCTTTCTCATCAGTTCTTTTAGTCTTTCTACCTAAGTACAATATATGTTATTACTCCATTTTACTAGATCTTTTTCATGTGGCTAACAGAGAATACTAAAAATTATGAATAGAACTTTGTTGTTAAAGAGGAAATTGCTCTCTCCAGTGAAAATTGAATGGACGCCAGCATCATTCCTTCCGAAGCATCTAAGTGGATGAGCTCAGGCACTTCCGACACTAACAATGTGCGGTCAACCAAGCTCAGCATTATTTATCAGAAATAATGTTTTTAAACCATGGTGATAAGTGTAGTCTAATCACTTCTTATTGTTTTTTCTTCACTTATAACTTCATTTAATCTCCTCACTTGAATGGGTATGGGCATATACGACTTAAATATATATGCAGGGAATTTTAAAAAGCTACTTTATTTTATATTTCATTTGACAATCAGATCCAAATTTTAGTCTCCTGTGTTTCAGGTTGACTGGAAAAGATAGGTTCAGTGCATTCATCCACACCTACGTATGTATGCTCAGAAGAGGTCATTGGGATTGCTGGCGATGATTAATCATTTACAGGTTTTTCTGGGGGAATTCACCATGGTAATGATGAACTAAATTTCAAAGATTAAATAGTGTAACAATAAGAATTTAGACATGCAGTAGTCAGGATTGCATTTGCCTTTTTTAAAAATAAAATAGTTCTTTTCAATCATGGAAGGTAAATCTTACTAAAAAATGTAAAAGTAGTTACAGTTACTTGTCTGTCTAATTCTACTCTACTTTAGAAAAATAATTTCTGAATTCTGAGCCAAAGGGGTTGTAAATAAAGACACCAACAGGAATAGTTTGAAAATTAATTAGCAATAATTTTTCTCCTCTCCCTAAATTACTGCAGTGAACTAAATTATGGAACTATCATAGATCTATACAACGGAAGTTTTTAATTAAGACCTTAAAGTCATTTAACAACCACACACTAAAGATTACAAGTATAAATTCTTTTGTTATTTTCAATATAAATTGTCATTTGATTGGATTGCCTTATAGTTTTGATATATGAAATCACTTTAAATGCAAATTCAAATAATGACTATATGCAATTACTTGTGTATATGCATTGCTACTCAGCCTTTAAATATATGGAAACTTACAAATAAATATTCACAAGTCCTGTTTTTTTCATATTTTTCACTTTCTGATATTAACAAAGTATAACACATCAATTTAACTGTTAAGATCCATTATTTAGGAAAAACAAAATCAACAACAAAAGCGTGGCCATATTGACCAATATTTGAATTTATAATAGCATTGAAAAAATTTTAAATTTAGTGTGAATATTGAAAATGAAAGTTCCTCAGACTGGGAATATAGCTCAGTGGTAGATAGAGCATTTGCTTAGTGTGTGTGTGCAGGCCCTGGGTTCTACCCTAAAGACGATCAAAAGAAAAAAAAAAAAAGCAAAAGAAAGAAGAGAAATGATAGTTTTCCAAAGTCCATGTGGCTAAGCAAAGTGATCATATTTACTAGATGTACCACCAGCAATGACTTCGACAGTCACTTGAATCAAAAGCTCTAAGAGGAGTTTTTTGAGAAAAATAAAATTAATTTTAGATGGATGAATGAGTTTACCCATTATTTTTATTGTCACTGAGCATTTCATAAGATCTTTAGTATTAAGATATTTTAGGTGATGACCTATAGACACCTTAAAGAATTTTTGTGTATTATCCAATTTTCTCATATTTAACACAAATCTCAGAAAGCTCCAGCTTTGACTCTTAATATAGTACCAAATAATATAATGTTCAGACATAATATTCTTCCATAGTCCTTCATTGCTATCTCATTCATATGTGCCTCCCTTCCTCTTGTGGGAAGGGTACCAGAAGGGATGTCAAGAGTACGAGAAATTTATAAAAGTTCAATGGTTTCTTAAAGTCTGCACCAAAACTTATCATTGATAGAAAACAAGATATTACTGAAATTTAATGTCATGAATCTGGAATAAAATTAAACTTCTATCAACACTGAAAAAAAAGTTATTATTAACCCAAAGTGCCATATAGTGGGATTTATATGCCTGGTGCTTAAAGAATAATGAGTTTAGCATATATCATACTGGATGAAGAGGGCTTTTGCATATATCCCAATACTTCTCTGTTACTATTCAGAGGTGATCAGAGGCATGATCTGAATTCTCACCTAGAAAGTTGTCATGGAAGCTGATGAGGTTGTAATCCAGAAAGGATACTTGTATCTGATAGGTGAAAGTAACCCTGGTGTTGTCTCCAGGAGTAGAAGGCACATCAACATTTTTGATGACTCCTGATTATAGGCTAGATTGTAGAACATGCACCCACCCACCGTATTATCTGCACTTGCTTTGTATCAAGCTTGGAGCGAATCAGACAGTCATGTATCTTATCCAAGACGTCTTCCATGCAGTCCTGTAATGCAGGCCCTTTGCCTGTAAACCCCGAAGATCACCCGTTCTCACTTCTCTACATTTTTTCTTAATGATCATAGATGATACCAAAAGAGGAGAAGCACAATGGGGCAGAACAGACAGCATTTCTCATGCTGCTGAAGTTTGAGTCGACAACAGAAGACTTAGATGTCCATAGCCCTTTCTTATCTTAAATACTTGGAAAGGGAAGAGAACAAAAAGGAACTGAAGGCCTACTTTTGTAAGGAGTATCCATAATAGAATTGGGTTTTCTGGAGCAATTTTGCATTGTTTTAAACAGTGAGAGATGAAAATATCCAGTGACATTATATAAAACACTGAGTGTCAAGGACTGAGGCATAAGAAGAGCTCGTAGGACTAGAAGTTCTTGAAGACCATAATGGGAAAGATAAAAATCATTCTTAACGTGCTGAGATCTGTACAAACTAACACCCACAGAATAAATCTGACCTAACAATTGTATACAATTATTGCTACCTTTATGTTAAATGCAGGTAAAACCTATTCAAAGGAAGATATGTAATATAAGATTAGTTAGTGTACTAAAACCCTCCACATATGTGTAGCGAGATCCTCAGTAAAGCATATGCATGAACGTCCTGTCAGACTCAACCCAACACTGGGCAGTTCTCCATTGCAGACGGGGGTGGGGGACATGCTGGCTCAGGGGAGGGAGGCCCCTGCCCACACTGCCAATCTCTCTGCTCCACCGAGTTTTACTGCATTAGAAATGCCTTCCTGTAAGGTGCCAGCAGTTAATTAGCAACTGAGATTCAGGGCTTGGGAGTGACTCAAACATAGACAGGATTTGGAGACAGAGCTGAATGAAGTGGTTATGATTAAAAAAAAAAAAAAAAAAAAAAGAGAAGCCATCAAGTGGAAGGGAATGCCAGTGATGAGAACCCAGAGGGGGCAGCCTGCAGAAGGAGCGCATCAGGGAAGCGGGGGAAAAGCCAGGAGGAAGCGGCATCACAGAAGGGGGGCCTTCCATGAGCAGGAGAGGAGATGGCGTTTGCAAGGGCAAAGCACAGGGGGAAGCACCCCTGAAACACGGTAGGACAGGAACTTGAAAGTAGAACTTCCAAGCGCTGAAAACAGAAGCAACATACACACAACCGAGCTGCAGGCCGAGTTTTCCGGAAAAATACTATTTTTAGAAGCAGGTCAATAGGAAAAACAAATACAAACACCATGTTTAAAAGTAAATGTGTGATCACTAAATTTATCAAACCTTGATCGTTTGGAAATGACTTTAAAACTTAACTTAAAAATATTTAGTACTTTTATGTTCAGCTCATAAAAGTATTCTGTGAAAGACTTAAATCAATATTTGTGAACACTCAATAATTTTAATAGATTATAAAGAAAACACCTAAATACTCAATTTCTACTTTAAATTAGCTTAGTAAGCTATTAAGTTCCTTTTATTTGATGTCCAGTATATAGTATAACAATATTACACATGAGTTCCTTCTTTGGTGTTAAGATAGACTGCATGTCTGGTATGAATGACTCTGAGGACTAAATCAAAAGACAACAGAAACCATCAGTGATGTGCTCACTGTCCCATTGAAAGGCTGTCTGGTTATGCCCATTATGGTGTTGCATCTGATAGGGTGAAGTGGGTCAGGACAAATATTCTTATTTAAGCAAAACATGCAAATCTATGAAAAATCCTGCAAACAGAAAATGATTCAAGGTCATACAAAGGCGGGAAAAGTGGCATTTAAACACTGGTCAACTTGATGTTGTTTAGCAACATTCTCAATTACTATTATGCACTGGTGAGACCTTTGGCAACACTCCCTGGGCCAGCGTCTTTTCACAACGGGCAGGATAGTCCATGGACCTCACAGGAAGATGAACATGTGCATTAGATCTTATCTTGATTTGCAACAGGCAGCACATTTCTTTGTTCAACGGGAAATTTAAGGAGTGTATAGCTAGGTGTGTTCTCAGGAGAACAAATGATCTTACCCAGGAAAAATAATTAATGGATCAATATTAACTAGGGTTATGCACCTAATGAATTCTCCAAAATTTTTTCAGTATTTCTCTCCTTATTTTTGTCACTCCGTACTAGACACTGGACTAGCAGTTTTTTTTCCTATTGATGATGGGAAGTGATGAATATTCACTTTCCACCTGGTCCTAGGTAGCTCAGCTGTTGAGGAAACAGCATGTGCATGGTTGTCTACAAGAAAGTTTTCTCACCTGGGATCTTCTAGTTCTAGTGCCCAGTTCTTAACCATAGACTCCTCTGGAGAAGTGGCCTTCAAACCCTGGTAGCCTCTCTGGGTTCCCGTGCTCCGCCGTCTTCCTCTCACATCCACGCCCGTCTCCCCTTTCACATCACCTCCTTCCTCCTCTAGACAGAAGTCAACCCCAGGAGCTTCCTGGGTTTACTTCAGAACCACTAGACCCACATACCAGAAACTCACAGAAATGACAAGTACACACACAGACCAGAGGACTGCATGTTCAATAGATGGCGGTTCTAGTGACCCAGTGACCCCATAGCTTTCCAGTTTGCACTCAACCAAATCAAGAGGCCGATGGAGCATGCAGCTGGCCAGTGTGATGACGAAGCACTGGGCGAGGATTCGGTAGTGACAGGAGTGTGCTTTAGAGGTCTGAACTCCATGAGGAGGACACTCCCTTCTCATGGACACAATTAGTGAGGAAGCTTCCTCAGTTTTTCTTCCATAAAAACAAAGTAAGGACCTGGAATTGTTGCAGAACTCCCAGTGCCAAAAACATCATCATCTTGAGCCCTGGATGCATGAAGTAATTACAAACAGCTCCAGCCACATCATTAGCAGAAGCATTTAACAACTATAGTTATTATGCGAATAATTATGAATCAAAACACATGATAGGAGGGATTTTAAACTAATAAGATTATAATGATCACTCACTAACAAGGGATATTTTAACAAGCCTTAAGATATAAATGAGATTTCAAAACATTACACAGGTTCCTCCAGCAGATCTAGCATGTTAGTGATTCTAGGGTGCGTCCACAGCAAAGTGAGAGTACATGAAAATGGCCCTGGTTCTCTGGGGCTGTGTCTCCCTCCTCCTCCTGTTCAGTTGATTTTCTGCCCTTCCTTCCCCATAGATCTGCTTCCTTCAGGAAGCACAGTCCCTAGTCTGTGGATCTGCTATCCAGGCAGAGGTGAGTAACTGAATGGGAAGCCTGAGTCCTGGGCCCTCAAAAGTGGTGATGAAATTAAAGTCAAAACTGGTTTAATCATCCCCAAAGCTTAAGGACTTATTATTAATATCTACATTTTATCTCAGGGCAACAAAGTGCAATACATTTTCAAAACACAGAGGCCACCACCCTTCTCCCAGTCCTGGCCAAGGCCATGATGGCCTTCACCTCCTTCGGTTTTTCCACCAATGAAATAATAAGTGATGCTGGACTGCTCCTTGTAGTATTGAGAAGAGGAAAAAAAAAAGATGAAAGTTTTTCTTTTCACCCATACATGAAACATACTAACTTTACTGAAATCTGAAAAATATACATGCACAAATGCTTCTCCACTGTAATTGGAGAACAGATCCTCCATTGTGTGTACACACTCCTTCCTGCTACATACTCCTCAGGAGCTTTAAATAACCGGATTTGGCATTTGCAAAACAATATAGTCCGTCATCTGGGAATAACTTAGGAATAAGAAAGCACCATTGAAGGCAAATGTAACTTTTCTTTTCACTAATTTTAATTAAGTTTTTCAGCTTTAAAAATTAGAGATGAAGCCAAAATTTATGATGACAAACTTTCCCAATTATTTTTGATATTTTAGATCATAGTTTTAAGACAAACAGACACATGCAGGTGCAAATAATAAATTCTTCTTTAGAGTAACTCTGAGTTTTTCTTGTACCAATAGCTGATGATTGCTCCTATACCAACTGGTTTCCTTATGCTAACAATTGTGGCTTCTGACCTTAGTTATAATTCTTCACAACAGTTTGAATCACTTCACTTCAACAGCAGCATTTTTAATTCTCCCTTTACAAAGTAGAAACCATTTCATATTTGTCTATTTACAAATCTAAGAATGTCCAGAATAAGTATCAGCGGCCTCAGTGGGGTAATAGTGCAGCTTATCGGCTGAACATTTTGCACAGATGTGTGAAAAGCAACAGTATCAGTACATCGTGGAGCATCTGCTGTCTAAAAGGGAGGTGTCACTTATCCGTACTCACCACCATGGGCTAGGTTCTTCCTCCCTGGTCAATGGTGCCCAAGCCTGTGGCATGGCCCATACCCTAGGGCGGATTTCCATAAGGTTCAACCAATGTTCATACTTCATGGAACCCTATCCTCTTTAGTGTGTGTGTGGCAACTCTGACTGCTTCTAGCCAATACAGTACAGAAAAAGCAGTGGACTGTCCCCCCATGGCGAAGGTAAAGGATTTCATAGAGGCAATTCGTATAGCAGCATGGGAGATTTCGAGTTGATGAAAAAGGAGTATACTGGGTGGGCCTGACACAATCAGATGAAAAAACATATTGACTCGCTGGGCCTCTCTGAGTGCAAAGACTCCAGGCAGCAGGGAACCTTGCTTTTTGTCCTAATGACCTCATGTCCTTGTGTTGAGGAGCTCTGAGTGCCTGTAGTAGCTGAGAAAGCTTCCAGCTCACAGTCCACAAGAGGAGTCCCATAGGTGCCAGGAATTGAATTCTGCCAAACACCAGCACAAGTGTAGAGTAGGAGAAGACAGACATATTGGCCTGAAGGATACTGCCATTATCCACAGGTAATTCAAGTCCACGCTGAAGTGGCTGATATCAGAGCAACTGTTTATTACCCTCACCTCTCATTTTCATACCTTTCCTTTGGCACAGTCTCTTCTGAAATATGTCTTCATGTATATAAAAGATTTTGAACATGTTTAATATGTTTATTTAAAGTCAATGTACTTTCATGCTTGTTGGTGAAGAATTTTATGCGTTACTCACCTGTAATGACTTTTGGTTAAGCCACTGCATGTTCTGACTCCCAGGGTGGGGTGCTGGGGTTCAGGTGTCTTCACACGTCTTGGCTGTCTTCTGCCATCTTGGAAAGACCCACAGACATGGTGGAACAGTGCTGGAGAAGGACCCACATTCTAGTTGATGTTCTGGAGGACATATTCCCTTGGATGTCCGGGGTGTCTGATGCACTAGAGCTCAGTTCTCCTACCTGTCTCAGGTACTCTTTCCTCGTCTAGGTACTGTTCTTAGTAATACATATGGCAGTATTTGCACGACAGAGCATTCTAAATAAATATGAAGTGCTACAGACCTGCAACACTATTTAATAATGTAGTTGAACTATTTAGGTGCTGCAAATAATACGTTAAAGAAACTAAGTATAATGATGTCAGTCTTGGGACCTGGCTGGCATGCCATTAATCCTTCCAAGACCATAAAACAGGTAATTTAGAGCCCCAGTGGAGGGCATCAGAATCCATCTGCTGCTGCTCTCTTCTTGTCAGATGAAACTTACTCTGTGTGCTCTTTCTCTGACACATTGCTGCACATTTATGTCTAGTGCCATCTGGATCGTCTGGTTTCCCCTATATCCTTACATGTTCCAGTTTGTATTTCGCCTCCTCTCTGCCCCATGACTCACTGTGATTCTGCTGCTCTGGAGCCATTTTTTTTTTTAGGAGAAGCCCCTGAGGTGCACATCGACCAGCAGCCTCAGCCCGCCTCCTGCACCTTCAGGTCGTTCTCCCTCTGCTTTTTTTCAGTAGATCTGTCCGCCCTGTGCATCAATGTGTTATCTAAGAAATCGAGAAAACGTCAGGTCCCTAGTGTGTTCATAAAAGTGGTTGAGGTTCATTTTGTTCATTCATTGATAAATTATCAATTATCATCAAAAGCATGATACCAGGTAGATCCTGGACCAAGGGCTTTGCATATAAAGTACAAAGCATATGTCCCTGGGGATGGGGTAGGGCTTGGGGATGTTCCTCAACTCCTGTGGGTTGTGCTCACTGGCCAATGTGTGTTGCAGTCCATTTTTCTGCCACCATTCTCCAGGGATAAAACCATGAGAAGAATTTGATCTTCTTTGCTTAGATTGAGGGACCACCGCAGCTTTCGAGAAAGCAACTCCATTCAGCCACAGTTTACACCCAGTATGGTCATCACAGAAGTGAGATGAGGAGACGCACATGGGCTCAGTGGGGTCTTGAAGAGGGAACCTGCCTCTGGCTGAGTGATTGTCATGAAGACAATGCCCATGGCAGAATTGGACTAAGATCTGCAGCAGGACATGGTGGCAGGATTAGCCTTGCCCAATGGGGAAGTGTTCACTCCAAAACAGAAATTTACAGTAATAGTTGCAGCCAACACTTTAAAACCCAGCGAGCAAACAAGCAGCAGGGACCTGGTATTACGCTGCGCATGAGAGGATGGCGGAAGGCCTCCTCCTGTAAGGCTGTGCATTGCTGTCCCTCTTTAGTTCTTATGTTAGGAGTATTTGCAGCTGTCCTAACTCCTAATTGTGCAATCCAGGAGTTAGCTCTGATCCTTACCATCGGAAGCTAACACCGTCACCCTCCAGTTCTTTGTTCTCAGCTACAGGTTCATCCTTCTCCCCAGCACACCTTTGTGAAGTGCCAGAGACGACACCACCATGGTAACTCCTCCCTCTGGCTACTGGCTTCACATGTGCTTCTCTTTCAATGTCTCAGAAATGAGTTACTGGCCACAAGGAAAGCGCAGACTCTCTGAATGCTTCAGAGAGGAGATACACAGGAGTAGAGAAAGGAGAGAGAAACCACATCAAGTCGATCACTTCTTCCAAATTTCTCTTCTAGCTGCCGTGTTGCCAAAAGTCTGTTCCCATCCCCATTTCCCTGCAGAGTCGCATTCAATGCCCACTTGCCCAGGACTTTCATTAGACTGTTGTGTGATTTTTCATATCTGTTTTCAGAATAGCATTCCCTGCTTTGTCTGAAGCTTGTGTTCGAGCGTGAGACCTATGTTTTCAAGAATATCTTTCATTTCAAGATCAAATTAAGAATCTCAAAGACAATGGACTATTTAAAATGAATTCTTGCATATAAACCAAACTAAGCAGATTTCAGCGCTGAATGTTGACTTGTATTCTCCTGAGTAGAACATCTGAGTGTACTTGACTTTAAAAAACTTGGAATTGACTTTGCTCAGCCAGCCTGGGACTACAATTCACATACGAAGAGGATATCATGTTTTTTTTTTAACACATGTGAAAGTAAGCTTTGGGTGGTTTCTTGTGCACTATCTTATGATAGGGAAATGGAGTAAGAATCACAAAGGATTGCATTGCTATTTAATGGCATTATATTCACTTAAACTGTATATGTTAAAGACCAATACTCATGAATCTTAAAAGTACCATTGCCTTTCTGACACCTACACACCATGTTCAGTGTATGCCAATCCATATACACTCTGTTGTCAGAAAATTTAGACTCAGATTCTAGGTCGAGATCTAACTATGTCCTCTTAATAAAAACACGTCCACTTTTCTCAGATTCCCTGGAGTTAAAAATAGAAAATCTCTGAATATTTTACTGTAGAGCCTATGTAGATTCATACACCAAATTATCTAAAGTCATTCATCATTGAAAAAGGAAATGACCAACTTCACTGGGTTATTGATCGGATTAAAAAATGGTGCACGTAGAGCACAGAGCTGAATGCCTGGGGTCTGGGAAGTGCTTCAAAACTTGTGCCAGCCCGTCTTTGTCCCCCTCTCCCTCTAGTCCTTCTCTTGTGTAAGTGTCTCATTTATGAAGAAGGCTAGCAGAAGATGAGAAAGAAATGCATTATTATTGTGAGGAGAACGGGTTTATCAGGCAGCACATGAGCACTTCAAATGCAATCACTTTTGCCTCCCGGTGGGCTTCTCGGGGAGCTTTCATGGCACACCATTACTTGTTTCATTAGAGGTTGTTTTCTCCTTTCTCTTTTCCCCTCATCTTTAATAAGTCATACCAGGATGTGCAGGAAAGGTTTGCAGACTTCCTTGTGGATCCTGAAGGTGTCAGAGGATTAACTAGAAAACAAAATTGCTGTTTTTCCCTTTTCACATGAGGGCCATCCATTGAAGGGAGAGAGGCAGATACCTGTCCCAGAGCGCCATGGCGTGCAGTGAAATATTGGTATTCGAATTAGAGGCTAATCAGGAGGAGCAGACAGAGTGACGTGTTCCAGCCTTGTCTTTTTTGTTGCCAATTACCCCAGACTCCTAGTGTTCATGTCTTCCATGTACTTTCTTTAATTAGCACTTTAATAGCTTGGCTTCAGAGAGCTGGTTCAGGAGAGAACTTTCCCAAAGCTGCCAAATGGTCACAAGCAGGAGGTGATTAGATTGAATCTCAAGCACCAGGCATCTGCATGCATTCTTTGTGTCACAGTGTGCTTTTCAAGATGTGTTCCCAATAACTCCTGACCAGAGGGATGCGATGCTGTCAGGAAGTGCATCTGAAAATGGTGCCTAGCATCATTAACCACTGTCTGTATACTATTGATTCAGATCAATTTTCATAATAAGGATCTTGACTCTTTATTGAGCACTGGTTTATGTTGGATGGTAAAGAAAAAAAAATTGTGCACAGATTATTATTTTATTAGCCTTGGACCAGGAAAAACAGAAAAAACACAAACTGGTGCTTCAACTTTTTATTAGCCCTTTGTGTGTTAATTATGGATGGGCCTCATTGGAATATTCTTTGCTTAGAGGTTTAACCCTTTTCATTATATGCACTGATTGATTCAATTTTATGCAAATTATGTAGCTAGACAATAATTAAAACAAGAAGAAATCTCATTTTAATGCATCTCATAGGATTGGATGCAGTAACTTTCATAATACAATGTTAGGAAATATGCATAGCCCCCTGAAAATATGGTGATTCATTCTTCTAAAACTTGATGACTTATTTTTTTCACATCTAATGTTTCATATGTTAAAATGCATATTACAATTATGATAAAATAATTTTTTTATTTTTAGAGGATATAATGGTAGACACTATTATAAGTGGCATCTCATGGAGTTGTCTCATTATATTTGTCTTTCCATTAAACACCTTATATTAAAAACTGTTACTTGTTTGCTTTATCAGTTTATTATGCTTAACTTCTTTGAGTCAAAGTTGTTTTTCACCTAGACTCTATAAACACAGTACACATTTAATCTTTAAAAAGTCCTTAGGTTCGAGGATTATCAACAAACTCAAATTCTCTTATGCAAATTTGAAATAATTGAGTATATATTTTAAAAGATTAATTTTGAGTTCAACACCTACATAAAACAAATTGGTTACTTGATCAGAATGAGAGAAGCTCTCTGGCAGGGCGGGGGGAGGGGGCGGTGACTGGAGAATGCTCTCTTCAAGTGCAAAACCCTCTCTCAGGGTCCTTTTGCAAACTCTTCTGCTTGTCTGAGCTATAAAAGTTGGATTAGGATAAGTGGGGTTCTACTAAGCTTTGGGCATGACACTTTTTAAAAAAGTGAAAGCAGCACTCTTCTTGTGATTATGAAATTTATCCATATTCAAAAAAATAAACGCATTAGTATTTTTTCTGTAGCTTAGTTGATAATTTCTATGGAGATACACAAGATCATACTAGAATGCTACTTGAAATTAATGTTTTCATTTTAACAGTATCATATTCAAATATGGTATAAAAATAACAGGTAGTATATAGGCAGAAGTCATGGCATATAATGACCTCACAGTGTTCCATTTCTCAGGAGTAAGTTAACAACCCAACAATGCCTATATTGTACTTTGCATCTAGCTCCTGCAAGGCCGTGGCCTGTCCCCTCCGCACGCACCTGTCTCTCGAACCCTAGGCTGCGCTCACTCTACTAGCACTCACAGCCAGGCTGCAGTGGGAAGCTGAAGCCTTGATCTGGCCAACGTGACCCAGCTACTTAGAAGCAAAGCTAAGATGTGGTGTCGGCTCTGACTTGGCCACTCAGACACTTGATTGGAACACTACACAGTTCTCCTATGGAGTTTACACCTTCGGAGCTTAAATCCATCCTCCAGTGATACGGGCATTGCTCTCAAGACTTGCTATGTAAATAGTACGCATTTATAAAATCATTATACTGTCTTCATACACACTTTTAAGCAGTAACAAGTGGGTTTCTTAGGGTCAATTCCTAAGTTTGATGTGTATCGCAGTATTTCCCCCTGGGTAGGTCACACTGATTTCTCCATGCCTACCAGTGTGTACAGCATGCCAGCTCTCTGCATCCTCAGCTTCCTGGGAGACATTGTGCTCTTTCCAAGCAGGGTTTGGTGGTTCTGGGATCACAACCTGTATAGGAGCAGCATAGGGTGGAATGGATCTTATGTTATAGATCATCTCACTTTTCTGGTGTATTCTTAAAGAGTACATACATGTCTCTTCAATAAAGAAATGATAATTTTTACAACCATGCAAACATTAACCCACAAAGTGCAGATTTTTGGCAACAATCAGGTGTGCACAGATAGACATTTATGTTTTCATGTTTAGCATTTATAATGTTTAGATGTTAGATGGTTTAGAAGTAAAAGATAAGCAGATCTTTAAAAACCTAATTGTAGGTTCTTCAATACTTTAATGTTCATCTGTGATTTCTCAGAGGCTCCATAGAATAGTTGGCGTTATTTTCTTTTAAAATTTAAAGGTTTATTTAGACACTTTATTTTAGGATCAAAGAAATGTTCAAAGAATTCCCATATCCTTTCAAACAGATTCTCTGGTGTTAGCATTCATCCATCTGTCCATTCACTCATTCATTCTCTCTCTCTCTCTCCCTCCCTCCCTCCCTGTTATTTACACACATACCAGGTATGAAATAATAGTATCATATTATTTTCTTTTTTGTGAGGCCCATTATGGCATCTGTTTCAGAGTTGTTGTCTTGGATGTTCCTAAGAGCAAGCATATTCTCTTACATAACTATTACATATTCATACAATCAGGAGAACATCATGCACACAGACATCATGTTAACATAGAACTCCCACAGATTTCATCAGTCATCTGCGTGCCGTCCTCGGTAGGAAAATT
Organism: Marmota flaviventris; assembly: GCF_047511675.1. Lineage (NCBI taxonomy): Eukaryota > Metazoa > Chordata > Mammalia > Rodentia > Sciuridae > Marmota > Marmota flaviventris. Next base: position 6,770,394 of record NC_092513.1, on the reverse strand, counting down.
CCATATCCTTCCTTGTTTTTGACTTGCATGTCCCTCTTATCTTCTCAACAGTCATCTTAAATGTGCAAATAATGACCAGCCATTTGTAGAAAAATCTTTCAGGGCTGTTGCATTTATGGTGAGAATAACCGAGATGATGTGTTCTTCTGAGGCATTGTTTCCTGAGGTGTGAGATCAATGCGTTCTGCTCCTAGTGAGCTCAGATTTGATCAAGGTGGTAGATGTCAGCTTGGTCCATTGAAAGCTTAAACTTTTTTCTTTGCAAATAGTAAGTAAATGGTGAGGCGATACTTTGAGCTAATGAAAATATCCTGTGACTCCTCAAAATTTCATCTCTGTCATTTCCATCTATTGGTGATTTTTTTCTTTTATCATTATTAGGATGATTGTCAAAGAGTGATTTTATAATGATAGTCTTCCTTCTACATTGATTTCTGGTGTTACAACAGGCTTCCATTCCCACACTGCAGTGCCACGTCTCACTAATTAACTAGTCAGGTGATGTGTTTCTGTTCCTTTCTGGGTTCTGACCCCCTTCTCTCATCTCCATGTGCTCCCAGTCTCTGCTCTCACTGTCACATCCTCCTACACGGCTATACACACACACTGTGGGTGTGTGTCCCTTTGTGTTGTTACTTCTTTCCTGTTTGGCATAATATATTCTAAAATCATCTTGTGTTTTCCGGATCCCAGCCTGAAATCAGTCACTTCCCCAAGGGTGTTTTGGTGGGTAGTGTAATTTAAAAACCAAGTTTATTTCAATTGTGAGTATTGTTTCCTGGCCTTCAAGTAGACTGATACAGCAGATTCTTCTTTTCATACACAGAAAAATACAGGCATGTGTGTATTCATATACTTATAATAAACACACATGATATTGATATATACATGTTGAAAATTATTAATTCATATTGACATCTGTAATTCCAGTTTAAAACTATAAACAAAGAGGTATGCCTATCTCTTCTGACATTCATGAATGTTCCCAATATCAAAATACATATTTTTAGTGTGTTCTCTAATACGCAGATGCTAACTCACAATAAGGCAGGGGGAACTAGGGAAGAATAGCTTTACCTTAGATTAGGTAGAGGGAAGTGACAGGAGGGGAGAGGAGGGAATGTGGGGATAGCAAAGATAGTAGAATGAAACAAACATTATTGTATGTATATACGTAACTACATGACCAATATGATCCTGCAACATAAATACTCAAAAAAAATGAGAAATTATATCCCATGTATGTATGATATATCAAAGTACATAAATGCGTTCTTGTGTCATGTAAACTAGTTAAAACAAAAAAAAGAAAAATTTATATTTTTGAATTGCCAGGCCATGTCTCTGCAAAATAAATAAATAATAAGAAGGTACAGTCAGCATTTAAAAACAAAATTATATACATACAAATGTATATTAGTTTTTAAATTGTAATGAATTTAAAACTTCATGGAACATAGAATGTGCAATGCAGAAGACAACGCTAAGCTTCTAAGGGAAGGACTCTGCTAAACTTTGGAAATTGCAGTCCCCCAGAGGGTGCTGAAAGGCTGATCCCCACAGTGGCTCTATTAAAAGGGGGTAGAACCTTTCAAGGTGTGACCCAGTGGGAGGTCCTTAAATCACTAAGGTCATAGTACCCAAAGGGACTGTGGGACAGCCCTGGTCCTCTCTTTTCTCTTGCTTTGTGGCTCAGGATGTGAGCAGTTTCTCTGCCACATACATCAGCCCTGCTATGCTGCCTTGGCCAGAGGCCCAAAGCTGTGTGCACTTAGGGACTGGCACCTCCAGAACTGAGAGTCATAGTAGACCCTGAGTCAGTCTCCTCTGGCATTGTATTATGGTGATGGAAAGGTGCCTAATACCTTCTGATTTCTTACATAATTTTAACTCTTCAATTTATACTCAGAATAATAAATAATCAATAGAATTTATAGAATAAAGACATGTTTTCCCAACATAAATATGAATTTTGTATGAGAAAGCTAATCTCTATCCTCAGTATGGCAGGCATTAAAGATAAAGAGAACTTAGTGTGCAAGTTTAGATGGAAGATGATGAGACTGATCATTTGAGAGGGACAGTGTCTGATTCACTTTTAAATTGTCCTCATATAGATAGCATGTGTTATTCAGCAACTGGTCAGTCTTGGTCGTCCATCTGCTACCAGAGACTAGGATTAATTGTGTTCTACCTGTGAGGTTTAGAGGGAACAGAGTGAGTTCAACTTTTCCTTTCTGCACCCCATTCTGACAGGAGTACCATCATATACTCATGTATTTAGTCATTTTGTGTTTTCACCTTGGCAGATATGATAAAACAAGACTATTGCATGCTGATCCTCCTTCTATATATTTAGATATGATTTTTATTTCTTCAGCTATAATATTTATCCCATTAATCTGATGGCATATTCAGATAAGTTCTTCAGTTCACAGACTAGATGAACTCTATACTGTGTGGTAAGACCTCACATTTATTTCTCTAAATTTTGGTCATTTAGGTGAAATTCTAAAAGCTCTGATGTAACTGACTTCATACCCGTGATGATTTTTATTTGGTTACATTTCTATGTTTGCACCAAAACATATATAGGGCATGTTGAATGGTCAAAGTATAACACTAGGGTTCTAAAATGTTTTTTTCTTTTACATATCAGTAGCTACACAAATCCCATCCTCGTCGATCATTGTTTTTATAGACGTGCTTCTCTATCTCTAATGATGTTTTGAACTTTGTTACTCATGTATAATTTTATAGCATTTTATTCTTTATCAGATGTTTATTAACATCCCAGAGCTGCTGAATTCCATAAGCACAATGGTTTGGTCTGTAATCGTTGTTGAACAGCCAATTATTTTTATTTGTGTTCAAATTAAACTGAAAATAATGTTCTGTATGATATTGGATAACCATATATTATATTAATGAGGTTTGGCATTTTAACATCAATTATCAAAGTAAGAACACATTTCCATGGCTTATATGAAGTTGCCTGTATGTTTCATTAATTGTTCAGAAATTGTTTTCAGAAGTCAAGATACAATCCTACATAAAGCTAGTACAAACTAGTATTGGAGTTCTAACTGGAAAGGGACTCGCAGAACAGGTTCCCAATAAGCCGTGGGAGTCTACACAACACCTAAAAAGGATGTTCCGCCATGAAGGAAGCAGAGAGCTCCTGAGGAGCGTCAGCTTCCTGAGCTCCCAGTCCTGGCCAGTGGAGAACTGGAGGCACTACAGTTCCTTCCAGTTGGCTTGGTGATAGCATGTTAACTTCATGGCTTGGGAGATGGTGATACCGATACAGATCATTAGACCTTGTGTCAGTCAGCTTCTCATCACTCTGACCAAAGTATCTGACAAGAACAAATTAAAGGAAGAAAAATTCATTTGGTTCATAGATTGTGAGGTTCAGTTAATGACCGGACGAGTCTGCTGCTCTAGGCCCCAGGCAAGGCAGGACAAATGGCAGAAGGGGATGGTGGAGGAAAACTACTGGGCTCATGACAGTCAGGAAGCAGGGAGATGGCAGGAGGAACCAGGGGCGGATTGTATAATTCCCAAGGCACTGGCCCTGTGACCTACTGCCTTCAGCCAGGCCCGACCAACCTGTAACTGCCACCCAGTGCTCCACTAAAGTTATTAATCCATCAAAAGGATTGGTGCATTGATTAGGCTACAGTTTCCATAATCTGATCATTTTGCTGCCTGCGTGAACACAGCCCTCTGAATTCTCCCTAGAGCACTGGCCATCCGTGCCACACAGCTTCTCCTGAAGTCACTTCTCCTCCCTTGCTAGTCTACACCATTCCCTAGGGAAACTCCTCCAGCTCCATGCCTCTGGGCGTTATCCAGAGGCTGATGACTTCTGAGCCAGTGGGCTAGACTAGTTCAGATCCTGGAATGGTGGATGGTGGCTCATATTGAGAGTGTCCAAAAATGAAATCTGGATATTCCCTCGACCCAGTGTATCCCTACCAGCTTCTGCATCTCACGGAGAGTGCATGTTTTAAATTTGTTTTAAGCTTTCAGACCTCTGAATTTTGGTTTCCTCCTTGATTCTTTATTTCATATCCCTTATCCAATGAGCTGTCAAGACATAGCGCCAGACCATCCTCCTCTTCCCACTCCCCTGTGCCACCGGCTGCCATCACCTCTTATCTGGGCTACTGCAGTAGCCTCTGTCCAGCTTGTTTTCCTCCATCCTTGCTGTCTTTTAGTCCTTCAATGGTGAAGCCTCCAGAGTAGCCCTTTCATCTGAGTAATGCTGTTGTGTTTCAGCACTACTCTCACATGACTTGCATCTTATCCACATGGAATGCGGAGTGTATTCTTCCTTTTGGTTGATTATCCAGTTATTTGTATGTGAGATTTAAGTTAAGATTAAACTGGCTCCTCATCTTAATAAAAATGTCTTCTTTTGGACATTTACACATTATTTCTAATTTTAATGATCGATTCTGAGAAAGTTTATCTCCTTGTAGCTATATAAAACATAACAAAGTGTTCTTTGTATTACATTGTGTTGGAAATGAACATAAAACATATCTAACTCTGCTTCTAAAACTTCTATGTAAAAATATTCAATGATCTACATATTAAAACGTATACTCTTCTGAATAAATATATAAGTTTATCTTAAATTAGCAATCATCATAATTATAGTAGTTTCCAAGAGTTACCTTAAAACAGTGTGGCTTAAAGCAATAGAAATGTCTTCCTCTGCAGTCCAGGAGCAGGCCTATGAATCTTGTGAGGCTCTCTCCTGACTGTGAGTGCCCGCAGCCTTGGGCATCCCTTGACTTGTGACACGGAATTCCAGGCAGCACTCCCTCAGAAGAAGAGCTTCCTCCTGGGTCTTCACTGGGTCTTCCTATAAGGAAGCCAGTCTTGGACATCCTCAGGCAGTATGATCTATTTTTAACTTTAACAACCCTATCTGCAAAGTCCCTATTTCCAAATAAGTTCACCTTTATAGGCACAGGGTGTTAGAACTTCAACATTTTTGGGTGAGATACAATTAAAATTACACAGTGTATGATTTTCAGCAAGCTCATGATTATTCCTATGTTAAGGAACTGTAATTCAAGACAAAAATGTCTTCCCAATCCTGAAAGTTCTGGAAAGAAAATAATTTTAGAATTTGCCATAAACAAAACAAGATTGCAAAGACAGCCAAAAATTTCACCGTTTTGTACAGCCGAGCAGGTACAACGCATTCCTTACAGGTTGTCAGAATAAATAGTAACTCATCCTTAGAAGGAGGACCTGGTGGCACTGTTTGCCACAGAGTTCTTCCTAACCTTCCCTGACAGTTTGGGTGAGCATCTGTGTTAGCAGGTTGCTTGACCCAAAGGAAAAACAAGCTCACGTCTTTGTGGCAGGAGGTAATTTCACTAGTTGGAGGGAAAGTCACCAGAAGTTGGGTTCCTGCTTTCCTATAGGAGACACAGGGGCTCTCTTTCTCAGAATGATGAGGAGGATGATGATCACATTTCAAAGAGATGGTTCTTAGGTACTTGAGAAAGACACTTCTATATCTTAAAGCTAGTGAAAGCTTATTTAACTTTTATAAAGGCTTACATACATTTCAAAGAGACACATTAAGAACTTTAAATTAACAAGTTTTATAAATTAAATGCTAAGATAAAAAACAGGGTTGGGAGGCTCTTCCCTAATTTTCAACTGGTAGAATGTTGCCATTTATTTTTAATTTGTACTTTCTTTTATAATTTAAATGTTAATGAATTAGAAAGATCAATAAATAAATTGATTTAAAGAGAAGAAAATTAAATGTCAATTGATATGGATGACTTTAATGAATATTTGAAAATGCATAAAAAAGATTCATTGATAAACTATTTTCAAATTTTTTCTTTAATCTTCCCTTTTCTAAATTAATAGACTGATTTAAATGTTTTATAATCCTACATAATATTCTAGTTTATCAACATTCATATTGGGCTTAGAGTAATCACTTTACCGAAACTTAAAATTTATTTTGTAGACTATAATCCAGGACAAATCATCAGTGTAAATTATTTGCAATGAACTTTCAATTTTGGAGATAGAGAAAAAAGTAATAAAATTACAAGCTCATACAACTCATAGAAGGTGCCACAGATTCCCACAGTACACTGGTTTCTCTGTCTACCCCCCCCCCCTCTACCATTCCCTAGCAAAACTCCTCCAGCTCCGTGCTCTCGCCCTCCCGCCCTTCCTTCCTTCCTTCCTTCCTCCCACCCTTCCTTCCTTCCTCCCACCCTTCCTTCCTTCCTTCCTCCCTTCCTTCCCTCCCTTCCTTCCTTCCTTCCTTCCCTCCCTTCCCTCCCTCCCTCCCTTTTATTTTGTGGTACTAGGAATTGAAGTCAGGAGTCCTCTACTACAGAGTTTTTTCCCCAGCCCTTTTTTAGTTTGAGACATAGTCTTGTTAATTTGCTGAGAATGGCTTCAAACTTGCCATCTCCTGCTCAGTTTCCCAGGTTGCTGGGATCACAGGTGTGGCCACTGTCTGCAGCAGCAGTGGACTATTTCTAAAGAGAGTGCAATAGTAGAAACCATTGCTTGGAGAGGCTCCAGTGCATTGCATGCAAGTTACCAGCTCCTTCTAGCTTCTGTTTGTCTCCATTCTAGAATCAGGGCCAAACCATTTCATTAATGGGAACATTCAAACAAGAAAGGGCAATTCTCTAAATATGTAAACAAACAAAACAATTAAAGTACTTGTGTCAGGTTTTTCCGCTGCTGTGACTAAAAGAATTAGCATAAACAATCTTAGAGGAGGAAAAGTTCATTTGGGGGCTCACAGTCTTAGAGGTTTTGGTCCATAAATAGGCAGCTTGGCTTCATTCCTCTGGGCTCAAGGTGAGGCAGAACATCACAGCAGAAGAGTGGTGGAGGGGAGCAGCTCATATGAAGATCAGAAAGCAGAGAGACTCCTCTCCCAGATACACATATATACCCTAAAGGCACGACCCAGTGACCCAGCTCCTCCAGCACATTCCATCCGCCTGCAGTCACCACCCAGTTAATCCCATCAGGGATTAATTCACTGGATTGGGTTAGGCTCTCATAACCCAATCATTTCTCCTCTAAATTTTCTTTCATTTTCTCACAAATGAGCTTTTGGGGGACACCTCACATCCAAACCATAGCATTACTGAAGTGGCTTCAATATACTCACTTGATTATTCTTAAAGGTAATTATAGAACACAACAAAAACATGCAGAAAAAATAGAAATAAATGAGCCCTTCAACTTAAAATATTTATAAACAAGAAAAGAGCTAATTATGAAACACTAATGAAATTATAAACATGACTTAAAACTGAAAAAATAATTAAAAATTCATATTTTTTTGATGAAAATAAAAATATATAGGAGCAAAACAAGAAAAGTAAAAACCCAGAATGCTAGAATTTTGACCAAAAAAAAAGTGGGAGAATTTTAAATAAAAAAACACCAAAACCAAAAAAGAATATATGGAGAAAATGTAAAATTTTAAATTACTCATAAATCAAGCATATAATAAGCAATTAAATGTGCCAAGAATTTATAAACCTTTGAATGTATAAACCATTTTTTACAAATTCTCTAAAATCAATAAAATAGTGAAAAGTAAATGCTCTTGCACCTTTTCCCACGTGTACCCAGTTCACAGTCTACAGTTAATCTGCATTATCAGTTTTTTACATGCACTGTCTTAGGTACCCTATGTATATTTAAATAGGTATGCAAATGTGCATGATAAGCATATATATTCACTCATGTACTTCACCTTTTTAGCTACTGGTTGAAATAGAAAAGCTTCCCTCATATTCGTAGCTGGAAATTATTCATTATACAAACACACACCAAGATTTATGTAATTATATCAGTAGTCCTTTACTGGTGGACATTTATGCTTTTGCAAATCTTGTACCATAACAAATCATGTAAAATGGAATATAATAGAAATATTTCTTATCTTTAACTTGTGTTATTATTGCTCTAAGATGGATCTCTAGGTACACAATTGCTGATAAAATGAAAGTATGCTGTTTAATTATTGCTTTCCACCATAAGTGACCCGATACCCATTTACACAACTATGATTAACGTGTGAAGGCCCGTTTTCCTACCTCCCCACCAACAGGGGATGCTGAAGGAGCTCATAGTTGAAACCTTATTGATCAGGGCAGCATAGACACCATATTTCAAACACATGTGAGTGAATGTGGTAGCAGCAGTCACTTTTCTTCGGTTTCAGAGGTATTCAAGGTCCTTGTTTTACAGATATTTATTCATCAGTGTCGCCAAATTTTGAATTGCTTTGATAGTCCTGCTATTGATTTGGAAGCTCTTCATTGTCAGTTTTTCTTTCTTGATAAGATACACATGACATACAATGTACTCTCTACCATGTTTAAGTGTACAGTCCTTCGAGATTAAATACATTCGTGTTGTGTGCTACTCTCCCGACCACCTGACTTCGTAGTCTTTTCATCTTGTAAGAGTGACGCACTACACCCATTAAACAGTAACCCCTTCCCTTATGCCCACTGTTTCACCTTCTACTCTGTGACTTAGACTGTTTGACGTGCCTAATGTAAGCAGAATCATGCAGTATTTGTCTTTATTGAGACTGACATGTTTCTCTTAGAATACTGGCGTCCAGGTTTATCTGTGTTGTAGCATATATCAGAATGTCCTTCCTTTTCAAGGCTGAGTAATATTCTGTTGTGGACCACAGTTTGTTTATTCACTCATCTGTTACAGATATTGGTGGATTGCCTCCACATTTTAGCTGTCATACATAATGCTGCTCTGAGGATATGTGGGTGTATGAAATGTTCATCCATGTCCTGTCTTCAGTTATTTTAGGTATACATAAAAACAGAATCGATGCATTGTATGGTAATTGTATTATAATTTTACCATATTTTATTATCTAATTTATAATCATGTTTTCTACACAGGCTGTGCCATTTTATGTAACTACAACCATGCACAGGGCTCCAGTTTACCTATACCTTCATCAGCCCTTCATTATTTTCATGAACCAGCTTTCTTTTCTTTCCTCTTCATTTATATCATTTCCTTTTTGCCTGCCATTTTTTCTCTTCTGTTTCCTCCCTCCCTCCCTCCCTCCTCCCTCCTTCCTTCCTTCCTCCCTCCTTCCTTCTCCTTCCTTCTCTCCTTCCTTCCTTCTCTCCTTCCTTCCTTCTCTCCTTCCTTCCTTCCTTCTCTCCTTCCTTCCTTCCTTCTCTCCTTCCTTCCTTCCTTCTCTCCTTCCTTCCTTCCTTCTCTCCTTCCTTCCTTCCTTCCTTCCTTCTCTCCTTCCTTCCTTCCTTCCTTCTCTCCTTCCTTCCTTCCTTCTCTCCTTCCTTCCTTCCTTCTATCCTTCCTTCCTTCCTTCTAACCTTCCTTCCTTCTATCCTTCCTTCTCTCCTTCCTTCCTTCTCTCCTTCCTTCCTTCCTTCTCTCCTTCTCTCCTTCCTTCCTTCCTTCCTTCCTTCTCTCCTTCCTTCCTTCCTTCCTTCCTTCCTTCTCTCCTTCCTTCCTTCTCGCCTTCCTTCCTTCCTTCCTTCTCTCCTTCCTTCCTTCCTTCCTTCCTTCTCTCCTTCCTTCCTTCCTTCCTTCTCTCCTTCCTTCCTTCCTTCTCTCCTTCCTTCCTTCCTTCTATCCTTCCTTCCTTCCTTCTAACCTTCCTTCCTTCTATCCTTCCTTCTCTCCTTCCTTCCTTCTCTCCTTCCTTCCTTCCTTCTCTCCTTCTCTCCTTCCTTCCTTCCTTCCTTCTCTCCTTCCTTCCTTCCTTCTCTCCTTCCTTCCTTCCTTCCTTCTCTCCTTCCTTCCTTCCTTCTCTCCTTCCTTCCTTCTCTCCTTCCTTCCTTCTCTCCTTCCTTCCCTCCTTCCTTCCTTCCTTCTCTCCTTCCTTCCTTCCTTCTCTCCTTCCTTCCTTCCTTCTCTCCTTCCTTCCTTCCTTCTCTCCTTCCTTCCTTCCTTCCTTCTCTCCTTCCTTCCTTCCTTCCTTCCTTCCTTCCTTCCTTCCTTCTCTCCTTCCTTCCTTCCTTCTCTCCTTCCTTCCTTCCTTCTCTCCTTCCTTCCTTCCTTCTATCCTTCCTTCCTTCCTTCTATCCTTCCTTCCTTCTCTCCTTCCTTCCTTCTCTCCTTCCTTCCTTCTCTCCTTCTCTCCTTCCTTCCTTCCTTCCTTCTCTCCTTCCTTCCTTCCTTCCTTCTCTCCTTCCTTCCTTCCTTCCTTCTCTCCTTCCTTCCTTCCTTCCTTCTCTCCTTCCTTCCTTCCTTCCTTCTCTCCTTCCTTCCTTCCTTCTTCCTTCCTTCCTTCTCTCCTTCCTTCCTTCCTTCTCTCCTTCCTTCCTTCCTTCTCTCCTTCCTTCCTTCCTTCCTCCCTTCCTTCCTCCCTTCTCTCCTTCCTTCCTTCCTTCCTTCTCTCCTTCCTTCCTTCCTTCTCTCCTTCCTTCCTTCCTTCCTTCTCTCCTTCCTTCTTCTTTCCTTCTCTCCTTCCTTCTCTCCTGCCTTCCTTCTCTCCTTCCTTCCTTCCTTCTCTCCTTCCTTCCTTCCTTCCTTCTCTCCTTCCTTCCTTCCTTCTCTCCTTCCTTCCTTCCTTCCTTCTTCTTCCTTCCTTCCTTCCTTCCTTCTCTCCTTCCTTCCTTCCTTCCTTCTCTCCTTCCTTCCTTCTCTCCTTCCTTCCTTCCTTCCTTCTCTCCTTCCTTCCTTCCTTCCTTCTCTCCTTCCTTCCTTCCTTCTCTCCTTCCTTCCTTCCTTCTCTCCTTCCTTCCTTCCTTCTCTCCTTCCTTCCTTCCTTCTCTCCTTCCTTCCTTCCTTCTCTCCTTCCTTCTCTCCTTCCTTCCTTCCTTCTCTCCTTCCTTCCTTCCTTCCTTCCTTCCTTCCTTCTCTCTTTCCTTCCTTCCTTCTCACCTTCCTTCCTTCCTTCCTTATCTCCTTCCTCCTTCCTCCTTCCTTCCTTCCTTCTCTCCTTCCTCCTTTCTTCCTTCCTTCTCTCCTTCCTCCTTTCTTCCTTCCTTCTCTCCTTCCTTCCTTCCTTCCTTCTCTCCTTCCTTCCTTCCTTCCTTCTCTCCTTCCTTCCTTCCTTCTCTCCTTCCTTCCTTCCTTCTCTCCTTCCTTCCTTCCTTCTCTCCTTCCTTCCTTCCTTCTCTCCTTCCTTCCTTCCTTCTCTCCTTCCTTCCTTCTCTCCTTCCTTCCTTCCTTCCTTCTCTCCTTCCTTCCTTCCTTCCTTCTCTCCTTCCTTCCTTCTCTCCTTCCTTCCTTCCTTCTCTCCTTCCTTCCTTCCTTCTCTCCTTCCTTCCTTCCTTCCTTCCTCCCTTCTCTCCTTCCTTCCTTCCTTCCTTCTCTCCTTCCTTCCTTCCTTCCTTCTCTCCTTCCTTCCTTCCTTCTCTCCTTCCTTCCTTCCTTCCTTCCTTCTCTCCTTCCTTCCTTCTCTCCTTCCTTCCTTCTCTCCTTCCTTCTTCCTTCCTTCCTTCCTTCCTTCTCTCCTTCCTTCCTTCCTTCCTTCCTCCTTCCTTCTCTCCTTCCTTCCTTCCTTCCTTCCTTCCTTCCTTCCTTCCTTCCTTCTCTCCTTCCTTCCTTCCTTCCTTCCTTCTCTCCTTCCTTCCTTCCTTCCTTCCTTCCCTCCTTCCTTCCTTCCTTCCTTCCTTCTCTCCTTCCTTCCTTCCTTCCTTCTCTCCTTCCTTCCTTCCTTCTCTCCTTCCTTCCTTCCTTCTCTCTTTCCTTCCTTCCTTCTCTCCTTCCTTCCTTCCTTCTCTCCTTCTCTCCTTCCTTCCTTCCTTCCTTGGGCTAGTCCTCCTGATGGGCATGAGGTGGTGTCTCGTTGTAGTTTGGATCTGCATTTCGTGGACATCAGTTGTACTGACCATCTGTGTGTCTTCTCCTGACAAGTCCTTTGCTGCTGTTTGAGTAACAGTCACTCACTATGAATAGTGGTTCTGTCTATATTTTGGTGTTTCCCTGATCAGATATGTATGTGTTCTGCAAATATTTTCCCTCATTCTGTGGGTTGTCTTTTTACCCTGTTGATATTATTTCTGGGCAAATATTTTTGCTAAAAAAATCTAAATAGTTTCAAATTGTCTATTTTTTCCCATTTGTCTATATTTTTCTTCTCTTGCCTTTACCTTTTATGTCATATACAAGACATCATCACCCAACCTAGAGTTGTGAAGCGTTCACCCTGTTTTCCTCTAGTAGTTTTGTAATTTTAGTTCTTAGGAATTGCTTTTTGATCTATGTTGTGCTAATATTTATGTTTGCTATTAACTAAGCATCCAGTTTCATTTCTCTGCACGTAGTAGAGTTCCTGTTCTCCCAGCACCATTAGTCAAAAAAACCTGTCCTCTCCCCATTGAAAGGTCTCAGGGCACCTTTCAAATACCTTTGACCAAATATGAACATTCGACTTCTGGAATCTCCATTCCAGTCTACCTCTCTGTCTGTCTTTATGTCAGTATCTCATTATTTTGATTACTCTAGTTTTGCGGTAACTTTTAAAATAAAGAACTGCAAGTCCTCTAGCTTTGATATTCTTCATCAAGAGCAGTCTGAGTATTTGGTGGTCTCTTGAGATTTCCTATGAATTTTAGAATACATTTTTCTATTTATGCAAAAATAGTCTTTGGGATTTCGATAGGAATGGCATTGAATCTATAGATGACTTAATTTGACGTACTTGCAACATTAGTATGTTCCAATCCATCAACATGGAATGTATTTCCCTTTATTTATGCCTGCTTTAATTTCTTTTGGCATGGTTTGGTAGTTTTCATTGTACAGATGAAAACTTCCTTCCTTCCTTCCTAGGAACTAGGAAGCACCTTCCTAGGAACTAGAAAAAGCACCTTACTTACTTTCTAAGTATTTTTTGATACTATTATAAATGGAACTATTTTTGTAATTTTCTTCTTAGATTGTTCATTGTCAGCATATAGAAATACAACTGAATTCTGCTTGTTGAATTTGTCTTCTGCTACTTTTCCAAACTTATTTTACTTCTTATAGATGCGTGTGGGGGGGTATCTGCAATCTGTAGAGTCTTCTATATGAAATCATATGTATCATCTGTGAAGGGAAGTAATTTTACTACTTTTCTAATTTGAATACCTTTTCTTTCTTTTTCTTGCCTAATTTCCCTGGCTAGAACCTCTATTACCATTTTGAGCAGAAATATTGAAAGTAGTCATCTTTACCTATTTTATTAACAAATATTAATGGCACACATCAACAGGGTTCAATGTGATATCTTCCTACCTGAGCACCATGTGCACTGATCGTAGAGGAAAAGCTCTCACCATTGAGTGTGATGCCCACTCTGAACTTTCCATTCATGGCTTGAACTATGTTCAGAGTATTTCCTTTAATCCTGGCACACTGTATACATTTTTCATGAAAGAATCTTGATTTTTGTCAAATGCTTATTCTGTATCAATTGATAAAATCAGTTTTTCCTTCTTTCTGTTAATGTGATATACTGCATGGGCTGATTGTTTTATATTAAAGCATCCTTGCATTGGGTCTTGATTTATAACCCATCTAGCATGCTGCTGAACTCAGCTTGCCATTATTCTGACTAGAGTGTTTGCATAGTATTCAACCTGCCCAACAGCAATAGCATGGACACTCTACCCAAGTGCACATGGGACTTTTTCTCTGTTTTTTTTTTTTTTTTGCCCCCCTGATATACTGTATCTTGGGCCATAAATTAAAACTCAACTGATTAATATAATAGTTATCACTCAAAGTATCATTTCTTACCTCAGTGGGATGAAATTAAGAATCGGTAATAGAAGTAAAACTGGAAAATTCACAAACGTGTGAAAATTACCTAACACACTCATAGACAAGATGGATAAAAGGAGAAATAATAATGTCAATTAGAAAATACTTAAAGAGAGAAATTAAAATAAAATGGCATACTAAAATTCACAGGAGTCAGTAACAGCAAATTCAGGGGAGGTTGTTCCTAATGCTTACAGTGAAAAACAAGGAACATCTCAACCATCATCCTAACAGTAAAACTTCAGTAACTAGAAAAAGAAAAAGCTCAACTCAAACTAGAAAACACAGGGAAATAATAAAGATTAGAGTGGAGAACAATAGAGCTAGGAAAAAAGCAATAAGACCAAAGAGTGCTTCTTTAATGAGATCAACAAAATGCACAAGTTTTTAGCTATCTGGACTAAAAAAAAAGAGGGAAGTATCAAATTACTAAAATCAGAAAGAAAATGACATTATCAAATCTACAGAAATACCAAAGATGATGAGAGAGTAGTGTGAACGTTTAACACCAACAAAGTGGATGACCTTATTCTAAGAGAGCTTTTCATTAAAAAAAATAGGTAATTGTAAGCTGAAATTTTCCAAGCTTTTCATTTGTTTCTGAATTTTCATGCACTATTAATTTTATTTGTATTATGTAATGTCTGTGATTACATAAAGTCAGAGAAACAAAAAGAAAAGTACATATGTGTCTACCATTCAGGTAAATTAATGGAAGTTTACAAATTCAGTTGGTGCACTGTGTATATTCTCCCATCACATTCAGGAATTTCTTGATGATTTTGATTGCTTTTCTACTTTTGTGAAGTTTAAAATCAATTTTTAAAAGTCCAGGTATGAAAAGGCTCAGTATTTTCATTGAAATTGCACATGATTTGTAGATTAATTTAGGTCTCCCCCAAATAAGTATTTTTATAAGCAAATGCTTCCATGAATATTGCATGTCTTATTTAGTTTTCTATATGTCCATAAAACCTTACACATTTCTTCAGTCCCAGGGTTCTTCTGTCAGGTTAGCTTTAGAGAATCCAGTGTTCATGATTGTGTGTCTTGTTCAAAGGAGCCTCCCCTCATCAGGAGGCAGCATTTGCATTGGCTAAAGTAATGATCATATTTAGCTTGCTTCACTGACAGGTACCGGCCCTCCCTGCTGCTCTCTGGTACCAGTTTCCAACTAGGAAAGGCGTGTGCAGGTACCTCCTTGGCCTCTGCTCTCTCCATTTCCCCCTCTGCGGCCGCCTGGACCAGCAGCACTACTGCATTTTAATTGTTACCATATTATGAATCACAGTCTTCCTCCTCCTCCCACCTCAGATCCTTCTATTCTTGTCTTTTTTTTTTTTCTTTCAAGTTTTATATTGTTGGAAACTAATTGTAACAAAATTTAGTTTAAAGATCTAATTTTCTCCTAATTAACAATTCATGAATCAGCAGCCTCTCATCTGAATGCTTAAAAAGAGGTGTTCTGTTGGTTGGGACAGTGGGTTTTTGTAAGGTGATTTGATCCAGAACAAGGAACATAATACAAAAGTGAGTTGGTTAGCTTCTGATTTCTGGGGACCACTTTGCTCAGGAAGGATAAAGCAGAGGGGTCTCCTTACTGCCCAGGCTAACCCTGGCCTGGCTGGAGAGGGTGCTTCCAGCCCTCTCCTGATTTCTGGCTGGATAAAAATCTTAGATTCCACTGGGTGATGTGGACCTTCAGCCAGAGTGTTTTGATTTGGTCAGTTGAGGCTCAGCGCAGGAGCTGAGGCCTAGGCAAGGGCCCCCATAGTTCCAAAATATCCTTCACAAGATTTTGATTAAAGTTTCACTTAATATACTTAGGCATTTTGCAAGAATTGATGTCTTTTTCATATAGAGTTTTCCTATTCAAGGACAGGGAACAACTGTCCCACTTGTTCACTCACTTTAAAGTTCTTGAGTAAACATTTATTCTTTTCCATCTATAGGTCTTCTGTAACTCTGGTTAGATTTATTCCAAGGTGTTTTATAGTTTGTTGTTTTAGTGGTTAAAACTTGTGACTTTAAATGGTGACTTAGAAACATGTAAATGTTCTATTTGCTTCTGAGCAGAATAAACTAGTTTGCAATAAGACAGTATTTATACTTCAAAAATTTGGAGAAGACACTTAAAACCATATATTTAAAGGGTTTAGAGAGCTGACAGCTATGCTGATGTTATTTTCTGACTCTGGCACAGGACAGAGCCACAGAACCTTGACCAGAGGAGATGTCTGTGACTTTAGTTCAAAACTCTTTAAGGCTTTTGGGTAAAACCAGAGACTTGAGTGTTTTCAGACATGAGTTAGTGACACCTGTAAGACACTTCATCATTGCAGACACCTCCCGAGTGGAAGGATAAAAAATTAAACAAAACCTCTGCAAAATCAAATTGAAATTTCCTGCTGTCCCGTGGTCTTTGCAAGTCGAAGACCTAGTGGGAAAAGTCCGAGAACCAGAGTCGGCGTTCTTCCTGGTTTGTGGACAGCAGTGAGGCTGTCGGGTTCTCCCTGAGTCTGTGTCCTTGGACCCTGGGAGAGGCTGAGAATCCAGACATGCTCCCCACAGGGGTCTCTGAGCTCTCAGAAAGGAGTGAAAAACCCGGACGGTCCAGCAGCATCAAAAGGTGGCCTGTCTTTCCATGGCACTTTATTAAATCATAAAGGCTCTTAGAGTGGGAGCTGAGAGAACAGAGCCCAAGAGATCTGCATATTGGAATAGATTTCCTGCCATCTCCAGGGGCCAAGAGACTCGTGCCCTGGGGGTCTCCATCAGGGCCTCTAAAGAGTCAATTAGGAGAGGGTGGGGAAAAGGTGCACTGAGGGGCCTTAGCACTGCAGATCAACTTCAGCCCTCCTCTATCTGTGACAGGATCAAGGTATTCCCTGTTTCCTCTGTCTGCTTAAAAAGGAAGCTATCATCTTAAAAAAAAAAAAAAAAAAAAGCTTCTAGGGATATGAAATCAGATCATAAGGCCAAAATCCAAGAGAAAATGTCAAATAATGAACTCAAATCTATAGGACATGAGAGCGAGAGGATTTCAAAACCACTGTGCTACTGTGTTGGATAAAACAGAGAAGACTTCTGGAAGCTGACTCCAAATACACACCCAGATCAAGATCCTCCTGGAACAACACAGAGCAGCTACCAGGAAAAACGACAAAACTGCACAAGTGCTCTCACCTCGGCAAAGCATAGGTCAGGACACGTCCACGTCTCAAGATAACCCTGTGCCACAAAGCAAACAAGGACAAAAAGCTCACCAAACTCTAACAAGCAAACTCTTGTGCCCTCTCACCCTACCCCCAGGAACCTAAGGAGAAGGGAGGCAGGAGTGGGCCGGGCACTGAGGGTTGTCTGTCACCAGCAGAAAGACCAGACCATCTATAAGTGGCAGGTCCTCGGCCAGGAGCACGATGACATGGTCCACACTGAGGGCTGGGCCAACTGCAGGGACAGGTGCTTGAACTGTGAAGCTTCTGAGAGAAGAAAGAGAAGCACAAGGGAAGCAGTTTCCCTTCCCCACCTAGGGAGTGGAGGGAGAGACAAGGAAGGGGTAAGTGGCCGTGAACGGCTGGCAGCACCCCAGCCCCTTCTCTGCCACCAAAGCAGGACTAAGAGACAATCCGGGAAGAACTGCCACACTGCTCCAAGGGGCAAAAAGGTGAAAACCTGTAGGGACTCAGAGCATTCTCTCCCACGGGTGCTTTGATGGGATCTTCTTTAGGATGAGCTTTAAGGGAGCCAAGCAGTGATTGGGAGTCTTTCTGCCACAGGACAGGTGGCAGACGTTTTATCCCCCAAATGCCTAAACTGAAGTAGAACAGGGTCCAAGGGGGAGACTGGCATGCCCGCTCCACAGTGTGACCAAGAAATCACTCACTGGAGAAGTGTCAGAGGGCAGGACACAGGAGGCTGCTGTGGTTCCTTAGAGCTGCCCATAGGCAGAGAAAGGACACCAGGGACATCCGACACTCCATGGTGGAATCCTGAGTAAGAGAACAGGGGCAAAGGGCCTTAAAATGGTGTCAGTGCAAGGGTAACGCCTGCAGCCCAGACGGGAGACTTTCCAAGTGCTCCAGGTTTTTAAAATAATGAAATGATGACTAGGATAATTGTTCCCAGTTCCGCTCTCCTTGTTTTAGTTTGGGTGATATTTTGCCCTGACTTTCTGATGTGTTTTCAGCTGCACCATCTCCAGCGTCTTAAGCTATGAGATCCCTACCTCCAGCACCTGGCCATGCCTGATGGTTCCCATACTCAACAAGTGGCAGACTGGTTAATGTCCCCTTGCTCTGGGGAGTGCCTAGATCATATCTCCTAGGAGGTAGCTGGATGGGCCTCCCCTTTGTGTGCTTACAACATGGTGACGTTTCAGGAGACAGTCCTATGCTGTTCAGGACCTTATGTGCCAGAATTGTGTGTCTCCATGTCGGTCCCACCCTGGTGCTTCAGGGTGGCCATAGGCAACCTAGCAGTTTCTTTGTGCTGCTTTTCTTCAATCTTAAAAAGTGAGCTATACATTATCACTATTACAAAGGTGACATCTCCATTATTCAATTATTTTTTTTTTAATGATGTGCATTCCACTACATTGTTGCCAGAGTTTAGTTTTTGTATGTTCCTTTAGATTGAGCCCCTTGAAAGGAGTGTTCGTCATGGGTCTCATTGTATTCCCATACATAGTCAAAGATTCTGGCACATTAGAAGAAGCTCAGTAAGTATATTTGGAATAAATTCCTTTATGACATGTGTTGGTCATTCATGGGTGAAATTATGCACTTGGATCCATATATTAGCTGACGTTCCATGTGTGTCTTGTTTTATGGCTTCTCAGAATCATGCTACTGTAAGTGCATATTAAAAAGGTTTCTAAGTGTAGGTGATGGAGTCCATGATGATAAACTTTCTGAACCAGCTCAACTTGACATTCAGAAATCATTCTATAATGTCACAATTAGTTAAATTGCACACATCTTAATCATTGATGCCTTTTCATTTAGGTCTTGAGGTGTCCCTGAGATAAGCTTGTAGCAAATGTGTTAGTCTTTCAGATTTATGTTTAGAATTTTATGCTCGAGTTGTTGCAAAATGACATCCACACCAAGTACATGTCGATGTTCTGTTTTTATTTTAAGGGATGGCTTGAATATGAAAACTGCTGTACTATAAATGCATTCTTCTTTAGGTCAGCCAGACTTGACAGGACCTCGGTAGGACTTCTACCACATACTCTGAACGCTCATCAATCTGTGCTTACTTGAACTTCTGACAATTAACATGAGTATTCATTTTTTTCCAATATAATATAAATTCTACAAAAACTGAGAATAGTTTTTAAGAATTAGATTTTGAATTAAAATACCATAGGTCTTATATTTCTCAAATAAAATATTGCTAATAGAAAAATTAGGATTGAAATTTTAGGTCTAAAAATCAATATATACCCTTAAATTGATATTCCCAGGTAAGAGAAAAGGGGGAAAATCCTCAGTTATAGAATTCAGAACTTACGCCACCTTTAAATATTTAATGAATATCATTACACATATTAACAGAAATAATTATTGTAAATTGAAAGATGATTCAAATCAAAGAGAAACTATTTTGTAAAAATGTCATCAGAAAAAATAATTTAATTGCTATAAAGGAAAATATCACCAGAAAATGTTGAAATAAATTTTGGAAAAAAGAAATAATTTGATCTTGCAATTGGGATCAAAAAATTTACTTTTATTATAAAAAAAATTACTCTTTCTAAATACGAAGCCCCAGAGGATGAGATAAAGAAAATGGAGCTGAAATATTCCTTCTGTCTGGGTAGGAAATAGCAAACACCATTTCGTTCTTGCTGTTTATTCTTTTGGAGTAACTTATGTTTAAATACATTGTTGAAAGCTATGAAATTGGTCACTGGGGGCATTTCAATGGATATATTTCAGATCACCAGAGAAAAATAAGAATGAAAATAAAAGCACAAAACAAAAGAGCAAATAAGGCAGAAAATACAGGAAGAAATTACAAAAATGGCCTCATTGCTGCTGTGCCTGGGAGTCCACTGTGGGCTGAGCAGGGCCGGTGTGGGCGTTCAGGGAGCCTCGCAGCTGCGGTGCCACTGGTGCCTCCATTTATTCAGAAGTTGAGTCCTTGAAGAGCACAGTGGTATGCTGCTGGGCAAAACGTGGAGAGTCCAAGATTCATTTTCATCTTCTGTTCAATCTGTTTTAATTGGAAATGTGAATATTCAAGAACTGCACAGACAGATGAACTGAACAGCTCATTTCATCATGTGCCCTTCCATGCGGATACTGATATTTTCATGTATTGTTGATATTATTGCAACACTGAAAGATTTGTCAAAATAACAAAGCTTTTAGTTTTTGTTATTTTTACAAGTATAATTCTATATTATAAAATTTACATGATAAAATACATAAGATAAAATGATAAAACTCATTTTTAGCATGGCTTGAATTTCCTATTTATAGAAAGCAGCAATACAGTATAGCATTTACCTCTTACCACTAGTATCACATTTATCTATTGGAAATGGATTTGCATATAAAATAAATGCTTTAGATATTATTTTGTTTAGCTTCATGCCAGTATGGAACTGATGCACTCCCTTAGGAATGGAAACATGTTACTCCCCTTATTTCTAGCTAGGATACATTATGATCAATTAATACTGACTCTGTGATCTCCAAAGGGAGAGATCATCCAATTGCACTGAAACTATTGCCGTAGTTTATTTCTGAATACACACTTGTATTAGTAAAACTGAGGCATGCAGTGACTCTGGGAGACAGGAAATGGGAATGAGGGGATGGCACCTAATAGCATGTGCCCTGTATTCGTTACCTGTATTCTCTCAGTCAGCCTTTATAATATCCAACTCTCAAGTGCTAGCACTGAAAGCAAACGTTTTTTTAAATTGGTTCTAGGGATTGAACCCAGGGACACTTAACCCCTGAGCCCCAGCCCTTTTTTATATTTTGTTTGTGTCAGGGTCTTGCTAAGTTGCTTAGGGCCTCACTAATTCACTGAAGCTGGCTTTGAATTTGTGATCCTCCTGCCTCAGTCTCCTGAACTGCTGGGATTACAGACATGCACCACCATGCCCAGCTTCAAACTTAAATTTCTTTGTCCTTTATCTTAAATTGCTACACAATGAAAATTTTGACTATTGCTAAAGAAAAGGAAGAAATTTTTTGTTTTATCTCAAATCCAAAGCATTCAGTACAATTTCTGTCTTCCTGGTAGGTAATAGTAATGAAAATATTAAAGTCCAGAATACCTAACATAGTAAGGCTGGGGTTTAATTCAGTGGGATCTTTGGCAACTCCTAAAAATGATGGCAAAATGATATATAGTAGAATACTTGCTTTCTGAAATGGATATGTGAGGTGTGATTTTTGAATTCTTAAATGTTTTGAGAAACCAAATATTTGGTTCAGTTGAGATTCTCAAGTCTTGGTTTGGCCCATGGTGTCTACCTCTTAGTGTATCTGTGTTTGGAGTAATCATCATTTTACCTGAGAGGACAGGTCTGTTTGAGGAAAAGTCAATCATACCAACAGCAACAACTCCCAGTTGATACATTTTATCAACTGTATCATGTGTCACCTGTGATGATGTTAATTGAGTTATGTAAATATGCAGCACTTTCTATTCAAAGAGAACCTTCTGGATTCTTCCACAAAGCACACCTCTCCTTTTCTAAGATGAGCAACCATACCTCACATCATCAGGACACAACATCAGACATTATATAGTTGTTTTCGTGTTTTCTTTTTTTTCCCAGTATGTTTTTATATACATAGAGTACACAATGGTTGGTAAACATTTTTTGAACAATTCTTAATTGTTTTAAATAAACAATTATATACTTCTACATATATTTAGAAGGGGCATACCTTTTTATGTTAAAGAAAAGCAGAGCAGTTCAAGTGAACTTGGAAAAGGCTAGCCTAAATGTAAACTTTGAAACTTCCAATCTTCTGAAGAATCTTTACTAAATTCTGAGGTTATTGGAGTACAGTGTTAAAAAAAAACAACATAAAATCTTGCCCACTAGTGGATATTTTCTTATGATTCTGTACAGTTTTTTTAACACTAGCAAAAATATATTTTCAAATAATTTATAATTTTAAAAAATCATAATTTTGTCTTATTCATTTTTTTTGGTGAAGATTAAAAACCCCTACTCAATAGTAAGTTCTATATTAAGTGCTAAACATTAAAAACTATCATTTTGTAATTCCTTAACTATAAATGCTATTTTTATATCTTGTTGCTGTAAAATACATGACGAAAAATAGTAGCTTGCTGACAATACAGAAGAAAACTGGATGCAACTGTTAGGTATTTAAAACCAGCACTAGAGCACATGAATTACAATAGTTCATGTCATGAAGGATTCTTAGAACTAATGGGCATGAAGAAATGATAGAGTTAAACAATGTTATCTTTTTTCTATCAATGAAATCATAAACAACAGCAGGAAATTGCTAGGTCCAGCAAGACTAGAGCAGACAGAAGGGTTCTGTAGGCATCTGGGAGAGCTGGACACATGCATGCCTTTATAAAGGGACTTGCTTTTCAATTCCCATATAAAAATATAGGACAGAAAAGGGGAAAAAAATAGTCAGGTGTAAGGCAGAGGTGAGGTTGGATGCTCCCTCCTGTCTCTTCCCAACATCATCCAGAAAACCCAAAATCTGCTCACTTAGAGGTGCTGGACTACCCCTAAACTGGGACTAGAAAAATGCTTCCCACTGGGCTTGGAAAGTGGTGGCGAGGGAGCGGCTCACAGGTCACGCTGCCCAGAGAAACCTGAACCAGTTCCCACTCCCTGCCAGGATGAGTCTCATTTTACACTTGAGCTCCACGAGGCTGGACTACAGCCAACACCAAGCAAGTAAGATGAAAACCAATCCTGTTTGTCCCCTCGTTTCCTGTAGAAGCAAACGCAAAACTAGCACAGATTTCCACAATCTGGACACAAGATTCCCAAGAAAAAAGAAGCCCCATAGAAGAAAAGCTTGCAGCACAGAAAACCATTTTCCTTTTTTTAATGCAAAAAAACAGTGATTGCACCATCTCTAGCAGTCAGAGAAATGCAAATCAAAACCACCCTAAGATACCATCTCACTCCAGTGAGATTGGCAGCCATTATGAAGTCAAACAACAACAAGTGCTGGCGAGGATGTGGGGAAAAGGGTACACTGGTACACTGCTGGTGGGACTGCAAACTGGTGCAGCCAATTTGGAAAGCAGTATGGAGATACCTGGGAAAGCTGGGAATGGAACCACCATTTGACCCAGCTATTGCCCTTCTCGGACTATTCCCTGAAGACCTTAAAAGAGCGTACTACAGGGATACTGCTACATCGATGTTCATAGCAGCACAATTCACAATTGCTAGACTGTGGAACCAACCCAGATGCCCTTCAATAGATGAATGGATAAAAATAATGTGGCATTTATACACCATGGAGTATTACGCAGCACTAAAAAATGACAAAATCATGGAATTTGCAGGGAAATGGATGGCACTAGAGCAGATTATGCTTAGTGAAGCTAGCCAATCCCTAAAAAATACCAAATGTCTTCTTTGATATAATGAGAGCAACTAAGAACAAAGCAGGGAGGAAGAGCAGGAAGAAAAGATTAACATTAAACAGAGACATGAGGTGGGAGGGAAAGGGAGAGAAAAGGGAAATTGCATGGTAATGGAGGGAGACCCGCATGGTTATACAAAATTACATATAAGAGGTTGTGAGGGGAATGGGAAAATAAACAAGGAGAGAAATGAATTACAGTAGATGGGGTAGAGAGAGAAGATGGGAGGGGAGGGGAGATAGTAGAGGATAGGAAAGGTAGCAGAATACAACAGTTACTAATAGGGCATTATGTAAAAATGTGGATGTGTAACCAATGTGATTCTGCAATCTGTATTTGGGGTAAAATTGGGAGTTCATAACCAACTTGAATCTAATGTATGAAATATGATATGTCAAGAGCTTTGTAATGTTTTGAACAACCAATAAAAAAAAAACAGTGATTGAATGAAAGCAGTTAGAAAATGGAGTCACAGAGTGGCAGGTGGAAGACAGAAGAGCATATCCTCCCCATGACACTTTCCCATGGGGAACATGTCCATCACCTGTACATCTGTACATCTATCACTTTCCAGAACATATGGCAGTCCTTGTTCCCACAAAACCAGGGTATTGTGACGGCCTTCCAAGAGAGAAAACAAAATGGAGGTCTTTTAAAACTCCATAGGAAGGTGGACTGAGAGTGCCGTGACCAGGCCCCAGGGCAGTTGTTATCCCTCCCATAGGGGCAAGGTGCCTTATGCCTAGCAGGGGACACACTAGCCCAGTTAAAATTATCGCCAGAGTTTTTTTTTTTTAAATGACCCCAAATCATAGTAGTCCACCTGAAAATCTAGTAGGAAACATATACTTAGAGAAATATAAAAGGGAGAGGAAGAAAGTATGTTGAAATATAAACAGAAGAAAATAAGGGTAGGAAAATACACAGCAAAACAAAACCTGGATATTAAAAAAAAAATGAGTAACTGTGGCCAAGAATTTTCTCTTCAGTCAAATAAAATAAATTTGAAAGTGAGAATGATAAGCAAAAAGTGTAAAATTCAAGGTTTTAGATATTCAGAGAAACCATTAAAATTAATGAAAATATTTTTCACCTCACTTAGCATTGTTTTTCTCCTTTTTCATAAAAACCTGACTTAATGTTTTCTTACTAAATATAACTATTTTACTGTCAAAGAAAACAGAACAAATGTGCTCTAGCTAAAATAAACAGAAAACAGGAAATAAGAGCCTTACATTTCACTGAAATTGCACTGTGCCAGATGGCTCATGTGTTAACAAGAATATTAAAATGATCCTCCCGGACTGATTGCCACCATCTCCACCAGACTCCTCGGGTGTGATGATTACTTGGAGAGCTTTAGGGACAATGTATGGTAAGAGTAAAAGTTGTGATCACAACATTAACATGTGTGGTATATATTATGTATCTGTTACGGTCCCATTCTAATGGAGCTATGCAATTTACAAAATGCTGTTCCCATTTATAAAGCCATCCTCCCCGCCATACACCCAGATGCAATGTGTTTGGATCAGCAAAATATCAGTATAAGGGCCCAAATTGCTTTATCCTGCAGGTGAGCTAGCTTAACACTTAGAAGCAGGTCTGGTCTTTCTCTCCTGCTCCTTTGCTACTAGTAGGGATCTTACTGTATGAAGTTGCTGAGTGAACCAGTTAATTTAAAATTATTCAATGGTTCTTTCCAAATGTGAGGAGTTCTATTGATTAATAAAAGAATTGGTAAAGGTTATCTGCTTTGTTTGAATGTGATTAAAACTCTAGAGTGCTAGAGAATCGGACAAAGTATGAACTGTGTGACATGCTACGGATATTAATGTTGGGATCAATAGTTAAGAAAGCACATTGGACTTAACTCAATTAGGTATGTTTTGCAGTCATCATGATTTTTCCCATAAAGTTAAAGCACCTTCTTATGCATCTGCAAGACCACTGCTACTCTGGGGAGAATGTTTTTCAAAATGTCACTAGTGTCGTAGACCTACTTTTAATGGTCTAAATGGGAAAGCAGGATAGAAATTGACATATTTATTCCCCAAGTACTTATTGCCTGACTAATAGTTTCTGCACTCATTGCTAGCTGCTGGAGAGAGAGAAATACAATGTGTTGTCCTCAAGGGCTCTGTGTGGATATGAAAGCCAAAACATTCTTTTTTTTTTTTTTTTCCTTTTCACTCCCTGAGCAGAGGAGTCCTTAAGTTGGGGAGCAGACACCTTCCAGAGAATACGAGTAAACCTTGCTTTCCACAGTGTTTACTGCCCAGATGAGAACCTAGAGAATCCCTCCCTAGGCTGAACTTCACTTGATGATAAGGCATCCAAAAGCACATTCTGGAATGTGGGAGCCTTAGTGTCACATCAGAATTGCTTCAATAATATAAAATTCTTTTTCTCTTTCAAAATATTTTCTGGAAAACACTGAAAACCCTAATCATTAATAGAATGAACTGAGTCCAATCGCTGAAGTCAGAGTGTAGGGTAAGTTGAGCTTCACTGGCTGTCTCCATCCTGCCGAAGGCATCACCAAGAGGTCAAGGATGGACATGTTAAAGTCAGATGTTATTGCATAGGTTTAAATTATTAATGGGACTTGACTATTTTTTAAAAATAATTTATAGAAGTACACACTAACGACAAGTGAACAAATCATATATTTTAGAAGATTTCCACTGCCAAACATAGCCAGGTGATCACAACATGGGGCAAATAAAGACAAACAGCATACCCTTATTGAAGAGCCCAATAAGTCCTCTCCCCATGAAGAAGCAATGGAATTGGACAAAATTGTAAAAACAATCGTTTAAAGACTCTGAAAACTGACCTAAGTGCATAGAACAGAGGGAATCATTGGCTTTTGACCAGATGTCCCCCACCACACAGCTCCCTCTGAGGTAGGAAGCCGGAAAAGCCAGGCAGGACTGAGAACCATGGACCCTCAGCCTTGGCTGCCCAGACCTCTAGCTCCAGGACACCTGCTTGCAACCTCCTGTCTTGTTTCTTGTGATCAGCCAACAGAGGGAAGCAGGCGGCCAGCCTCACCGTCCAGGTGCTTGTGAGCTCCACCCAGTACACGTGTGAAACAATTTCAGAATGTTCAACCCGTGCTTCAAGAGAGAGGCAATTACCACGGGCAGCATGTGGATATTTCTGCACGCTTCCTTACTGCGGCTCTTACAGTTGCCAGCCAAAATGCCCTCCCACTGTTACTCGATCCATCCCTTGCCCCGTTGACTTCTATCTTGGGATCCCATACAGTTAGGGTGGATTTTCAAGAATAATTTTCATATGGTAACATTTACTCTGTGCTACACAGCTCTGACGTAATGTGTCGTGTCCTGTGTCCACCCTACATCATCTCAGACTTTCCCATCACTCTAACAAACGCTTTCACTTCCTGTCAAGTGTCCACTCCCCACATTCCTGCCAGCCACCCATCTGGTTTCTGGCCCTTTAGTTTTGCCTTTTCCAAAACAACAGATGAGTGGATCATTCATTGGCTTATTTCCACTGTCAAAAAGACTATTTTTTCATATGTTGTTGTTATTTTAAATTTCACATGGAGGCGAGATCTGGTCCCTTTCCTTCATTCTGGGTGAAAGTTGTTGTTTCTCCTATACTGATATGGAGTTCATATTGAGTCTCTCTTTATCTCTGGCATAGTTACTGAATTTTGAAGTATTTGTCCAGATAGGCTTAACTCCAAGCTATGTAAGCATTCTAGATTCATATGTATGTAAATACATATATACATACACACACATATATATATATACATACATACACATATACATATATACATATATACATGCATATATACACATATACACACATATACATATATACATATATACACATATACATACACACATATACATATATACATATCTACACATATATACATATACACACATATACGTATATACACATACACATACATATACACATACATATACGTATATATACACATGTGTACACACGTATGCATGTGTACACACACATATACGTGTACATACACACCCACGCATGCATACGTGTGTACACGTATATATATACACACATATGCGCGCGTGCACGTATGCACATGTGTGTATGTATATATGCACGTGTACATGTATATGTACATGTATACGTACATACATATGTATGTACATATATACATGCACACACACGTGCATGTGTATATGTACACACATGCATGTATATATGTACACACATGTATATGTATGTGTGTATATATATTCAGTGCTGGGATCAAATTCAGTGTCTCATGCATGCTAGGCATGTGCTGTATACTCGCTGAGCTACTTCCTCAGCCTATGCTAGATTCTTGATTACATACAATGATACATTAAAGGTATTTGTGCCAGGCAGGGTGGTACATGCCTACAATCCCAGCTGCTCGGGAGGCTGAAGCCAAAAAATTGCAAAGTCTAGGCCAGTCTGGACAATATAGTGAGAGCCCTTGTCTGAAAATAAAATGAAAAGGGCTGGGAATGAGCTCAGTGGTGGAGAGCTGGCCAAGCATGTACCGCTTCCTGAGGTCAGTTCCCAGTACCATTTGTACCCTATTTCTCTGGATACACTTAAATTATTATTCACTCAATTTCCTTAATAAATAAAGGTGGATTCAAATTATCTTTTACATATTGGATGAATTATGATAGTTTGTGTTTATTCAGGAGTTGGTCTGTTTCATAATTCGTCAAATTTACCTGTGTGGAAATGTTTGCAGTAGCTTCTTACTATTGTCTTGATATTTGCAGTGATTGTAGGGATGTTTTTGTTTTTCTTTTTGTAATTTTGTATTTAATGTTATTTTAATTATGCATATTTATGGGGCACAACAACTTGAAACATGTACAAAATGAACAACATTTAAACCAGTTTAGTTAAAATTTCCATTCCTTAAATACAATTTTTAAAAATTTTTATCAATATGCAACAATTGCACATTTTATATGGGTTATTTCCGCCTTTCTTATTTTCAGATTTACAAGAGAGTCATTAATCTTTTCATAGAACCATCATTTGGTTTTATTGATTTTTTTCCTCTTTTTTATTTTCTCAATATTGTTGATATGTGCTACAATATATAATTTTCTTCATTCAATTTGCTTAAGGTGAAATTAATTGCTCTTCTGTAATATATAAGGTGAAAGTTTACATTCTTAATCTTCTTTTTTCCCTAATTATATTTACTTAGTGCTATAAATCTTCCTCTAATTACTGATTTAACTACACTCCATAAACTTGATTCATCATATTTTCATATTTACTTAATTAAAAATTTTTTTTGGTAATTTCTTTCAAGAATCCTTCTTTTATCAATGGACTAAAAGTACATTGTTTATCTAAAAGTACATTGTTTACTTCCTTAATAAAGATTTTCCATATATCTCCCTATTATTGATCTCTAGCTTAATTCAGATATGATCTAAGAATATAGTTGGTAGTTATTAAGGTTTAGAACTTTGTGTTATGGACCAGAAAATAATCAATCTGATTAAGGTCTTTGTTCTAGACTTCTTTTTTGCTTAGTTTTGAATTTTATATATTTTTTACATCCTTTTATTGGTACTTTCTAAATCTTTAAGTAATATGGATTTCTTGCCTATGATCTTGCTTTGTATAAAATATGATGAATTCTTTTAACTGAGTTTTTATAATGACTCATATTTAAGTAACTGTTGGTAAATCTGCCTTAAAATTGAAAATTATCCTAGATCTTCCTATTCTTTGCATCCTTTCCCTCTTTTTTGTAGTGTCTAAATTTAAGTGAAATTTTTAATAATTCTATTTACTTTATTAATTTATTATTTATAACTCTTTGGAAAAATTTTCAAATGATTATTTAAATGATTATAACATGGTATTCCAAATACATTTTTCGGTGAGTCCCTTTGTATAATTGTGCCTCACTTGTGATGACATGGCGCAGTGCTAGCTGTTTCCACTGTTCTGTTATTTCTATAATATAGTTCAGTTTTATGTGTTTGTAGTTTTTTATATGTTCAGTTTATGATGACTGGCGGTGTTTCCATGCCTGTATATTTTTGGATAACTGTCTTCCTATCCCCTTAGTTCTAAAGAATATTTGAGAAAATTAGTTAATTTTGTTTTTCCAGATATTTTTTTCTTGTGGAATAGAGGGACATGTTTGCAGTGCTCTATTATCTTAACACTGAAACTGGAAGTTAGACCTTGAACATCAGCTGTAAGCTGTTATCCTACTCTACACTTGTGTTTGATCACCACTGGTCCATGGGTCTCTCAGATCTTGGTGACTGTGATGAAGTTTGGACCATCTGCTCTTCCCTCCTGTTAGATATCCCATGTACCTTCTTATCATCTCACACATTTCATGCCAGTGGTCTTTCCAGAGCCTCAAGCTGAATATCCCTAGACTTGCTGTTTCCATCGCTCCATGTGTAATCCCTGATCAAGTATTCCGAACTAGTGACTATCTGCCTTCAAAACCCATGCCAGCATTTCCCCACTTGACTATAGTTAAAAATCCCCCATCCTCTCTTCTTAAAAATCCAAAGCACCTTTTTTCTCTAGAAAGATGAATCTTCTTATGCCACCTACCTAGATCTCTGAAGTTATCCAAATTTTGCTTTCCTTTCCCCCAAACAACCTACCACTATCCCTTCCTGAAATGAAAACTTCATTTAAAAAGTCCATAACTGACAGACAAAATTGTGCTACTCATTTCTTCCCAGGAATATATCACAAAGCTCCAGGGTGGAGGCCAGTGCTCCCCCGCCATCGTCAGAGCACCAGATCCGGCCCCTCCCACAGTGCTCCTGCAGTACTGTAAAAATATCTCTGTGTGAGCCGTTTTCCTGACAGTGATTTCCATTATGTTAAATAGTCTCTTATATCTGTCTTTTATTTCCAGAATTTGCGCAGATATTTTTCTTTCAACTTGAGACTGGAGTAAATAAAAATACTGTTGGTGGGAAAGTAAATTAGTATAGTCATCGTGGAAAACAGTATAGGAGTTCCTCAGAAGGTGAAGGATAGAACCACCATGTGATCCAGCAATCCCACTAGTGGGTATTCATCCAAAGGAAATGAAATCCCTCTGACAAAGACATCTGCACTCCCACGCTAATTGCATTGCTGTTTGCAATAGCCAAGAAATGAAAATACCCAAAGTATCCATTAGCTGTGGAAGGGATCTTTTAAAGTATTCATCACATATACCCAGTGAAATAATCTTCAGGCATAAAAAGTGAAATTCTGTCATCTGTGGCAACATGGATGGGTGTAGGTGTCATTATGTTAAGTGAAATAAGCCAAACAAATAGAAACAAGTATTTGGTGGACTTGCTCATATGTGGGATCTAAAAAAAAAATTGACCTCCTAGAAGTTAAGAGTGGAGTTGTGGTTGCCAGAGGCTAGGATGAGGGAAGGAGGGCGGGGGAAAGGCTGGTCTGTGGGGAAGGAGTTACACTTAGAAACAAGTTCTGGGGCGCTGTTGCTGGGCAGGGTGACTATAGATAGAAATAACATGAAGTGTGTTTCAAAAAGCTACGAGAAAGGCTTTGGGAAAGTATCATCATAAAGAAATAATAAATGTTTGAGATGATAGATATGTGTTTAATATGATTTAAACATACAGTGTACACATGCATCAAAACATAACCTGTTAGCCCATGGATTTGAGAAACTCTAAAAATAAATAACAATAATAAAGAGTTAGAGATGGCTGTAACTACTGAGTTCTGGCCATTTTTACATAAAATAGGAAGGGATTTCTTGCTGCAGTTCATGTTAGTGTGGTCACTGGATTTAATGATTCAGTTTGGGGCTTTTTTTATATTGAACTTTTTAAATGCTTGCATTTTCCAACATGGGGAGAATGTTACATCTGGGAAGAGAAAGTTAATTTTCTTGCTTCCACATCTCTGAAACGCAATGGGAGGCTGAAGCTCTTACTGAGACAAGTGAGTGTCAGAGCCCAGCTCCCGGCTGGCACAGCCTGACCTGCGAGTTGCTGCTGAGCTCTGCAGACTAATTATCCTGGACTGGGTGGTGGCTAGTGTGTCCTGACAGCGGTCTCCAGGGGACTGCGGGGTCAGGGTTGATGCATCCATGGATCCACAAGAGACGTTTTCCAGATTTTGAGGACAGACGAGCATCTATATTACTTACTCTTCAAAGATTTCACATTTCTTTAATTTCCCTCTAGCCTTATACATTTTCATTAAGGAAACTTAACTTATTTAGAATTGTATTTCAGCAATGATTTTGGATTATTAAGTAATTCCCTGACATGGCACGATGCTTTTCAAATTACGTCATTAAGTATCAATTTAAACAGTGGAGGAAGCATCCCAGTATCATCAGGTCCTGTGCAGGAAGCCTGCGCGGGAGCTGCTGTGTCAGTGTGCTTCTTTCCCCGACCTCTGTCCATCCCGGGCATGAACTGCCAATGCCCCAGTAAACGCATCCCACACAGACGTTGTTGTAGTCGATCTTTTTCACAGTGCCGACCTCTAAATGTAAGGAAATACGACAGTGCCACCTCTCCTCTGCATTGTTTGCCTCTTAATTAGAGTTCATAACTTGATCTAGGAAAAATATGAATCATTGCCATGTCTCTGCCATGGGTGCAGTTTGTGTGTGCATCAACAATGGATCATCAGTATCTGTCATGTGACTGGATGAACACAATAAAAAGACACGTTTAAAATTAACCTAGAAGATAATGCCAACGTCCTGTTTTAAAATCTCTGCTATGCATAGCAGTTCTCTGCAGTTTGGAGGAAAAATAATCAGCGTGCCTTAAGGGCTCATTTGTTCAATGATATTCTATCACCTGATATTTAAAGGAGAAAAGATATGGAACTCATTTCTGATTCAGGCAACTGAGTCACTATTTTAAAATTTCTGGTGCAGTTCATTTCATACCTGGACTGAGATCTTGTGATAGATTCGTTAGGTTCAAGGTTACCATGGCAACAAGTCATTATTTCCAAAAGTAATTTGACACATTTCAAGATTTTGGCCCTTCTGTATTCCTATATGGTGCTACAAAGAAAAAGTGTTAGTTAACTTTAGAAATACTTTTGCAGTAGCAGCAGCAAGGGAGAACTATAATATTTTGTTTCAAAGCTGCTAACCCTACAGGAAACTTAATTGAGATTTTTAGGAAAAGTAGTCTATTGGGGAATAAACCATGCTGACACCACATTTATTTTTTTAATCTTGCAAGTTTGTGGTAAGAATACACACATGATTAGTTGCATTTTTCAACTAAAATTAAAAGCAATAAAATATAAAGCATAACCTGTTTAATGCTTCATGTCTTATAGCTTATTTATATGACAAATCAGAGCACTGACTTTTTTCTCTGTGACATCTCAGTTTGGAGCTTTGCCTCTATTGTGCCATCTGATGAGCTGCCTTTTGCCCTAGAGACTTAAAAATAGGTAAATATCAGCAAAATATGTTATGACAGTTATTTTGGTGATTCATTGCTAAGTCTACCTGATAATTACATTTTAATTACCAAAGGTCCCAAGGGCATGCACCATTTCTAAAGCTTTAGGAAGTGAAGTTACTGGCTGAAGTAAAATCTGGTACCTAAAGAAAGTAGCACATGGATCCATTGTATGTTAGATCCTTTTTGTAGGATGTTAACTAAATTTTGTCCTCAACTCTGATTATGGGGCTGTCATTTCTATTGAATAAATCTATACATTTAGACTCAGTGAAGATGAATACATTCTTGGTACTTAATAAGTGGGAGGTAGGGAATTTTTAGGAAAGCTCTTTATGATTCAGATGGTTCTGTTCTTGCCATCATGGCATGGAGCATGTGTGTTCCCTCATTTATTCTGATTAAGTTGTCATCTCATACAGTTCTGTGCGTGGAACCTCAGGCAGATACACTTTGCTGATTAGAGAAGGAAACAGGGGCAGGTAAGGAAGAAATAGGGACAGTTCTGAGTTGGGAGCTGTCATGGGGACTGGTACTCATCCCCAGCCAGGAGTGATGGTTGGGTCCTTGAAAAACGGGCTTTGTGCAAGGACACGGGATGAGTGAAAAGGGAGCTCATTATTTCTGGACTCTTCTGGCATATTAAACATTTATCAGAAAGACGCACAACTTTTACATAGTATTATTTACATAGGTATGTATTACATTTGAAAAATATGCATGACCTAAATCCCTAAATCGATTTATGTTTTCAACAAAGGAATTATTATGGTTTTAATAATAGAAATCTAGTTATTTTCATGATGGATTATGTACTTCATGAGGTCAACATTAAGCCAGCATCCAATTTTGTTTTCTCACATGTCGGGCACATAACAAAGCTCGATGACTTGGTAAGTTAAATGAATTAGCAAATTTCTTTGGTACTTCTCTAGGTGATAAGGTATATAACAGTGGCAAAAGAAACATATTGTAATATTTCTACACACATCCCAAGTGAATTACTCAGTGGGGCTGTTCTCCCCACTGTATTAGGGAAGGGTCCTATTTATTCCTTGTGTTGTCAGAAGCCATCAAATGATTTATCACATGAAGATTCCAAGTAAATATTTTTCAGTTAATTCAAAAAGTCATTTATTTATATTTTTTATGTTAAAAGAGAAGCAAAATATTTTAAATATTGAAAACCCGTGACCATTCTATTCTATGATTTCTCTACTTAATTTGCCCAACAGGTATTTAATAGACTCAGAAGCAAAACAGAACAAAGCAACTTCAACAAAAGATTGACTACTTAATTTGGAAAATATACAAGTTCATATTTAGTTACGTATTGAAAATGTCCTTATCTGCTCTTACATAAGGGAATATACAAAGTATACAATTTGTTTCATAAAGTCAGAAAACAAAAAGTCATAGCAAGTTGCAATGGTCAATTTCACCTGTCAACTTGACTGGACTCAGGGATACCCAGATAGCTGGTGTTATGGTTTAGACATGGCATCCCCCCCACCCCAAGCTCTCTTTGTTAGTGTTGAAGATTTAGTCTGCCATGCAGCAATGTTCAGACGTGGAGATTCTGGAAAACGATTGGATCATGAGGATTCTGATCTCATTGGGAGCTAGATGGGCTACTGAGAGGTGGGAGAACCTTCAGGCTGTGGGGCATGGCTGGAGGAAGCAAGTTACCTGGGGTGTGCCGGAGGGATTTCTCTCTCCCTGCTTCCCTGCTGCCATGAGCTGAGCTCTCCTCCACCACGCCCTCCATCCATGCCCTTCATCATGATGTTCTGCCTCACCTCAGCCCAGAGCAATGACCTAGTCAGCCACGGACTAAAATAACTATAATGATAAGCCATAATAAATATTTCCTCCTTAAATTATTTTTCCTTTCGGGTATTTGTCATAGCAAGTAAAAGCTGACTAACACAGATGATAAGACATTATTTTGGGGTATGTCTGTGACGATAATTCTGGAGGAAATTGGCGTTTGAATCAGTGACTGAGTAAGATGATCCACCCCCATTCAATGTGGGCTGGCCCCACTCCACAGGCTGATGGAGCAAAGAGAGGGGAAAAAAGAGGCAGTGGAAGTGAATTATTCCTCCCCTTCTCCTCTTCTAGGGTTGGGGTGATGTTCTTCTGTTGCTCTTGGACATCAGAACTACAGGCTCTCAGGCCTTCAGAACTTCCACCAGCAGCCTCAGTTTCTCAGGCCTTTGACCTTGAGCTGAGATTCAAGCCAACTGCTTCTCTGGTTCTCAGGCCTTTGGGCTTGAAGTGAGCCACGCTGCCAGCCCTTTGGTCTTCCGTTTATAGGTCTTCCGTTTATAGGTGGCCTGTCGCGAGGCTCATCCATCTCCATAATGATGTGGAACAGTTTCTGTAATAGATCATCTCGCATCTCTCCTTCTCTCGCTCACTCTGCCTAGACCCTGTTGGTACTGTCACACGGGAGAATCTAATCAGTCCAACAGGTGATAGTCCCCCAATGAGTGCACAGGAGAGTTTTCTTCACTTGTCATACTCATTCAAATCTACAACATGCTCAAAACTAACTATTGATTGTGACTTTTCTTCATTTAAACTTCCTTCCTTCCTTCCTATTCCTTCCTTCCTTCCTATTCCTTCCTTCCTTCCTTTTTATCAGTTATCTGCCTATCATTTACCTATCCTCTATCTATCCATATAGAGGACACATAAACCTGATATGATAGTTTGTCTTTTCTAAATTGTGATAGTTGAAACACAGGTGATATATTTTAGAATTTTTTTTTCTTTTCCATTTTCTATATTACAAAAACATGTATATTCTCACTTTGCAGCATAAGTAGCAAAATGGCAATTTAATGAAAAGTAATCAAATTTATAACCTGTGGACATAAAATAAATGCACACAATCAACATCACAGTCATCAGCACTAGCTAGCTTTCTATTGTTAGTTAGGTTTCTTGATAGTTAATATCCACTCAGAACTACATGAACAGGTAGAAAAGATAGAAGGCATGATTGTGAAGACTAGAACATTAACATAAAAGAGTCCACAATGGCTTCTCATGAATAAACAGCTGCATTTAGTCATCCCTCTGCATAAAACTCAAACATACCTCCTGTATGCAGGTGCATGTTGACTTCCAAATATAGCTTCTTGGAAGAGAAAATAGTACAAACTTTCCTAGAACCTCATTGCTATCAGGATTTGGATAACTTTGTTGGTAATTTTGGATATAAATTATAATTTCCAAAAATTAATAGTTTTCTTATTCTTTTACAAGTCTAGAGTACTGAATGGAACATTTAGCTCCAGTATAATTTATAATTTTTGGAAAGTGCCTTACTATATTAAATATACTTCATTAAAATGATGCAGCTTTTTAAAAAGGCTGTGTTTTCCCATCTGTGGATGCTGGAAGCACTCCTTTGACTACTGAATAACAGATGCTATCTGCAATCTTAGTAGATAAAATCAACCCGTTATTACTGTAGCAGGGAAGACATCTCTGTCCAAGAGCTCCACAGTTATGATTACCCATATGCGAGACCAAATGAACAAATACTTTTGTGCCATAATCAATTTTCTATTAAGGTATCAACAGAATTTATTTTGAAACAATAAGCTTGCTATCCAGGAACTGTGCATGTGGGCAGAGGCTTTGCTCAGCTGAGTATTATGGAACTGAAGTTTGCATAAATGCCGTGCATGGATCGCAATGTTAAACAGCAATAAGCAATATTCCCACTGATGGACACATTGCTTCAAAAGGTATTTTACACTAGTTTTGCTTGATGAAAACTTTTTAAAGAGTTAAATAACAGTTTCCCAGGGTCTCTCAAAGAGACCAGTTATACATAATTTTAAAATTAATACTGACTCGGACACATCACCAGAAGCATCAGTCCTTCTACTGCGTGAACCCCTTCAGGTTGGAGAGCTGAATAGACTGTTTGCCCTTTGAGCAAGAGGACCCAGGAAGATGTGCCTCAAGGCCTGAGGCAGCCCTCTCCACATGATCATGCTCGTCACCCCTTTCTGCAGACACAGTACCACACACACCCGATGTGCAGGCCTGGTTCAGACACAGCCGACGCAGAGAAACACAGGGAGCAATTTGTCTTCTCCAGAGAAAAGTGCACACACTTGGTGAAAGGATCGAGCTGCCCAGTGAAACTGGCTTCACAACTGTGAGCAGGCTGGGCAGGGCAGCACTGAGCCGAGGTGGCAGGACTATGACCTCCAGGCAGGAAAAGAATCTTGCAATTCTAGAAGGCAGAAGAACAACCAAGTCTTCTTTTCTCCAAGTAGAAGATAATGTGATCAGATAATTATTGAGGTTTACTCTTCATTTAACAGTTATTATTGAAGATGAAATACTTGACAAATACATTCTGGGCAATGCATATTCAGGATTAAAGGTAGATGAAAACTGTTTCTTAATGAAGTTTCAATCCATTGGGAAGTGGTGGACAATAAATATAAGCTAGAAGACTGAGGAAATGAAGTTGTTATTGGAGTCCGTGGAGTCTGGATTTAAATTTTGATTCCATTTTTTTTTTTTACATCCTGAACAAAAGAGCTGAACTGCAAGCTTCCTACTGTCCATTTATAAATATAAAGATGTTATGGTCTCTGGTAAGATTCTTTATTGACTCTTCTCAATTAGTGTGGGTTTATGAGAAAGACACACAGGAATGAGAGACACAACACACAATGCCAACTTCAGAGATGGAACATCACTTTGGTCTAATTAACTCATTTTCTCCTCTACCCGGGCATGCGTTGACCCTCCGTTTTGGCAGCTGCAAACTGTTGATTTAAACAGTTCCAACTCCTCATTTCCAAGATTCTATGATAGACAATTAGAAGAGCAAAACATCTTCCTTCTAAGGATAAAGGACCTCTTGACATGGGTCTGGAGATGATTGAAAAAACCTATGTTACCCTGCACTAGGCCTCCTCTCTGCTTGCTTCTTGCTTCTTGTTTGGGGCCACTGGGGACAATGACAAGCCATGACTGACTTGGACTCGGCTCTTCTTCAGCATCTGCTCCCATGCCAGGAACAACCCACTGCAGGCTCCTGGCTACATGAGGACGACAGACCTTGTTTTGCTTTGTGCATTTAAAGTTAGGGTTTCTATCATTGTTTCTGGGCTCCTTAAGCTACCTGCCAACTCTGACACCCTGAGTTCTCTACTAAGATTAAGAAAGCCGTTTCTCAATCGTAAAGAGTGACAGGGAGGGAAAAGAATGGTCAAAACTTTTTGTGATATTTTTGTAGAATCATTTTGACACAGTTATCAGTTTTCAAAGAGTGAATAAGTTCCTTAAAGGTCATTCAGTGGGCTGCAAGTAACTAGGAAATGCAGTCATTTCTTTTGTTTGGTTGCCTGGCTCATTATTACTGAGGAAAAAAAATGGATAGCCTATGTGGAGGTATTGTCTGACTCAACCTCATAGTCGTCTAGTGAAACCTGGTGACCACAGGAGTGGGGTATGCTTGTGAACACATTTACTAAGGGGGCAGCGTTTGGGCCTGCTCTCCTTACAGGCGATCTGATGCTTCCCTTTCACACCATGATTTACTGCAAGATTTTCCTAACACAGTGGTTTACAGGTTGTATGAATTTGCTGATCTTTATCTCCAACATACTTCCTTTCTGAAATATTTCTGATATGTAATTTGTCATTCCTGTCCTTACCAGGTCATTTATCTACCACATAGGTTCAATTCTGGGCTTCAAAATGACATTTAAAAATATATAGACACATATATGCATATGTACATAAAAATTTTAATTAATGCTTTTAAGCAAATGATAGTGCAAATCTACAAAAATTCTAAATAAAAATGGCCAGACACTGACAGCTTGAGATCTAGCCAGGCTTAGCACCATTCTTGCTAATTGCTGCCATCGCAAATTAATGGAAGCCTTTTAAATCTCTTGACAGTGGTTATGCAACTTTCTACAGATAGAAAGAACTCTAGGCAAAACATAACAGATGCAATCATTAATATGCAGCTGCACAGGCTTCAAAGCTCTGAGTTTTGTATCTTTCCCTACCTCATTATATGTCCCATTGCCAAAATAGATAAATGAGTCTTCCATCTGAGAAACGGTGGAATAGTCCAGCTTGAATGGGTCTCATCCCTGTCTATTAAAACTTGAAGAGGTAAAAAGTAAACTGTGTTCTCTTGAAGAACATTCTTGTCTTCATAGAACATATGGTTCAATTATGACTATAAATTCTGGGACTAATTGTATTTTTAATTTTTTTTTGTACTGGGGAATGAACTCAGGGCACTCAACCACTGAACCAATCCTCAGCTCTATTTTATATTTTATTTAGAGACAGGGTCTCACTGAGTTTCTAAGCACCTCCCCATTGCTGAGGCTGGCTTTGAACTTTTGATCCTCCTGACTCAGCCTCCTGAGCCACTGAGATTACAGGTGAGCACCACCATGCCCATGCCTGGCCTATTTTTCATTTTTATTCTTGCACTGGCTAAAGGAGGACTTAAAATTCTCTGAGTTTATGTGGAAGAGTCTATCTGTGTATAGTTTCACTTACATCGTCAGTGTTTTCAGGAATATCATAAGCAAATTTACTTTAAACAACAACAAAAGGGCTGGGTGTTGCTCAGTGGAAGAGCATTTGCCTAGCATGTGTGAGGCACTGGGTTCAATTCTCAGCACCACATAAAATAAATAAAGGTCCGTCAACAACTAAAAATATTTAAAAAACAACAAAAATATTAATACAATAAAATTCTGTATGCAGCTTCTTTTTTAAGTAACTAGTTAAAACATGCATACGTGTGTATATACTTACACATGTCAGTATGTGCATGTGTACATGCCAGTACACATTTGTAGGCCCATATACATGAGTGCATGCGTGTACACATAATATATACACCCATGTATATGTAGATACAGATAGATACAAAATTATTAATAAAGGGAGCTAGGGCTGAGCTGACGAGTAATAGAGAATTGGCATTTTGACAATTAACTATCTGACAATTAAATGATTGACGTTCTCACAGGTGTAAACTGAGATGCTGGAATGTCTAGGTGGGACTTGCAGAAGAGTAGTCCTAGTCTGTTTCTATCGGTGGCAGGGAGTTTTCCAGACCAACTCGGCCACAGAGAACTACATAGAACAGCAAAGGCACTGGAAGACTGCCACGGCAGCCTCATGCTAGGGCATCTACGGTGCTGCAGAGAGGCTGGAGGAGCCCTTCCTGGCTTCCCTTCCTCCTCCCACACCCGCCTTCCATTTGTGGGGGGTTTCCTTCTTATTGCTCAGAAGCCCTGCTTCAGGTCAATACCAACACCACTCTAATTACTGAAATAGCTTCTCAGTTTATCCTTGCTCCTGACCTTGTCACCTGTGCTCCATTCCAAATCATCTTCAGCGTCATGCACACCTGGCGGGAACCTTGCAGATCCTCCTGCATCTCTCAGATGAATGCAGAAGCTCATCCTGCCCCATCTGGCTTAATGCCATCTCTTACTATGAAGCGGCCACATCTTCCTACTGTCCAAGCTTAGTGCTGGACTTCTCCTTCAGCTCTGCTGGCTTCCTTAGTCTTCACCATCTGTTTGATTTCCTCATAAGTCTTTCTAGACACCCTCCGCTTGGACACCAAGTCAGCCTGGTCCTCTTGCTGCAGGGCTCTCCCCGGTGGCCACGTAGCTCACTCACTCCCTCTCCCATCCACAGACTTTGTGGAGATGTTACTGTCAAGGAGATCTGGCCCCTGAGTCTCTCAACATTCTCAAAGCCCCTGTTTTGCTGTACTTTTAGGCTGAACATATCACTTCCAACTTCTCATCTGATATTCACCTGTATTATGCTTATTCTGTGTGTTTACATGAGGACAGGAAGCTATGTTTTGTTCACTCACATGTGCCACTCTTAGGAGAGCCAGGGTGAGCAGGATTGGTGAGGGGGCACCACATGTGAGTGACCCATCAAGGAAATGGTGACCACGAAGCCCACAGAAAAGACTAGGAGAAGACCTCAAAGGCACAGAGACAGCTGTGTAGGTCAGTTAAGTCCATAAATGTCTCAGTTTCAGATTATCAACAACGACAATGTTAATAAGAAATGTGCCAGGAGGGTTTGGGGAACTCAAGTTAAATGGTGAGCATTGGTAGGTGGTTTTTAAATTTTAATTTATGGGACATTGGAGCACCTTTAAGCACCAATAGAAAAGATAAGGAGAGAAAAAAGAGGGAGAAAGGAGGGAATAAAAAGTGAGAGGGAGAGGGAAAGCTCATGGATTGAAATAAAAGATGCGTTTCTGAGGTCCTTGTCAGGGAGACGGAGCACAGGGGCAAGCAGAGAAACAAACGCCTCTTTGCTCCTAGCTGGGAGGGAGCAGCACTGCCCAGGAGCAGGGGTGGAGGACCTGGAGGGAAGGTGCGTAAGATGGCTCCTGTTTTCTCCATACTGGGTGAAGCAAGTCAGGATTTTTAGTGTGAGCGGGAAGGGGCTGGACTAGAGGTTTGAGAAAGCAGTCAAAGTTTAAGTGGACACGAGGAGAAGGTAGTTACACTCCATGGAACATGTCTGCATATAGAGTCAGTGCCAGTTTTTGCACTAATTGTGCAGAGATGACAAGTAACTCCTGTGAGAACCTGATGTAGATCTTATTATTCCATTTCCACGTGCAACCTAGGACAAACACCTTACCCTCTGTCATTCCGTTAAGCAGTCTTGTAAGCATTTATGCTTGTCACATTTCAGGGTCCATATTCTTAAACTCTAAGCTAAGAGACTGTAATGGAATGGAAATAATTGGTGAAAATGAAAAGTCACAGGGTCTCTCTGAAGACATAGTCAAGACTCGAGTTTCTAAGTCTTGGTGTCCACATTCAGATAGGTCATGTGCTTTCATTTGACAGTGCTCCGGAGACTGGTGTGTACTTGGAGGCTGCTGCTTGCAATTGGTCTAGTGCTGCAATTTTGTACGTGTAGTCGGGA
Organism: Marmota flaviventris; assembly: GCF_047511675.1. Classification (NCBI taxonomy): domain Eukaryota; kingdom Metazoa; phylum Chordata; class Mammalia; order Rodentia; family Sciuridae; genus Marmota; species Marmota flaviventris. The sequence goes on along the minus strand of NC_092513.1, from coordinate 6,728,512 downwards.
TTGAATGAAAGGTAACAAGTGGGATAATATTTTAGTTTTGAGGAAGGTGTGCTTGGAGTAGTAAATAATGTACTCTAAATTATTTGAGGTACAAGAATTCAGGATACCCTTATGAGGAGAACAGGTGGGGAGGAATCAAAAAAAATATATAAGAGAAAGAAGTGGTAACTTACTTGGAATGAAAATTAGAAATTTGAATGCTGTAGTACATAGAAACTACAGTTTAATCACGGGTTGGTTGTGTTCTGGCAAAGTCTAGCATTCTCTGATAGGAGGCTTGATGCAGTTGAGGTATACATCAGTATGTTAGGTAGGTATTAAAATACTGAATTCTGGATAGAGGTCAGTCAGCATGTGACAGAGATAATGAATTATAGGCTAAAATTTAGAAAGACAGAAGGAAATCATTAGGATGTAGCCAATACATGTGGTTTCTAGTGATAAAGGATCTTCTTTTGTATAATCTTCAAAGTGTCAATGTTTTGTGTCAAGTAGGAACGTAGTGATTTGAAGTAGTATTTGGAAACAGAGGACCCTGATGTTACCTACCATGGACAGTGTGGTGGAGTGAGCCACCTTCACTAACTGGGAAAATGTTACGGCAGGTCCTCAGGAGAGCTCAGAATGTGGAGCCACCAGCCCGAGAGGGAGAAGGTAGAACTCTCCACCTCAGGCATCGGGAAATGAAGGTTGGCTTGGTCAGCAGCTCCAGAGCAGTTCATGGAGTAACCTGAGGGGGCCGGAGGAAACCTGCAACTTAGGGAGGAAGTGGGGATCAGTGCATTTGAGCAGATGGCAAAGCCCCAGAATCAGTTGTCCACAGAAGCTGGCCATGTATGAAAGCCTTATTGTGCTGGTCACTCTGGCACTGAGGGTCACTGCATCCGCAGATGTCCCCATGATGCATATCCCGGGTTTGGAACCTCTGCAGCTGGAGACTGAGCACAGAGTCCTTGTGTTGTGAAGTAACAGTGACACCTGTTTCCCTTCACTTATTTCCAGTGTGTGCCACTAGATTGAAATAGAATTGATGAATCTTTATGGCAACAAATAATAATATTTATGAATTTATGTCTCTAAGTCTCTATATGAGAGTATATGAAAAAGTAAAAAGCACATAAATATATAATACAGATATACACATGTATACATATGTATATAATTTTTAACCAGGCATGGTGGCACATGCCTACAATCCCAGAGAATTGAGATGCTAAGGCAAGAGGGTGGCAAGTTTGAAGCCAGCCTCAGCAACTTGGTGAGACCCTGTCTCAAGATAAAAAATATAAAAAGGGATGGGATGAAACTCGGTAGTACAGTGTCCCTAGGTTCAATACTTAGCACCACAAATAAATAAATAAAGTAAAAAATTTTTACATGAAAAAATGAATAAGTAAATCCATTCTTTGGTAAAGTGAGTTCTTTAGTAGAGCTATAAAATTGATTTCATTGTTCTAGTAGTTAAATCAAGAAGAAAAATAACTTGTATTATGTGTGTCTGACTGAAAAGCAGATGGTGAAATCATAGATTCCACCAATAAAACAAGACAGATGAGACAGCTACAGGACACAAGTGTCCTCAGACCAGCCCATTTGATGTGAACTCCCTTGAAATCATTCACATGGGTGCTTACACAATGGGTACTAGGTAATCCAAAGGAAAATATGTTTAGTTGTGGATTTTAGATGATTCAAAAACATTCTTCAAAGTCCTCTGTTTACACACACACACACACACACAGATTTGTTTGTGAATGTTCATTCAGATTTTCCTTAATGCTTAATTTTAAAAAGTGAGAAAACTTAGCTCCCAGAGGAGTGGTGCCATGAGTGCCATGAGTATGACGACCCCATAGGCAGCTTTCCGTAGCATCGACTATTTCAAGACTTTGGTGTCAATAGGTTTAAGCACAGATTGTAAGGACTTAAGTTTCATTGGCTAATGAGTTTCTGAAGAGCTTGCATCCAGTTGCTCATTGAAGAGAGGTTGGCACTTGTCACCCAGTTCATCACAAGTTATCTTTGTGGAATAACTTCTGGGAGAGACTATAATATGCAAAGGTAGCCGATTTTAATTTTTTCTTCGTTTGCCAGTTTATTTGGACCAAGTTGAACACTCTTTCTATAGTACATTTTAGAAAGTAAGTGGCCTGTTTAGTTAGGTGCTATGACCAAGGTAAGTTTCATAAAGCTTGGGCTCCATCCTTATTCTCCTACTCCTCCCACATATAGGATCCCAGAGAGCAGTACTTGCTAGAGAAGGCACTCGTGTCTCCTGCACATGGGTATGCTGTGGTGCAGTACCCACACTGTATCAGTACTCCAAGGGAAATGATGTTCCCAGACCACCTGAGCCTGCCCAAAGATCTGGGTCACTCTGAAGTCTAGAGTCACCATGTCTTTTTCTACAGAGCCATCCCTATAATACAATTGAATTTGTCAGTTGGTACAGTAAGAGATCAGCTACTGTAACTAATGACAGTTCTAGCAATATACTAAAAAACATTTATGAAACAGTTATAAAACTCATGAATTGCTTATTTCTGAAATTTTCCATGTAACATTTGGGAACTACATTTGACTGTGGGTAAATAAAACTAGAGAAAGGGCTGCAGCGCGCGCTGGGAAACGAGACAGCGGCGCAGGGATACAGCGCTGCAGTTTCTGCCAGCCGTGCAAGCGCCGTACTCAGTGCTGAATTCTGGGTTCGAGACGGGGGAAGGAAGTGGTCCATCTCGGTTCTCCACACTGGTCAGACCACAGAGGAGGCCAGCGGCCACCATATTGGAGAGCTGATGTCACCATCCCTGTTTTCGACTGACCGCAGCTCATTCAGCCATAGAACAGGTAATTTCAGGCTGCCATTTGCCTGCGGCTTGCAGACAGATTACTCAGGCTCAGTGCCTGAGTGCTTCTTGGAGCCTGCTCTTATCAGAGCATACACCGAGCATGGAGCGGCCGAGTTCCGGTTCCCAGAGCGGCCCTGGCCCAGGGCTAAGGAGCCCGCGGAAACTGCTTCTCAGTCCGGGTCCTGCTGAGGACCGGTCAGGAATCACCCATTGCTTTGGTTGCCCGGCAAAGGGAACGAAATGCTGCCATTCGCATAGGATACCAACATGGCAGAGATCTGATGTCATCAGAAAGCGGCGGAGGAGAGAACTTCATCAATACCAGTGGCGACAGAAACAGTTGGTCTCCTGGTAGGGAGGGTGAGGCACAGACACCCGAGTCTCTCTCGATTTGTCGTTGAGCCAGAGGGGAGGAGCCGGGCTGCCGCCCGCGCCTGGAGCAGGCCCAGCGGCTCACCGGCGTGGTGGTAGCGGGACCCCAATTGGAGAGGGGGCGGAGCAGAGCCGCCATCCGCGCCCGCAACGTGGGCAGACCTGTGACCCATGGTACACGGGCGTGGTAGGAGGGGCAGGGCAGAGCCGCCGCCCGTGCCTGCAAGGTAAGCAGACCTGCGACAGACTGGCGGGTCAGGCCCAGCGGCCTGCCAGCGTGGTACACACGTCACCCCAACTGGAGTAGGGGCAGAGCAGAGCCTTCGCCCGCGCCCGGATCAGGCCCTGCCGGTGTGGTGGTCACATGACCCCAATTGGAGTCGGGGCGGAGCGGAACCGCCACCCGTGCCTGCAGGGTGAGCAGACCTGCAACCAACCTGCAGATCAGGCCCACCAGTCTGCAGGCGTGGTAGGAGGGGCAGGGCAGAGCCGCCGCCCGCGCCTGCAAGGTAGGCAGACCTGCGACAGACCGGCGGATCAGGCCCAGGAGCCTGCCGGCGTGGTACACATGTCACCCCAATTGGAGTAGGGGCAGAGCAGAGTCGCTGCCTGTGCCAGGAACAAGCCCAGAGACCTGCCGGCGTGGTAGTCACGACACCCCAATTGGAGTAGGGGCAGAGCAGAGCCGCCGCCTGTGCCCGCAAGGTGGGCAGACCTGCGACCGACCAGCGGGACAGGCCCAGTGGCCTGCCGGTGCGACAGACACGTCACCCCATTTGGAGTAGGGGCACAGCAGAGCCGCCGCCCGTGCCCGCAAGGTAGGCAGACCTGCAACTGACCGGTGGAACAGACCCAGCGGCTGGCAGGGGTGGTAGGCACGTCACCCCAATTGGAGTAGGAACAGAACAGAGCCTTCGCCCACACCCGGAACAGGCTCAGCGGTCCGCGGGTGTGGTAGACAAGTCACACCAATTGGAGGGGGGGCAGGGCAGAGCCGCTGTCCGCGCCTGCAGGGTAGGCAGACCTGCAACCGACCGGCGGATCAGGCCCGGTGGCCTGCCGGCGTGGTACACTCGTCACCCCAATTGGAGTAGGGGCAGAACAGAGCCGCTGCCCACGCCCGGAACAGGCCCAGTGACCTGCCGGCGTGGTAGTCACAACACTCCAATTGGAGTAAGGAGAGAGCAGAGCCGCCGCCTGCGCATGTAAGGTAGGCAGACCGCCGCCCGACCCTGCAAGGGAGACTTTTCAACTATACAAGAGCAATATAAATATATAGGGGAAAAAAAAACATTTCAAAAACACAACAGTTTCACCAAGCAGAAAGAAACGCAAGGAGTATGAAAAGACAAGGAAAGAAAGGACCACAAGCAATGCAGGTCAACTCAACTTTAGAAGAGGTAACAGCTGCAGCAGATGGAATGTCAGATAAAGAATTCAGGATATACATGCTTCAGATGATCTGGAGTATCAAGGAAGACATTAGACAGCAAAATCAGACAATGAAAGATCACTTCCACAATGAATTACACAAACAAATCCAGGAAGCAAAGGATCAACTATACAGGGAGATAGAGGTTATAAAAAACAAACAAACAGAAATCCTAGAAATGCAGGAAGCAATAAACCAACTTAAAAACTCAATGGAGAATACTACGAGCAGAGTAGAACACTTAGAAGATAGAGCATCAGACAATGAAGACAAAGTATTTCAACTGGAAAAGAACATAGACAGCTCAGCAAGACTGTTAAGAAACCATGAGCAGAACATCCAAGAAATATGGGATAACATTAAGAGACCAAACTTAAGAGTCATTGGGATACAGGAAGGTACAGAACTCCAAACCAAAGGAATGAGCAATCTATTCAATGAAATAATACAAGAAAACTTCCCAGACTTGAAGAATGAGACAGAATTCCAAATCCTAGAAGCCCACAGGACGCCGAATGTGCAAAATCATAAGAGATCCACACCTAGACACATTATAATGAAGATGCCCAACATACAGAATAAGGAGAGAATTTTAAAAGCTACAAGAGAAAGGAAGCAGATTACATTTAGGGGTAAGCCAATCAGGATAACAGCTGATCTTTCAACACAGACTCTGAAAGCTAGAAGATCCTGGAATAACATATTTCAAACACTGAAAGAAAATGTGTTCCAACCAAGAATTATGTATCCAGTGAAATTAAGCTTCCGGATGGAAGATGAAATTAAAACCTTCCACGATAAACAAAAGTTTAAAGAATTTGCAGCTAGAAAACCATCTCTTCAAAACATCCTCGGCAAAACATTACAGGAAGAGGAAATGGAAAATAACAATGAAAACCAACAGTGGGAGGTAGGACAGTAAAGGGGGCGAAATAATCAAAGAGGAAAACAAACCATATTTATTAACATAAATAAACAAATATGGCTGGAAGAACAACCCATATCTCAATAATAACCCTAAATGTTAATGGCTTAAACTCACCAATTAAGAGACACAGGCTAGTAGAATGGATCACAAAACAAGACCCAACAATATGCTGCCTACAGGAGACGCATTTGATAGGAAAAGACATACATAGGCTGAAGGTGAAAGGTTGGGAAAAATCATATCACTCATATGGACTTCGGAAACAAGCAGGAGTGTCCATACTCATATCAAATAAAATAGATTTCAAGCCAAAGTTAATCAAAAGGGATAAAGAGGGACACTACATACTGCTTAAGGGAACCATACACCAACAAGACATAACAATCATAAATATATATGCCCCAAACAATGGTGCAGCTATGTTCATCAAACAAACTCTTCTCAAGTTCAAGAGTCTAATAGACCACCATACAATAATCATGGGAGACTTCAACAAACCTCTCTCGCCACTGGACAGATCTTCCAAACAAAAGTTGAATAAGGAAACTATAGAACTCAATAACACAATTAATAACCTAGACTTAATTGACATATATAGAATATACTACCAAACATCAAGCAGTTACACTTTTTTCTCAGCAGCACATGGATCCTTCTCAAAAATAGATCATATATTATGTCACAGGGCAACTCTTAGACAATATAAAGGAGTAGAGATAATACCATGCATCTTATCTGATCATAATGGAATGAAACTGAAAATCAACGATAAAAGAAGGAAGGAAAAAGCATACATCACTTGGAGAATGAACAATAGGTTACTGAATGATCAATGGGTTATAGAAGACATCAAGGAGGAAATTAAAAAATTCTTAGAGATAAATGAAAACACAGACACAACATATCGGAATCTATGGGACACATTGAAAGCAGTTCTAAGAGGAAAATTCATTGCTTGGAGTTCATTCCTTAAAAAAAGAAAAAACCAACAAATAAATGATCTCATACTTCATCTCAAAATCCTAGAAAAAGAAGAGCAAAACAACAGCAAAAGAAGTAGAAGGCAAGAAATAATTAAAATCAGAGCTGAAATTAATGAAATTGAAACAAAAGAAACAATTGAAAAAATTGACAAAACTAAAAGTTGGTTCTTTGAAAAAATAAACAAAATCGACAGACCCTTAGCCATGCTAGCGAAGAGAAGAAGAGAGAGAACTCAAATTACTAGCATACAGGATGAAAAAGGCAATATCACAACAGACACTTCAGAAATACAGAAGATAATCAAAAATTATTTTGAATCCTTATACTCCAATAAATTAGAAGATAGTGAAGGCATCGATAAATTTCTTAAGTCATATGATCTGCCCAGATTGAGTCAGGAGGATATAGACAACCTAAACAGACCAATATCAATTGAGGAAATAGAAGAAACCATCAAAAGACTACCAACTAAGAAAAGCCCAGGACCGGATGGGTATACAGCAGAGTTTTACAAAACCTTTAAAGAGGAATTAATACCAATACTTTTCAAGCTACTTCAGGAAATAGAAAAAGAGGGAGAACTTCCAAATCCATTCTACGAGGCCAACATCACCCTGATATCTAAACCAGACAAAGACACTTCAAAGAAAGAAAACTACAGACCAATATCTCTAATGAACCTAGATGCAAAAATCCTCAATAAAATTCTGGCAAATCGGATACAAAAACATATCAAAAAAATTGTGCACCATGATCAAGTAGGATTCATCCCTGGGATGCAAGGCTGGTTCAATATACGGAAATCAATAAATGTTATTCACCACATCAATAGACTTAAAAATAAGAACCATATGATCATCTCGATAGATGCGGAAAAAGCATTCGACAAAGTACAGCATCCCTTTATGTTCAAAACTCTAGAAAAACTAGGGATAATGGGAATATACCTCAATATTGTAAAAGCAATCTATGCTAAGCCTCAGGCTAGCATCATTCTGAATGGAGAAAAATTGAAGGCATTCCCTCTAAAATCTGGAACAAGACAGGGATGCCCTCTCTCACCACTTCTGTTCAACATAGTTCTCAAAACACTGGCCAGAGCAATTAGACGAAAGAAATTAAAGGCATAAAAATAGGGAAAGAAGAACTTAAATTATCACTATTTGCAGCTGATATGATTCTATATCTAGCAGACCCAAAAGGGTCTACAAAGAAACTATTAGAGCTAATAAATGAATTCAGCAAAGTGGCAGGATATAAAATCAACACGCATAAATCAAAGGCATTCCTATATATCAACGACAAATCCTCTGAAATGGAAATGAGGACAACCACTCCATTCACAATATCTTCAAAAAAAAAATAAAATACTTGGGAATCAATCTAACAAAAGAGGTGAAAGACTTATACAATGAAAACTACAGAACCCTAAAGAGAGAAATAGAAGAAGATCTTAGAAGATGGAAATATATACCCTGTTCATGGATAGGCAGAACTAACATCATCAAAATGGCGATATTACCAAAAGTTCTCTATAGTTTTAATGCAATGCCAATCAAAATCCCAACGGCATTTCTTGTAGAAATAGAGAAAGCAATCATGAAATTCATATGGAAAAATAAAAGACCCAGAATAGCAAAAACAATGCTAAGCAGGAAGTGTGAATCAGGCGGTATAGCGATACCAGACTTCAAACTATACTACAGAGCAATAGTAACAAAAACAGCATGGTACTGGTACCAAAACAGGTGGGTGGACCAATGGTACAGAATAGAGGACACAGAAACCAATCCACAAAACTACAACTATCTTATATTTGATAAAGGGGCTAAAAGCATGCAATGGAAGAAGGATAGCATCTTCAACAAATGGTGCTGGGAAAACTGGAAATCCATATGCAACAAAATGAAACTGAATCCCTTTCTCTCGCCATGCACAAAAGTTAATTCAAAATGGATCAAGGAGCTTGATATCAAATCAGAGACACGCCGTCTGATAGAAGAAAAAATTGGATACGATCTACATACTGTGGGGTCGGGCTCCAAATTCCTCAATAGGACACCCATAGCACAAAAGTTAATAACTAGAATCAACAAATGGGACTTACTCAAACTAAAAAGTTTTTTCTCAGCAAAAGAAACAATAAGAGAGGTAAATAGGGAGCCTAGACCCTGGGAACAAATCTTTACTCCTCACACTTCAGATAGAGCCCTAATATCCAGAGTATACAAAGAACTCAAAAAATTAGACAATAAGAAAACAAACAACCCAATCAACAAATGGGCCAAGGACCTGAACAGACACTTCTCAGAGGAGGACATACAGTCAATCAACAATTACATGAAAAAATGCTCACCATCTCTAGCTGTCAGAGAAATGCAAATCAAAACCACCCTAAGATACCATCTCACTCCAGTAAGATTGGCAGCCATTATGAAGTCAAACAACAACAAGTGGCGAGGATGTGGGGAAAAGGGTACACTTGTACATTGCTGGTGGGACTGCAAATTGGTGCAGCCAATTTGGAAAGCAGTATGGAGATTTCTTGGAAAGCTGGGAATGGAACCACCATTTGACCCAGCTATTTCCCTTCTCGGTCTATTCCCTAAAGACCTAAAAAGAGCATGCTACAGGGACACTGCTACATCGATGTTCATAGCAGCACAATTCACAATAGCAAGACTGTGGAACCAACCTAGATGCCCTTCAATAGACGAATGGATAAAAAAATGTGGCATTTATACACAATGGAGTATTACTCTGCATTAAAAAATGACAAAATCATAGAATTTGCAGGGAAATGGATGGCATTAGAGCAGATTATGCTAAGTGAAACTAGCTAATCCCTAAAAAACAAATGCCAAATGTCTTCTTTGATATAAGGAGAGTAACTAAGAACAGAGTAGGGACGAAGAGCAGGAGAAGAAGATTAACATTAAACAGGGATGAGAGGTGGGAGGGAAAGGGAGAGATAAAGGGAAATTGCATGGAAATGGAAGGAGACCCTCAGGGTTATACAAAAGTACATACAAGAGGAAGTGAGGGGAAAGGGAAAAATAATACAAGGGGGAGAAATGAATGACAGTAGAGGGGGTAGAGAGAGAAGAGGGGAGGGGAGGGGAGGGGAGGGGGGATAGTAGAGGATAGGAAAGGCAGCAGAATACAACAGACACTAGTATGGCAATATGTAAATCAATGGTTGTGTAACTGATGTAATTCTGCAATCTGTATATGGGGTAAAAATGGGAGTTCATAACCCACTTGAATCAAAGTGTGAAATATGATATATCAAGAAATTTGTAATGTTTTGAACAACCAACAATAAAAAATTAAAAAAAAAAGAAACTAGAGAAAGGGAAACCACAGATTGGGGACGGGGGGATAATGTGTGCACACGTGTGTGCACACACACACAATGGAATGCTAAAGACATGTAAATGAAGAAATTAGAGCTATAATGGTGGTTTTGGAGGGATTTCTGCTGTGTAGCAATAGTTGAGGGGAACAGGATTCACAACTGTGAACATACGTACATTTTCTTGTTCATAGAACGTGACAAAGTGTGAGCACCTGTGTGTGTATATATAAATGAATACACAAATTTAGGAGATGGAAAAAATTGTAGGTGATGCACACTGATTGTCATTAGTCACCTGCAGCATTAAAGTGTGCAATGGAGGGACAAGAAGAGAAAGGTACCAGGTGAATCAAACAACAACAAAAACAAAAGTAAAGCAGAGAAGAGAAGATCCACCATGTAAATAAGTCATGTTAAGAGATCTTCCTTCAGTCTCTTCCAAGCAGCCCACTTCCTGAATGTACTTACCGGCTGGGAAGTCCTCCCACCCCTCTTCTCTTTCCTGCTGGGTTTCTGTCCCTGATCCTTGCCCAGAAAATTGGACATAAACACATAGATGCATATTTGAGACTCATGGAGGAATGGATGGCTTTTCCAGAACAGTCTCTTGTCCATGGTCTTGTTTCTCCTTCCAGAGTCACAGCCCACAGCAGTTACTCCTGGCTTGCACAGCTCAGGGAGCCTTTTCTCAGGATGCCTCTATCTTTTACTAGGGAGGCTTTTAAATGGAATTGGAAGTAAAACCCTGCAACACGGTGGAATCCAAATGTTCCCTTTGCAGGTACTTGTTCTTTTAATAAGCATTTCATTGTCAGTGTTTTCAACTTCTGATATAAAATTACTGATAAAAATCTCATTGTTGTTTAGCAAGCATACCACATGACATTTTTATTAAAGAAACTCTAGTAGATCTAACATATTTACATGATGATTTGATTTTAATACAAAACAGGAAAAATTTTCCCAGAGATATAAAGGTGGATGTCAACTGGAACCTGAGTTTTTCCATCTGGTTAACTGGATCAATTGCAGTAACATGACTCAAATCCAAGAGTCTAATTCAGGTATAGTTCTACTACAGAAAGCTCATAAGGTACCATGCAAATGTTCAAGTGGCGCAGGATTCATCACTCTGTAAATTTATCACGTAACTGCCCATCCCACTCACAGTACATTTAACCCAGGAGCAGCACCCACACCAAACATACAGAGACAAAATATCAATGTGCTTATTTAGAATGTCTTCAAAATAGAGCTTTCAGGTTCATGTTTGTGCTAATCTTTTTCCTATCTCTGTACCCATGGGAAAAGCTACATTAAATTATTAATTTAATAAAAACAATTATGGAAGCATAGTTTTTCAAGTTTATTTATTGCATTTATCATAATGCATTTCTCAATTCACGATATCGAATAGGTGAGCATTTTTCTTTAGAATTCCACATTCAAGCATCAATATTTCCCATGAGGTGATAAAACTGCATTTGTGTACAAATTCCTTAGTGGTATTTTAAGTTTATTGCAACTCCAGTGAATTCAATGTTTAGTCACAAATTTGCAAGGGTATATTTTTCTGGGGACTTGGGTGGATGGATTAGAGGAATAGTCTGAACTCGGGTGAAGATTTCACTTTCCTAGGGAGAAATTATCAGTAAACAAGAAAACTTAGATGACAGCAACAAATGAAAAAAAACAATGGGATGGATGGAACCCAACTGGAGTAGAATCCTAACTTATAGTTGTTTGTAAGTGAAAATCTCCTAAGAAGGAGATACTAGAGCTGAGACCTTCATAAGGCAAGATCACGTCGAACTGAAGAAGTGATGACCCTAAGATCGTAACACAGCACAAAGCCTCTTATAGTGAGAAATCTCAGAACACAAGAGTGTAAGTACAATGGTGGCCAGGAAGTGGGAGAGGTGGGCTTGGCACAGATCATACGGGCATCTACAAGGTTTGCACTGTCTTCATGTAAAGTCTAAAGGCATCTAAAGGATCTAGGAGATGTGGGGCTTGGCCTGATTGTGGTAGTAAGACAGAACTCCTGGAAGGTGCTCTACATGTGTGTGAAAGGTGGAGTGGATGAATCAGGGCTCCCTTCTGCATCCCAGGGGCTTGCAGTAAGGTGGTGCTCACAGGTGCACCTTGGGAGACTGTGTGGTATTGTTTTTGGAGGTTGCATTTCAGACTGGGATGGGAAGTCTGTAGGGACAATCAGTACTGAGGAAGAGCATCACGGGTGACATTGTCATTTGCAGGTATGTGAATGTGCAGCAAATGTGTTTGACAATGAAATTTCCTTAGAGTATAGAAGAACCTGGAGGTGACATGAGAGATCTAATTGAGAAAGATAAACTGGGAGTTTTAGAACTCACCATATCAAAAATATATTCATGTTTGTTTGTGTTTTGGAGCACCAATGACAGCCTTCTTCATGTATAATAAAATAAAGTTTAAAAGAAGCAATGTGGATGCAGTTCAATAAAGCCATAAAAAAGCAATACTAGTGAAAAGTGAAATGCTTCACTAGAGGCCACAGAAGAGTTCTTGGCTAAACTACCAGACTAAAAGCTGCTTGCAGGTGCCCTAGGGCAATTCAGGAGATGAAACAAAACTTTTTGACTGAGAAAAAACTTTCTAAGAGAAGGGCTACAGGCTGAACACCCTGGTCAGAGCTTAAAGGTCACTTATTTGACATGTTCAGCAAATATTTATGGAGGTCAGGGAGACAGGAGCAGACAGCCCTTAGGCTCCAGCCGCAGGGCAGGGGCTTGTATGTTTTGCACCTGAGAGGAGAAGGGCAGGCTTGCATTGAAAATTCAGAGGGGCCTCTGCACAGCACATCTCCAGTAGATCCTCTCTCACCTCTCTTTCCATTCCTGCCTGCAGCCAGAATGCACTTGTTTATATATATAAATATAAACTGCAGATGCCAAAGTATATTCTCATATTGTGTGCATTTACTAATATGTAACAATTATGATCCCACCATTGTGTACAACTAGAAGGCACCTATAAAAATATGTGGAGAAAAATAACCTCTCACACCATGTTTAGAAAATAATTTTTGGTTGACTTGTACTGCATCATAAATCGGACTCCTTACATTGTGATTTGACAGCAATATAGCCTTACCTTTAGCATCAAGTACTAGATGATATTTTGTCTCTGATTTGTCCTGTGTCAGATCTTCAAATGCGAGCAGGTCTGTCTCTTACAGTGAAGGGACTATGCTGAGAGGCTTTGCCATGCTAGTCCCTTATTCATCCAGGATTATCCTGAAGCCTTTGAATATAACTCAGTTATGAGAACCACATCCCCATGTTCAATATGTGTCCGTTACATCCTTGCCACCTGCATCACATTGGGCAAAGTGACATGGATGAGATTTATGATAAGCTTATTGATTTATTGGAGTCAGATGGAAAAAAAAAAAGTGAGATATTGGTGGGTAAGTAGAGTCCTTTATGATGTAAATAAAGTGTGTGTGTAGATAAGGAATATACCATAGCCAGTAACTGAAGACAGAATGATTGCTAGCAGTTAAGTGGATTAAAGAGGGGAAAGCATGTTCTGCATATAAGAAAGGAAAAGACATTGAGGAATAAAAGAACATGAAACTCTCAGGCGATAAATAAACAAAATTCCTGAATTTTTAGACTAAGCATTATTGCATATCATTATCAAAGAGGACACATTGTTATTTTTTTCCTAATGCTTCAGAATATATTTATTCCTTCTTGATCAACACTCATTTACTTAATATTAAGCTTATTAAAAATTTAAAATTTTAGATTTACATATGGAAATGTGTATTTTGTGTTTTTAATACTTTATAAGGAGGAATACAACTAGAATAAAATTCTTACCATAGATGATAAAAATTGAAGACAAATAAAATGAATATATGATTGAATACATTAAAAGTGATAAGTCAGAAAAATCTTTACCAAACTTCAAATAAAATGAAATCAGTGATATATGTGATTATTTAAAATTGGGGCAAATACATATTAGGAGAAAATATGATGAAGAACTTGTGTAAATATGGAACAAGTGATTACTTTTGTTGAATTCTTATTCTTTGAGACCACCAAGAACATACCTGTAGTTGGTCGAGTTAAGTTTCTTCCATTTGGTAATGTGGGAGAATGCATGTCCTGGAGTTCATGGGTGTCTGCTGAGGGTGTGGCAAAGAACTGGGAGACTGAGCCTGGTTGTGTGACTCTGTGGCAGAGGTTAAGGACATTGGATGCTATCAGGAAGTAGGTTTACTCCCATGATTGTGAATCTTTACTCAATCTTATTGAGAGGGAAGAAAAGCTCACCATGAACAAAGAATGTTTGATAGATAAGCAGCACTCATATTAATCCAGGTATGGGTTACCATGGTGCTTTGTAAAGTGAGGATATTTTGCCTGAATTTAATGTGAAACATATAATATAGCATTTAAACAACACATCACTTGAATAGTACAATGATAAGTGAGTATATTAAAAGTTATATTATTTTAGCGGTTTCTCTACTAACAAGTGTTGAGAAGTTCTCAGATGCGAAACTTTCTTCTTCTCAGTCAGACTTTCCCCTCAGACTATGTGCCCTGCTTTGATTGTTCTTCCTTCCTGGGTCAAGGGAGCACCAGCTTCAGGTGCCTCCTCAATCCCAGCTGGAGCGTCTTTTCTAACCCTGCATCTGTCCACTTACTTTCACTTGGTGTCTCAGAAGACCCAGGGACTTCAGGTGGTGCCTACTACATTTCCTCTTGACCCCAGAGGAGGGTTCAAGCCTGAGCCTGATCCCCAAGGCAAGAGCCTCCTACCCCACCCAGCCACTTCTTGACCATCCCAGTTCCACATAGAGTTAGACCTAGGACATTAGCCCTAGTGCTCCATCTCCACATCTGGGGACCGAGACTGGAGTAAAGACAGGCAGAGTCTCCGGTGACCTGGGAGCATGAGGCTAAAACTGACTCTATTGCAATTGTCTTTGGAAATTACTTCTAAAAACGCAGCACCATCACTAATGCCTGATATCCCAGCCTTGGATTCTGTGGTGTTCTCAGCCCTCCAGATAATTGATGTATGTTGAATTACTGTGTGTTGAAGGAAAATTCTTAATATTCAATACTGGTCAAATGTCAAATGCCACACTAGCTAGATATCTATTTACTAAATGAGGTTAGAAAGGAAATGTCATTTACACAGTGAAATTAAATGGGTGCCATCTAAATAAACAGTGTCACATATTGTTATGATATTGAGTCCTGCAAAATATTTATCTTGCAGTTCACTATCAGCTACTAAAAGTTAATTATTTTACCTTAGAGTTTACACAATACAACTAATAATACATGAATTCCTCTAGTTGTTGGTAAAAATAACATCTGAATAATAATTGAGGTAATTTTACTTTCTAAGAAACTGCTGAATATTGCATGAAACATAATTGTGAATCTGGTAAGTACAATACTGTCTGGGTGAGTATATGTCTTATTTAGGTTTTTAATGATTAAAGAAATTAAAATGGAATGTTGTTTTACAAAACAGATCTTTAGAATAATGGTATGCAACAAATAATTTAATTATAAGATTTGATATAAAACATCACAACAAGGGTATTGAATGAAGGAGACTCCTGCTGTGTTGAATGTGGTAGGAAAATCTGCAGCTGTTACCATGGAGTAAGGAAAGTTAAAGTTGTCATGACCTCACTACTTTATGTCTTAATCTACCTAATGTTATAATACCTGGTACTTTCAGGAATCTAGAACAGAGCAATACCTATAACACAAGAAACACAGTATCTACCTTATTCCATTAGAATGGAAGCAAATATTGTTACTCTTTATGAAGAGGAACAGAAGTTTGGAGGTTCCTGCAATCTCTTCATTGTCTAAATGTATAATAATGTGTCCAGAGAATTTGGACATAGGGGCTGGGGCTATAGTTCAATGATAGAGCACATGCTTAACATGTGTGAGGTCCTGGACTTTATCCCCAGCACTCCCCCACAAAAAAATAATAATTTGGAGCTAAAGGAAGAATAAGCAGGTTCTCATTCTTGGATAGGTTAATTCAGCCTAAAGATAATCTTAGGACTGGAAGCAAAAGAAAAAAAAAATGGTTTCTTGCAGAGACAAATGAAGATAGCATCCTGACTGTGACGTTTCCATGACAATCTTAGTGAGTTTGGTCACTTGCGTCTGTGTCCACAGGATCACCCTTAAGCTTGGGTGGACTGACTGTCACACATTAGAGTCTACCAGGCAGACATGCAGCCTCTGGAGGTGACCACATGATGCTGTAGGTGCTGTGCCCCAGGTCAGAGCTCCAGACTCATGTGCCCTGCAGCCTGCTGACATGTTGGCCCTTCAGGACTCAGAAGTGGCAGGGACACCCTGAGCTCTGGTGGGTGAACGCCTCTTCTACTTTCTCGGAGCTGTTGCACCTACTCTTCCTCTATGTAAGGGAAGATGTGGAAAAGCTTGATGCAAGATGATTTGGTTCATGATTCTGGGAGTCCAAGGTAGAGAGGCCACATCTGTTGTTGGCCTTCTTGCTTGCAGTGTCCCCTCCCCATGTACATACTTATGTATATATGCAAAATTATGTCACGAGACATATTCATCTCCATACTTATTAGACATTAACAAATGACTCAGAGTGATTGCAGCAATCAATTCTTCCACTAATAGTGTTTGAATGTTCCTGTTTGTTTAGATCCTGTCATTACTAGCTGTAGTTGAATCTTTAAATATGAGCTCATCAACTAGTTGGAAATGGAATCTTGTTTAAAATTATTTTCTCTAATTATTAGTGAGGTAGAACACATTCATGTTACTAATGAGCATTAAGTTTTCCTCTTATAGAATGGACCATTTAAAAAAATTGTGCTGAGGTCTCTTATGGATTTGTAGGCAATAATAAAATATGTTCTGACTATGAATTCTTTGTCAGTTAAATGCTCTGTCTTCTTGCAGTCTAGGGCTCATCTTTTCTCTATGTTTATAGTCCTTTTTTTTGCTGCACAGAAGGGACATTTTTACAGTTTTCTTGTGCCTGCATTTTGCTAAAGAATTCCTTCCTACACTGATGATTCTTGAAAAGATTGAGCAGTTTCTTTCCCCATTATGGGCTGTGAATCACTGGAATTGCCGCTTCTCTATTCTGTGGCTGCTTTTCCTCTTCTAACCCGTCTCACCTCTAATTACACAGCAGTGGTCAATGTTCTATTCGTGGACGCTCCCGAGCATGCCATCTCTTCCCCACCCTTCATTGTCCCTGATTCTGCAGCCCATCTGCCCGGGGCCCTAACACAAACAGAACCCTCATTTTCCTGACTGCATTGTAGCTGCAAGCACATGTGGTAGCCAAGCAATCACACACTCTCAAGTGGACTTTGGTTCAGAAAAGGGTCCGGTGAGGAAACAGAATTTCCCTGATAGGCATGCATAAGCGGTGCAAGGAGGTGGTGGTCTCAAACCCACATCAGTGACAGCAGCAGCATGATGGGAGCAGCTGTGTCACTTGCTTTTGTGGACAGAGGTGGTAAACTCACGGTGGCGTCCAGGGCTCCATCTGAAACGGATTGTATAGTTGGGGAGGGGAGCTGAACCCTTCGCTGTAAGCCCCCGTCTGTCTCAAGAACCCATTAGTAGAGTTCTCTACTTGAACTAATGCAGATCCTGTTTGGCGTCACTGAGGACACAGACCAAGGCACGGCTCACTCCTGGGGCCTTCCATCTGCGTGGAGGTGTGCCTCCTAGACCCTGTCCTCTGAGACGGCTTGGCTTTTCCTGGCCTCTTGCTCTATCGTGTGTATTTGCCAACTTCTAATGAAAACGCTGTTAGAATATTTATTTGATTTTCATTGAACTAATGACATAAAGAGGGAAAAACTGATTTCTTGTTAACATCAAGTCTTCGCATCCAAGTAATTGATGAAACTTTCTAATTATTTAAGTTAATAGCTTTCAACAGTGTTTTATACCATCCTCCACATAGTTTTTTTGAGTGTTTTGCTGTTCATTTTATGTGATCCTTATTATATTAAGGATAGTCCAGTTATTTAAATTTTCTTCTTTTCTAAAACAATTTATTTTTTATCACAAATGCATATTCAGTTTTATTCCAAACATGCTAGATATCTATTGGCATTTTATAGGGACTTTCTTCTTTAATCTCTTGTTTTGGTGAATTATATGAATAGATTTTCTGTTATTAAATCAATATTTTCTTGGTAGCATGAGCCAAATTGAATTCACTATATATCATTTTCTAAAAATATTTTTTAATTGTAGGTAGACACAATACTTTTATTTATATATGGTGCTGAGGATAAAATCCAGTTCCCCAAATGTGCTAGGAGAGCACTCCACTGCTGAGCCACAACCCAGCCCTATAATATCATTCTTATGAATTGTTGCATTTAGCTGATTATTTCTTTAGAATTCTCCATATCCAAGTT
Source organism: Marmota flaviventris (assembly GCF_047511675.1). Lineage (NCBI taxonomy): Eukaryota > Metazoa > Chordata > Mammalia > Rodentia > Sciuridae > Marmota > Marmota flaviventris. The sequence continues at coordinate 6,710,122 of NC_092513.1, read as the reverse complement.
AATCAGTGAGATTGGTCCCTGATTTATTTTTCACTACTAATGTCTTTTTTTCATTATAGAATTGGAATTTATTTGCTACATGTGAAAGTAGGAAAACTTTCTTTTATCTATTCCTTAGTAGAGCTTATGAAAGATTAATTTTATTCCTGCAAATAAATCTAGGTCTCTTTTTCTCTGTCCCTGTCTCCTTCTTTTTCCCTGTCTGTATTTTTTCAACCATTAATTCAATTGTTACTCATGTTATCTATTAATAATTGGGTACTTGCATATATGTAATACAATTTGGTTTACTATTCTGGGAAATTTCCCTGATTATTTAACATTTCAAAAACATATTTATAATATTTTCTGAATATTTTCATAACATCTGCTATATTTATCCTTCATGTTTCTTTATCTATCATCCCTTGGTGTCTCATTTAAAATTTGTATTTGTTACTTTATTCCAAATAACCAAAATAAACATTTTTATAATATTTTATCTTCTTTTGAAATTTCTGTTCACACTTGCCAAATTTTCCCCTCCATTTTTGCCTCTTAGTTTTCTTTCTCTGGCTTCTTATGTTGAATATTTAGTCATTATTTTCAGCATTTTCCCTAATAAATTCATAAGTAATTAATGCTCAAAGATTTCATAAATATCTCACTTTAACTACATTGTATGTGTTCATATTATTTTTTATGATTTTTTTAGTTCCAAATATTTCATGATTCCTTGAGATTTTCTTCCTTCATAGAAGATAGAATTGAATAGAACTTAAAATATGGGTTTGTGTCTGTAGCACCACGTGTTTGCCTGATATAAGCATATCTTTTGAAATTATATTGCTATTACTGATTGCTTAGTTCTGGTTCAGAATATAATTTATGGAGAGTCCAAATCACAAGAGTGTGGCTTAAGTTTTCTCAAAGGGACTTTTTCCTCTTGGCTGTGAGCTTGCCCCTCCCTCAGGAGCAGCAGGGCTGCTGTTTCTTATCCCCCGTCCTGGCCCTTTCCCTGAGAAAAGTCAAGCTTCTTGAAATCTTTCAGTGTTTGACAAATACATTCCAGGGAAAAGTCAACCAGAAACATCTGCTCACCCTTCATGGTTTCCTTTTCCCTAAGATCTCAGGTTGTCTGTCCCCTGGTCCCGTCTCCAGCCTTTGGTGGCTTTCTCCCTGAAGTATTTTGGGTTGTCTCCTAGAGAAAGGAAACTGCTAGATCTGCTCCAGCTTCCTGCAGGTCAGGGAGCGCATGTCTCCATTGCTTCAAGTGAAGCACACTTGCAGGAAGCTCTCCCTAGGGTCCTTTAGATTATCTTACGTAACCTTAAAATTAGTGTATATTCTCCATCATTCTCATGGGTAGAGGGCTCTATAAATACAAACTATATGACACATCTTTTTAGTGTATTTAGAAAGGTGAGATTGTGTCTTCCATAATTGAAGTGGTTTCTTTTTTGTTAGTTTCTTAATCATTCTTCAAGTTTTTCTTCATAATGTCTTATTCATTTATAATTGTCACAACGTCTTTGTGAGATTAAAAATAAAAGCACACTGCACAGTGACCCCTTATCTCTAAAAGGTTCCCCCCCCCCTTAAAGCCTATGTTATCTGATTTTGGTAAAGCTAAATAAGCTACTTTTTAGTAGAATGCTTTTTTCCATCCTTCTGCTGTCAGAGTGCCTTATGACTGACAGACATCCCTTGTTGACAGTGTGCAGTGGATTGTGCTGTTGTTGTCTTCCTTACCAGGGAGGTGACAGAGCGAGACTGAGAGGTGGGAGAGGGGCCCCATTCAGCCTGGTCAGCACCAGCTTTGTACAGAGGGGTCATTTAGGCTGCACTGATGTTCTAGGCAGAGGGGAGAGCCCAAGCCAAGGGCTGAGCACAGACATAGTTGGTGCCTTTTAGGAACTGAGCCCAGCTCTCTGTGGCCACAGACCTGGTTCTGGGACCACATCTGGGTGAACTTAGCCAAGTCCCTTCCCTTCTCAGCATCAGTTTGTTTTCGGTGGAATTGCAACACGAATGTCCACCTCACACTAATGGAAAACAGAGATTTAATGTGATCTCTATTAATATTAGTTTCTAGGTTTGATGATTAGGATGTGGTTCTGTAGGATGTCAGCATGGGAAGTCAGGTGAGGGATATGTAAGCACTCTTGGAACAGTCTTTGTAACTTTTTTGTAATCTAAGAAATAATCCAAGATTTAAAAGCTAGAAATTATAACAAATCTGTCCACATACAACTGCTCCAGAGCAAGGGCCGAGTGCCTGGTGCTTTAAAAACTTTGTTGTTTCTATTTTGCAAAGGAAATTTAAAGCTCAAAGTAGCTCTCAGTTTCTAATTGATTTTTATGAATGAGGATTGAATTATTGAGATTTTTCTCAAGAATACGAAGATAATAATATATGCTCTTAAAGTTACATCACAAGGTATGTGATGTCAACAGATGGATTATCAAGCATTGGTGAGTCAGCCTCGAGTTTCCAGAATAACTCGCAGTCCATCAGGGCATATGATTTCCTAATACAGTGGCAGATTTTGCTTGCTCATATTTTAAACAATATTTACATCAGTATTCAGGAGCATCCTGGTGGATAATTTCCTTGATGCAGTCATCCTGTGTACTATCCTAGTATTACTGTTGTACTTCATAAGAGAAATTAGGACGTATCCTATGCTTTTCAATGCAGGAATAATTTACAGAGTATTGAGCTATTTGGTCTTTGAAAGTTTACAATTCCCCTGTGAATTCAAATGAATAGGGTGATTTTGGTTCTTTAAGTAATCAATTTTATGTGTGAAATTGGATTTTTTTTCACATTTCAAACTGTGTTGATAATTTTTAGTCATGTTCCTTTAAGCTTTGTTTTGTAAGCTCATCTTAACCTGAGTTTATCTGAGAAGAGCCTTGGGCTACAACCCAAATGTACTTTTGCTTTGGCCTTGGCCATAAGCAGAAGTGTAATTGCCAGGTGGTTAATTGTAAGTGGTTTTGTACTGAGTTCATGTTCATTTTCCTTTGTTGGTTGTAACAGAACCCGTAGCTATTTTAAAAGTTGTGGTTTCTTTGTGAATTTTGGTTCCACCATCTTCCCTGGTGAAGACTCAAGCTCCCCGCTCTCATTCCGGTGGCCTTTAAACTCCAAAGTTTGCTGTCTGGCTACTGCTTCCTGGCGGCCCCGCCCACGGTGACAGTTGAGACTCATTACTGCTGTTTCATTTTCATCTTTGTTCTTCTTTTTTACCTTTGAGATTTTCAAGTGAGTAAAGCTTATTACACTTGGTCAATCTATTTTAGCATAGAAGGCTTTTTGAGAGGTTACCAGTTCTACCTTATTACTAGAAATGGAAGTCTCACTCTTTATTCCTAAAAAGGGAAAGTGCCTCTGTTTTCACCTTCAATACAAATTTTAGAAGGTTTCATAGTCTATATAGTCTTGCTTCTTTTCCATTATTCTAAAGCAGAACCAATGGTGACTACTGTTTTGTACAGTGTGTTTGTAGAACAGGAATACTTCAATATTGAGTGAATATATCATATTTAGAAAAATAATTTCTAATATGTAATGAACCTAAATGTACCCACATTTTAAAGATACATTTTCATGGTATTCATCTTTGGTACATTATTTGTTTGGTAGAATATTAAAATATTGATATATACTTTAATGTTTATATAAAAATTATAACATTAATTTTATGTAATTGAAAAATGGAAGGTGCTATTTATTGTAGGATGTCAGTTGATAAAGAGAATAAAAAGTAAATTATTACATAATAATATCATGACTGTTATTGATTTTTTTTTCAAGTAGACCAATATTTATCTAACATTTTATTGCCAAAACATAGAACATTTTTAGAATGTAAAACTTGTCCTAAGGAGCCTAGTATTCATTGATAACTGAAATCACAGCCAAATCTCTGGCCAAATGAGAATGTGCGAGTATTTTATGAAGATCTTTATGGAATTCTTGGGATAAAAGGAAGGTAGACAGAAAGACATTTGTACTGAGAAGATATTTTTTATGATTTATTTTTAAATGACTATTTGTTTACCTGTCCATTCTTGGCTGGTTATACTGGTGATTCTCCTGAAAGCAGAAGCAGACTTGACCCGACTTACCAGAAGGAATAAAATTAAATTAATGCATCATGTTGAATGTATGTTCTCTTTGTGAAGCTGTAGTAAGTCAGTTGGACTTTATCAGCAAATTTTTTCTTTTATATATTTGTCACTAATATTGCAGTGTTTTTCCAAAACATAGGTGGTAAATGGATACATAACAGTCTTTTGCCTATAAATTGTGTGTGGATGTAGTTTAGCTAGATATAAATGTATTGATTGACTAACAGAATGAAAATATGCATAGATAAGTTTTAGGGGGTGCCACAGACCCTTCCTGACTATTAGCTAAATAACACTATTTGGAATATGTCTAGAAAGATTAACTCAACAGCAAATATTAATCTGTTTAGCTTCGAATGACAGCCCAAATGCTCATTTTTAGTTTATTGGAGTATTCATTTTGGTTGATAAGCCTACTTAGATCCACTCAGTTGACTGTAACAGAAAAGCAATCTTCAAATACATCAAGCATGGTCTTTAAATATGATGAGATACAAAGAACTATAAATAGATTGGAAAGTAATATTAATGCTGAGCATAGCACTATGAATAAAAAATGTTAAGTGTCAGCTCAACCTTTACAAGTGCTTTGCTACAGTGCCTCTAATATATACCTATAATAATGATAATACTGCAGAATTTCCAATTAAATTATGTTGATTTTATTGGGAAATAAATTGATTCTGAATTCATTAATTTATAAACATTGAAATCTAATAAGAATGAGATCTCAACTAAATTGCACATCCAATAATAATAACTGATAGACATTTTGCATTTAAACAACTTAAGTGATGCTTTTTAAATGGTGAGAAAAGTAGACTCAGAGGAGCAATTACTTAGATACTAACCTTTTTTTTATAATAAAGTGGTATGAGAAAATAGGCAATAATTCAGTGTTCAAATGCATTTTAAAAGTTTAACTACAGTCACTTTTAAAATTTCAGCTATCCTGCAGCACAATATCACATTTTACACAGTTGCTAAAGATAAATGATTTTTCCTGATCAAATTATATGAGGATGAATAATTTTATACTATATAATTGGTGAGCTGCATAATTCAGTAAGTCCATTTGCTGTGGTTGACTTCTTTTCACAAGTAGAAGTTCTATAATGAGGAAGGCAGTTTGGTCAAAACAGCTGCCAAATAGCAATAGCATTAAAAAATTAATCAGGAAATTAATTAAACATTCTCTGGGCATAAAACATGTTACATGCAGGAAAATATAAGTAGTTTGACAATGTTTGTGATGTTTTCATTAAAGAATCATTAGAAATAATACCAATATAACTGAGCAGCTTTGCAATGAAAATATCTTATGGAAAGTACTCTCCTTATTTCCAGCAAGTAAAAGTTAAAGTTAAAAAATTAACCTATTAAGAATAGTTTATCCAAGCTAATTATTCTTTAGTTCTTCCTTTTTGCAAACATACTCCAATAAGGTTTTCCCAAAAGTATACCCAAGAAAATGACCTATCATAGGAACTATTTTATCAACTTGCAAAATTAATTATATGTACATATATATCACATTTATGCTCCTTAGATAATTACATACATTGGTTTATTCTTGAAAACTGTCCATATGTGTTGCATATTCATCTTCTTTTTTGAGTAAAATCTAGCTGGGGTGGTATCTTACATTTCACTCCTTAACTTTTAACGGATACTCCTTAGGCTGTCCCTGAAAGTTCAGGGATCTGCATGCTTTGTAAATATTTGTAAGCTATTATGTATTTTTTTCATAAATGTAACAAATCATAATTCTAAGTTTGAAGATAAAGGAGCAATGGCTATTTCTGTTTTATGGCTGAATATACTTTACTTTTTTTACTTTCGTTTTCTTTATCCAGTCCACTCCAAGGTAGGCATCTGCCAAAATCATAGCCCATGAAGATTACTGAAAATATTTTAAATCAAATTTACCTTTTTGGTAGATTAGAATATTATTCAACCCGTTTTCATCTTGCCTAGCCTTCGTGGGAAGGACAGTGTATTCTGCTCATCAGTGTTGGGTTTGACCATGAGACTTGCTCTGGCAGGGGAAATAGTGGACAAGACATAAGCAGAGGTTTGAAATGTACTTGATGCTGGACTGCTCTTTTGTGACTCTGCATGCAGGGAACAGAGATTCTCAAGATTCCTGGGCCCTAGAACAAGCAGAGAATCCCTGCCTGATTCAGACAGACACATTTCAAATCTGTCCCTAATTCCCTTTCATTCTCAGAGGTCATTTAGTCACCACACCAAGGAGTGGATTATAAACAATATGTCTGCTAGGTGGAAGAGAAGTCTGGGGTCCACTTAGGATTCTGTCCAACATAGAACTCTCTGGTCCCTGCATTTCGTATCCCTTCCCAAAGTAATATGCACCCCAAACGCTCTAACACCATCTCAAAACTTAGAATTTCATCATCTCAATCATGTCAATCCATTCAGGTGTGAATGCAACTCCTGGGTATGATGCACCTATAGACCTCTGAAACTAAGTAGAAAAATTGTCTATGTTCTGCACTCACAGGGTGCCATGGAGAGATAGGCATGGGCCCACAGATCTAGGGATTCATATTGGTGGAAACCACAGTGAAGAGTCCCTGGTCTATAACATTTGTAAATCCAGCACGTTCTGGATTTCGCTTGAACAAGGTTCAAGGCCTGGAAATAATCCCTGGTCCTGGCTCTGCCCTCTGCATTCTGGCTTCGCCCTCCAAGTCCTCCTCTTCCATCACAGACAGCAGTATTTGCAGCTGAGCAGGGTTGGCAGTCTGCTTCCCACCAGAGGAAAAGGAAAGACCAGTCTTCACAGTGGACACGTCGGTGTGAATGCCACTCAGGGGAGGAATTAGCAAATTCCAGCATCTCCTGTCTCCCCGATAGGCCCTCTCTACTCTGTCCCCTCTGAGTCACTCCCCCTTCAGTAAAGGCAGCCACTCTAGGCTTCTTAGCTCATCTCTACGGAGTCCCTGACTGAGGATGGCTCTACCACTTTTAATATAATAATGGAACAAAAGCTATACATATGTAGTGGGAACTGTGCTTAGAAATTCAAAGCCTGGTTTAAAATTCAATCTTTTCCCCCCATACACAGCGTAGGACACTCTGACAATGTTGGGCAGTGGCAGCAGCTGCCAATAAACCAGGTGACCAGCAGAGTGAACCACTGGTAACTCCACAGTGCACCCACTGTGTGCTGAGCTGTGGAATTTGATAATTTGGTGCACAAAATGCGTTATTTGACTTATAAAAAATTTTCAACTCCTGATGGGTTTGGAATATAACCCCATCATCAGCTTTAGGGGGACTCATATCTTGCCTGCCTTTAAACTTTTTATAAATACAATCATCCTACACTAAAATTTCCTTTTTGTTTGTCGTCTTTTGTTCAGTATTAAGTTTGAGGTTTATCCATGACTTTGCATAAATCTCTTTATAAATATAATGCTACAACCATGAAGTTCATATAAAAGATTAAGTTTTTATGTTATATGACGATATTAATGCTGGTAATATTTTTATACCAAGAGTAATTACAAACATCAGGGAGGCATAGGGAATTGTAAAGAATACCAAAACCCAAACAGGAAACATGTTTTACTTTTTTTTGACTCTGCAACTTCAGAGGTGCAATTATATTGTTGAGTCTCAGCTATTATTTTACATTGGCTTTTTTGTATCCTAATTCAGCTAGCAATATTAGATTAAGTCTAACAGCTCATTGAGCTATAAATATTTTATTATTCTTTATTCTCTGGTTCTAGGGACTTTAAACCTAAATTAATCTTGCTCAGTTTGCATTTTCATCGTTTATCATATATGACTTATAAATTAGCAAGCAAAAGGAAACTTAGAGGCCTACCTTAGGATGAATTATAATAAGTGGTTAAACCAAAGGTTTTTCAACAAACTTCAAAGGAAGGAACAGATATTCCAGTCAATGCCGAATCACCAATTATGAGCTCCACGAGGGGAGAGATGCTCTTGGCATATAAGCAGCTGGCTTTGTTTTGTCCTGGCTTTGCTTTGATCTTCCTGTCTTCTTTTCCTTCCTCACTGATGTTACTTTATCTTTATTCAGTAAGCATTTAGTGCTCACTTCCCAGATGTCAAGCCCACTACCAAGGGGCGAGGAAACTAATGAAACCAGACATCCAGGAGATCACAGGGCACGAAGGGGCAGGCAGAGAAACAAAGAATGAGCAGGCCAAGTGCAAGACTCGGAATTAATGATCCAGCTACGTTGACCTGGTGTTTAACCTGCTTAATTTTCAGGATCTTTAAAAAAAGGAAAACATTGAAATCTTTTGCTAAGAGAAGTTCAACACACTGAACTAGAGTACATCTACTATGTATTAGAGACCCTGTCCTAGACATTGCTGACACCCAGATTGCAATAGATGGTCATTTGTAAGCCAACATTCGCCCCCATTCTTACCTCTTCAGCTCCATCAAAGGGATTGAGTTTGTCTTCTCCACTGAAATTTAGCTTGGCCATGTGATTTCTTTTGTCCAGTGAAACGGGGCAGAAATGACATTACAGCTTTTCTATGGCTTCCGGCCATCTGTCTCTATTTCCACTCATGCCTTTGAAGCTTCTAACCTTTACCCTGAGGAACGGGTTCTCTGGGCAGCTATGGACCCTCCAGTGTGGGCCACAAAATATGATAGAGGGAGCAGAATGGTTCCCCTCCTGCAAGCCCACAGCCTGAAGAGAGACTCCCAGCCCAACTGCAGATGAGCAGGACACAGTCTGCGGAGATTTGGGGTTAATTTTTCATGGGGAAAAAAGTAACACAAAGATGGGCAAGTCCTCAAAGAGATAACAGACAATTTTCATACACTATGGAAAAGATTTTCTCTATGGTCAGAAGCTGTAACAGCTGACTACAAAGGTCTGAAAGTAGCCAGCACGGGGAGAAGAGCTGAACTATGCTGAGAAGGAACCGAAGACGGATTTCCAAAGAACATCCAGAATATGCAATGAAACGTGAAAAATAATTACTTGGGAGGGAATGTGTGATGGTTATGTGTGAACTTGATGGGGTTAAGGGATTCAGATAACTGGTAAATCATGATCTCTAGGTGTGTTTGTGAGTGTGTTTATGGAGAGTTTCATAACTGAGTCTCTACACTGATTGAAGAAGTCTGCCCTAATCAGTGGGACTGGACTTCTTCCCATCTATTGAGGGCCTCAGTAGAATAGAAAGGCAGTGGAAGGAGACATCTGCTGTCTCTTCTGGAGCTGGGGCTCCATCTCCTCCAGCTTTGGACATCAGAGCTCCACGTTCGAGACTTCGACTCAGACTGAATGACACCTCCTGTTCTCCTGTTCTTCAGCTTAAGGACAGTGGATTGTGTGTCTCCTAATCTCCAGAATCACAGGAGCCATTTCCCACAGTCTCCAGATAAATCTGCACACATCCTAGTGGTTCTCAGGGGAACCCTGATGGGAGCAAGAGGCAAGGACTAGCAAGAGAAAGGGCTGGGGAGAAGGGCCGTGCTTGAAGCACAGAAGGACCTTCTAGTACCCATCACCAACAGCCAGCAATTACTGAGCGTCGGCTGCTCCAACACATTCTTATCTTGGAGAGTTTAGTGAAAAGAGCATGCCCGTGTCACTGCACCCCTAATGGTGCCATTGGGGAGGTAGTTGCAGAAATCAGTAGCACCTCTAGGAAACTGACAGGAACCGAGTTTTAAGGAGTAGGGATCCCATTGCAGGAAGGATTACATGGGTCCTATGTAGAAGAATTAAAATGTGTTTTTAGAGAAGTGTTTTGGTATTTATTTCACTTTGATCAAACTGTGAATCCAGCCAAATAAAAGGTTTAGCTATACTGTTTGACTCCTTATTTCATTTATGTTGATTATATTTTAATCAAAATGAACACATAAAATTCTCTGAGTATAATCTAAGTCATAGAAATTTGAGATATGTGTGTAGGGGCAGTTTTCTGGGCAGAATTGTCCAAAGTTTTGTCAAATGAAATTTAAAAAAAATGCATCTCTTTTCCTGTTACTTTGGCTGCTATTTAGCCTCTTACCAGCCCTTATTCTGGATGTTGTGTGTGTGTGTGTGTGTGTGTATGTATGTATGTTTTTTTCAATAACAAAATACAATGTAGTTAATTTTAAAACACCATGTGATTGAAACCAGTATGCACCCTTCCTGATAAGCTAATCTACATAAATCACCATGCATTTAGACATTAAAACATTTAGTTGTTTTAGAAACGGGGCAGTGCCAATGAATAAAACATGCATAGGAGGAGACTTTCTTCAGCCATGACTTCATTATCTATTGTGAGCATGAATAAAATGAGAAACTCTCACTATATGGGCATAAGATCTTCTACCTACATACAAGGTGCTATATATTTTTAATTATTAGACTGCTGGAATGATACTACAGTTCTACACATTTAGGCATACACTGAGTTTGTCAGTGGTGGTAGTTGTAAATTAGCAAATAGAGGCCTGGTGGCCTTTCCCCTCTGTAGGAACATCCAAACCCCATCCTGAGGCTGTGGCTCAGTAAAACACAGGTGATTTCCCCCCCCCCCTCTCTCTCTCTCTCTCTCTCTCTCTCTCTCTGTCTCTCTCTGTGTGTGTGTGTGCATGTGCAGTTTGAAGAAACTTAATTTTAAATTAATTCTAAACTTACAGAAAAATTGCAAAAACAGTATTAAATGCCTTTGTATAGTCCCTCAGCTCATTGCCCCTGAAGTGATTATTTTATATAGTCTGTATACAACCACAAAAGAAAGACTGTAACATTGGTTCATTTCATTAACTAAATCGTAGACCTCATTCTGTTTCATCAATGTTGTCTTCCAGTGTTATTTTATGTGCAAGGTTCCATGCAAGATGCCATATTGCATATAACTGTAATTTTTCCTTAATCTTCTCCAGCCTGTGATTGGGGCTCAGTCTTCCCTTGTCTTTCGTGACCTTGACACTCTTGAAGATCAGTCATTTTGTAGGTTCTCCTTCAATTGAGATTTGCCCAGTGTCTTCTCATGAATGAAGTATTCTCTGCAAATTTGTCAATAAACTACTGAAACTAAGTTGTTTACTCGTGCATCAAATCAAGGAATTAATCATGTGCATGTGCCTTATTCATGGGGATTATTTAATTAGGTGGTGATTTACATGGAGGAGATACCAGGAGACCATAGACCTTGTTTCTCTGTACAGTCTCGCCCTCTAATTGGAGCATCTGCTGAACTCCTCTTCTGGAGCACTCCCTATCCTTGTGTTTGCCTGATGATGCTTCTTTATTTATTTTCTATTAATTTGAAACCACTGTGACATTGAGTTGTCTCTTCTGCCTTGTTTATTTATTTACTTATTCAATCAGAGATTTGTTTCTATCAGTATGATTGATCTCATTCCCTAAGTTAAGATCCAGTTGTATTTTGTTTGTCAAACTGCTCCATCACCACCAGCAACTCTCTTCAGTGTTCCTTTAATGAGCCCTATGCACCCTCAGTCCTGTCCTGTCTTTTGTGTGTGCTTTTCCTTGTTTTCTGACATGACTCAGTGATGTTCCAAGGTCTTGTGTCCCCTGCCCTGATCTGAGAATCGACCACTTTTCCCAGGAACTTTTAATTGTGAAGAGTATTTAGATAGAGCTAGAAAAATATGTATACTGACGTACACACTATATTTTTATCTATGTGTCTGCCTGGATATATTTAAAAACTAAGAGTCTGTATATAATTTCATGGAGACATGCATGTACATACATACATATGTGTGTGTATGTATATATTTATACATACACACACATACACAAACATATGCTTTTTATAATTATTTATATTCATTTGTTTTTCATTTGAATCAAGGTCATTTTCATTAAGCATTTTCTTGGAGGTGTTCTGTGACGTTATCTCCATCCTTTCCTGGTGTTGTTACTTATGTCTGAAATGAATTCCGTGTCTCCCCTCTGCCTACTGAGCATCACCCTTTCTCCAAGATTCAACCGCAGCATTTCATTCATGAAAATGTTTATTTCTAGACTGAATCCATTGCCCTTTCCTCCTGTTTCTCATGTGGTTTATTTTAATCACATTTTTACTGCACTAAATGCTACTTGTTTAAAAGATGGATTGAGTTTCCATTTAATTTACATGTTGTTGTTTGTGTGATATGTTTATGGCAGTACCTAGGACACTGCAGAGAATACCTGTTGTTTTATTCTGCTCAGCAGTCTTTCAGATGACAGGGTTGCTCTGTCCCCACTGCACACATTCTTCCTGGAGCTGGCAACTCACAGTCCTATAATCCACTATGCCCTCCATCTCACGTGCACAAACACCATTGGAAAATTGTTCTTCAACTTTTAGGCTAAGTGAATGGCTCAAGTAATAGGTGTCATTCAAATAGCTAATCAGAATTCTTCCATGGAATTGATATGAGGGCACTTGAGTGTAAGAGCCAAGCTTGTTTGTAGCTGTGAAAATGTATGGATGTAGTCACTACTGCTCTACCCTGCAGAGAGATGGGAAGAGGTAAACAAGAAAGTGCTGACTGTATGATTTGAATAATCATTGAAGACACAGTATCTCTGAACTTGTCAGACATGTAAGTCAGTAGATTTAAACCTTTTGCTTATGGTTATTTGAATTGGATATCTATTACTTAAAATATTGATATGGAAATTGGTACCAGAATATAGTGTATTGCAAGTGATAAGCAGGAAAATATTGACTTCCCTGAGGTAAGGTGGAGTTCCTTCATTCTCAGCAAGAATGCTGTCAATCCTTGTTAAGGGCAATAAAACAGAAGATTGAGCCATCCCCTGCTGTATTTTGGAATTCAGTTCATGAGAGGCCTGGAGGCAGTAGCTGTAACAGAGGTAGAAAAATAGCAAGATGTTGTAGTCTGTTTTTTCAGTCTTGAGTCATCCTTCCTATTACAGGGAAGCAAAACAACTTCAGTTTTTTGATTCCTTGAGGATCAACGTACTAATTCCAGAACGTACAGTTTTGTTTGGGGAGGATAAATATTCCTATGACCAGTAATCCATGAGTGCTAAGATTCGGAGGGTCATGCATCTTGTGAAATCCTAAGACCCATGTTAAGTTGTTCAGCACTAAAGCTAAATTTAGCAAATAAAAAGAAATGTAAAACAAAATATGGGTGATATTAAGAATCCCAAGGAATTAAGGGAGTACTACACCTCAGCCCTCTTCTGCACCCTTCCTATTCCATATCTACTATCTGAGGTGAGAATGCACATCCCCATTTCAAAGCATCATCCACAGAAATGAAGTCAAATCACAGGAAGTAGCTGAGCATCCCACACTTCCCCAGCATTACATGGCATTTGGAGAGGTGGTGGAGAGGCTCGAGCATTGAGGTTCAAGCTCGGAGCTCCACAACTGCTGCTGAGACAGGAATCTTAGTATGAGGAAGCCTAGCATGGAGCAAGCAAGCCTGGGCCAATGACCCAGCACACTCCTACTAGAAGCATCCCTGAGAAATGCTGTAGTGGAACATATAATTATATTTTTTTACATTTCTTTCTTTTTAAATTTTAACTTTTAAATCTGTTCCCCATTACTTTATATCTTTTGCAATTGTTCATTCAATTTCATGTCTCTTTCAATGTGGCTTTTTAAGAGCATAATATCTTCTATTCCAATATTCTATTTTTAAATACTCTCCACAATGTTATATTGATAAAATACAAGGAATATTTTATTTTTTTTTGTTCTAGTTAATTGTATATGCTATTAGTGAAGAATTCTGAAGACATTTATTTTTCTCCTAATATTCCCTTATATTTCCTCCTGAGAATTATTTGGAATTAACTTTCCTATGAGTAAGTGCTCTAAGTCCAACTTTGTGTTTTTCCACAGTTTCCATGATTATATAATTTTATAAAGTTTTATGTTTCATCTATCATCTATCTACTTTTAAAAACCATCCTACTGCAAGAAATATAGCAACTTAAATTATGGGCTTGATGTTTGTGTCTGTTCTCTACATTGTCATACTCAACAGTATAATTTGCTAGGAATAGATAGCATTTTCAGAGCTGAATAAGTCAAATAAATATATAACAGTCCCTTATTCCTATAATCACCATGAATAATGAAATGATTATCCAAGTGCATAATCAAGAATGGAACTTAATTTCCAAGCTTTTTTATTTCTTGAAGCTGTCCCACAAATCAATCTCTTCTAATAATCCAAAGTAATCCCCATGTCTCTGATCTCTGCATTTCTAAACATGGCATAACACAGAAAGAATTTGAGAAGTTGAAGGCACTAAATAGATACGATTGTTAGCATTAAATGCTAGGCTTTAAGGTCCATATCATACTTCAATAATTATGCCAAATAATATATTTGTATTTTCTCATGCTTCTGCTCTCATTGCATGAGGAATTTTCCCATAACTTTGTTCCAATATAACATCTAATTCTCCAAAGACATTATAATAAAGATCTAGACATTTTTACTGAGATTACTAAAAGTGAGTGAACACAATGTAACAGGAAATTCTGATCAGACTAGTACTGAAGTAGCTCTGATATGGAAGGTATAGGAATAATTTCATTCCAGTTTCTCTGTATGTGAGCTCCCAACTCTATCTTTGAGTATAAAGATTCAGACATATATATTGATAGAAATTTATATCTTAATAAAGTTAGTATGTATATAATTTCTAGTCAGTGTTTTATACTTGACACTTTGTTATACTCACTATCATCCAGCTATGGAAACTGGTATTTAAAAAAATATATTTTGGGGGGTACAAGTTTGAAACCCAAGGGTGCTTTATCACTGAGCCACATCCCTAGCCCTTTTTAAATATTTTATTTAGAGACAAAGTCTCTCTGAGTTGCTTAGGGCCTCACTAAGTTGCTGAGGCTGGATTTGAATTTATGACCCTTCTGCCTCAGCCTCCGAAGCCACTGGGATTACAGGCATGTGCCACCACCTCCAGGAGAAAATGGTATTTTAACAGCAAATATATATTGAAAATGTTCTTCCATATTCACAGTGCAAAAACTCAGAGGCAATGTTTAATGTACTTACTTTTTTGAAATTAGATAGCTAATAAGTACACCAGTGTACCATAGGATTCTTTCAAATGTCAATATCTACAGGTAAATATTCCTGTTTCGTGGTTTCCTTTTTCTTCCATCTCAGATAAAATTGAATTTATCAGGGTTTCTGTAATTTTGATAATTGTAAAGGTGATTTTGTAGAATTGTAAAAGATCATACTCACTAAAGAGATTCTGCTTTCAAAGATATTTAGGGAATCCCAAATTTCAAAAATTCATTAAAAAGAAGATATAAGATTCAGATTTACCTCTTTTATTTTAGTACAGAATCTTTCCTCATGGACTCTTTGAATAATTTGTTGAGGCCAGTGTATTATTGAGAGTTCTTTGGACAAACAGTACCCATAGGATGTATATAAATGTCCATGAGAAAATGTACTTCAGGGATTGGTTGATGGCATCAGGGGGCCAAGAAACCCCACTGATGTGGGTTCTGCAAGCTGCAGGACCAGGAAAACCAGTGCTATGACCCATTCCTAGTCCAAAGGCCCAGGAACTGGGGTAGCCAGTGTCAAGGCAAGGCAGACATCTGGGCTCCAGAAGAGAAAGAGTTTGCCCTTCTTTCTCTTTTTGTTCTAATCTAATCCTCAGAGCCTTGGAAGAAGTCGACCCACATGGGTGAGGGCAGACTTCTTTAGTCTGTCTATTAAATCAGATGCTAATCTCTTCCAGAAACATCCTTGAAAACAACCTAGGAATGTTTTCCCTGCTATCTGAACATCGCTTCATCAAGTTGAGACCAAAAAATCACCATTGTAAAATTCACCATTTTGTCTGAAAGAAAAAAAAACACTGCATTAGATGAATATTTGCATTTTAAAGATAATTATAGCTTATACTAAAATTATTGTTATATATAAGATTCAATTACTTTATACTTTTTAAATTAACCCTAAAATATAAACTAAATTATGTTCTAATCATCAGCAACCTGATAAGGCACCTCAAGGATTTAGGAAAGCAAGAACAAATGAAACACCAAATTAGTAGGAAAGAAATAATAAAAATCAGAACAGAAATAAATGAAATTGAAAGTTTAAAAAATTCAAAAATAACAAAGTAATTTCTTTTTTTAAAAAAGGGAAACAAAATTGACAAAACTTTAATTAGACTAATGGGGGCTGGGTGGGGGGAGACTCATATAAATAGAATTAGAGATTAGATGATAATGGCAGAAATCCAATGAACCTCAAGCATAAATAAATGTGTTCTAGGCAAAATAGAGAAGCACTGAGTTGTACTTAGTAGGCAGTTCCAAAGTATCTGCAATTCTTTCCTAGAGATTACCTTCTAGAAACACATTACTTTTTCATATGTATACTATTTATTTGCATGTTGAAAAGGTCTTCAAAATTATTTAGATCCATTAATCCTTGCTCAAAGAACTTGAAGGAAGAATGAATACTTTTTGACAGAGCACTTTGGCAAACCCTATTACACAGAGTAGATTTTGCTACATTTAAAAGGATGATATATTTTCATTAATAATATTTTTCCTAGATTAAGATAGCAATTCATTTTGCTGACAAGAATTTTAAAGTTAAAAAATGCCAGTATTTCACCATTAGACAAAAAAAAAGTTTGCTATTTCATTATAGGTTTTTGGCATGTTTATTTATTTATTTTTGTGGTTCTGGGGATTGAACTCAGGCCCTTATGCCTGCAAGGTAAGCACTCTACCAACTGAGCTATATCCCTAGCTCACAGTTTGTTCATTCACAGTAAAACTAAAAAAAAAAAAAAAATCTAATTTATTATTTTTCTTATTTAATTTCCTAATTTAAATATAGGATACCATTATCATGATTGTGAACACTCTTAATGCTATAATAAGTTGATTTTCATAATCAATGAACAATTATGGATATATCACATTTCATATTTGTTTTCAGCAGAATTGTTTTAAAAACTCTATTTTTTTCAATTAAAGTGTATGGCTATTTAATCCATATGAGTTTCCTAGGTTCTTACTGTAACAAAGTAACACAATTTGTGTGACTTAAGCAGCCAGAAGTTATTCTGTTAGGGCTCTTTAGGTGTGAATCCTGAAATCAGGTGTCGCCAGGGTGGCTATTTTTGAGGGATGGTGGCATAATCTGCCTCTCTCCCACCCGCTCCCAGCCCCTGATGGTTGGCAGTCTCAGGTGTCTCTTGGCTTGTGAAAGGATATCACTGACGGCTGCTTCATCCTCACTTAGAGTTCATCTCTGTGTCTTCTAGCGTGCCCCTAGTTTATAAGAACAGCAGTGACCCTGGGTCAGGGCTCACTCACATGCTCCATAGTCTTCTAAATACCATGAATACTGGGCCTGGGGCAGAGCTGCAGGGGTGTGGGCACTGCAACCCAGCAACAGCACCCGAGGGGGTGCCCAGCACATCCTCTGCTCACAGATGAACTTGGTCCTTCTGCGTCTACCCTTTCTTCTGTCTCTTCCTCCCACGCTTTGGTAGAATGTGGAGTCCATCTGTAAACAAGTGGCTTTCCCTGCAGACCCTGTGTCTTTTCTGGGCAGGGCTGCTGCTGCTCCCAAGCATGTCTACAGCCTGCCCCGCCTCAGCACTAGCCCTAAAGCCACAGTTTGCGGTTCTATTGGCATTTTTATCCCTTTCCACTTGCTGGCCCTTTTCAGTCCATTTCTTCCTTTTTGTTGCATTGAAATAACAAAGAGTCTAAGATTTCAGTACAATACTGTTATTTTGCTATGAAGTATCACACAATACTCGGAATCATGTCTTAGTATATTTTAATTAGGGAATAGGTGAAAGTTATAACATTCCAATTATTAATTAAGAATTTTGACATTAATAAATTCATTCATGCTTTTAGCATAAAGATGATAAACCCAATACATTGCTGTCTAACTTTATCATTTGTAGTGTAATATATATTGAAGTCAACGCATATCAATCCTACTAAGTCAGTCAGACCTGTGTTACACCCAGTCATCCTGTCTGAGACTATAAGTCAAGTTCATTGCATTGCTATTAAATAGTCCATTTGCTCTAAATCATCTGCAGAAAAATAGGTTTTAGGAAGGCATTGGAGGAAGAAAGATGTTTTATAGAAAATTAGAAAGGTCTTCTAAATACCAACAATACTGTATAAATGTAACTCGTCAATTTAGACCATTTTAGACAAGAATTTTAGAGTAAAATGTATCAAAATAATCTGCATCTAGGCAATTTTTTAAAACTTTAAAATCTGGACAATTTTATATAACTTTGGGAAAATTAAAATTTATAAAAACATAACCACAGACTAATTAAGCTATTTTATAGTTCTATTAAATAAGAAAAAGTTCCTCTCCCTTCTTGTCAGTTTTTTTCATATGAATAATGTTAATATATCACTGAAAATTCCAACTTCTATCTTTCAGATATGGGTATAAGAATTTTGAAAGTTCTCTTCTGGTGGAGAAGAGAAAGGAATTCAAACAGTAAACTTGGAGCCACCAGTGGCTATTTGACTTTCAACAAATAAATCTAGGTTACATTAACATACAAAAATTTACCGAGTCCTTGACATGCTACTAAGGGGATCAAGCAGGAGACAGAGCCATGAGACTATGGAAATCAGAAATAGAAAATTAAAGACATGGCCATTCAGTTGACAGTGAAACCTTGCTGTGCTGATGCTTCTATTGAATGATGAAGGACTGATAATTGTAGTGTCGACCCACTGATAGGACTCTGCAGGCTGAACCCCTGTTAAAACTGAGGGGTTTGCAGTTTCCATGACCTGCCCTTAGATATGGATGGTATGGATAGGGGCTGGGTAAAGGATGAATTTACTGTGAGTGGTATACACTTTGTCTCCCCTTCAAACACAGTGTACTCCCAACAAAACTGTGGCAACTTGGGTGGACTGTGTGATGACCAGAAAATGCCTCTGATCCTCAAACACAGCTGTTTTGTTCCAAGGAGCCCTTTAGCTTGGATGTTTCTTACAGCCCTCCTCTTTAGAGGGTACAACACCATAGAGGAAGTGATAACCAACTTGCTTTGTCAGCTGCCATATATAAACATAAATGACGGGCAAAATTCCTGAGCCATTATGAAAAATGGTGGAGAATCTATAGCAGAGGAACTACTACTGAGCAGACTCATTCAGGCAGTAGGTAAGAGATTTAAAAAATAATAGGTCTGCTACAAAAAAACATGGTAGCACAATATTGCAATACCATGACTCGGGCAACTGCTTTTTACAGGGTTTTGTTCATCCTTTCACGTTTATTCCAGCTTGGAAGAATGGAAATGCAATTATATTGAAGGAGGTTAAGGAAAGAAGGTATTGTGCAGGATGCGGAAGGTAGTGAGAATTTGAAAATCTAGAGCTTGATGAGATGACCGGCACAGGGGTAAGCTTAATGGGTTGTTGTTATAGTTTCAGTACAATGATACATCTGCATTAACAAAGCAAACTTGTCACTTGGGTGGCAATCTCATCATTAAAGCTAGAAGCAGATCAATTGATTTTTGTAGAAATACCTTGCAAAATGCAAATAAGCCCAACCTCCTTCAAATGGCCTAATTTGCTGAGATAGTCACTGAACTTCAGTGCAGATCATCAAATTTCATTGCATAAATTCCTGCCTATACTTTTACCTAAAATGCACAAATTATGGTAATGTATAGTATAAGGTGTTTTAAAGTATGCTAAATCTGTATTTAGCTAGTTAGTATTTCAAATGTAGATTTTCCCCAATATCAAGGAATTTACTTAAAAATAAATTCTAATTAACCCATGAATCATACTCAGCAATAGAATATCCATGTTAATTTTTACCTTATAACAACTACTCTAAATAATAGTTTAGAATAGAGACAAAATGCAGTTTTAATATACAAAGTGATTGTCATTACTATTAATTTCTTTTGCATTTAAAATGATAATATTTGTTTAACAAACGCTAACCTTTAGAATGCCTGTTGTTATTTTAAAAATACTCTAAAGATAACACAATCCTTTTCCTAATGCTGTGTACAAAAAGAAGGGAATAAAATCTAATTATTATAAAATCTTATTTTAATATGTCTGTATCATATTAAAGTAATAATGCATTTTAATTATTATTTTAATTACAGGAATCAATGCTGCTCTGCAAGGTTTATATAGTCAGGGTTTTCCCAGATATTAAGGAGAAAATGCACCCATTAATAATTATATTTACTTTTAATAGTTTGCCTTATGTAATACAATTATAAAGGTTTGTCAATGGTATGAACATTCAACAAACACAGATGAGAACTAGAGGATGTACTTATTCATTATTAAATATAATATTTACTGCTTTCTTCATTAAGAAAGACCTGCCATTAAATGATGGTTGAGAAATTAATCTAGTTCAACTCTAAAACAGCCATTGTTTAAGAGACTCCTACAGGTATTTCCCATAAAACTAGTAAACTTTTTGTTGCTTGATAGAAAGAGGTCATTGTCAGTATTGTTCTTTTTTCTAAAGAACATAAATGCAATGAATGAAAAGTACCAAGGTACAAATTGAGATGATGATGCCTGAGAGAGTCCTGAATTCATTCACTCTGTGCTGTGCATGTGTGTGTGGCTCTCTGTAAAAGTTCACTGACTCATACTTATGAATCTGGAAGGTTCTAATTTTGGGAGAGGAGTATTTTCTTGAACATAAAAATATATGTATGCATACATGCATATTTCCTTAAATTTGATAGATTTTTGTCAAATACATTCTAGATAAAGCAAAAAAAAAAATTTTCTCACTTAACATTCCTTGTTCAATCTGGGATGTTGGAACAGTTCTAGCTCCTTATATTTTCAAGTCCTTTCATTAGGTGTGTGTTTATCTCAGCGACCTTGTCCCCTCTGCTTGTTCTAAACTGAGTTGCTCTGAGACCTAGGGACCCTTTGTTGGAAAGCTTGAGGCCACATTTGGAGAAGAGAGCTGCATGAGGAGAGACTAAATTGGTTAAAATTCAGTCCTGTTCTGTCCCATGTTCACCTGAAAGGAGAACACAAACCTTACTATTTAAATTTGTTTTTTCCCAAAAAAGCTTTTATTTTAAAAGTAATGTTCTGCTTTTAATAGAAGTTTCTATAAACAAGTACAACAGTATTTTGCAGATCTTAGGTTAAGGACTGGATGGCACTGGGAGCAACCAGAGCAGCTTTCCAACCCTTCTGCAGTTGGAATCCTGCTCTAAGGTGCTGTGTGTCTCTGGATGCGGTTTGCAGAATTGTGTGCCAGGATCATTGGTAGGATTTAAAAAACCAAAGCAAGCATATTCCTTTCTACCTCAGTGTGAGCAGACTATGTGAAACGCAGTCATCAGTGGTCCAGGGTGGAGACCCCAGCACTTAGGCCCAGAGTCTGAAAGGCCATAATATTCCTTCTCAATGTACGACTCATGCTAGTCTCAGATTCTTTGGAAACTGTAGATTGAGAATATTAGCTTCTGAATAAGACAGCACACACCAATTTGAACTCTTTCGAATATCTGGACATTTCAAATAATCTGAACATTTTCAGATACTTCCAGTTCACTATTTATGACATATGTTGCTGTCTTCTATGTCGGTCCTGAACTTTTCCCTGCTGGAAATTAAAGAAGGGCAAGAAATGAGGAAGAGACAAAGCAGCCTTGCTTCTGCTGAAAGTCAAAACCATATGTTATTTATTTTAAGTAAATACTGAGGCATTTGACACTTATCCAAGTTCTCTCTTAAGTTATTTGCTACTCTCAAGGGAATGGATGGTCATATATAGTAACATGCAAGTTCAAATCAATCCAGGTTGGACATTTTTCTTCAACATCTATTCCTTAAACATTGAGAGCATAAAGAATATGGTGGAGAAAGTGGTCAAGAGGTAGGCACCTCTGCGAATAAACAACATTCAAAATATCAGCTTGATTAGTGATAGTTTTTGGAGACCTTGCCTTTGATGTGCACCACAAGAAGACAATTCACCAGTCAATGACATTGCTGAAACCTCTGTCTGCCCCTTAAGGAGCCAGGTCCCCTGCAAGCAGCTTGCTCCTATGAGAAAGCAAGAGGTAACTGAAGTGAGCATGCTCAGTTTCTGCATCAGGTCCATCACACTCATCAGCTGTGGAAGCCACTTGTGTATTCTGTGAAGAAGAGGCAGCCCAGAGAGAAGCTGGGGTGTTATGCTGGTAGACTCCTCCATGTGGAAGGAAACACCAGGGAAATATTCTCTGTAGTGGACAGTTTATAATATTGAATCAACAAAAAAATTAATGTGACTGCTGTTGTTCTCTCAAGAAATATCAATTTTATGATGAAACTCAAGTCTTATTTTCTTTTAGTCCATTTTGTGGGATCTTTCCCTTGGGAGGAATTTGTTCAACTAAAATTGCCATAACTTAGTTACATAATGGATTTCTTGTGTGCAGAATAATGAATGACATTTTTCAGTATAGTTCTATTTTAGAAACATGGAAACAAATGCCAATTTATTTGCTTTTGGGAAAAAAAGAGAAAGATTTATAAAGTAATCTATTTTTCTTATTGTTACCATTATTGTGGTGCTGGGTTTGAACCCAGAGTCTCGTGTATGCTCCACCACTGAGCTATGTCCACCCAGTCATTTGTTATGCTAGATGGAAATTTTATTTTCTTTAAATAATTTATCTGAAATGAATTATTTTAAGTAAAATGATATTATTTTTAGTCATACAATGTGTGTATTCTGGAAAATAAAATGACACTTTAAACTTCTAAAACAGCAAAAAAAAAAAAAACCTATTCTGGGATAACAGCTAACATTTGGCTCATATTTTCTTCAAAATCTGAGGAAAGGTCATATAACATTATCTTGTATGCTTTTATTTTAAGTTGATCATGAAAATTCATGATTATAGTAGTAAAAAGATGATGACACTGATCCAGCCTTTTCCATTTACCTGATGGAAGAATGTTGAAAATAGGTAACATTTAAAATTATGCAAAGTTTTACCAGATGCAAAACCCAAGGAAGTGTTCTTAGATCAGTGTTACATAATGCTGATAGGCTGTGTTTGAAATAAATTACAAGGCAGTAGTTATATTGTTACTGACTTAGTTCTTTGCTAAGTATGGAAGCAAATGTGTATTAGGATATACAGAAATTAAAAGGGTTTATCAGAGGGTAGACCTAAAGAAACTGATAGGCATGGGCCTGCGGGGCAGGTGCTCCTGGGCCTGCAAGTCGGTTGTTCTACACCTGACCACACCTGGCCCACCATAGAAGCTCATTTTCTAAAATGCTATTTCTGACTAAAATATTCATGTAGTTGGATATTTTTCCAAGTTAAAAATGCTTAGAAGCAATTTTATAAAATATACTGTATTTATGATTTTAAATAAGTGTAGTTAACATTTAATTATTTATGATTCTTCAAAATATTGACATGGTGGCTATTTCTATATGTATCCTTGAAACAGTTCATATATACAATTTTACCAGTGAAATATTTATATATAATATATGCAGCCCTATTATGCTAAGCCCACGATGATCTAAAACCATCTGCTATTAGTAGTGCCTTGATTACTGTTTTTAATCAAACATTCTCAACCAGTATCATCAGGAGACATAAACAAAAATATTAAATATAATATTGCAACTCTTTTCTTTATGGTGTGCATTAAAAACCAGTGAGACAGCAACTAATATAAAATAATTTGAAACATTTCTCTGAATTGTCCCAGAAATATCACAACACTCATTCTCATTGGTTTCTTCTTTAATTTGCACATAATTCATGCAGCCTACGTGGGGGTGGTGTGCAGGCCTCTTCTGCACGTCAGCCACTAATGACTGGTCCCAATCCTGCTTCCTTTTCTCCCTCCACCAGGCCGAGTGCTTACAGTGTGTTTCATCAGGCTGGAGCCTGGCATTTTACTGCCTCCGTGGCCATTTTTGAAAAGTGTAACTCCTCACATTTATTCTACTTCTTTTTTTTAAATAATTCAAGCAATATGGTTAGAAAGGTATGAAATATTTATGCAGAATATTAAATATTAATTCATATAAAGCAAAACCAACTTAACATTGCCTCTCTCCTCTCGCCCGGAATGTTGGTTTTCTTGGTGGAGTGCTCTTTAGTCTCTGTACCCTCTCCATTGGGCATGCCATCCACAACCATGAATCCAACCTCAGCCTCGTTAGCTCTTCGTCACAACTGTCCTGAGAACTTCAGAGCTACACTTAGTCTCCCAGCCGGGCCCCTCTGTTCTCACAGAGGCTTCACTCAGCACACCCTTGAGGCAAGGTCTCCATCTGCTTGAACTTGCACCTTCTATGTCCTTGGTGATAGGGTTGGGTTTCTCGTCTCCACACACCCCTTTGCAACTGCCTCGTTAGAGGTGAATACCCCTTTGCTGTCTACTAAGAGAGGACCCAGGGGCTGATGTGTAGTGCTCGGAGGACATGCCCGGAGCCTGTGCTTCTGTGGCAGTCATCAACAGGACCATCCAAGGGCAGCGACGGCGGCAGGACCAACAGCTTCATTCTTCCCATGTTCCCTAGGACTCATTCCCACCAGTGGCAGATCCACAAGAAGGAAAATGTCCCACAGATGTGTCGTCCCTTTGTACCTCCCCCTCCCAAGTAAGCAGTATCTTCTGATGATCTCAAAAGGAAATGTTTTTTAAAGGAAAATGGAGCTTCTTAAAAAATCC
This sequence comes from Marmota flaviventris, assembly GCF_047511675.1. Lineage (NCBI taxonomy): Eukaryota > Metazoa > Chordata > Mammalia > Rodentia > Sciuridae > Marmota > Marmota flaviventris. The sequence goes on along the minus strand of NC_092513.1, from coordinate 6,685,259 downwards.
TCCACATTTTGTATAATTATCTTGTGTCCGGCCTTCTGATTTTCTGCCATCTAGTACTCTCTGGAGAGAGGGATTTTAATAAGCAACTTAGTTTCAATGAAAGCCCAAATCACTTAGAAAGCCTTTGTCACATGGAAGGAATAAAAAGGGACTAAGAAGAATCTACACCAGAAAGCTTAAAGTATTCCTTAAAAAAATGCTACCTTACCCGTTTGGTTTCTCCTGCCAATAAGAAGGGAGAGTGGTACCAGTCCTCCTGCCCTCTGAAGCTTGTGCCGTCTGTGAGAAGCAGTCTAGGATCATTACTGCTGAACATCCATAACTGCAGGCCCAGACAGCAGCCCTCAGAGCAGAGGGAAGAGGTCAGGATGACCTGGAGAGGCGGTGGTGTTCTCCTCAGGACTCTCAGGCAGCAGGACAGCCACTCAGGACAGACTCTAGCAATGTGAGTGCAGTGGGGGCTGGCTGCTCACCCCAAGGTGTCCTCAGTCTGGTCAAGACACCTAATAGTGGTCCCTGATAGGGACACCAGACACACTCTAGCACACACCCTGGTTCCGTTTAGGTTCCTGGTCCTTAGAATTCCAGGCTTCCAAAGCACAGAGCCAATGGATTTTGAGAAACCATGCATACCTCTGTGAGTCTGAGAAAGCTTCTCATAGTGGCTACTTAGAAGGCTGATTTCTTCTAACAAATAACCAGGTCTTACTCGAAGTTGAATTTTTATTAGGTAAAATTTGATTTTCCCCAAATCATACAGTTTGAGAGAACAAAAGGCATTTTGTCTTTGTATTTCAACCAGCAGATTTAAATTACCTTCCACTGAGTATCAAGATCGTCCCAGTCTTCTGTGGAGCAGTTTCAACTCCTGTGTGTTTCTCTCAGTGTTGATGCAGTTAGCTTTCTCTCCTGATCATACCTTGGACATTGGATGACAGGGACCATATCTCTCATGCAGGATTTTTTTTTTTTTTTTTAATTATGGGCCATTAGCCAAATAATTCAGAGAAATTGTGTACAGAGGGACATGGAAGTGGTAGAGAGTGACTTCCTATTCCCTGGTTGTGATCCATGCATCATCTCTTTCTGAAGAGGAGCAAGGTTCAACACTGGAACATGAAGGGTTGTAAAATCTAAGCGGATCAAACTCATTCATAGCTGGCATTGGTGAGCCAGTGACTTAGGGGTCTTTAGCAAGGCAGGCATCTCAGGCCCTGCAGGGATCAGTCCCACGGTGCAAGCTTGTTTTCATGCTGTTCCCTCCTCATGTGCTGTGACATTCCCTCCTGTGCTCTGTGCAGTGGAGGAGTGAACCCACAGGCCGGTCATCTCCTTTGAGCACCTCTCTTGCACAGGGCTCTGCCTGAAGCCTTCTAATAAGCACCCTGAGGACACAGAGCATCTCTCTAAAGCCCCACCCCCTCCACCACCCTTCCTTGAGAAAGTTCTATTGGATCTCCCCACAGGCCCTGTTTCCTCCTGTCATATGAGTTTTCGGTTGCCTGCCAAGTGACTTAAATGCGGAACTTTCACTCACTCGTGTCAGGTGTCCGGGTTATTGTCCTTAAGACTGGGAGCCCACGCCCCAGCTGCAGATTCAGATCACAAGCTTGCTTTTTGCACACTGTTTTCACTTGCACACATTTGTATTCTACCTGAAATCTTCTCTGGGATAGAAGAGATCAAAATAAATGAAAGCAGAAATTTTTCCCCAAAAGAAGCTTCATTATTTTTTCTGCCTTTGAATTAAACTAATTGTTTGACCAGTTCTGTGAATGATGAAAAGGGCTGATTCATTGTTCTCAAACCAAAGCCTAGTTAGTAAAAACTAAAGCATAATCAGTAGCACCAGCGCCCACGTTCAGAGCCCATCCGTTGATGTCATGAGTATTAATGTAATGATATCTCAGCTTGAATTTGAACTGTGGATACTGGTTCATTTATGAGCATGGAATGATTTCCACCTCACATCTCACATATGCCAATATAATTCCTGGCTTTAAATAACCCTAGGAGCTAAAATAATTTTGGAAATTTGGAGAGGTAGAGTTTCTAAGATCTGTTATTTTCTAATAAGTCATTTTATTTTGTCTCTAATCTGTCCTCTTAAAAAACTGCAAGATTTAATATCTTTATGGAAAAAGAGCCAATAAACAACAAAAATAAATTTATTTCTTCAGTAATTTTGGTAAAAATAAGTTGTTTCTTTTAAATCAGTTGCGTGCATTGATTATGAGAGATGAGAGCAAGACTACATTTTACTTTTAAAATTTTGTTGTCATTATTGTTGTTTGTTATAATCTGAAAGGTGGAAAAGAATTAGTTCTCTCAGAAGAGATTTCTTCTTCTATTCTTCATTCCCACACCTGACACAGGAGAGGAGACAGGGTTTGGAGGAGAGAACCAGCTTGGGTCTCTCTTACACGTCCGCCCCTCCATTCTTGGCAGAGGTTGTAATCCACACCCGCCTCCAGGTAACTAACCCCCAAAGAATGCATGCTCTGCCTGTGAAAACAGAAGGAAGAAATAACTCATTTGACTTCTTTTTTGTTTTAACTTATTTTGGGATTTTCCTACACCCTCCACATATGTGCATGATATATTTCATAGGGCATATGTAATTTACCAAGCTTTGTTATTACCATGAAACCAAATTATTACAGAAAAAGAAAGATTACTCCCATAAATACACTCATGCTAATCTTGTTTCAGACTAGCATTATAGGTACGGTCCCAGGTATAATGTGTGCTTGGTAGGTGCAAGGTAGGAAGAAAATTTGTCTCATACAAGAGAGATGGTTATACAGCCAAGGTTATTCAAGAAGCAGATTATAGAATTTTTCTGTTTTCTATTTTGGCTTGCTGTATTAATGATATAGTAGTAAATAGATAATACTCAGAGTAGTGTGAATAGCTGTGCATATATCAAATAAGAATGTGTTTAGTGACTAGAAATTTTATGTAATTGAATTTCTAAATGCAATAATTTGAAGTGCTGTGCAAATAGAGTTGAAAAGTACAGTGAAATAAGAAAGTAGAATGAAACAGACATTATTACTTTATGTATATATGTGACTATATGACCAATATGATTCTACAATATGTATACTCAGAAAAATGAGAAATTATATCCCATCTATATATGATATATAAAAGTATATAAGTGTGTTATACTATCATATATAACTAATTAAAACAAATAAAAATAAGAAAAGCACAGTGAGATTTAAGGAGAGATTGAGATGTAGTTCATATTTAGAAGTATCTCAACATTTCAAAGTTAGCTCTATAAGTTTTTTACTTGTTGATTATGTAGTGATTTGCATGTGTGAATGTACAGAATATTGTACTTTCCTGGAAATTGTACTTTCCTGTACTTTGCCTTTTATACTTTAAATTGCAATAATTATCGACCTATTTTTTTATCTATCGGATGTATCATCCATATACATACACAGTACAGCTGCTATTTAATAACATGCATTAATTATAATGATCTAAGAGTAATAAACTTCTACCAATTTAGAATACATGCACATGATTGAATATACAAAATGTGTGTGGAATTCTGCACATATGTTCTCTAGCTTTTTATAAAGCAGAACTTCAATTTAAACAGTCCCCATTACAATCTCATTACAATCTGATTGTCCCTCTGAAATTTCCTACTTTAACCAGTTGGGAATATTTTTAAGATAAAATATTCTACATATGTCAGGAAATGTATTCAATTTGCATTGTTTATTATATTCTCCTCCTTTGTTCTGAAGCCGATAGTTTGTACTCTAAGTACATTGTGTTTGTAGATGCTTGTAAGATTGTGCAACTTCTACAGTTTTTCTAGGAAAACAGATGACTATATCTTCAACATCAACTCATGTAGAGTTGGAAGCAAGTGGCACACTGACTCTTGGTTTTGAGATACATCTCTTTTAAATAAAAGAAATGGTGGGAAATACAGGAGACACTATACTATTTCTGAGACCAGGGAAACAGCTACTACCTACATATCCAAATACTTACTTAATTGTTTAAAATTGTATAATGAGATTTAAACTTGCCCATTATTTTAGAATAATCCTCAATAATGAGAGAGGATTTTATAGACCTTCATTCTAAAATTACCAACTGTGGATTTCAGACCAGAACCCTTTCCATTCCAATATTAGAAGATTTTTGTCTTGGCAAAAAAATGTATTTTTGTTGAAATGAATAAGTAGGCTAGATTATGTCCACAGTGGATGAGGTATAGACATAATGGGCCAAAACTTGGTCTTTGCTTTAAAAAGAAAAATGGAGAATTCATTGTGAAGGAGCCATTGCAATTTCAGATCAGAATCTCTGCTTCTCATTTGTTCCCTGAGAGCTGGGCCTGCATTGTTTGGTCTTGAAGAGACCCTGAGCTCATATCCTTCCTGTTGGCAGCCACAGCCCAGGAGCCATGCTTGAGGAAACCATGGCAACCACATCAAAGTGGACCACATTGGGCTGTGTGAGGGGCTTGTGCATGGAATCCAGGATGAACTGAAAGCTGTGAGTCCTTCCCTCCATTTCTGAGCCAAGTAGTTCCCTTGCCACTGATTTAGGGTGGACTTTGCACTCATACATAGCTGAGATCACATTTTTCACCATAATGGGACCTTATGATCAGAATTAATTTGACTTAGAAAGGTAAAATAATGCATTATTCCTCTATCTGTAGTGTTTGGCAGGGTAAAATAAATATCTGTTATAAATTCTGTTAGGATTTGCTCATATAAGTACTATCCTATGACATGTAGGATAAGCAGTCCATCACAGGCATTATTACGCAATTGTGGCCTCACCAGAAGTCAATGCAAAGTAGCAGCATTTGCCACCAATGTAGGGCCTGAAGTTGCTATGGGTGAGCCAGGCTGGCAGTCAGGATGTCTGAAGGGACTGGAAATATAAACTGGTATCTATAAGGATGAATTAAAACCCATCAGGACAATCTGGAACCTATCTTTGTTTCATGCCACCTTTAACTTAGCTAAAGTGGGCACCTGAAGAAGAACTGGCGGCCTTTTCCCACAGAGTTGGTCACAGCAGCTCAGGACTCATGGAATTCTAGAGGATGCTGTGGGGACTGGATAGCTGCAGGCCTGGGCGATAGAGACACTCAAACAGCCAAGGTGAGTCAGCACAAGGGTGCGGCTGACCCATGGCCCAGGTCTTCCATGGAATCTCGGTGCACAAAAATGATAGCTCCTTTGTCTCTGCCTTACAAATTGGGCACATATTTCTGTTACAGCTACCACAAACCGGAACTACTCTGGAGAGGAATACTGATAGGTGTATCTTCAGGTCTGTCAGATTGTCCAAGATAAAATCACCATTGTCTTACTTTATCAATTTTGCATCCTGCCCCTCTTTTACCCTTATTTAATTTCCAAATAAGCACCAAAGCAAAAATATAGCCTCTCCAGAGGTGATGAAACTATCCCCCGGACAACTGTAAAACATGCTCATCACATCCTGAAAGGGATTGATTGCTCCCTGTAATGTCTTGAAATCACATTCTGCCACTAGATCATGACATACCATCCACCTTTTGATCCATCCACCCTTTGATATTATGCATCTTAAATGCTGGTCTTAAACTTTAAATATTAACAGTTCGTTTAGGGTTTGAATGTAGCAAATTGGAGAGAGGAAAAAATGATTGGACAGTGTGTAACAGGTGGCTCAGCAGAATGGATCTGGGCTATCCCATGGCCCAGCCCTTCCTCATCACTGCCAGAAAGCAGTGTGCCTCATTACTCTGGTCCTCATTTCCATGCCTTGTTATGTATTCCTAGCTGGCATTCTCGGCTATCTTTTTCCACAGTTCATTCAATTTTCCTTTTACCTCAGAAAACATCTCAGTCTTTTGAGGTGGTTTGTTATGTGCAGCCACAGAAACCTCCATGGCTAAGGATCTGGATTCTCCCCTGTGCCTCTGTTGGGATGCTGTAATTTTCCATTGATTTTGTCACAGGACACGAGTGTGCTAAGAGTTGCTCAAGGAGATTTTCTCTCTCCTCACTGTGTAGCTGCGGCTGAATTTCCATTTGTGAGCCAGTGTCAGTAGTTTCAGTGATAGGGCCCTTTAGTGACTCGAGGATGCTTTCCTTCATCTGGTGACTTCCCAGCACAAGAAGTCCAGGTGGCAATCCCAACTTCCTGTATAAAAGAGCTCTTCCTCACTGGGTAACAAAGATGTCTTCACTAGTAGATCCCACGTAAAAACTTTCCTGGTACTGTCAGCATATCATAATGCAACTTAATAATGTTGTGTGCATGTGGGAGCATAACATGATGAAGCCGCTATTCTATATAATTATTACTCACCAATAAGAGAATTTTTAGAAACTACAAGCTAAAGTTTAAAATTTTTTGCCCTAGCCATGTGTAGGCAATAATAGAGAGAAGGACCACTCTTTATTTCTAACCCGATTCCTTGATCCATGGATCTTGGTCATGGAAGAAATGACATAATTCCTGTTGCATCAGAGTGTCTGCCCATCCCGGAGACTTTGTTCCAGGGTTGCCATGTGTTGCTGCCAGCTGGCATGCCAACAAGTCTTCAGAAGTCCATCCCAGTGATGTCCCTGTCAACTCTTTCTGGAGTAGGCCAGATGAAGTTCATGTGCCTGAGACCATTGTTTCTCTACATTTGCTGCAAAAGTAGTTTCTTGGTCAAAAGAAATACTGTGTGTAACACCCAGGTAGAAACATTCTGTATATTCCAGGATACTGGCTTTGGTGTGGACATAGCAGACAGGAGTAACACCCACACCCTTGAAAATGTTTTTATGCAAAGGTGAGAGCAAAGATCTGCTCCTTTTATGATAGAAACGGCCCAGTGTAATTTTTTCTTCCAGGAAAATTATGCCTTATCAGGGCTCAGTGTTGGTCTTTCATTGGCAAATTAGTCTGTCAACAATGGTTGGCACTAAGCAGCTGTGTGAAGAGAAGGCCATACTGCTGAGTTCACATCTTCTCTCACAGTGGTCACAGTTGTCACAAGGTTACTTTTATAATGGCATCATTAGGAAAGGATAGGAATGACTGTGAAACAAATAAGAAACTCTACTCTCAAGCTAATCCATCAACAGGTCCATTGGACTATTATGCTGCACCTTTGCTGAGATATCTTTTTGGTGAGTGTTTGTACAGGGCATAAAAACATTCATATTTCTCTTCAACTTGAGAGTTGTCTTCCATCCCTCTCCCATAGATTTTATTATCAACAGTCTTATTAACAGTGCCTCATCCACTCCCTTTCCATCCACTAACAAACGGTTAACCATTGCACCAAAGTCCAGGTAGATTGTCCCTCAGGCCAGGCCTTCCTGCAAGCAGAGTGAATGGCCAGGCCCTGCTCAAAACTGTGCTGATGGAAAGTGTTTCGCTCACCTTAGTGTTGTCTGGAGTGGGGCTGTGAGCTTCAACTTCACATTTCCTAGTATTGTCAGCATGTCACTCAGCATCTTCTGACACTCAGGCTTCATTTTTCCTCTTCTGTAAACTGTTCCTGTAGTCTTGGCTCACAGGCTATCACAGGCATGGAGGCCCGTGGGCATCTCAACCATTCACTACTGCAGTGTACTTTGGGACATGCTGGAGTTGGATGGAGCACATCATACTTCATTTGGATCAGGGTTCTGAGGTCCTTCTCTTATAGTAACCACCACAGCCAAGGAGTGGGTGATTTATATAGTGAGACAGAATGAGAGTCAGAGAAGCTGTGGCCTTAAATGCTGCACACACACAAGAGAGCTGTACGTGACTGTGATGCGAGCTGCCCCAGAGCCTGGCACTTCACCTGAGAAATCTGCTTTGCACGTTTCCTGTGTTGTAGTTTTGGCATATCACATGTAAGTTTCTCTTGCAATAGTTTCTTTCCAAATATTTTTCTCCCCATTTTTTCTATAAATCCAATTCCATTTCCCAAGAAGAGGCCAACATTATATGCACCATTTATTCCTGCTCCTATTCTCAGTTGTACTGATGGACTGCAGGCTCTAGCATTCTATGGGAAGTTATAACAGCTGAACACCATACAGTGTCTCCCAAAAGATCAAGGCCACTCTTCGTCTGGCTGACAGCGAAGGGGAAGGGTGAGACTTCCAGAAATAAAATCCCAAGTCTTGAATAGAATGAATTTCCCCAAAGCAGTAAACACTGTAGGACGGTTCAGCCATGCTGACTACCAAAATGGGTTAACTGGCCAAAGGGAGCTGAAGAATGTGAGCCCCCCTGTCAGATCACAGACCCTACTGTATCCATGGTGCTGGCACCTAGGTAAAAAAGAATTTGTAATAACCATCTGTCCTTTCTCAGGACAAAACCACAACTTTCTAGATTGTATGTGGTTAGCCACATCTGGAGATGAGTGCCAGCCAATGAATTGTGACAGAAAGTGACATGTATTACATTCAGATGAAGCAGCAAAGGTCCCCTCCAGTTCCCCTACCCACCTCACAGTGAAGGTGAAGCATCTGTTGTGGTAGAGAACACACAGGACCAACGCCACCCAAGTCCAGGAGCTGCCAAACCTCGGGGGGCCAGGGTGAGCAGAGAATATCCCTGAGAACTGAGGATTTGGTTATTTGTTACAGCTTTCTCTCCTAATCTGATTAAATACCTTAAAGCAGAAAAAAAGAAATTTTAAATTAAGTGATGTATAGAGGCTTGGTAGAGTGAGCACTGAAAAGTTACCCAGCTGTGCTGCTGTGGCCAACGATCCGCTTACCTTTGATGCGTTCGGTGCTCTCTCTGGGTGGAAGTGCCCAATTACAACATATATTGAAAATAGCATTATTTGCACAGTAAGTATTTATTTAGAATATGCTGGAAGATATTGTGGAATAGTGAATGTGAAGTGAAGATATTTAGACTTTACCAGTTGTATTGCTACATGTCAACTTACCTCTCGTACAGGTGGGCTTCTATTTGACACTTCTGTTCCTGGACATAGCTGAGCCTGCATTGCCCATCTGCTTCTCCAATCTTCAGCACACATGACTCTGATTTTCCTCTTTGGGATCTTAAATGGTGAATGCACCTGCTTCTAGCCTCAGGAATTTCTCCAGTACAAGAATGAACACTTAAACAATGAGGAATAACTTGAAGCTAGAGAATCACTAGAGCCTAGTACCCACATATACCATTTTCACTTTTGAAGAAAAACTTATGTTAACATATGCGGTTTACTAAGTATAAACCCCAAACCTTTCCCATATACTTTCATGCTAAGTTGTGCAGACTTGTTTTTGAAGACATACTTAATCTGAATTGTGAATTCTGAGTCAGAGTAAGGTGAAACAGCTGGCTCATAACATGTCTCACACCTCAAACCACTTTATATATTCAGAAATTATCTTCTTCACACATTTATCCTACCACATATGCAAATCCAGACAAATGCCCTTGCACGTGAAGGTGGCAGGCCAGTGTCATTGATATAATTGATATGAAATTTCTACTTTTCTTTGATGCACTGATGTGATTGTGATGGCTAGTACATGGTTCATAAAATGCTTGGTCATTTTGTGAATTTAAGATTCAGCAGTTAAGTAATTTCCCACTGATCATGGTGAGTCCAAAGGTGGTCAGTATCGTGCGTGTCCCTCTGCCTTTCTGCCCAGGCAGCACGGCCTACAGCTCTCTCCTCATGCTTTTCTCTAAATGGTCACTTTGTGGTATTCCAGCTCCAGGGTCTCAACTGTGTTCCAGGCACAAAGAGCAAACTTGTGGCCAGGGCAGCACACCCCCTGGTGGAGAGCTCTGCAGGAGGCCCACGCAGGCCTAGCTGTTGACATGGGATCACTTTCACATGGCTCCCCTAGCTGCACACAGTGACAAGGCCTGACCCTGCCCTCTCTGTTCTGCATATGCACATGTGTACGGGCTGTGTTACTTTACATTGTTTTCAGAGCACACTGACACCCTGAGTGTGGCCATCAATGGGCAGCCAGGTCTACAATACCCCCACGTTGTCAGTACTAGCTGTGCTCCAAGACAGCAGGGTGTGTGTCTGTCCCTGTGTCTCAAACACCTGGCAGAACACCTGGCTTATGGTAGGCAAGAGGAACTTACTTCTAAGAGAGGAAGAGTGAAGGACAAACGGGTTTCAGAATTGAGTGACATCAGCTTCTAACAAGGCCCACTCCCCTTTCCTCCACTCTTTCCCTGTTTCTTCCATAAAACCATTTTACACCCTGCAGCCCAACAATGGCTGGTAAGGCAGGTCTCTGCTTTCATGCAGGTGTGTGTGGGAGGAACCCACCAGAACCTGTTTAACATGCCAAAATGTGTGGATCTGGAGACGAGTGCTTCTGTATAACAATTTGAATTGACTCCCTGTCCTCCATTAGTGTGGAATGTTTTGATCACAAGAGGCATTGGATATAGTCCCCTACTAGAATAGTTAAACATCAACGTAGGAGATCACCTTAAGCTGGGTCAGGCTGCCTCAGACACAAGTTGACCATCCACACATTTTTAGTTCCGATTTGTTCTTCTGTGTTTTGTTTTAGTTTCTTTTTCTTTAGTTTTCTCTTTTATGTTAAAGACTAATACTAAATTATTGAAAGTTGTTTTAAAACTGTGTGACTGTTTTTGTTAAATTTTTATTTATTTTTAATGTCTCCTAATTAGTTATACATGACAGTAGAATGCATTTTGACCCATGGTACATAAATGGAGCACAACTTCTGATTCCTCTGGCTGTACATTATTACCCATTATTCTTGTAAGGTAGCCTAATTATTCAATCTAAAGTGTCCTGGTTGGTGAGGCACTGTGTGTTCACCCCAGTGTAGGAGGCTTTTCCACATTACAGAATCACCGATTGCAGACTCGCAAGGGTGATGCAGGTCTTCTGACTCTGGTTTGATGTTCCTCCCTCTGTAGCATCCTGACACTCTCGAGTGCCTCTTGAAAAGATTAGGCATGGGAACCACATTGGGAGTTTGTTTAGAATTTCAGTCTCTTGGGGAATCTAATTCAGTGTCTGACTGGGACCTGTGAAATCACATTTTCAGCAAGAATCCTGAGTAATTCTGGTGCAAGTGATACTGAGATCACAAACTAAAAACACTAAAATGAATGAAATGAGGCTTAAGTTTTATAGCTCCTGGAAGAACTCATGAAAATTCTTAACAAGTACAGACCTACAAAAAATTAGTACATGAAGCTGGAGACAAGTGTTTTCCTGATTAAAAACTCAGAAGCACCATGTTTAAATATGAATTATCCTGCTAATGCTCACTATGATAGTGCATATGCCTAATATGCTTCATTAAAACACACATTTTATAAACGCTATGCCACATGCATAGATAATTTATGTAATCTAATTGCACTGTAACTGGAGATTTCACTGCAGAATACCAGCTGTGGCTGCTGTCCAGGGAAAAGCTCCATGTTCCAAGTGCCCAACATTCGCTGCTTGATTTCATGTAGCATTTAATTGGTTGCTCAAAAATATACTGCAATGAACATTGCTCAGATTTTATATCTTTCCTTGAGTGACAATTTATCCTTACTTCTTTGATGCAGAAGGAAAAGTAGGAAAGAATGCCAAGAAATAGAGAAGTCTTGATTTATTTAAAGCTATAAAGATATGCTGCCCAGAATCATCCTAGTTTCTTTAAATATATATATAATATTTTCATTTTCAGACTAAACCTATGGGAGATATTATCTCCATTTCATAGAATAGAAACTTAAGACTCGGGAAGATAAAATAATAAATCCCAGTCTCTGTTGGAAACGAGAATCAGAAACCAAGCCTACGTAAGGCAAAATGTGATCCTCTCAGCACATCATGGTCTCTCTCTCTCTCTCACTAACCTATGTATCCATCCATCCATCCCTTGCCTGTTTTTTTTTATCTGTCTTTTGAATTCCTTGCTTTCCTTCTACTCTACCTGTTTAGCATCATTAGTTGAAAATAGGGTTTTTGTTTTGTTTTTTTGCAGATTTCCTGAAATTCTACTCCACTAAAAGTTCTAGTCTACAAAGAGTAATAGATTTTTAAAATGAGAATCTTACTTTGAAAAAAATTAAAATCCCTCCTATTATATAAGAGGAAGTTCAGACCCAGGGAAATTAAATAACTTCTTTACACTGGCATATTAAGTTATTGGCAGAGCTTAAATATAATTAGGTCTTTGACTCATACTGCATTTTCCCCCTGGAACTTCAGGTTAAAGACGACTAGTTAAATATTGAATGAGCTCAACTATGACACTTCTAGGTAACTACAACAAAGAAGAAAAATCAATTTGTAGAGTCAGTTTGTTTCACAAGTTATTAAGTAGAAAGGCTGATTTCACAAATCAAATGTAATTACAAATTCCAGAATTAATACCTCGACTTCTAAAGTTGATGCTGCTGTGTAGTGCGACTGTTGCACTTCTGAATAAAATCGGTCCCTGACATAAGATCTACCACCAGCAAGGTTTAAACACCATGATACCTTCATTAGGTTTAGGTGAATCCGCCCATTATTCTCAGAATTTATAAGAGCTGTAACAAGAGATTTGTCATTTCCATGATGTATCATAGGCCAGTCTTAAATTTTTCAAAATGACATTTGAAGAACCAAATGACATAGACGAGAAATAATATTACCGGGGCACTTAATAGTGTCCACGAACATGAGAGTTACTTTATATACGGTATTCATGTCAAATATTGCAACCCTTTTCTAATGAAATGGGTGTTTTAGTGATTATCAAAATATGTATTATTTTTTCAATATTAATGTCTTTAACCATTTTGGAACTAAGGTTAAAAAATTGTAAGTATCTTCCTTAAGACCACATAAAGATGACTATACCAACACATTGCCTGGATGACAAAGCATAATTCAAATTAGTGTGAATCACAATATAGTGGAATACAGTAAAAAGAGCTTGTCTTAGAAAAGTGCATTTAGTGGCTCAGGTTGCAGTTAATAATTGATCTAATTTCACAGTTTTTAAAATGTTCACATTAGCAATTTTAAAATGATGAATATGTGGTAGCTCCTCTCAGAAAAATACTTTTCCTCTTCTGTTAAATATTTAAATTTATTCAAAATTGTGATATTTACTAAATTCCTAAAATATTTTATATTATTTAGCAATATAATAAGTGCTTCAGAAACAATTATACTGGTCAGGGCTTTTATTTAAGAAGTCTAAAAAATCATTGCAATTTTTTTCTCTTTTGAAATGTTTCACAAAAGTGTTTTTATATTGCTATATTTTAAACACTATCATTAGTGAAATCACATCTCCTACAGGATTCCAAGACCACGTAGCTTCTGTGGTTTGAGTAAACAGAGTCCCCAAAGGTCCATGTTTTGAAAGTGGACTCTTGGGGGATGTGGAGCCTTTAGGAGGTGGGGCTGAGTGGGAGGTCCTTAGGCAGTAGGGAGTGTCACAAGGGGATCATACCCCTTGTTGCTTCTCCTTTGTTGTCTGGCCACAGGCCAGTGGTTTGCTTTTCCAGGTGCTTCCACTAATTGCTACCTGGCATCTTTACCAATAGCCTAATGGTAATGGACCCATGAGGATTATAATCTCTGAAACCATGAGTCCAAGTAAACCTCTTGTCTTTATAAGTTCATTATGTCAGGTATTTTCTTATACTGACAGAAAACCAACTAACACAGTTGCATTTAGATGAGGTCTGAAAACAGGTCATCTGGGTTCAGATTCCAACTCTGCCACTAACTATTTGTCACTAATTTCTGTGCCCTCAGTTTTGGGAGCTGAAAAAAGGAGGACAGAGAACCTACCATTGATGTTTGTTGGCATCAGATGAGTCTAAATCGTAAACTTCCCTTAATATATCACACAGGATTTTGCCTAGGAGATGTGTAAAAACCTTCTAAAAGAAGTGAAGGGATGTTTTCTGGAAGAAGCTATTTCATATCCATCATTTCAAAATTGTTCATATAACCATTTTAGTGACTCTGACAGTAGTTGAAGTCAATTATTAACTGTAGACATATTATTTGATTATTGTTAAATGGAAATTTATAATAAAAAATTTGAGGGGCTTTTTGCCATATGGGAGGGGAAAATTTGATTAGGTAAAGATAGTTTTAAAAAAAGAGTTGACCCCTTTCTTTCTGGTGGTAATATGTAATTTTTCCAAATTAGAACGAGTGTTTATCTCATTAGACAACCTCTTGCCAGACAAGCCACAGAGATGAAGAGGCAGAACTGAGGTGTGAGGGTAAGTGGCCTCTCCCCCTGGGAGCAAATGAGAAAACAGAGGGCAGCCAGCAGGGGCCCTGGAACCCCCCACCTCAGGATGCGCACCTCCCCACTCAGAAGGCAGGCCCAGACCTGAGCCTCCACCAGCAGCCAGACACCGTACTGCCACACGGGATCCTTCTGACTGTGGGAGTCAGAAATTTAATTCAGGAACAGAAATTTAATTTAACTTTATGAGAGAGAGATTCACACTTCTGCCTGAAACTCTCAGCAATTATGTGATAAATGTTTTATAAAGGCAGGATTGTAATTTATGACTTCAGTAAGTAGGAGTACAGTAGCCAAGCGTTGGATGCTTCTTTTTGCACTTGGCCCTCTCCTCACTCCTGGCTGGGAATGAGCTTGTTAGAGTCCCTCTGAGTGAGGTGAAGGACCCAGAGCCTGTGGCCACCCTTCCTCCTCTCCCTTTCCAGCTCCTCCCAGCTTAGCTCCACAGGCACTAGAGGTGGGGTGACGGCTGTCCTGTAGGTGACTTCAGATGCTGTGCCTTCATCTGTCACTGTGAAACCTAACAAGCCTAGTTCACGGACCAGGAATCCTGTCCTCACTTTTAGATGCCCTCACGTCGGTGTGGTTACTGACTCGGCATTTCAATTTGGGTATAAACTAGTGCCTAATTTTCTACTGATTAAAATGACTCAGTGGAGGTATTGCTGCCACGATGCGGTTTGGAATGGAACTTCCAAGCATCTTGGTTGTGTCTGGGCTGGTTTGTAACTTGTCTCACTGCAGTGGGGCTTCTGCTCTTCCCCCTGCCTTTCAGCCTGCTTGACCTCCACCGCACGCTCTGGCTCTGTCCACTCTTCCTGGGATGCTTTGGTAGCAAGAGTGGGAGACACTGTAAACCAATCCTCTGACTTACCTGATATAAAAACTTACTGTGCATCTCAATGTACTATTTGTCTTTTCTGTCTTTTGTTAATGTTATAGACAGATACTCTTTTTTCTCTTCCATGTTAGGACGATTCTTTTTTGCCCCACATATGGAATGTGTGGGACTTCTTCACACAGGCACGCAGCATACAACAGGATTTGGCCAATATCACTCCCCAGAACTTCCTACCTCCCCACCTCCCACTCCTTGGTCTGTCTTCTACAGACAGACCTTTGATTTTTAGTAGATCCACCCTTTGATTGCCCTTTGATTTTTAGTAGATTGACCCCCCACCTTTCTTTTCCCTTTCCTTTCTAACTTCCACAGGTGAGAGAAAGCATATGACCCGTGACCTTCTGAGTTTGACTTATTTTGTTTAATGGTCTCTAGTTCCATCCATTGTCCTTTAAGTGATATAAGTTCATTTTTCTTTATGGCTGAATAAAACTCCATTGTGTATGTATATCATATTTTCTTTATCTATTCATTTCTTGATGGACACCTAGGCTGGGTTCCATACTTTGGCTGTTAGGAATTGTGTTGCTATAAATGCAGGTTCGCATATATCACTGTAGTCAAATGACTTTAATTCTTCAGGATAAACACCAAGAAGTGATATAGCTGGGTCATATGGAGGTTTCATCCCTAGTATTTTGAGGAGCCTCCATATTGATTTCCATAGTGGTTGACTAATTTACAGTCCCACCCACAGTGTTCCTTTTTCTCGACATCCTCTCCAGAACTCATTGTTAGTTGGATTCTTGATGACTGCTATTCTGGTAGCTTTGATTTGCATTTCCCAATTGCTAATGATGTTAGCATGCTTTTTCATGTATTTCTTGGCCATTTGTATTTCTTCTTTTGAGACATATCAATCGCCTATTAAGTGGGTTATTTGATTATTTGGTGTTAACTTTTTTGAGCTCTTTATATATTCTAGATATTAATCCTCTGTCTGAAGAATAGATAGCAAATTTTTTTCCCATTGTGTAGGTTCTCTTTCTGCATTTCTGTTTCCTTTGCTGTGCAGAAACTTTTTAATTTGATGTCATCTCATTATTAAATCTTAGCATTATTTCTTGAGCTTTAGGGACGTATTGAGAAAGTCATTGTCTAAAAGCTGGAGAGTTGTCCCTCCATTTCCTTCCAGGAGTTGCATAGTTTCTGATTTAATTTCTAGGTCTTAGATCTATTTTGAGATGACTTTTTTCTTTTTTTTTTTTTTGTGCAGGGTGAGAGAAAAGAGTCTAATTTCATTCTTCTACATCTGGTAACCAGTTGTACCAGTGAAGCCAGAATTAGGCAGGCAGTCTGTATAGATAGGTAAACCGAGTCAGGTCAGATCAAGGAGGCCAATTTGACTGAGTCTGGGAAGGTGGAGACTGCCCCCTGAGAGACTGAAATGTTAATCCCTTCAGAGCCCATCCCCCACCCCATCAAGTACCACCCCTGCTCCAACCTGTTGCTAAGATAACCTGTCCCAGGAATTGTCCCTCCCTACAGGGAGCCACAAGGTTGTTAATTAACTTTGTCCTGCACTGCTCCATCCAACCCATTCCCCCTTCAGCCCACCTTTTGGCCATCCCAGCCAGCATTTCCTGAGCATAGTCACACGCCCAGGAAGGAGAGAGATAAGGGGAAGAGGGCAGGAGAACAAAGGAAGCCTAGGACATATAAAAAGGTAGAACACCCTCACTTCTGGGAACACCAGGGTACCAGCTATGTCCCCTTCTCCCTCCTGGGAGAAGTCTGTGTTTCCCCTTTTTAAAGAAACCCTGCTTTATATGCTTGCCTCTGTGTGTTTCTCTAAGGTTACACTCAACATCTGAGGGAGAACTCATCACAGATAACTGGCGGTATCACCAGCACCATTTGTCAAAAGGCTGTCTGTTCTCCAGTGTGTGACTTTGGCACCCTTGATGACTACAGGTTACTTTGTCTCTGTGTCTTTTGCATTGGTCTGCATGTCTGTTTTTATGCAGTGCCATGCAGTTTTTCTTACTATAGCTCTGGTATCATGATGCCTCTAGCCTTGATTCTTTGGCTTAGAGTTTCTTTGGGCATTGTGGGTCTTTCATTCTTCCAAAGGAACCTCAGCATGTTTTTTTCCTAGTTTTTTTTTTTTTTTTTTTTTTAGAATACCATTGGTATTTTGGCATGGATTGCAATGAATCTGTGTATTGCTTTTGGTAAAATGGCCATTTGACAATGTTGATTCTGCCTAGCCATGAACACAGGAGCTCTTTCCATCTTGTTTCTTCTGGAATTTCATTCTTTAGTCTTCTATAATTTTCGTTGCAGAAATCTTTCTCCTCCTTAGTTACATTTATTCTTAGATATTTTAATATTTTTGAGACTATTGTGAATGAGATTGTTTTCTTGATTTCTTTCTCAGCAAGTTCACTGATGACATCTAGAAAAGCTATTAATTTTTGTTGATTTTGTAAACTGCTACTCTGCCAAATTTGTTAGCTCTAGGAGTCTTTTGGTGGCATTTTCTGGATCTTCTAAATAGAGGATAATATCATCTGCAAACAGTGATACTTTGTCTTCTTCCTTTTCTATATTTATACATTCTTCTCCTAATTGCTCTGACTAGAATTTCTAGCACTGTAATAAATAGGGGAGGGCTGGGGATGTGGCTCAAGCGGTAGCATGCTCCCCTGGCAAGTGTGCGGCCCGGGTTCGATCCTCAGCACCACATACAAACAAAGATGTTGTGTCCGCCGAAAAACTAAAAATAAATATTAAAAAATTCATTCTCTCTCTCTCTCTCTCTCTTTAAAAAAATAAAAAATAAATAGGGGAGGTGAGAATGGATATCCTTGTTTTGTTAGGATACTTCTTCATCTTTTTCTACTTTCATTTTTTTAAAAATATAACAACAAAATGTATTACCATTCTTATTACATATATAGAGCACAATTTTTCATTTCTCTGGTTGTATACATAGTATATTTCAAAGAATTCACATCTTCATACATGTACTTTGGATAATAATGATCATCACATTCAACCATCATTAACTATCCCATGCCCCCTCCCTTATTTTCCCACCCCTCTGCCCTATCTAGGGTTCCTCTATTCCTCCCATGCTCCCCCTCCCTACTCTACTATGAGGATACTTCTTTAATAATACAGCACATATTTGTTAAGACCCTGCTACTCACAACACTGAGTTAGTGCTGGCCGGGATTGTAGGATCATGGGGTATCATAATCAACACAGGTTTCCATTTCTGCACCAAATGTCAATATCCACTCTAACTAATGTTTTCACATTGTTCATTGGTACTTAATCCAAACCAAACTCCAGGAAGCAACTACAACGGCTTTTTATGCGTGTGACATGTCTAACATGCCATCCTGGGTATGAAACCCACTCTGGGAAACAGAGGGGAGGCATGGGGAGGGAAGGGTCTCTCATGACACCATGAACCAAAACCCTCCTTCAACCAACTAAGTATGAATATTGAAGACAATAATTTCTAAAATTGTGAATATAATGATGATATGAGATAAATAAAATAGTTTTGAGGAGACTTTATTAAAATAATCATATTTGAAAACAAACATATTGGAATACTGATAAAAATCCCTATAGAAGAATGGGTTTGACTTAGATATTAAAATATTTTTAAAAGCTAAGATGGCTATGGTTCTTATGGCAGAGGCTGATGCTCTTATCAGAGAAGCGAGATATAGAGACAGACACAGAAGATATCAGAGAAGTTACCACAATTTGATTCAAAAAAGAAAACTTCTTAAGTAGGATTTCATTAAAACTTGAAATATCTGTTTTCCAACAGGTAGATACTGTAAGAGACTGTTGTGACAAGGAAAAGTCTAAGAATATATTTACTAATGGTATGCCCTATGAATGCCTTGTGCATTGAATACATAAAAATCTATAACTCAAAACAAGAACACAAAGGACTCAATGAACATCCAGGCACAAGGCTTGAATGTAGACTTCTACAGAGAAGGTGTGCAATCAGGCAAACAGCCTGCTCGGTATCATGAGCCACCAGGGAAATGCAGAGCGAAGCCCGACGAGATGCAGCCATACACCTATTAGGACAGCTGAGATTAAAGACATAATTGATAAGAGCAAGTATTGGTTAGGTTCTGGAGAAACTGGAGCTCCCCTGCCTAGTTGGTGGAAATGTGAAGTGTTAAAACCACCTTGGAGAGCAGTGGTGTAAGATATTAAGGGTATTAGTTTTATATGATCCAGATATTCCATTTCTATATGTTTGCCTAAGAGGAGTCTAAAGACATTTCTACAAGCACACAGATGCTTACATAGGCATGTATGGAATGTAAAAGAGGAAGAGATGACCGGATGTCTGTGGGTGGGTAAATTGACAGTACTCTGTGATAGCCACACAATGAATGCTCTTCAGCAATGAAGTGAAACAAACTGTTGACAAACACCATAGTACAGATGGATATAAAAATCACACTGAGTGAAACACAAAATTTCCTCCATTTTCACAAATTTAAAAAAATGCAAATGAGTCCATGGTGACAGGAAGCAAGTCAATGGCAGCCTAGGAATGTGTGTGGGGGGTGTGAGGGTGAGGTGGAGGGAATGCATGGAGTTCAGGAGAAAGCTGTGGGAGTCCTCAGTACCTTCATTACCTTGATGGAGGGTGCTGGTGAATTTATGTCTGTATGCACCTATCAAAACTCTCTTTAAACATCGCTTGATGCATGCTAATTGTACACTGGTAAAGCAGTGAACTCACTAGTACATAAATTTGAAATTTTCTTGTTTGTACTTCAACTTAAAAAAAAAGTCTGGACACATTATACCTCCAAAATAATACAGACATGTGCAGCAGGTTATTCTTAAGATATGAGTTTTGTATTTTATTGGAAAGCATGGATAAATGGTCATTTTCTGAATCAGTACTTAGGTACTAATATGGCCCTTTTTTCTTTTTATCATTTTTTTTTACATTTTAATGACATAATAATTCTAAATATTTATGAGCTGCAGTATAATATTTGAATTGGCATAGTTTCATCACCTCAAACATTTATCATTTTTTTGTGTGTGTTGGGAGTATTCAAATGTCTGTTACAAAGCTTAAAATATACAATTAATTGTTGTCAATTGTGGTTATACCACTGTTCTCTAAACGTTATGAGTTTTTCATCCTGATTACCCCTCTGTACCTTTACCATCATCTATCTGTAAAAATATGGAAAGTTGTGTGAATTTGCATATCATCCTTGCTAGGGGCCATGCTAATCTTCTCTGAATCATTTCAATTTTACTATGTGGGCTGACAAACGTAGTTGAGTATTCTTATACAAATAATTGTTCATATGCCTGACATCGTCACCCAAGGGGCAGATTTCTAGGTGGAATTCCTAGAAATTGTGTATACATACATATTTTACTAGCTTTCGAGAGAAGTTGCATCAATTTATTTTTTCATTACAAGTATATAAGACATACCTTAACTGTTTGCGTGTATGTGTGCATGCATGTTGAATTTATCATTATCAAAGCTATAAAACATGAGTGAAATAAGTCTCATGGGTCAATGTACTTGGCATTCCCTACTCATATTCATATTCAGTATGATTTAATAATACCTGGTGGTATGTACTTCATACTGCACAAGCGGTTTGGGTAAGCAACAGACAATCTAAACTCTGTGAATTTTATTTCTATCCTTGGTATTACTCTATTAGATTGAGTCCTATTGAAACTTTAAAAAGAATGAGCTTTCACTAAGGGACTTGACCATCAACATGGCCTTAATACTGCAAGCAAACATTGATTCTTGGGATTGCTTATTACTCCTACAGAGTGAATGTTGGAAAAAATAGGCCACAGAGTGACGCTAATGTGACAGTTAAACCAGACTCAATTCCCACTTTTTTCTGTTATGCCCTAGTTCTACTGCCTAGGACCAATAGAAAATATTAACTGTGCCCTCAGTTGCTTCAATTTCATCACTCATCTTGTTTCCTTAAAAGTTGACATTCATTCCTTTGCATCCTGACATATTTGTTCTTTATAATTTATGTTAATTTTTTCTGGTTTCACATCAAGATGCCTTATTTTCATGAACTTGAATCTTACTCCTCACTTATTCAAACACTAAAAGCAAGTTGTCATCCTAAAGAAATCATTTTGTGTTTTTCCTGAGTTATTTTTGTTTGCCTGTTGAAATTGATGCATCTTTTATTTTTCCAAGCTCCTGCTTTTAACATTGGCCCATTCCACTCAACTCTACCCCCTTCACTACCTCTGCGTTTTCACAGTATGAGATGCAGAAACATAAACACATGACAGATGCTGTAAATTTGCCTAATTTGATTTGAGGAAAGAAATTGGGTCATTTATCTTAGTGATTTCAAAGTATAGTTTCAGTTAATTTATTTTTTTTTTCTGTAAAGATTCAAACTTGAGAAAAGTCCTGACGACATAACTTTTTAAAACTTTGACTCTTCTGCTGCATGATCAAGGGCCTCACTGTGGTCAACGATGCTGTCCATATGATCAGTTTACATTTTTATTGATTACAAAGGCTTTGCGGTATCTCACAATCACAAGAAGTATTGACAATTAATTATAAGACCCGTTAGGTACACGGATATTTTTATGATATTGGCATTGTTGCAACATATTCCTAAAGAACTAATTGCTTAAAATCCCATAATATTTCAGGATTACTTATGTATTCATTTTTTCTTAGCCCAATATTTATTGACATGAGTGGGAGAATGGTCAGAGATATACCTTGAAACAAGTGTCTGAGTTGAAGTCTTCCAAAAGACCATCAGTACTAGGGCATATCTATTTGGAATCTATAAAGCCTGGCCTTCAGACATGCTTATGAACTCATAGATAGTAGTCAAGATCAGAAACATGGAGCATAAAACAATTAGAAAATATGGGTCTGAGTGTAACACCTCTGCCATCTGCACTCCCCGGTTGGATGCGGGTGAGCTCAGAAAGTTGGGATCCTTGGCAGAGGCTGCTTCTGGTGGGCAAGATACTTTGACAAGGGGAGCTCAGACCTGATGCTCCTGGCTGCAGGGAAAATGAGGGTCCCAGTTCTGAAGGGACATCTGCATAGTGTACTATAGTTGTCACACCAGAGTGGCCCCCTCTCCCCTTTGCTGACCTGGAATCTTAAGTCTGGGTCTTCATTGAACTTGTATTTTGTGCACTTAAAACATTCTGTTTCTTTCTTGAACAATCTTATGGCTAGTGGGAAATCTTTGTACCTTATAGATAACCTCCAATAGAATATCCTACAGACTCTGACGTGCATATGAACACGTGGGAAGAGAAAATCCAAGTCTGGTTTTGGAAAACAAAATCAAGAGGAATTAGCTGAGCAGCACAGCTATAAATATGTTATAATTGTTTTAATTTTAAGGAAAATTATGGGAAAACTAAAACAGAAGTTATTCAGAACATGAACTTCGTAAAATATGAGAAATATTTTGCTACAGAATATGATAACTTGGTAACTTCATACACAAAACTTTTATTTGCTCTTTGTATTTTACAGTAATATTTTAAAGTAAAATATTTGCATTCATTTTTAATTGTAACAAATTTATTAATATTGGCCCAGAATTTTAATAGTTTTCTTTAGTTTTTTTATATTTTTTAGACTTTCTCTTACATTATAAAAATATGGTTTGTAACATAATTTGTAATCTTAGTAAACAACATTGTGATTAAGTAATATGTAGTTATGTAATAAATCATAAACAGTTATTTTAACTTTAAATATAATTAGCTTTTTGAGCACATTAAACATATTATGCATATTTTATACCAAAATTCTTACCTTAAACTGAAGCATATAAAATGTGTATTATACTGCATATAACAAATTATATATATATGTTATATATATATATTATACATATCCATGCATGTATACATATGCACATATGTATTTTAATGTGTACATATATATTTTTAGATTTGTGTGTAAATATTACATCATCCTGATACTGATAACCAGTTTTATTTTCTATTCACATATACCTGAGGTTTTTTTTGGTGTGGGGGGATTGCCCATATAAGTGAGGTCATGTAATACTTTTCTTTGAGTGTCTGGATTATTTCACTTACCATCAACTGTCCTCCAAGTTCATACTTACTATGGCAAGTGGCAGGAGTTCCTCCTCTTAAAGGCTAAGTCACATTACATTACGATAAGGATACATGGTAGCAAGTACAGAGGATGAACCATTCAAAGTGTCTAATGCACAACAGGACTGGAGTGAATAATAAATAGTACACTACCATATTCAGGAGTTTTGCTAAACAAGAATATTATGACCTCTCTTGGCACAAGGAGGGAAATGGATAACACTGAGAGATGATGGACATGCTAATTTTTTTCACCATAGTAACCCTTTTACTAAATATATCTTTTAACATCATGTTGTACAACTTAAATATATGTGATAAAATTAATAGAAATGTAAAATCACCCCAAAGTATTTGCACATTCTAAATTTTTAAGAATAAATTGACTTTAAGCTAATGTTAGTGGTCCAATATTAAAATTTTATTTAGAGAAAATTTTGTCTATTTGTTCAGTAAAGCATAATGCTTGCTCCAGTAGAGGAGCAAGGGTCCTTCTAATAAAAGTGCCTTTGTTTCTTTGGGAAGCTGAAGCTGGGACAGAGTGAATCCTAACACTGTGACTTTTGGTGGAGACTTTGTCCACATGGTATCAGCCCAAACTTTGTAAGGGCTGGACACCCAGTTCAGCTCCATTGGTGGTTGACAATATCCACTTGACTCTGGGAAAAGCTGTGCAGCCTGAAGCTTTGGTGAACTTCCCGGTGGGTAATATTCCACATGTATGGCCTCACAGAATTCTAGGAGGAAAAAGCACAATCCACGTGACTCATTGGCAAAGCACAATTGGACACTCCTGTCTGGTGCCTCCTTGGCTCACCCTGTGGTCCTACTCCCTTGGTTGATTGTAATCTGTTGTCGGTTTTGGTTTTGTAAAACCAGTAACTGTGACTGTATTTTCTGAGTTTATTGAGGCTGGCCTTGGGGACTCAAATATGATGCTGGGGTCAAATGGAAGGGTAGGCTTGGGGTTTCCCAACGTTGCCATATGTAGCATCTGAAATACTTGTGAGACAACTACTAACTAATTAATATCTCAGAACCAACATAGGCAATTCAGACAGTTGAAAGCATGAAAATCTCACCTCTGGTATTGAACAAACTGGAATTTTATATTGGCATTAATTTTATCTAATAAATTGTGGAAAAGAACCAGTATTCTCTGAGCCTTTTCCATTTGATCATTCTCATTTGTCCAATAATTTCTGTATGTTTAGGTCCATTATATAAAGCTGCATAATTTTATAATAAAATTCATGAAAATTTAAATTCATAAACTTAGAGAGACTATTAAAAATAGGTTTATGAGTTTCTCACTCTTTGTTCCAACAAGAGATCTGGAAAGTAGCAAGCAAGGCAGGAACTAGGTTACATTTCTCAGCTGCTTTTGCTGTTCTTATTGGTTTGTTTGTTTTTTCATATGGTCTGTGTTTTGAGCAAAAAAAAAAAAAAATTGTAGTTTAATAATCTTTTAGATCATTTTTCAAATGTCAGCTGTTTATCTGAACTAGACATTCTTAAGGTAGACACGTTATGACAGAAAATAAAAATTTTATCAAGTCCTCACAATTTCCCTAGAGAAGGGAGAGAGTGGGAGAAGAAAACCAGAAAGTAACAGGAGAAGCAAGTGGGAGCTGGCTTCAGAAAAATATCAAATTATCATTGGTAAATGCAATTATCTTCCCTCTACAGGGATGGGAGGAAGATTAGAAAAGAACCCATTTTTGCAATCATGTACACACTCACACAAACACACTTGGACACACACAATGCACACAAGTGAGATTTATTGCAGTTGGTCAAAATAAGGTGACCTCACCTTTACGTAGTATTAGTTTTTAGATAGGAAAGAAAATATCCCCATGTGGACTTGTCCCTTCTGTGTCTCTGAACAAACAATTTTATTATGTCAAGAATTTTAAAGTGATCATTAGAATTTTAAGTTGTCCTTGGTGAGATGAATCTAGTATCCAATATGAGGTGTTAATACAAATAGAAGGAGTCAGAGGCCACTTGTCTCAATGGTGACAAATGAACAATGGAAGAGTTACCACAGCCCAATGCTCATCGCATAGGAAAAGCTCCTGTCCATGACAGTAACAAGGTGACAATAATATTGCAGTGCAGGCTACAGGAGTATGATCCTGATTCAGCCCATTCTGGAAGGAGCAGAGACAATAAAAACATTCACTCAGTCAAGCTGTAGCAACATGAGAACAGCTCAGGGGACTCCTGTGGGGACAGTGGCTTGCAGATCTTGCAGCATAGACTGTGGCAAAGATCAGTCACAGTTCCTCTTTGCTCTGAGAGCTGTTCATGAGACTCTTGGAAGATATGGGATGTGGATGGATTAGTCATGGTTTGAAATGCAGAGGTGGCAATATTTGAGGCATGTCTTAACAGCTCTTTCTGGTCAACTTACATGTGACAGAATTACCAGGATGCACAGTGAAGACTTTGCAAGGGTTGACAAGGGGTGTGTGTGTGTGTGTGTGTGTGTGTGAGAGAGAGAGAGAGAGAGAGAGAGAGAGAGAGAGAGAGAGAGAGAGAGATCAATCCATCTAAAAGCATCTTTCAAAGAAAAATATCCCAGTATGAGCTTTTGATTTTCCACTCTAAAAATATACTTCGGGTTTCTCCCCCTCAGGTAACAAGAATCCAGTGTTTCAGTAGCATGTGACAATAATGTAACATGATATTTTCCTGTTATCTGTCTTGCCTCTCAATTCCACACATGAGCAAATTTTATCAGCCCTACTTTAAAATGCATATGTAATCTGAACTGCCCAATATTCAGTATATTTGCTTCTACTTTCCCATCCAACTATTTCTTATTTGTACAATATCATGAGCTTCCAAACTAAATAGTATAAAAATCTAATTTCCATAGAGCATACAGAGGAGACTTGTTAAAATGTGAGTCATATTGGGTCATTTCTGTGTTCACAATCCTCTAGTGGTTTCCCAGCTCATGGGGAATTAACTCAAAATCTTTATTTTGCTTCTCAGATAATACATGATCAGCAGCTCCTGGTTACTTATCGAACTTCGCCCATCTTTAATTTACTGTTTGCTCCTATGATTCAGTACCTGGTTATTAGTTGAATAGCATAAATGTCCTTCTGCTCTGTGCTTGCTTTATTAATTGACAAATAGAAAATTCTTTAAACCTTATGGTTTAAATAGTATCTTCAGGCTCTTTAATATTCAAAGGCACTAATTAACATTAAATAAACTTACAGAATGTAGGTGTTATTAATCACCATTTCACAGAGGAAGAAACTGATGTTCACAGCGTTTCAGAGACATGCTCAGGACCAACCTTCCAATCCCTGGATATTCAGGATTCCATCATACCTAATCATTTTCTAAATCATATTTTGTGTATTAAGTCACAGTTACTGAAAGAAACTTAGAGCACTTTAAGGAAAGTGTATAATCACCTCAATATCTTGCTCAGTGTTCTGAGCACCTGTTTTATCAAATTTTTCTATGCAATGTCTTCATGAAGCTTCACTGAAACGAGAAAGTTATGTTTAATTATATATACATAATTATAGCATTAAGTTGTGGGTATGAATATTTTTACAATTTTCTACTTATATTCATTACCACTTGATGGATACATAGTTATTATACTATTTGAACTCAATTTCTACTCATACTCCTTGTGGAAATTGAACTTACCTTTTTTTAATGTTGGCATTTTTCCACCAAGAATATTCTTTAGTTTGCAGGATGGATACTGTACCTGTGGATAAGTAGAAATGTAGGCTCCCAGCCCAGTGTGGTGGAGCACTCCATTAATCCCAGAGACTGGAGGCTGAGGCAGGAGGGTCTTAAGTTTGAGGCCAGCCTCAGGAATTTGGTGAGACCCTGTCTCAAAATAAAAATTAAAAAGGCTGGGGATGGTGATGGGGATGTAGCTCAGAGGGAAAACACTCCTGGGTTCAATCCCCAGTACTGAAAAATAAATAAATAGATAAATAAAATAAATAAATAGAAACATACATCATGTAATATGCTCCTCCACCTGCCCCAGCTGACCCAAGGATGCTGATTCCTAAACAAAGCTCTTTCTGTTTGGAAAGACGGGCGCTCTGAGTAGTGCAAAGGGTTCCTGGGTGTTGAGAACCACAACCAAGTCAAGATGGTGCCTGGCATTTTGCCAGAAGGAGTGGTTGAGAAGTAATGCCAGTGAGCCATTAAGATGATGATAATTAAGTTAAGCTGTGTATAATTATTAAGATAATGACTGATTGCTGTAACTGGATGATGCTAAATTGAAACAAGCTGTGTATTCAGTTGTGTATATAAACCTCTGCTGTCCGGCAGTGGGGTGGCTCCTGCTACCTCGGGTGCCCGCTACTTTTGAGTTCTGGTGGAGTTCCTGTTGAGTTCCCATTGAGTTCTCAAGGAGTTTCTGTGGAGTTCGAGAGTGTTCCCATTGGGTTCGGGCAATAAAGTAGTTCCTGTTTGAACCTTCAAGAGGCTCCTGACCTCCCAGTTATTTTTGTACCCAGCCAGACTGCGGCACTTGGGCTTCTCTAAAGTCCCCAGCTTCTTTGCTCCTTTTTGGAGAAGGCACATCTTGCCGCAAGGTGTTGTGTGTCATACAGAAAAGAGGATGAACCAAAAATCTCAGGAGTAACAAGGCTGACTGGCTCCTGTGCTCATTCACTGGGCAGCTCCTCCGACACAGGGCTCCGCCCAGCTCCTTCAACAGGAGAGCAGGAGGGATGCCCCGTGGTTTGCAGAACCCACCAGTGCCATACGCCAACTCTCCACAACAGACTTCCCACCAGTAAACAATTGCACACTGATCGTGTGTGAACTTTATTTGAAAAAGAAGGGGCACATACTTAACAATCCATTATCCATCTACCCCCAGGGAAGGGTTTGTATTAAAACTTTGAATTTAGCAACATCCATAGAACTTTTCTATTTACATTGTTTTAAAAATAAGTGAAGATTTTACAAAATCACCCTTATTTCTACAAGTATGGTTAAAGGTTTTTCATAAAGCATTTTTTTTTAACAAGACATGCCTTTCTCTATGAAAATGCCTAATCTCATTTAACAAAGGAGCAAGCTTGCATTAGTATTTTCTAGTAGGCCATATCGTCTTATATGTCCTACTAGTGTTTGTGACAGTGACTTAGAACTCTAATACCTGGCCTGGGAGAAAAAAAAAAAATCACACTGATCAAGAGACCCTGAGCCAAGTCCCCATACATGGGAACTGTTGCTGTCAGGCAGCAGGTGCTGGCTGGGACGTGAGCTGGCCCGGAAATCCAATTAGAAAGGACAAATGAGGAGGAGAATGAATATTTTCTTCTCTGGGAAAGCTTCACCTACCAAGGGCTGACTGCTTTGGGTGGGTTCTTTTCACAGCTAAGGCACTGGAGAGCTGCCTATTTCTTCCTAAGTATTTTTGTTGATTTTGTGAAAAAGAAAGTTATCTCCAAATGTCCTCCCGTCTCTTGTCTTTCCTTCACTGTTTGGGCCTGTGATGTGCTTGTGATGTGTTTTCTTAAGGTTATACCTTTTAATGTCTGCGTACCTTCATAAATTATCTTTTCCATGTTTCATGCTTTCTATTTGGTCTTAGAAGCTGAACCTCGTTGGAGAAGTCCTACGCATGGCACATTAGTGCACAGTGGTCCTGAGGGTCCTCATTCTAAGATGTGCTTGTCTCCCTTTTACACAGTTATTTTCCCCTTGGAATGATTAAGTTTAGCTTGCTGCATTTCTTTTTATTTCCAAATTTCTATGATATTCTCAGTTTCATTTATCCAACTTGTAATTATTTATTTAGCAATCTCTTAATTTATTATGGCAATTATATTTTTAATACCCGAGAGCTCCTTGTCCCCGGCCTCCTGTCTCATGATGTATGTGTTCTTAAGTCCCTCTGAGTCACAAAAATGATATTCTGGTTCGTTTGGGGGATGTTAGAGAAATTCTTTCCCAGAAAGCACTAGTGCTTCTCTGAGTGTTTAACTTCCCTTTTTGGTGGGCTGGGAGTGGGGTTTCCTTTCATTTTATGGGCTCGGCACTAAGGCCTGCGGTTCTCTTTGGCCCACTCATAGTCAACCAGACCATAAAAAGCTGACCTGGTCAAGAGCTGGGTCAGCTGATTGGGCACAGACTTCTCAGGCTGAGGACTTGGAGAAATGTCTATGGAATGGGCTCATCCATGCAATTTTCATATCCCTCCATAGGTATTACTTCTTGAGAGAAGGATATTCCAGTTCTTGCCCCACGTGCTAGAAGCCCAGTGTGACAGGGAGACCTTTCTGTGACTCCTCTGGGACAGAGTTGCTCCACCTCTTTTTAACCAATTACCCCCCCCCCCCCCCCCAATTTGTTTTCCAGGTTCCAGACAGGTGTTAAACTGTCATGCAACCGGAAGATCTAGACCTTCTCTGTGTCATTATTAGACTGTGATAAACAGAGCTGGTAATTTCCTGTACTGACCAGGGCACCTTAAAGACAAGAGGAGACTCTGATGCAATCAGTCTGGCATCTTCAATTGGAAGTTTTATTTCATAAATATGTCATTTGAGGATGAATTAAATCTGTAGCTATTTAGTATGCTTAATGAGTCTAAGTATATGTAATTGACTTTATTATCCTGTGTTCAATTTTGCTTTTGAAAAGTAGTCCTCAAATTTGTCTAGAAGATGTAATGAACTTGATGGCTTTTGGTTTAATACTGAAGCAAATATTTCCAGAAATTTCTTGCTTAATAGACTTGAAGAGAAGTTTTAACTTCTCTATATGGAGAATTTCAACCCCACGCAATGTGAAGACTGATTGACTCTTGAAGCATCTCATGTTGAATGACATGAATGGACCTTGGCTGTAGTCAGAGGCCTGAGGCCTTGGGCTCAATCCCCAGCACCAACAAACAAGAACAACAAAAAAGGAAACAACACACAGAGATTTATTTCTTCTTTATATTTGTATACAAATTTTTACATCTATACATTTTGTGCATTCATACGTTTCCTTTTCATTTGTCAAAAATATGTTTGACTTTTAGGTAATAGTTAAAATTTGGGACATCGGTTACTCATTTGGTTAATTATATGAAGTCACTCTAAGAAGGGACCTTCTTAAGTCATCTTTATCAACACTGCTAGTGATGTAGTATTCCACAACCATTAGGTTTGTTTTAGCCTCCTAATAAAAATGTCTAGTGTGAAAGTATGAAACATTAAAAACCTTTAAGAGCAGTGTTTAAAGTCACATGCCTCTAATATTATGACTTAATATCATTTATTAAATAAAGAAACACGTGTGTGTGTATGTGTATACATATGTGTATATAAACTCATGGTGAAACTTTGGTGAATTCTGGAATCCATGTTTCCTGCAATAGCCACAATTTATAGGAAGAAGTTCCCTATGCTTAAAAGGGGTGGTATCTTTCTTCTGTATACCAAGCTTGTGTGTCACCCCATATGTGAAACATAGTTTTATTATTGTAGGTAATAATCACATTTATTTGTACCTGTATACTCTGCAACACTGATGTGGCTGGCACAAGGTCCAAGTCAATAAGAATATCTAGAATAAAATTAGATGGATTCAAGTTATGGCAGTGTCTGATGCCAAGATCCAAGTTTTCCATAGTGTGTGTATGTATATGTGTGTGTGTGTGTGTGTGTGTGTGTGTGTATATAAAATCTTTCTCTTTCTGTACCTTACATTTTCAAAACTGTTTCTTCTGTTTCCTCTTACAATTATTTTTTGTAGAACTTCCAAAATGTTATTTATTTTCCATGTAAGTTTTAATTTCTCAAATGATTTCTATCTGCCTCAACACACCAATGCCTCCAGTCATTTTAAATTCACATTAAGAGAAGGTGTGCTTCAGCAGATGAATGGATAAAGAAATCATGGCATATATATACAATGGAATATATCTCAGCCTTAAAGAAGAACAAAATGATGGCATTTGTTGGTAAATGAATGGAGTTGGGGAAGATGATGCTCAGGGAAATAAGGCAATCCCCCCAAAGCAAAGACTGAATGTTTTCTTTGATATACAGATGCTTACTCATAATAAGGGGGAGGTAGTGAAGAATAGACTTACTTTAAATTATATGAGGGGAGTGAAGGGAGGGGAGGGGATATAGGGTTAGAAACATTAGTAGAATCAATCAGACACTATTACTCTACGTACATATGTGACTACACAAGTGGTGTAATTCTACATCATGTACAACCTGAAGAATGAGAAATTATACTCCATTTAAGTGTGGTATGTCAAAGGGCATTCCTCTGTCATGTCTAACTAATTAGAACAAATAAAAAAGAGATGATATACTTCCTCATGACCTAGAAGATATATAGTTATATAAGATAAATATTTAAAAAGTCTTTGAGTAGAACACCCTTGGACTGAGAGTTCCTCTGACCTCCTTTGCCTTTCTTCATTAGAATTCTTTCAAGAGCAACACAGTCCTCTCCAAAACACTGGGTTTTTTTTACCAGATTTAACTGCTGTCAGGCATCAACACAAGCAAGTGCATTGATCAAACACAGCACAGAGGACCTCTCTGTTTCCCACAGTCTGAGGTGCAGCACGGTACCAGGGTTTTCAGACATGGCTGGGTTTTATTGTGAAGCTCTGTTGGGACCTGGCTAGCTGTTTAGGGTAAAATGTGATTTTTCCTCAGAAGTCTTGATTGATCCTTCTTTAACTCTTCAGCCTCAGTGTGTCACTAGTCATGTCATAATTATTTATCTATTTATTTGTCTTTCTCCCTAGATTCAGAGCTCACAGTGGGGAGGTCAGGGCGACAGAGCTGGAAATGCCTGATAGAGCACTGGGCAGTGATTCAGACCTTCCACCCTGTAGAGGCATGCAAACAAGTTATTTCTCTTTTATTTCCTTACGAGTCCCCTGCACAGAGAACGGAGTTCACCCACTTACCATTCCCTCTTCAAAGCTCAGGCACAGCATGGCTCCTGTACCCAGGTCACAGGGCTCAGCACCCCGAGGCCGGACCTTCTGGATCAATCCAGCCTCCTCAGCTACTCTGATACCTGGGCCGTGTCTTCACACCTGCCTTCTAAGGGCCCTAGAAGGTCTTCATGAGGTCATTCTCACAACAGGGCTTCAAGAAGCTATTCACAGAAACAAAATCCACCATGTTCATAGTCCTTTGCACATTCAAAGATGGGACATGACACCCCAGGGTAAAGAATTTGGGGGCCAATCTAGAA
This sequence comes from Marmota flaviventris, assembly GCF_047511675.1. Taxonomy (NCBI): domain Eukaryota; kingdom Metazoa; phylum Chordata; class Mammalia; order Rodentia; family Sciuridae; genus Marmota; species Marmota flaviventris. Next base: position 6,652,727 of record NC_092513.1, on the reverse strand, counting down.
TGTCACTACTCCAAGGTGGTTGGGATAATTTTAACCTAAATTTTTAAAAAGCGGGACATATACCAAAAGCAAATACAAATAGTTTTGTAAAATCTAAGAGTGAGAATTTCATCAAAATAATTGACCCAAACACTGAAGTATAATTTAAAAACTAAAAAAAATGTAGTAAAACCTAAAACATTGATCTCAATTTAACATGTAAAATATAAGTTAAAGAATAATGGAAATCAATGAATTTGTCTATCAACATATTGATCATTAGAGAGATAACTATCTTAGGTGGGTATACATTTTGATAATTTGTACCTTGGTAAATTGCTCATCTTCTTGTATTTCTCATGAAAATCTGTTCAACATGGCAGTGAGAGAAGTAGCAGCTACAGCACCTGGCTTCCAGAGTATTTGTATATTTAAGGAGGAAAATAATATGCTTCATTGTAAAATACAATGATTGTAAGGACGTTGGAATATATGTAATTTCACATTTGATTCTTTGATACACTTCAACATATTTCTTTTTAAAACAAACTATTTTTAGTTGGGATTTCTATCAGATATAAACTTAGAATTATTCGCTTACTTATTCATGTTTCTGAATTGTCATACTATTGACTGTCGTTCATGAATTAACACTGAGAAATTCTTTGGTGAATACCCAGACTATTTGATTTGAGAAGCAGCAAATGATCCTGTTTTTCAGACGTTTTTCTGATGCAACATGCATCAGAATACAGTGTGCACTACTTTGAAATAGCTCCTAAAGAGGGAGCTTTTGGAGTGTGCTGTGTGGAAAGGGCAGTGCACCTTGTCCTAGGTTAACCTCTCAAGCCTCCTGTGATCTAGAAATCCCACACAGAAACTCTGCCACTCATCCGCAACCGCGACAGTCCTGTGTTCCAAGGAATACTCAACACAGTCCGTGGAGGTGCCCCCAGGTGTCACTGGTTGACTGCAGGCATAGGACACCTGACCCCAAAACCACTAGCCATCTTGCCAAACGGTATTAGAAGTTTTGAAAAAAGTGCTGAAAGGTTTATGAAGAAAAAGAAGAGTGAGGTTCCACAGGTGGAAGCTTATTGAGGATAGTGGCACGAATCTGAAAGTCTAACTTTTGGGGGGGAGAAATTAGTCAACTTAAAATTTCGAAGACTCGCAAGCACTTCATCCGCTCACTGGTGGCAACATTCCTGTTGCCCAATAGTCATGCTGCTTTTCAGCTGGGCACGGCTCTCCTCACCGCGGCTCTGCTTGGCTTTTTCTTCTCACTATTGTGATCCACCTAACCTGCAGTTTTTGTGATGATTATTTTGCATAGCAGCAGATCAGATGGGTGAGAAAAAACAGACAAAAGTGCCGGAATGGTGAAAAGCGATTATTAGAGTGCACAACCCTTTGAGGAAAAATGGAAATATCCTACTTGGAGACAGCTATCATCATTTTTTTTTTCCAGCAATCAAATTTTAAGGGAAGGCAATAATTTAAGTAAATATAATTGAACTTTTATTTGTTTTGTGGGATTTTTTTGGTTGCTAAGTACAATAGCAACAATACCAACAAAAATGTGTATTTTTGTTTAATTTCTTCCACTTTCTAGTAAATCCATGAATCATAATGGAAAGTTAATGGGCTACAGAGCTGATTTTGGTACTAGACTTAAGGTTTTGGCTTTGGAAATATTAATCTCAATATTGCTATTATTTTCCTTGGGAAAGTAGAGATAAGTTAGGGTGACTGAATGAGATAATATCTATGGAATCATTGTCCTGTGCCTGACTTTTAGTAGGGATTCCGTGAATGATTATCATCCCTTAAATTGCTTTGCAGGTAATTTTATGGTGTCGTAGTTAGCATTTAACTAATTCAACCCTAGGGTCCCCTAGTTATTACACATTCTAAGCACACATTTTTATTCTCAATTTGCAGATGAGTTTGTGCAGGAGCTATATTCTTTTATATATTTTTATTAATAAACTTCTGGAAGATATTGATGACCGACCTTGCAAAGGTGTTAAAAGTACCTCTGGAAATGTCTAATTTATTCCTAAGGAGCGGTGCATTTGCTAAAAGAACCTGCTTGAACAAATGACTTCATTAAATCGCCAAGTGTTTCTAAAACGAATGATATTAAAGAGGCGATGCACAGGATATTAATTACAGCACTTCATTCCAGGCCACGAGAGGGAAAAATAAAATGGAACTGGATGTAGATAATGCTAAGCCTGTTTTAATGCATTACTTACTAGATATTGGAGAAAAATCTTAACTCATAAGAAATATCATCCTTCATGCTCATATGAAGACATGAGGCCATTGAAAAATATATACTTGCTTGTGACATTTTTGGGCAAGTGAAACTTGACCTCGAGACACAGCAATGAAGAAACCTAGCTTAAGAAGTCTACAGCTGGAGAAATAGCCTATTTTTTCTGCATTATTTATTGGAGCATTAGAGTTGTATATAATGATGGAATTTGTTGTTACATAGTCATGCATGCACACATTATAACAGCATAATTTGTGGCATTCTGTACGATGAAATCCAGATAAACACATAGGCATGCTTATATAGACAGTCAAGCCCAGTGTGTCATTGTTACATATTTTCAAATTCAAGTAATTTTTTTATTACCTTTAATTGTCAGAAACAGAAAATCTGGACTATAAATGCATTTGATTTTTTTCACACCATATATTTCTTTAAGAGCACAAACTAGATTTTCACAGAAGTTATGTTTCAGTTTTGTTATTTTTACCTTTTTTAATTTAACTTTTTACTTTGAGATAATTGCAGATTCACCCACAGTGGTAAGAAATAACACATAGAAATCCTGTATACCCTTGACCCATGTTTTCCCAATGGTGACATCTTAGAAAACTAGTGCAGGGTCAGAGCTAGGATCTTGACATTGATAATGTGGAGACACAGGACTCACAGTTGCTCTGTGATACCAAGCCCCTCCTGCTCCCCTTGTCCTGGCCAGACTCCCCACAGGCAGCCATGAAGCTCTTCTCTATTCTGTAATGTTGTCATCAAAAGAATATTTCAACAGAAATTTTTAGCGGGTGAACTTTGGGGTTGACTATTTCCATTACTAATGATGTGGAGATTCACGTGGACTTAGGGTGCTGTAGTCTTTAGTGCAGACTAGTATTCCAGGCCTAGGGCACACCAGGCTGTTTAACCATAGACACATGCTGCTTGTCGGACATGCAAGGATTTCATCCCTGAGAGCTTTCTGGGCTCTGCCTAGATGTGGGCTACTGTTTATGAATCTGCTATGAACAGTCATGGTGCAGGTCTCTTCCTTTCCTCTTTTTTCATTTATTATTATTATTTTATTTTTACAGTGTGATAATATGATACATTTATATAGCATGTAATGAACAAATCAGGGTAGTTAGCATTTCTATCTTCTTAAATACTTTTATTTATTAATGCATAGTAACTGCATATTCATGAGATACAAGGTGGTATTTCGGTACCAGTATGCAGGATGTACTGACCAAATCATGATAATTCATGTGTCCATCTCCTCATCATTGCTTTGTTTGGAATCTTCGAGCTCCTCACTTCCAGTTCTTCTTAAAATATATCTCAGGTTATGGTTGCCCATCTGTGGTATAGAACACTGAGCTTATTATGTCCGTACCTAATTTTGTTTTGGTACCCACTGTTCGAGACCCTTCTTTCCCACATATTTCCTGCCTTTAACAAGTGACTGAGGAAAATGGTTTTGTTGTTCACCAGCTCCTTGCGCCCAGCTCCAGACCTGGGACAGGGTCATCATGTCTGTGGAGTAAAATACTGAAGTAGTATATTGGTTTTTGTTGTGGACAATGTATGTTTAGAAGAGTTCATGCATTTCAGGATGACATATTTTAAACCATTATTGAAAGTCAGAGTATTTTTAAATGTGATATGATAAATGTTGGAATAACATATGGATGTAATTGAGATGATATGTGTGTAAATATCTGTATATTTCTGAAACATTTGTCCTCCTTTCCCATTCTTTCAAATCTCTACCCTAAAGTCAGTATTAAGTGCAAACATTAGAAGTGTCAGTGTTATGGTCATCACCATCATCATCACCAGCTTTGGGGGGAGGACAAAAGTTCTGTTCAGGTAGCGGGATTTTGGAATGTTGTAGACAAATGATAGAGACTGACATACATGGCTCAAAATGCCCTCCCCAACGAAGTCACTATTTAGTGGTATTTTAATTTACAATTCATTGTGTTACTTAAAATACCAAATAAGAAAAATGTAGAACAGGTCAATGTGCATTTCGTGTTTACCTTTACTAATTCGAATAAATACATTAGGTAAGCACAGGATGGTGTGAAGCCCAGGTCAAGAAAGATGTGAGTGTAAGAATTGGAATCTGAAGGCCCAGAGCCCCAGTAGGAATGCCTCTGGGCGATGCTTTCCTGACACATATCTTCTCAGGTGGAAATTTAGGTATCACCCAAGAATACACATTTTATTTACCACTGTATAGCATAAGGTTAGTTATTTGCAACATAAAATGCTCTCTTTGATGAGGTATTCAATAGATATTTTTAAAACATCACTTACGTATATGTGTGCATGTGTGTGCATCACATATGTGCATAAGTACGTGTGTGCATGGTATTTCACTCTCTAAAAGCAAATGTACTCTTTCTTTGTCAAATTTTGCCAGGCGCAGTGGCACACACCTGTAATCCCTGCAACTTGGGACTGAGGAAGGGGGGGACCTGAGTTCAATGCCAGCCTCAGCCGATTAGCAAGGCACTTAGCAACTAAGCCCAACTCTGTCTCTAAATAAAATATTAGAAAAAGGGCCAGGGAGGTGGCTCAGAGGTTAGCACCCCTGGGGTTAATCCTTGATACAAAAAAAAAAAAAATATCTGGAGTCTCTGGAAAGGCCGTTTTTTGTTTTATTTTGGCTTCCCTCCCTACATTCAAGAACTAGTAATGAAACAAGATTATATGGAAATACGCTTGTAATAAAATAGGTACTGATGAGGGTCTATATTGGACGTTATCTTAAATGGGAAACTCCACCTTTCTCATTGCCTATGACAGAGCTAGGCTGTCATCTAACTCACGTGGACTTGATTTGTGTGACTGGCAACCACAGCAGTACCTAACACTGGGGCAGCCACAGTGAATAAGGGTGGACCGTGTGCTGGAGACTTGGCACCACAGTAGATCTTAGGTATTCTCACCACAAAAATAATCAAACAAATAAAGAGAACCCAGCTAATTGTGATGATGGGTTAATTAGCTCAAATGTGGCAACCCTTTCAGTGTGTAGTGAAATCATTACCTCATGTGTGCACCTTCAGTAGATGACCTCTTGTCAGTCATATGTCAATAAAGGTACATAAAAATGAATGCTCACACTGGGCCTTCCCGAGCTGTTCTAATTAGGGCAGAAGCCCCAGTACATGTGGGGACCCGCCCTGGAGTTCCCTGAAGTAGGAAGTGAGGGGCATGAGAAGATGAGCTTCTTCAGCTTCCTGGGTCTTCAGTCAGGGTTCTTCAGAGACTTAAGAGTTTGCCTGAAGAAAGGCTGGGGTAGACGGACTCCACTGGTGGCTGGAGGGTTCAGGAGAGCTGAAGCAGGGCCAGTCTCTCTTTATCTGATAGTAATTTTCAAATCCTAATATGACACATATGTGTTGTTTTTTATTATGAAACCACTTCATCTTATAATAAAATATCATGCAATACATAAAAGCTAAAAATAAAAATGAAAGAAAATGGGTAATGAAGGGGTGGGTTGGGGGAGAAGGGAATGGGTACCGAAGGCCAGGAGGGTTGGGAGAGAAGGAAAATGTGAGGGCAGAAGGAAGAAAACAAGAGGAAGAGAGAAAGGGAGGGAGAGAGGCAGGTGGCATTTCATTCCCACAGCACGGGTGACTGTTCTCAGTTGTTCATTTGTTCCCACCCCGATTTACATTCCTTTGCAATACTGAGCCCTTCCCGACTGTTTCTGCTAATCTGAAGATTGCTGATTTTCAGCCTTTCCCCAGGTGTTTTCTGTTTGTAACTAGGACCTGTCTGGGTTAGAAAGATGGAGGTTTTTGGTGGAGGATGTGGAAGAAGAGGCTCAAGTGGAGGTGGGCAACCATGTCATGGGTGTTCCCGCACATCACTCTGACATGAAGGGACACAGAACCTAGTTACATGATGAGTGTGGGCCCTGGGCATCTGAGCCAGAAAAAAACAGGAGGAAAAGATATAATCCTGTGCCTGTGCATGGTCTTTTCTGCATTTTTTTAATTCTTCAGTTTCTTCAAGGTAAAACCAGGGTAAGCCATTCCCTGAAGACTCGCTGGGTAAATTCCGTGACAGCTGTCAGGGAGAAATGTCATTTTGAAAAATCTTGGAACTTCACTTGTGAGCATACTTTGTAATGATTCCAACTTGTACTTGGGGCTATAGAAATTTCAAGGTTTTAGCATAAATATCCAGCACTCATTTCCTCTTCCTTCAGCCGTCAGCTTCCACTCGTCACCCATCTTTAAGGGTTTACTAACCCAGATTTGTATAGTACTTAACTGATTTCAAGTCGACTTCAGAAATAAAATTTCATTTCATTTCAAACAACCCATCAGATGTCAAAATTAATATCCCAGTTTCAGAGACAAAGGAGCTGAAACTGAGGAGATTAAGTGCTCCTCCCTGGGTTACCTGGACAGCAGCAGGCAGAAATGAGGTTGCAATCAGCTTTTCTGACGCCTCCACTAGTGAAATGGGAGCTAGTTCTGCTTTGGTTTGCTTTTCCTTCTGTAAGATCTGCGTTCATAGGGGGCGTGCGTGCTCTGTCTAGCCTCTTCCCTCCCTGGCTGTGGGTGGACTGCATCTTCCTGGGTTTACCAGTCCTACCATAGTGGACTCTCTGTGCCGTAAGAGAGGAGAGGCTTTCTCTACCTTTTCTCTTTCCATACACAAGGTTCAACTTTTAAAGCAACTTAAGTTGGAAGATGAATGGTACCTGGTAACCAAGCACTGTGCAGTGTCCTTACCTGAAATCACTTCCAAGTGTCCTGAGCGATTTAGAAAGCCCATGCTCACTGGAATCAGCACCCATTTGATTAGGTATTCGCCTTTGGGGTCATGCACTCTTGCATTCATCTGCACATTTACTTACACAAATGGGTTTCTTGAGCTGCCACCCCTTGCTAAGTACAAAGCTCCATTTCCACCCTAGCTAATGCATGCTGCCCTGGCATCCTGGGTTTCACGATTAACCAGCAAAGGGCAAGAACTTTTTTCGAGGATAAAATTAAGACTGAAGAATGAAATGTTTAAAAACTCAAAGATAAGAAAAATACTCATTGTGTAACCCTTAACAAGATGTGGACTATGGGAAACTAAGCTTGCAAGGAATGGTGGAATTTATTCCAATTTGTAAGATGTTCCTGCATCATCCCTGTGGTCAGGGCTTTTAAGTGATGAATGAATCTGACTTTTATATGCCTGGATGGTTAGGCTGTTTTTGTTAAATGATTCATTAAACTCTGTAAATCCAGAAAGAGGAGCTGTTAGAGGAGGTGCAGGGTTTCACGAAGCTTGCTCGTTAGGCTCTTTCTTCACATAATGAGCAGAGTTTGAAACTTTTGACTGCACTGCCACCAGCAATCAAATACTTTCCTGAGATAAGCGTGGTGCAGCTTCCTATTTCCAGAACACATCGCTGTGGATGGAGAAAGCTGGCAGGGACCACATCAGCACGGGCTCCGTCATCTCAGATGAATATGCATTGACCAAAAAATATTGTTCCTCATCCTATTTTGGCAGTCTCACTGCTTTCTAAGACTCCTAGAGTTGTTTACAATTCATTCTGAAAAGTGAGTGTCAAAATCTTTAAAAATATGCATGTTTGAGATTATTAAAAAAAAAAAAAACCCTAAATGAAGAATGGTTTCTACTCAGGGAAGGAGGAAGTGCCTACAAACTGAGCATATGTGCCTGATGCGTTTCTGCTTCCCATTAATCCGCATCCCTGTGAATTATAGGACCGACTTGGCATAGAAGTTACATTTTGTAAATTTCATTTCTGTATCATCATTCAGCATACATTTACAAATACTAAGGGCAACATGCAACAACTAACGAGTCATGCGATTACAAAAGATAATTGGGCTCCACTGGCTCTTGGTAGGTTGGAATTTCATAATGTCTCTACCACTAATTTAATCTAAAATTCCAGTGATATTATGGAACAGTTATAAGTCTGAGTTTTCCTATTGACTGAACAGGCAAACTGACCACTAACATATTCTATATTTATTTCCATGGGTAATTTATTTGCTTTAATCAATGTATTATGATCTTTATGACATCTTCAGTAATATTGCTTACTCAAATATGTTGTTCATGTTTGTGACATTGGGCCCACACCACCTTTTAGAGATGCATATAATCTGTTACTATGGCCTGTTTAAAATGTTATAGAAAAAAACTTTTCTTACTTTGGGAGATTTTTTTGTTGTTGTTAGTTTCATGGTTAGAATCTCTACCTACATCTATTATGAGAATTTGAGCTTTATGTGTTAGCTCTTAGATATAACCCAAAGCATGTTTTCTCATGTAACCTTTTAATTTCTGTGATTTACCTTCTTAATTGAGATGTTCTGTACTGGTGCAGGAACTTGTGGCTAATGCTAGAAAACTTGATAATATTACCAACTTTTTCTCATATTTTAAATATTAACTTAACATTAATGCTGAACTCTCTAACTTTAGCTTCCCATTCATTTTAAAATATCTGAAGAACTAGCCAGATATGGTGGTGCACACCTGTAATCCCAGCAGCTCAGGAGGCTAAGCAAGGAGTATTGTGACTTCAAAGCCAGCCTCAGGAAAAGTGAGGCACTAAACAATTCAGTGAGACCCTGTCTATAAATAAAATAAAAAATAGGACTGGGGATGGGGCTCAGTGGTTGAGTGCCCCTGAGCTCAATCCCCGGTATCCCCACAAAAAGAAATATCTGAAGAACTAAAGATCAAAGTCCTTGTTAATTTTCAGAATATACTCCTATGTAAATAACTTAGTAGTATTTCTGATTTCTTCTATTTTGATAAATTTGGAGGTTTCCTCATTTGCTAAGTATTTTTTTATTGATCTCTATCTCTTTACTCCCCAACCCCAGCCTTTTCTATGGGGTTTATGTCTTACCTTAAGTGTTTGGGAAGAAGTTGGGGGACCTTCTCCATCTTCTTTACTAATGGTGAGGTGAAGATGTCATGTAGTCCTTGTCACCCCTAAGACTTTTTTCAATGCATGCTGACCCTATAGGATATTGTGTGATTGCTGACAGCAACCAGTCTGGAACATTAAAGAAAGTAATACAGATAGAGCAATACAGAGGCAGACACTCAGACTTCAAGATCCTTTTGAGAAATGATGAAGGAAGCTGCATCTTTCTAGTCTAGACTTTGGTTTGAACATCCTGAGTTGGTTAAGAAGTTGCATTTAGGGAGAGTCATGGAAGCTTTTTGATATATAAGGTACCTTTTACTACTTTCATATGAAAGGTTTGAGGAAAAAAGCCTCATCAGAATTAATGAACAATTCCTTTCACTTTCATGAACCTATTTAGTATCACATGACAAGTTACTCCCAGCCAAATAAAGCAATTTAGACATATATTTTCCATTCCTTTTGAAAAATCCTAACTTTTCATGATTGGAAAATATTCATCTCAAGCCAATTAAAATAGCTAAAGAAAAGAGCACAAAATTAGCTACCGCCTATTAGAAAAACACAATTGAAACCCACAATAGATATCAGTACACAACTATCAAAATTGACAAAATAAAAATAGTGAGAACATTCAATTCTGGAAAGGACAGGGAGAAACTGGATCATTCCTGCATTGCTAGTGGCAATTGAAAGGGTGCAGCTGCTTTGGAATAGTTAATAAGTTTCTTATGAAACTAAATGTACACTTATCATATGACCCAGCAATTACATTCGGGAAATTATTCTATGGACATGAAAATTTATATTCACACAAAAACCTATATACACATGTCTATGTGGCTTTATCATAATAACTGAAAACTGGATATAACCTAGATACCTTTCCTTAGAGAAGCGTTTTCACAAACTTAGTCTGGTACATTCAGACTATGGCCTGCTATCCAGCAACACAAAGGAGAGAACACTGATAATCCAACAATGTGGATGAATCTCCAGGGAATTATTCTTAATAATAATAATTTAAAAATCTCCAATGTATAAAACTCCATTTATGCAATGCAACATTTAAAAAATTATATTAGAGAATGGAAAATCTATTGGTAGTTGCTAAATATTAGGGGCAACTCTGAGGTCAATGTCAATGGGAGGGAGGTGGTGTGTGCCTAGAAAAGGAAAATGCCAGGGATTTTCGTGACGATGGAAACATGATGACTGCATTAATTGCAATATCTAATTTGTGAGATTGCATATAGTTTTATGAGATATTTCAATTGGGGGAACCTGGGGAAAGTATACATAGGGATCACTCTGTATTAGTTTTTACAAGTACATCTCAATCTACAAATAATTTTTATTAATTAACTTTAAAATATGTGATAAGTAGAACAAGAGAAGCCAGGAATATATTTCTGTGCAAAACACCCTAGTTTAAAAAATATTGTTGATAGATTAAACTTTCTACAAATACTATGGGTCAAACCTGTGTAAGTTGGACTAAACACATGTAAAGACTAATTCTGCTCTATTAATTCTCCTCCTTCCAACCACTCACCCTCCAAAACGGAGAGCAGTGATCTCATTTTTAACTATTTTGTCTGTAGAGTTGCATATGCACACTGGGCCACTGTTCCAATGGAGGCACCTGTCTTCTGAATCCTATCACACAACCTCGAATAACTACAAGACAGAGAGAATACTTATAGTTCTCCACTGGACACTGGGCATATTCTATAGGTCTCCTCAGCCCAGATGGTTTTAGTTCCCTAATTTTTGTACCTTCTTTGTGGTCATTTGCCCCTTCTGGTCTTAAAGGCTGTCTTCATCTTTGTTTCACAAGGGATAGTCCATTGGGGCAGCTCTGTCACCATGTTTAGCAATGGATAATTCTTGGAGTAGACTGAGCTCAGAGGGTTACTGACCATGCTGTAAACAAAGCTCACTTTGCAAAATTAATTTCTAGGGTTGAAAAAAAAAAAGAGTTTAAATCCTTCTGAAACTCTTTGATGTCTTTGTTCCTACAGTGAAACCAATGAATTCAACAAGTTTCTGGCTGTGATTTTATCCCTTAGCATTACTGGATATGCCATAGATGCTCGTTAAATATGTGGATTGAGGTTCATGAGTGTGTGTGTGTGTGTGTGTGTGTGTGTGTGTCTATGTGTGTATGAAGCATAATCTGTCATGTCTCTCTGCACAGTTATATTGTAACTCAATTTCTAAAACAATAGCTTTCCTGCTATGGGTCTTCTCAGGAAATTTGTATCCCATGAATTCCATCAGCATTCCCTTAGCTGCAGAGGAAATTATAGAGCCCATGTGTAATAAAACATTTCTATTCACTTGTATCTTATTCCTGACCAACTCTAATGCCAATTATTAATAAACCATATTTTGTGATTGAAACCATACATCTAGGTCACTAAAATCCACAATCGTTATCAAAATTTATTTACTAAACCAGAGTAATCATATACATTGTCAGAAGGTAATCCTGTCTACATTGTATTCCCTGTTTGCACCATAGATCTTTTATGATTTTATTCATATGCATGTATTATAGTCAATCTTCCTTTTCAAATCACTCTGAAAAGCATGTCTCTAATTTTCAAGGAAGGATGTGCTCACCAGCATTCTCTGTCATATATATTAACCATGTGACCATGTTCAGACGTTTTTCTTAGAGCCATCATAGGTATAAAGGTGGCCAGCACAACAATCTTTCCATAACATTCCAGACCCACCTGTCAAAAACAGGTACACATGCCTATGTACTTGAGCACATGCACAACACACCTCTAGCCTTCACACTTGACCCAGAGGAATGTGGCTTTGGGGAATTTTTATTCAAATGCTGTACAGCTGGGTGGGGGCTTCATAGAGATGAAAACTAATCACAACTCTGGTGCCATCACTCAGACCCTTATGCAGACAAACCCTTTTCTTTGCCGACTCTTCTATTTTCAGAAAATGAGCCTCCATAGACCTTTGTAAAGAATCTTCTTTGCTTGTCTTTCTAGGAAAGAAGGTTTTTTTAAATACCACCACCAGAGTATGTTCAAAACTTGTGTTAATTATCCCCTTCTGTTTGATAAACTTGTAACACCCTTTAGAATTAGCAGAGTAATGTGCTGTGTTAGGTAGAAATGACCAAACCAGGTTTCATTGTCCTCTGATTCTATGACAAGTATATTCTTTTAAAACTCTTTTGCCTCTTGTAGTTGAGTAGATTCAGATGTGGTGAATCTAATGATGAGAGGTGAGCTCAGCTCATACCCAGGTGGGCTTACTCTACACCTGGACTGAGATGATAGCAGTCTGACAGGTGATTGCATCATAGACATGATGCTTTTGCCATGAAGCCTGCTCCTTTACATTCCTCTTGATGAGTAGGAAGCATATTTTAAGTACCTTGGCTATCCACGTAACCATAAGCGATGCCGGCATTGAGTTCAGAAATCATTTGCTGAGGCTGCAGACTCCCGGGACTATATGCATCTTTCCCATAAACTTAGGATCTGAAAGTGGTTTTTTGGTCTGCTTCTCGGTACATACACTTGCCCTGATGGGGAAGTGAATTCGTCTGGATTATAAGTTTTGGTGAGCTAGTGCAAATTTTGCTAAAATGCAAAAATACATATTACTTTTCTTCAGGAACAGTAGAGCATGAATATTCAAGCATCACTGGTTTAGACCCAAAGAGAACAATCTAAGAATATTACTGATTTCTTCGAGTTGCTAGATTCTTGGGAACTAGAAGGAAATGTCATTAGCTTTGAGCACTTGTGTGGGGCCATGGCTAAGTCCAGTAGTTCAGTGGACATTGCATGTGAAACAGGCTTGTAGAAATGTTTCCATCTCTTACTAATAATGTGACATTAGAGGAACATACCTGATATTTTGAAATTGATGAGTGAAATTATGTGTGAAAAAGCCACACATTTTGTCTTGATGGCCATTAATGATCTCATTGATTTAAGGAGAAGACAAATCCACTTTAAACTTACTTACAATTAACTGAGAGTGATACTGGGTGAGGAAGAGGCTTGAGAAGATCTTAAGAATATTACATTTATATGATATTTTGAAATAATAAATACCACTAGGATAAAATGATTATTTCTAAAGGTGATTTTTCTGAAATAGAAAAATAATTTCTCATTTCTTTAGAGAAATGGGAATTCATTTTGATTGTCTGTATTATCATAGCTGAAAATATTGTTAAATCTTTGGGAATAGTCAACATTTTACAAACTTGAATGACATGGCCATTTGTACTCGTCATATGCCAGCATCTCCAGTGTTAGAGTTTGGGAAATCATATCTACATTTTACTTGATGTGCATAAAACTCAACCTGAAATGATCCTTGTAGTGTAGTTGACATTTTTCACCTTCTTTTGAACATATATGTTCTTCATTAACTTGCGGAAACTTGTTTTGCTTTGCCAATTACATAACAGAGCATTTCACATTTGACTTCTCATCTCTCCTCAATATCACTGGGGACGAAATTAATTATATTCTTTGTAAAAATTTGATATGTAATTGTTATAAGCAAAAAGTGTCATGATATACTTATGAGTACCTCATTGTCTGAGTCACTTAGAGGAATAGAAGGCATCAGAAGGAAAAGATCACCAGTCTGTGCAAGGTGCATAGTGGGGCCTCTCACCTGTATCGCGGTGAAAATAAGCATTTTTGCATCTTAAATGTTCTAGATGAATGAACAACATTTCTCAAATTCTGTTTTTGCTGTGTTGAATCTCATATTCAATGAGTTCTGACATAATAGATATATCCATTAATTAGAAAATTTCTCAAACACTGATATTTATCTGAAAAGTAGTTTTATGCCTGAAAGGGAAAAACAAAACAAAACAAAATAGTTTTAGTTGATACCTTGCAACAATAAATTTGATAGTTGAGAAAACATAGGAGGCCATTCAGAAGGGAAACTCCTTTTAACTCTGAGTCTGACAGGGAAGACTAGGCTGTCTGATTGGGCTGGCGGGAATTAGACATCTTACTGAGCTCTACTGCTAACTGCAAGTGTGCAAGAAGTCCCAGTCTCAAGCTCATAGAGGTCCAGACCCACCAACAGACCTCCCCAGTGCCTCCCCAGGCCTCCCCAGCTTGGAGCTTTGGCCTACATTTGACACATACGGGTTTTTAGGTCTGAAGTTACTCCACTCACTACCAATCACACTGTTTATAGTTACATTCTGGCTTGATATTTCTCATGGAGTTATTCCCCTTCAACCCACAGTTCCCAGTGTTTAAAATAATAATAGACTTACTAAAAGTTATGTTTTTCATCAGCAAAAGCCTGGGAATATATATAATACCTTCTACCATAACACAGAGTAGAAATACCAAGCCAGTCTAGGATATTCAAGGCCAGTGGCAACAGGATACTTTTTCAGATTGGATAATAGTGAAGAAACGTAGCGTTGTCTTATTTTAACAGTGTTCACAAGTTAGTGTTGACTCTAAGTATTTGATTGATGGAGAACTAATTTAGGGGCCTAATTTTTGAGTAAATTAAATATGAAGCAATACACAAGTCTATACTGTAAAAGGAGCATCTCTGATTCACATAACAGTGGTACATTCCTGCCTGACTTTTCCCAGGTATTGAGTTCCCAAGAAAATAATTTCTAAGACACCCCAGGATGATATTAATAAATGTAATTAACAAAATTAATCATGAGCTCCCTTGTTAGTGTGAGAATCCAGCAATCTTCTCCCTCTGTTACCAAGTTCCTGATTTTGTGTGGGTTTGACCCAGTTTACAATTGCTTAGACGGCGATTCATGCCACTTTCGCTTTCCCTTTGCCCCTCTAACTTTCATGATGCTCATGGAAACTCTCCTAGGGACTTCTCACTCATCCCCAGACCATCGTAGGAGGCATGGGCGGTCTCTGCAATCAACTGTCCTGCCTTGCTTACTCAGATACCTGAGGTGCAGCCACCCGTCAATCGTGAGGGGAAGAACACGTTTCCTATCACTTGCAGTCACATCCTTTTCCATCCTATTTTCCTGAAGTCCTTTCTTTTTGTCCACTGAGGTCTCATCCTGATTCCTTCCATCTAAGTTGAGCTTTCTTCCAGCATTCTATGGGGACATTTTCTATTTATCCTATCCCTAGCATTATTCCCTGGTGCATCTTCTTGGCTACATCATTAGATTTTCCTTCTCTGCTCTGAGGTGACAGGGGAAAGTGGCAACTTGGCATTAATAAGCATGCCCCATGTCTAGTGATAGCATCACGAGAGGATCCCTGGATGATACTGAAGTTGACAATGGCAAAGAGAAGGCTCTTTGCAACCTAGATGAAGATCTGTCTTTGAGGACTCCACATCACTCTCCCTGAGAATCAGTTATGGTAGTAGTTTATGTTTAGCACATATGTGTTCTCTGTGTATGTCCATTATGATTCAAGTAGCCATTTTTGCCAACTGTATACATTTCAATCAGAAATGCATCATCAGTAATTCTCCATCCTTTTAAAATCTTTGTAATGGACTGTGTAAGCAACCTTGTCACGTCCTGATAAAAGTAAGCCTATAACCGGATGGGCCCAGAAAGCAATTGCAGTAAAGTAGCCATCTGGCTTCTGCACCTGAAATTAAGTTGGCAGACTTTGGCACTGGTTTCTCTATTGCCACATAAAACTTTTTCATCAGGTCTCATTATCCTGCAGGAGATGACACCGATGACTTTTATTTTTTTTAAAGTCTCTATAAAATTGTGGATTTTGTAAAATCACTGATTCTTCTATGTCACTGCCCATTTCTTTCTCCATGTATCTTATTATTCTGATTCTACTTTAATTTTTTTATGTTCTACAGGCTTCTCTATTCATGGATCATTTTTAGATAGTTATGTTTTCAGTTGAAAATGCCTTTTCAAGTAGCCTGAGCCAGTATAGAATTTACTGCTACTGTACAGAGTAGCACAGGAGTGGCTGGACTTCACTGTGGTATTGAAATATGTCAGCAAGATCCAGTCTTGCCCTCTCCTATTCTCCACCATGTATAAGCTTCTTTTTCATAGAAAGTGCTAATGAGAAGCAGAGGCAGAACAAACCTGTGAGTTTCCAAATGCAAAACCAGTTGAAAATTCACTGATCTCTCTCTCTCTGAGAAGCCCTAGTGCTACATCTTTGGCAACATTGGCCTCTGATGGTTCAAATTCCTATCCAGAGCAGCTGAACAATGGGGAATCCATTAACTAGTGTAGATCAGTGTTTGGCAATGAGCATTTTGGGTAGGAAAATTCTTCATGGAGATATGTTTGGGCATTAGATGGAGTTCAATATCCCTTAATAGAGAGCAGCAAACACTCTCAGAAAGGAGAACTACTGGTTGAGACTAATAAGGGCCCATATCTGAAGAGGTGGACTCTATCTGACTTATGTCAGGGGACATCAGGCTCAGAGTGCAGGGGGATTTCTCATAGGGAATTTATGTTTACTATTTAACATGAAAATATGAACAGTGATTGCACTGAATGGATGTGCTTTAGGCTTTTCTGTTTTCTGTAACCTCTTCTTAGGGATTGTCATCCTTAAGATCGTAACACTCCATGGCAGTCTGACAGAGCAGCTAGGGTGTAGAACATGACCTCCTCTGGTACTTCAATCCCTGTGGGGACTAGCCCAAAGCTTACCATTTTTTCTTCCTCCTTACAAATTTGTTCTGCCATTTTATCTTCATTTCCCCAGGCTTTTCCATAGGTACAGCACACTGCGTACTCTGAACATCATTTAGACGCCAGGTCATGTTGCCCGTGTCTCCTCAATATAATTATAACCCATATTTTTGGCTTACTTATCTATTATTGTAATTCTTTGAGTAATAAAAGCATGGAAATGATTATTTTTAAAAAGATTTGTCTGAATTCTACTGGCATCTCCCTACTCATCCAGGATATAATTGACAAAATATTCTTTTGAGAATCAAATATAATTAATTCAATGCTTTGATTAATCCTCTTCAGTGAAGGGTTGACAAACTACAGACTGTGGATTAAATCTATCCCACTGTCTATTTTTTGTGAATAAAGTTTTGTTTGAACACAGATGCACACATTCATTTACACATTAACTATAACTTCTTTTATGGGTCCAGAGAAGAGTTGAATATGCATGTGCCTTTTACAGAGAAAGCATATTGACACTTGCCCTACAGAATAAAATCCCAGTTCATCAGCCTGCATATGAAATCCTCTAACATATTGCTTATTACTCTGTCCTCAGCCATACCTACATTGAAAGCTACCTTCCCCTGCTTTTCAATACCAGATGCTGTGAGTTTGCTGCATACAGCATGCTGGCCACAATTTCTTTATGTAGCCCTGCTGTCTCCTCCATTTGATCTGAAGCACATTTCCAATCAGATGCAACCATAATTGCATTTTATTTCTAAAAGTTCATTTCAGACAGAGCTTCTTTGAGGAAGTTTTCTGTGATCGCAGGCAGATAAAAGTAATAATTTCATTCCTGTTTCACTTCTTTACACTAAACTTTATTCTAATCTAAAAATTATAATTTATTAATCCATTTTTTCAAGATTCTGTAACACTTTTAGAACAGGACTATGCATTATTAATGTCATTATTCCAATCTGCCAAAGCATGCTCATTCACATTTTAGGGTCCCAATAAATATTTCGTGAATAAGTAACTACATCATTTTTAACTCCCAAACATCATCTTACTCAATGGTGGTTTTACATAACCTAATTTTGTTTGCATATAACTCATTATACACAGAATGTTCCCTTTGGAGTTCCTTATGGCATATGATATTAATAAAAATAAATGCAGTTATGCTATCCACATTAATTTCCACTTAATATGAAGACATGGGTTTGGTGGGAGGTGGGTAAGGTGTCATTGCTAATGCTGAGGAGTTGCTCTCCCTCATCCATTCCGCATTCCGCACCCATTCTCCTGGGAAGCTGATGCTATTTCAGATATGTTCAGTTTGAATGTAATTAGGATTCCTGCAGAAGTTTTCTCAGTAACACAAATTCCATGTATTGCACTTTAATAAAATAAGAGATAATTCTCGAGGTTTGTCACTATAATAGTGGCAATAACACCTGCAACCATAGTAAAATATTTTGAAGTACTATAATTTCTATGATTACTTAATTATGAACTGGCAATTCTACAGTCATCGAGTGACTCTTTTATAGCCCTTTCCTGTGACTCCCAGGCTTCTTATCACTCCCTCCAGAGATTCAGAAAGTGCCATTTACTTCACTGAGCCTTTTTTGACAAACTCAGGAATGGCTCTACAGCTTCACCTCTGCCACCCCGGTTACTTCACAGTCAACCTCATCATCCAGTACCTGGAACCTTGGGCGTGTGGGTAGTATTCTTGTGGGGATCAGACATTAGGGGGCCTGGTGTTTCTGCTGCACGTAGCTCAGTGTTACTCTTCCTCCTTCTGCTGCATTGACCCAGTTGGACAAATGGCCTCTGACTTCATTACTTTCTCAGGTATTTGGTTTGAAGACAAGAAGCTTGCCCTAACTCTCAGCTTGTTTAAAGGTAACCTGTTTAATTTTCATCATCCTTTGGGCAGGAGCACTCCTACTGCCAGCGTTTCTCCGGGGTACTGTCTCATATGTGCAGACACCTTTAGAACAGGCCCCGTAGCTTCTGAGCATCAACATTAAAACTTCTTAACACTATGACTTTCCTGCCTTTGGTCTTTCATTTTAAAAGTATTGCTGAAATCATTATTGTGCTTCCAAGGCCAGTTGACATAATGTCATATATAACTTAGGAGCATCCCCCTCTAATTCCACTGGTGTAGACTAATGCATTGCTAAAACTGAGTTTAAAACCTCTCAAACTAGATCACAGTATCTTCTGATCTAAACTCTTTTGGAGTGTCTCATAATACTTTTACAGGTAAGCTTGATATTTGTCAAAGAATGTATATGAAGACACTGAAAGGAAATGGAAGAAATTAAAAAGATGGGTAACATCCAGTTTTTATTCAGAAAATAAATTCATCTTAATGGAAAGATAATTAAGGAAATTATTACACATATTATAAAGTAATTATAATTGGGTGCTAAATAGGACTATATGTTAAATACATGATTTTATGCAATAATTTATCTCTCACTGGATTTGGAGAATATTTACCATAGCCACTTGTCTGTAAATATATTGTATGAGTATTAATAGAAAATCATGTTCTAAATATGTATTTTATAAGTAGTATATAAATATGAACATGGTATTAAAAATTTGTATTATCAGGACATTTGTATGATGGAGATGGACTAATTTAGTATGTTTTAAATGTGGAAAATGAATTTAGAGAAATAGAGTCACACTGAGAATATATAGTAATAGATGCTTTGGGTAGAAGGAGGATATATATATTTTTTTTATCTACAGTAAATTTTTATTGCATAGCAGCAAAGTAGGTCAGTAACTCCTTTAACTTTTCTGGCTTGTGAATTTAGCATGGAGTTTAGATAGTTGTATTATGAACATACTTCTTAGTTCCTAGAAAAAATTGTACTAAAAAAGTTCTGAGAAGAAAAATAAGCTAAGGGAATATTCAAACAAAAATTATCTCTCTTTTAATTCAAGAAACATTATGTATTTGTGTGTGTGTTAATTTAAAAATATTATACATATGTGTGTATGTGTTTTTAAAATAAGGCTGAATATTCTGCAGAACACTGAAACTGGGTGTCTTCTCTAACCAAGTGTGGGAAGTGTTCCTGCTTGTTGCTTTTCTAGCTTTCCCCAAGTGGCACAAATGAACTGTCATTCCTTCCAGGAACAGGACTGTGGCTGCTCTGAGGGGAGCCTGGGTGAGTGGGCATATTGCTATCTGGAAACCCACTACTGGCAAATCTGCTTGGAAGTGTGGTGCCTCCTCAAGTATTTGCAGGGGAGTGTCAAGCATTTCCCTCTGCAGCTGCTGATTCCCATCTCTGCTGTTTCCTCAGTTCCATGGAAAGCCAAAAATGAAGATAGGATCTCAATGAGGTGGTGGAAGGAGGTGGGGGTGGGTGGGTCAAGTGTGTTTTCTTTTTGCAGTGGGGACTCTGAACTCTACCACAGCCACCTCTGTCAGGCTTGACTCTTGGGGACTTTGTTCCTTCTAAGTGCCACTCTGAAATCTGAGCACATAGTTCTACCTGAGGAGCCAGTTCTATTCTTACACTACCTCTGCACTTACACTTCACTTTTCAAGTAAAGCAATGCTGCCTTCAGTTTAGTGCATACAGCTACTCATATTGAATCATAGTAACACACAAAAACCAGTTGGTCAAATCCTTCAAATAAGCAGACTTCCATTTTCTTTAAGCACTTTTTTAGGAAATAGATGTTTTCATTTGTATTAAAGTCTATAATTGTTTCAGATGTTGTGTGGAGGTTTATAGCCCTGAATAGCCACATAGTTTGGGTATGCAGTGTGATCCCTTAGGATGTCAGTTATGGCTATAAATTTTATCATTTTTGTATTTATAATTAACACTTTAGAATTGTACATATTTATGAGGTGCCACGTAGTGTCTCCCTGTGTCCACTGTGTAATCTTTAAATGAGGGTAAGCATAGCTCTCTGTCAAAATCCTTTCTTCTAGCTTTTTTTGAAATATACAGTAAATTATCATTCTCTATAACTACTTATATCTAGAAATACCTTTATTCTACATAGGTATCCACCATTCCTATAGATATCTTAGATTTTAAATATATCTTTTTATTTCTGCTGGGTTTGTGTGTGCTGAAAGACACCTTGATTTCTTCCATTGGCTGGGTCATCCCTATAGCCAGTGAAAGTGATCAACATTTTCATTGGTGGACATTGCTCACATAGATATTGAGGGAACAGTGCCTACTGAGCAGAACTTTTGTCTCAGTTCTTAGAGTGTTTTAAACAATCTCCTTATGGTCATCCTTCACTCATTGTCTGTAGAAATCTGGAAAGATTTACAATGTTGACGTAAGAATATTATTCTAAGAATGTGGCTACGACAAAGAGAGTGTGAGACCAAATCTTTTAAGGATGGAGTTAACATTACCCTCTCTTCAAACATTTCCACCACTAACAGTTTAGTGTCATCTTTAATTTTCAGTCTTTCCGCAAATTTACTAAGCATCCACCACGCATTAGACAGTGTCTAGATTAATGGTGAAAAGATGCAAACATTCCTTGCCTCTGGCAGAATGTGGAACTGAAACACTGAGAAAATGCTTGAAGATTGGAGGGAAAGTACAGTTTTCCTTATACTCATCACTCACATCCCCTAAACTTTCAAACTGCTGTGTCAAAATATAATAGTGCACATCTGACTAGGTAAAGAGCTGGTGTT
This sequence comes from Marmota flaviventris, assembly GCF_047511675.1. Classification (NCBI taxonomy): domain Eukaryota; kingdom Metazoa; phylum Chordata; class Mammalia; order Rodentia; family Sciuridae; genus Marmota; species Marmota flaviventris. The sequence goes on along the minus strand of NC_092513.1, from coordinate 6,631,162 downwards.
ATTAAAACAGGGACATGGAGGTACCTAATCACAACGAGGGAACACAGTATTATTTAGTGATAGGGGAAACTAGCAATGTAAAATTGAATAAACTTATTTCATTCAAATGCAACTTCAAAATTAAAAGCATAGTTTGGAAAATGATCTCAGTTATAAATACTTTTTAGAAATTTTCAACTACAAACTAGCAATTTGGTTTTAAAGCCTGTCTCACTCAACCTAAATAGGAAATATGAATAACCAAGCAAATTCAAATGAGCATTATTAAAGTCCAAAAATCTCTTTAATATAGTGAAGAAAATTAAGGGACACTTTAAGTAGTTGATGCTATTTGAAAAGAATCTGAGGATAAAAGTTCTTCTTCCACTTAGGTAATAATATGGATGCTAGGTAGGCAGTTTGATTCATATAATGACTAATAAGCATATTGCTTTACAAATACATATTTGTATATTTCTTGGAAGCTGAAGGAAGCAGCACTGTGAATATTGGTCCCTATTGGAATAAGCAGTTTCTATTCTGGATCTTTCATGAAATGGCTATCCTATGGAAAAATAAAAGCTTTGTGGGAATGATTTATCATGTAGAATACAAAGCATTAAAGTTGGAAAGAAAAACAGGGCAGCTAATTTAATTCTAATGTTTTTGCACATGTTGCTATGTAAATTACTTAATATCTTTGGATCCCAGAAGGCTAGAAGGCTGAAATACAGAACAGGATAAGAGAGTTTCAGGGGTGGTTTGAGCCACAGTTGGCTATCTATCTATATATAAATCAGAATAACCTCAATAAGAAGTCAGGAGTGAATCTAGGCATGTTGGCATGTGCCTGTAATTCCAGTGACTTGGGAGGCTGAGACAGGAAGATCTCAAGTTCAAAGACAGCCTCAGCAACTTGGCAAGGCCCTGTCTCAAAATAAAAAATAAAAAGGGCTGGGTATGTGGCTCAGTGTTTAAGTGTCCCTGGATTCAATTCCCAGTGGGGAGAAAAAAAAAAGTTTATGAAGTCAGAAGTAGAAGAGCAAAGAACTGACGAAAGAGGTGGATACAGGTCAGCGGTCTTTTAACAGAACTAAAGCAGACGTAAAAGATCAGGCCAAAAGTCAAACAAGGTAGGTGAGGATGGGGGAAGGAAACAAATGAGAAACTGGAGCAAGTGCAATGATTAATTGGATGGAACCAAATTCTTTACCTGTGATGACTGTATCTGGCATTATGATCCAAAAAATATCCATCACAGCTTCTATCAAAATAAATGTGTCCCTACAAATCATGAAACCTGAGACTTCATCATTTAACATTTCCTGTTGGGTTTCTGATACGTTTAGTCCTTCCAACGTCCCTTAATAAAATAGGAGCAGAAGTACTCCAGGGAGAGCAAGCTCCTGCTGGGAAGAGGTGCGGAAGCAGAAGGAAGCATCTGAGATTCACGAGGGATCAGAGAGTCACCGAGGATGGATTCCTCATCTGTGCTGCCTAGGGCAACATTTAGCACTCTGTGTCCTGTGCCCTTAATAGGAGCACCCCTCAGTGGCCTGGGTCTCCTTTCCAAGTTGCTGACCTTACCTGGGTTCTAGGACCCTTCACTTGACCTGCACTCTCCCCTTCCCAACATCTGGGTTCACATTTCCACTTTGTGAGTTCACTGAAAATCATCATCTTCTCACACAGCAGAAGAAGGAGAGTGCCCCAACCCTCCCAACTTCCTCTGGTTAGCCACTGCTGAGCTGCGAACAGGAGGGTCTGTCAATCCTGGTAACTAAAGTAACTAAAAGGCTAATATTCTACTGGTGAAGTGCTATATAAAACAATGCACTCTGATCATGGTGACGCCAATACAGAATATGTTATTTTCATTTTGCCACTTTTGTTGAACAGTTTTATCATTTCAGGGGAATAAAACGTCTGCCAATCAAAATGTAAGATAATTAATTGGCTATCCCTGGAATTTGTTCAAAGGCATATCCAGGTTTTGCAAGGCCTGAAGCTTATACAATCTGGGCAATAATCTTTTAAAATGCATATAACATTACTGAAACTAAATTAGGTACAAGTCCCTGGAAGGTGCCCATGCAATTGGAAGGGCCTGCAGCTTAATCTTCATTAGCTTCACAGTAAATCTGCCTCTGCACATAATATAATTGCTTCTCACTTATTAGCAAGCAAGGAGGGAATGGTATTATCAGAAACTGTCTGGTCCTGAAGCAGCAAGGAGAGTCTCATGTTGGCTGCTGCTCTGGGTTCTCTGATTACTTTCACAGACTCTGAGGCTGAGGACATGATCACTAAAATACCATCTAAAGAGCAGAAGAGGTCTAGGGAGCAACAAATTTGAACTCTTTACTGTTAAACTTGACACTCTACAGTCTCTGCATTGTAGGGTCTTTCAGTGTTAAAGGTTCACTTCTACTGGCATAAAGCATGGGCTAGATCTGCCTTCCTGCATTTCCAGATAGAATCCTTTTGTGTCGACCTGTGTTCTCATACTAACTATTTTAAACACATTTTATATGTTGCCACATAGTTTTTCCAACTATTAATTATTTAAGGATCTGTTATGGATTGAATTGTGTCTCCCCCAAATATGTTGAAGTCCTAATGACAAGAATCTCAGAATATGAACTTATTTTGAAATAGATTGCTGCAGATATGATTAGTTAAGATGAAGTCATACTTGACAATTGTGGGTGGGGTCCCTAATCCAAGATGATTGGCAGCCTCTTACGGAGAGGAGAAAGGTATAGAAACACAGAACACAAGGGGAAGCCTTCATCTGAGACCAGAAGTAGATACTGGTGCTGAGGCTGTGAGCCAGGGGACAGCAAGAATGGACACCAAGGGTGGCCAACACCCTTGCAGGATGTAGGAGGTTGAGGAGGAGAATGCTTTCCTTCAGATTTCAGAGGGAGCATGGCCTTGCCAGCTTATCTTTTGTTTTAATTCACTCAGATTGTAGTACTCTGTCAATGGAGAAAAAACTAATAAGACATGTAATTGCAGTCATGGGGCTAAGTGCTGGGCTTATAGGGAAGAATGAGATGATATACGCAATGCCCTTCCACAGGTGATCTCTTGAGGAATGCAGACTCTAAACGATATCCATATCTATCTAGGTAACAAGTGAAATACAAGTAGGAATCAGTTCTTAAGATATGAGTTTCTAATATATGTCTGTCTTTTTTTTTTTTTTTTGCGGTGCTAAGAATTGAACCCAGGGCCTTGAACATCCTAACATACTAGGCAAGTGCTCTGCCAACCGAGCTAGATCCCCAGGTGCCCAAGTTTCTCTCTAATATCTGAATACAATATCCAACATGCACATCTTACTCTGAGTATTACAGTTTTGTACATTCTAAACCCTTTTGTAAGCTCAATAGAACACTAAGAAAAGAAATAGCTGGACAGCAGAGCCATAGAGGAGAAATGGACAAGCCAGGTGTTCGTGGAGGCAGATGATGGCAGCCAGCCAGTACTCATTGAGAAAAAGAGAGGAAGGAAGGGAGAGAGGGAAGGAGGGAAAGAAGAAAGAAAAATAGAGGAAATCTGTTGGAAAGCTTAAGTGGCTCCTTTAAGGACAACTGTCTCATAACACCTTGTGTGGCGAGTGGGTGGAAAATCCTAGAACTGTACATAACACACCATAGGACTGTATGGCTAGAGCAAAAGAAGGGCATTTTGCATGGCAGGTGTAGAATGTTTGTTTAAGCAAACTGCCATAACTTTGGATTCTCTATTTGCATTTGAATTGTCTTACTCTCTTACTGCTGGATTTTAAGCAAGTTAGTACTGTGAACCTCAGTGCATTATCTTCCAAGCTGAGAAAAAGATGACTCTCTTTGTTTTACATAAACATATGCTTGTGTGTTGTAAATATCATATATATGTTGTATACCATACCTTGAGAGTTAAATATATACAGAATATTCATGTGTCCGTCAAGAGACCTGTAAGTCCTCACCATTTAATGTTATTGTGGGATTGTGACATGTGACATGAATGCTTTTTATAACAAATTGTTTCCTAATACTCTTTTCCATTTTTCCTCTTCATTAGAATTCCACAGTCTTAAAGAAATTATTCATGTAGATATATGTTCCCCACTTTATTTTATTATTTCTTTACTACTATACCCCCATGCCAAGAATGTTACCTGATTATCTTATGTTTTTGAGGGTGGAGAGGGAAGCAATATGTTTAATATTCACTTAAAAGTATTTGTGTGTCTACAGATATGTTAAGTAATATTGAAGAGTTTGCTTTTTACTTACAGATGCTTTATTTTCTTTAATGCCAAGGAAAGAGAGCAAAACAAATAGAAAAATGAAGCCCTTAGAAAGAGAGATGAGGCAGTAAACAGAAGAGAAGTTAAAGAGAATAACTACAATGTGTGAGAAAAAGAAAGAGACTGCATGTGTATTACAGGAACAGATGCTAAGAAAAAAATAGCAAGCACTGCAGTGATAATCATTGACATGAAAAGTGAAAAAACATTTTAAAAATTCCAAAAAATTGAACTACTGAATAACAATGTTGAAAATGTAGTTGGAATATTATAAATTGATAAGAAATAGTAAATCAAATTACTGAATCAGATGTAGAAGCACTATATTGAATTAATAGAAATTTCAGGAGGGTCATTTAAAGAGTTTCTGAAATGACAGGAAGAAAGGGAGGGAGTGAAGAAAGAGAAAGAGGGAAGAAAGGAAGGGAGGGAGGAAGGCCCAGAACTAATGATACATCCAGGCTAAGTGATGCTCTTGGAGTACCCAGCAAAATGAATTTCAAGGAACTTGACAACTATTCATCTTTTTGCTCAAGAAAAGTAGCACCCTATATATAAAAGTAGCACCCTATAAATAGCACCCTAATGAGATGTGATTCCTTAACGGGAAGTACTGAACAAAAAAGGGGATGGGTATTTTTTCATCCCTTCTTGTATTGGTGTCTTCTTTGATGGTTACTGTTGCTTTGCCATTGGGGTATAATAATTATAGAGAATAGTGATTCCTTTTAATGATGATACAGAATCAAGTCTGTTTTGTTGTTAAACCAATGGATCAACAGAGGTAGGACTTGCATACACCACAGGGGGACAGGGCATTCATCACGGAAGGATCACATACACATTAGCAGAATCCCTGCCTGTTATGCTCTTGTTTCATCCATATTAATTGGGTTTAATGACACTGAGATATGAGAAGAGAATGCAATTTTAAAGTCTTTAAATTACATAATTATGTACATTAGGTTTTGTTTGTTCACTTATCAGATAATTGGCAAAATAAAAATTCCAGACATCTGTCAATTTAAATTGCAAATATATTATAAGTAGAAATCAACATTTAAATTTTTCTATAGTCTAGATTTTATATTACTTATAGAAGATGCACATAAATATTATTAAGCCATTAAATATCATCTAATAATATCTATCAGAAGCTATTATAAATTCATTGAAACCAAAACTGAACATTGTAATAAAATAAATTATTAAGATAGCTATCTGGTAAAGTATTTTAAAACAAGAATGTGTTTAACTTGACCATGGGGATGCTAAACTATTTCTTTACCACTGGTGATGACTCAGACTTGATGTTCTATTTTTTTAATAAAAAAGACCAAAAATGAGAAGTTTTCCTTCTTGAACTTAACTACAGGAGTATGCGTTTTAAGGCAAGCAGTTTGATTCAGACTCTAAAATGGAGATATCGCTTAGGTATTTAATCAATAAATACTTTTCATTTTGAAAGATACAATGCTAATTTTAATGTACTGGTTTTCAGTTTAAACAAACTGTGGTGCTTAATTACAAACCTAGCACCATGTATACTTCACCTTATCTTCTTATTAGTTAGCCAATAAAATGACTCAATTTAAGAAGGGAACAGCAGGGTATAACTCAAGATTGATGTGACAATTAGCCAAATGCATACTTAAGTTAGGTAACTGTATTATTTAATTCACAATTCCGGGTATTGCCAAAAACAGATGGGTCCATTTGTTTGCCTCTGAGCTCATCAATGGAATTCTATTAAATTAAATGGCTTTGAAAAGGAGAATCTATAAAGTAACAGCAAATCTACTGGACACATAATGGAAGGAACTGTAGAAATAATGTTTATATAAGAGCTACTGTAAAATACTTCAATACAGAATCAATTTCATTGTAGAAAATAGTTCTGTTGGGATAACTGTGTTTTACTAAAGACTTAAACATTTATTAAACAAGTTCATTCCTTTTTCTCAAGCATCAAGTGATGTAGTTATTTATCATTAGTCCACTTTGTGAATCAATGAGGATAGTTACTTTAGAAGACTTTAGTAACCAGGTTAATGTGCTCGCACAGAGGATGCATGACTTAGCATTTCTTTCACACGTGCTTTCCACTTTGCCCTTCCTTCCAAGGTAAACCCCGATGGGACCACCTGGTCCTCTGGGGTGCAGTGCCTCACCACAGCTTTCTGTCTACCCTGATGAACACTGAGTTCTCAGAGTGTTTTTTCTAGTCACATTGGTGTAACAAATACTAGACTCAACTTGTTATATCAAACATTTATAAAAATTAAGAAATCATGTGAAATAATTTACAGTTTAAATATGAGACACCAGGTAGTGCTTGGCCAGGATCCCTGAGGAAAGAGAAAATGACCGAGGCTACTTCTGCAAGCACTCTGGATTTCCTCCGTGGACACGCCCTCTGGGTTTTGAATCTGAGAGCAGACTTTACACAATGGCAGTTAGTTTGCTGGGTGGAAATCTAAAGAGACATGAAGTTGTAGACCAGAGTTTTGGAAATGGGACAGCACATAGAAACATATCTTCAGAATATGAAATTTCAGAACTTGAAAGGTTCCAGCTGAGTTACAAGTAAAGACAACAACAGAAAGTCCATATACTGAACAATGAAAAATACACAAAAATTAAAATGTATTACAGTGCCTACATGCAAAGGCAGGAAAAAATTCCCACTTACAATAGCTTCTGAAAAATGAAACAGGAGGAATAAATTTAACCAAGTAGGTGAAAAATCCATCCACTGAAAACTATGAACATTGATGAGAGAAACTGAGGAGGTCACAAATAAACTGAAACTGAGGAGGTCACAAATAAACTGAAAAATATCCCACGTACATGGATTGGAAGAACTAATGTTGTTAAAATGTCTGTACCACCCAGGGCCATCTACAGATTCATGAAATCCCTATTAAATTGCCAATGGCATTCTTCATAGAAATAGGAAAGAAATTCATATGGAACCACAAAATATCTTAAAGATCCCAAGTAATTTTCAGCAAACAGAACAAATACACTGAAATACTATAGTAAAAATAGCATAAAAACAACACACTTACCAATGGATCATGACAGAGAGCTCAGTTATAAATTCCCATGTTTATAGTCAACTTATTTTCAAGAAAGTTGCCAAGAACATCCAATGAGAAGATGATAGTGTGTTCAATAAATTATGTCTGGAAACTGGATATCTTCATGCAGAAGAAGAAAGTTAAGTGCTTATCTCACATCCTATATAAAAATCAACTAAAAGTGGATAAAGGTGTTAAATTTAAGAGCTAAAACTGTGAAACTGCTAGAGCAAAACAGAGATATGCTTCATGATGTTGGAGATGACTTTTTGGATATGAATGGAAACCGCAGGCTACAAAGTAAAAGTGGACCAAGGGGATTACAACCCACTGAAAGGCTTCTGCAGGCCCAAGGGGCAGCCCACAGAAGCTGCAGAATGGGAGAAAATATCTGAAACCCTATGTTTGATAAGGAATTAACATACAGGATATACAAGGAATTCAAGGAATTAACATACAGGATATACAAGGAATACAAGGAACTCAAGAAGGTAACTGAATTTAAGAATGGGCAGATTACCTGAATAGACATTTGTCAAAAAAAAGACATAAAATGGTCATAGGTATGTGAAAAATATTCAACATCCCTAGTTATCACAGAAGTGCACATGAAAACCACAATTTAGAATGTCTATTGACGGAGACAGATGGAAACAGGTGCTGGTGAACACTGGAGAGCACCCTGTCGTTGGCGTGTGGGTGCGCACCACCATGATGAAAAGCACCAGGGTGTTTCCTAAAAGAGTTAGAAGTAGAATGGTTCTCAGCACTGGGGGTGAGTTCTGAGTGTGAGTTTCCATTTAAAATAAATTGAAAGATATTAAAATTCATAATTTAAAAGTCAACATTTAGAACTGAAGACCTTAAAATATAAATGAGAGTCTGAACACATTTTTACAAAGTCAAAAGAAGTGAGAAAGAGAACCAACTCTCTGTCAATAGAAGCAATTCTGAACATACAGCAGAAATACAGCAAAGGTGTTCTCTGTCTACAAGCTCAGGTCACGTGTGCAGGAAACTGACCTGTGTGTGGGTCACAGATATTTGGTTATCTACGTGTTTATTGTTTGCTTGTTATTTTTTTTGCTCATTTGTTTATTTTTATTCCCATAAGCGAGAAGATATGGGGTGAGACATGTTCCTGATGATAATGACTTAGGATGTTTTTAAATGATGATTTAAAAAAATGAATCTTCAGATGAAGAAGCATCATGACAATGTAGGCAGAACACTTTAAAAATCCTACCCGGAGAGACATAGTTAAATATATATATTCCAAAGTCAAAGAAAAGCAACAAAAAGAGCAAGAGAGAGGAAAATAAACTACTCACAAAAAAAAAAAAAAAAAAAAAAAAGATCAGAGGTGCCAGTGGTTTCTAATCAACAATAATGAAAATCATGAAATAATTAGATAATATTTCAAAGCATGTTCTTAAAATATAAAACTTGACCTAGGATTCTATAGGCAACAAAATTTTTTTTTAAGGTACAGTATTAAAAAAATCAACATTTTCAGCCAAGCATGTATTAGTTATGTCAGTTTTACATGATTTACATTGTCACTTAGACAAAATAAATAATTCCTCCCTCAAAACCCTCATATACTATAATTGTTATCTCAATTGTTATCAAAGAAAATCATAGGCTGCTCTCACAGTTTTGTTTAGAAAACTTCACATGAGCTTCTGGAAGTGTTTCTTCCAACAGTACCTTTTGCTTCTATCCTATTTGCATTTCTGTCAGTAGTACCAAGATGTAGAAGAAGCTCCCTTTATCCCCCACATTCCAACCAAAGCATATTTACCACCTGCTTCCTTGGGATAGTCCCCCAAACCTCAGCAAATAACACTGATTTAAAGTCTTATGGAAATACATACAGCTGCTCAGCCTGAAGGCCTAGAACCAAGCAGCATCTATGGATTGACTGGTAAGAGCCCCAGTTTTCCAGAGCAGAATGTCAAGGAAAGAAGCCAGGGTGCTCTGGAAACCATGCCCAAGCCTCCCCAACTTGAGGAACCTGCAGCCCATACCCACTGGACATGTAGTCAGTAGGCAATGTTCATTATGCACACAGTCGGCAAGAGCAGTGTATCAGGTACTGAGGACACAAACCTAAGACTCTGCTTCAACAGATGGGCAAGGACGAGGGAAGGTCTAAAAGCAACATTAAGAGCCTGAAAGTGGTAGGTTTTATCACCGTCCCCTGGAGACTTATGCCATCCTGTCTTAAGTTCTATCTGGTCAGAGTATGTTGGAAATTCAGGTGCTGAATCCATTGGCTCTCATCTTTGTATCACATCAGAGTTCAAATGTCCTCATATTTTGCATCCAACAGAAACAGCAAATTACAATCAATAGGCAGAGTAAAATAGCTGTCTGTAAAATGTCCCAGTCATGCAAATCATTTGGAAAGAGCAAACACACCCTATGTTTCCTAGCTTCTACCTCCGTGAAAGCACCTGTACCCATGAGTAACTCAGTAGTGGTTGGAAATATCTTACTATATTTCTAAGTCTCTGTAACTGGGAAGAAAGCTAATCAGTTACATTCAGAACACAACAATAAAGTCATAATTTGTCTGTCATTCATCGTGATGATTGGATTAGAAGTTTGGACTCAAGACAGAATGCTGTTTAATCCAATCTGGGAACAGTGCGACTCTGTTTTAAAAAAAAATCCCATTTAAAAATGTACCCATGGAAAATGCTTATGTGGGATTGTCCTTTTAGAGAAGCATGCATTTATACATGTATGTGTGTGTGCAAGTGTGTAGGTTTTGTACATCGAGTATAATCTCACAAACATTTTTTTAGTTCTTTTTTGTTTTAATACAGGATAAATTTAGTCAGATGTATATCTATTTTTAAATACATATTTTTTAGTTGTAGATGGACACAATGTATTTATTTATTTTTATGTGGTACTGAGGATCAAACCCAGTGCCTCACCTGTGCTAATTGAGCATGCTACCACTGAGCCACAGTAGTCCCCAGATTGTATTTCTTGAAGAAATGCAGCAGGAGCTAGACAACCAATTGTACTGGCACATGGTTTGGTGATGTGCAGAACACCTTGATAGGTCCAGGAAGTGGTTTGGCTCCCCTGACACCTTGCAAATGAACATTGCATCCAACAATGTGTTGCGTTTTGGTAATTCTAGTGTTCCTCCTAAAATCCTTAATTATTACATACAACAAACCTACAAAGTGGGAACACAAACATAGTCCCTAAACAAAAAGCACACATAAAATAAATCATTCCAGGTGTTAACAATATTTTTGTTTTGCTTACTTTTACACCTGTATTTATAATTTGGTGCTGTAATTTGAAATGCTTTCCCCTTCTTAAATTAGATTTAGCACATTTCATATGCATAAAATTGAGAAATAATTGTATTTCTATAATCATATCTGATTATTGCTAAAATGGTAGTTTTCTCATTTTTGTCAATCTGGGGGAGCAAGAGAGATGAATTTGATTTCACACACTTTCAGAAGTTCATGTTCATGATTGTTATGATCAGATTTATATTTCCTCTTAATTTCACTATATTTATCTGTCATTAACACTTACCATAGTAAATGCAAGTGTAGAATTTAAACTCCATTTTTTCCCCATTTGGTGTAAGTTATAAAATAGGTATGCCTTCAGATCTCAAATCACTGTCCCCTCTCTGCCTCAATTATACTTTTGTGGTTGGTACTATTTATATTCCCTCAAATTATGTCTTCCTTTGGGAAAACAAGTTATCAAGAAATTTCTCCTGTATTTTAAAAGTAGAAGGAAAAGGTACGCTCTAGAGTGGCTCATTAACTGCACTGTCATCATTAGTTGTACTTCATCTATGTCACAGGTGCGCACCCATCATGTTGACTGCAACATCCCGCTTTGATCAGGAAACAACATTAAGCCTACTTATCAAAATAGGGTTTTCACAGCCCTTCTTCCTCTGAGACGTGGAGCTCAAGGAAATTCCTCCTGGCAGCCTCGCATGTGGGTGAGGGATCAGCCATCAAGACTAGGTGACAAATTGATGGGCGAACATCAAGGCAGAGGAGAATGGCACTTGCTCTTTTAGGGCCACACAGACTCTTCTTTGCTAATATCAGACAAATTTAGTTGTGTCCAAAATCAGCAACTAGGATTTGTAGTAAAAAGCAGTTAGGAGAGAGATGGATACATAATGCGGCATATTTATGTGGCACCTTCAGGGTACTAAGGACCTGGCAGGTTTACCAGCACGGTCTCAGCCTGACACCGGCAAGGACAGGCGTCTACATGTCACACGCTTCACAAATTCGGGTCACGGAGGATGCAGCACTGAGCCGCAGTGAACCTTGTGGAATCTGCCTTGTAGCAAGTGATGTTCAGACCCACACCCTGTGCCATCGTGACACTAGCCTGCCAATCCTGGAATCTTGGGGGAATTTACAGGAAAAAAGAAAGAATATTCAAATATTCACTATCAGTTTAGTTTTGTTCAAGTTCACCAAACTCCTCTTACCAAAGAAGCACAAGAAGAAGAAAAAGTTCTTCATTTTATATAAGCTGACTTGCTTTTAAAACTAAACATTTATTTTCCTAATATATCATAAATGATATTCAAATTTCAGATAAACAACACTGAGCAATCTTATAGATTTCTGAAATAGTGTTTTCATTATGTGTTTAATTACTTTGATAATTTCATTTTATTAGTTTAATAATTTTCCTTGAATTAAAACAAAGAAAAAAAATAAAACACTTGGGTTTAGTTAGAATTTGAAACATGTTGAATGGGTAGCTAATTAAAGAAACAGTTTCACAAGAATAACAATGAAACCTCCCTTTTGGATATGGTTTGGGTGTGCTCCCAAGGGTTTGTGTGTTGAAAGTTAATCCTCATTGTGAGGTAGGTACTAAGATACTGGAAACTTTATTGACTGTCTTGTGGGCAGAGATTTGGATTCAAGCCATCAGAGTGTAGTTTCCCTGAATGAATCTTGGCAGCAGTATAAGGAAAGGAAGAGAGACCAGAGGACATACACACATGCATGCTCCCTGTCTCTTGCTGCGTGATACCCTATACTGTCTCAGAACTCTGCCAGCAAGACAACCATCACTAGTTTCCACCTCCCAACCTCAGACCTCCAGAATTATGAGGGAAAATAAACTTTATTTTCTTATAATTTTTCACAGCCTCTGGCATTTAATTATAGTAATGCAAAACAAACTGATGCAAAACCCTTATTCACCTACTAATTCTGTAGCTCATCTAAAAAAAAATCATGTATTAAATGATGATTGTGTGTGTGTGTGTATATATATATATATGAATGTAGGTTTTAATTGTACCAAACATGTAAATAAATATGAATTTCAAAATTTAGTTCAAATGTAAAATAGCATCTAACAACTTAATTTAGTCATTATAATTTCTGCCTTAAATTAGAAAAATCATTTAAACCAATTAATAAATATTTAAACTAATTAATATTTTAACCAATTAAATAGGTTAAAATAAAAGCTGACCTATTTCTAAACATACACACTTATTTTTCAGATAAGCTTACATAAAAACAAAGTAAGAACAATTTGTAATCTATCCACATAAAGATTAACAAGGCTGATTTACAACATATATTGATAGAGATAATGAAGTAGCTAGCTATGTACATTGGCTTCTATTTTTAACTAAAAATGTATCATGTTGTATATGCTATTAGTAACCAGGTATTTATTCTAATATTTTGAATATTTAATAGAACATTTGATAATTATACATTCTCCTAAATGTTTTATTCCTTAATATTAGCTGGATCAATGAGACACTTTGTTACAACTAATATTTTACAAATAGTAAAAATGTCAAAGGATACATTATATATATATATATATATATATATATATATATATATATATATATATATATATATACGCAAAGTAACAGATATCAGGTATCAGTTGACAAAACAGAACAAATAAGGTTTAAAATGTGCATTTTCATGCTCAGCACTCAGAGGCCTTCTAAATTCCAATTTTATCTGAAATATATAGGGGTTCCATGTTTGGGATTGGGGTCCCTGATGACTTCATGGCTGTGGCATGCTTGGTACCTGGGACAGTTTCTGTGCAAAGGCCTAGGATGCCCGGTTGCTATGGCAATGCCTTCCATGCTAGAGTCTTATCAGCTTCCACTTTAATCTTAGGCACATAACTCCTGGCAATAAAGGAACTTGCTTGCTTGAAAGCTACAATGTTTCACCAAGCTCCAGTGCTCCTAGATCTACCTGCCTAACAGTAACTTCAGACAGTGGACTTTCTTGAGAGCTGCACAAAGCTCCTGATGTTGCATATTGTAACTGTGAAATGAAACTGCAGAACAAGCAACCTTCCTGATACTCTAAACAATAGTGTGGTTATGGTACTAATGACCTAATGTAACCTATTGGTATAAATAAACGTAGCTGCTTGGACAAAGAGCCACTCTGCTACCTCCCCTGCCTCTGCACCTTGTCTCTGTCTCCTCTTTATTATTATTATTCCTTACAACTGGTGATCAACATTGGGGCACAAGAAGAGTTCTCTCCCCAAAAGGCCTCCCAGTCCACAGAGAGTTTGGAACAACAAAATCTGCCTTAATAGAGACCCTTCCGATATTGACATGTAATAGGAGAAGGGAGTAGCTTACTTATGCCTGGAACAGGCTTTTGATGCGTATCTCTTTCATTAGCTGGTACCAATCCCTAACTAGTAGGCTGTGGGTAATTCTCTATCACTGACGCTCAATGATGTCATCAGGCAGAGCTTTCTCTCCGACTTAGCAAGGCTGGACATACTGTAAATAATGTTGTTCTTGCTGCCCTGCTGACAGAGATAAGCTCTTGTTGTCCTTTTAATCCAGAAATTTAAAAGACTGAGAAAAAAACGGGTGAAACACTGCAGGATAAGCCACGAACTTCTATTCCTGTGCTTCAAACTTGGTTTCTTTGTAGAGATGCAATTGAAAAAACCTCTATTTACCAACCTGCCTGCTCTTCTCCTTCTGTGCCTGGCTATGTGGCCCTTTAAATCCCCCACCCACCCCCCTGCAGCAGCAGCACAGCCCTGGAACAACACTCTGCCAGGAGCTGTCCCCGAGCCTCCCACACATGTGACTCCTCTAATTCACTGCCATTGCCTCAGTGGCCAGATATGGCAGCTGTCCTACCCCCAGCTAGATCCCAGTTCACTGAGTGTTTGGGACAAGCTGTGGAGGAGGGGGACTCTCATGGCTTACCTGTCTGTCCCATTGAGATAAAGTCTGCCAACCAACCGAAATATGAACAGTTGCCTTTGCCACCTCCCCTGTCTCTACACCCTTCTCTGTCTCGTTATTGTTATCCCTTACAGATATGGAGCTCACTCCCAATGAGCACCACATACCAATGCAAAACTGACATGGTGAAGAAAGACTTTATACCAATTCATTTTTTTAAATTGGTATCATTATTGTTCTATTTAGAAAATCAGTGATTATCTCTGATTATTAGTTCAGTATTTATAAATCCTTTTCACCATTTGGAATTATATGTCATACCTGCGTTTTACTATGTTGCATGCCTTATTGACTATTTTCTCTAAATAGAGTCCTCATTTAGGGAAAATTAAAGATCCTTTTTGATGACCTTATTACAAAAATTCTAGAATTTATTACTAACAAATATTTCCACATATAAACAAGGGAAAGTTTAGAACTCAATGTTAGGCAAATTACTAGCATAATTTGAAAATATTAGTACTGGCTATGGATTTTCCAAAGCCAAAAAAGAACATGATTCCTGATAATGGCATTACTCTCCATGTGGGGCAAACAATCAATGAAGCACACCCACACCTACTTATATTTATGGAAAATGACAAACAGATAGCTTTTCTGATGAATGGAGTTAATACGGAGACAACTGACAAAGAGGTGACAGGCAGCATCAGACTTGAGCACATCAACTTAGAGTAAGATATAACTTTAAAATGCTGATTAGTTTAAAATGCAACCTCACCTCTGATGATAACAGGTGGCTAATACATAGGGAAGTGTTTATGAGCACTGGACAGGCAGGGTGGTTCCAGCCAGCATATAACTCACCTACAGTCTACAGAAGGCTTTAAGTCATGGCCATGCAAGGGAGGTCACCGACGATAGAAGCCTACACCATCTATGCTGAAATCCATGAGGGAGAGAAAAATATAAGATTTTTCAAAGAACCATCATGGAAAGATATACTAAAGCATGTGCTTCTAGAATACAGAGAATTGAAAACAAACAAGAGTAGACTGACAAAGGTTAAAATAGACTGGTAATTTAGCTACACTTACTAAAGGTAATAAACATTGCTTAATTTAAATAATAGATGATAAAAAACACAACATCTGAGAAATCATGACGAATAAGACAGGGTCATAGTCCAGTGGGTACTTAGAGTATTCTTAGGTATTTTTTCATTTGAGGAAAACAGAGAGAGATGAAAAACTTCAGACTTAGAAAAGCATTTTAACAGTTAAATAGGAAGAAAGAAGATTATAAAATTGGGCTTCCATGTATTTATTAATCTGTAAAAACATGTGAGTATACATGCACACCTATGAGGGAATTAATGAGTTCTTCCAATCTGGGTGGTGGGCACCTGTTTTCATTTAATCAATTTTTGTATTTTTTCTGTTAACTTAATAAAATGTTGTCAAACATTTTTAGAATAAAGAAAAGGAAGTATCAAAAATAGTGAAAATACATTGCCAGCGTTCTGTCTTTTATAGTACTTGTTTTTCCTTATTTCGGTTTGCATTGTTTTTCAAGAAAAGGTAATGCAGGGAATCATAACTCAAGAATGGGGAGCAGTGGAGTTAGGAGAGGTGGTGGATTTGCGTACCCGACAAGGTGGTCCTTAGCCACAACAGGAGGTTCCTTACCAAAGGGAGTATTCATAAGGCTATTGATGAAGGTTGGTAGCCACTTTTTCATTGCTGTTCAATGAATCCAAATTTCACTATTGGAAATAATAATCTATAGAGAGATTCCATGATAGAGACTTAAAAGTCATCTTCAAAGAATTAGTAACTGAGAAACCTATAATTAGACTAGATTTTAATTGAAATGTAACCTACATGCTAAAATGTAGTTTATTATTTTTATGTGTATTCATATTCATGCCTACCTGGCATTAGTTATTCATATTTTAACTGTCACAACCTCCTGTCCATAAAATTTTTAATAACTTTCTTATTTGCAGATTGCCAGAGAATAGGAGATCTATAAATGCAGAGTGTGGAAAGTATTAAAACCATATCAGGGAAATAAATGTGAAACCATAAGTATAATTATTTGACTTTATGTTTATGTGCTATTCTAAGTTTTCTGTATTATACTAAATATATATGTATATGTGAATATATTCAGTCATTTGAAAAGGTCATTTCTGAGTGGGTCATGGGCAGGTGCCTTCATTATTGCAAAACCTGTGGGTTTAGTCATCATTAAGGCAGCAGCTGCATTTGGGACATGATGGGCAGGACATGACAGCACTTGTTTTCCCGAATTCTTTGTCTCAGGAGAATGTTGTGAAAAGTGCATGGAATGAGTTTATATGCTGGTTGGAACCACGCTGCCTGTCCAGCGCTCATAAACACTTCCCAAAGTATTAGCCACCTGTTATCGTACAGAGGTGATATTGTATTTTAAAGTTATATCTTAACCTAAGTAGATGAGCTCATTGGCATTTTGGGGAAAAGCTCTACTCCTATCAGCTTTTTCATTTTATATTGATAATAATCACACAATTTATCAACACTGCAAAGTAAATTTTAAGGCAAAAGATAACAGTGCCTTTAAACTTATTCCTTTGATTTAGAAAGTGTGCCTCTGACCCTGCTGCAGATTTGGCTGAGGTACTGGAGAGTGTCAGCAAACACACCTACCCGTCCACAGAAGCCTTAAAGTCAGGCAGGTCCTCCATGTCTCTCCATGTTGCCCACGAGGGGCTGTGGTGACTCTGGAGCATGTTTACGTGCTGGGTAAAGCAGTTTAAAGGCCAGTACTGTTGGGTAGACTCTTTGTCTCTCTCCAGGATCTTGTTAAATGCCATCCAGATGATCACTGCTTTCTGGCCAGTCCCCCCTCACATGTGTTTATCAGAAAACACCTCCATCTAGGAAATCCAGGGTAAACTGAGATCAGGGCTCCTTTGGCCAGAAAAGAAAACTTGATCATTGTTTGGATTCAAACTCTAATAAGTTCTAATGCTTGTAGTAAGCACTAGACGGAATCAGTCAAGGACAAGTCCAGTGCTGGCTTCAGGCTCAGGAGCATCAGCTCTGCACCCTCGCCTTGCAGACCTGTGGAGGGCATTCAGCAAGGATGCTGAGGTTGGCTTCTTAGGAGGGCTGCACATTGGGTGCCTCTCAGTGCTGTCTTAGTGAGACAGCATAGGATTTCTCATGAAAATTCGCTGCCAGAGAAGCAGCTTTTAATTAAGAATATAAATAATGACATCCCCCAGGAGGCTGTGGAAATAATCTCCAGTGTCAGAATATTAATGTTTTACTGTTTGTTTCTCTCCCCAACTGCCCCTTACATCTTAATTCCTATGTTGTAAGCTAAACTAATGAAACTTTCCTTGCCTTCAAGATCTGATGTTCCAAATTAAACCAAATGTTCACTTCAAGAAATTTTCATGACCAGAGACTCCATATTAAAGCCTAGAGAACATTTTAGCTTCCCTACAAGGATGCCTAGTCTTAATCCATAATGGAAAGCACCCCTGCATTGTTCTCAGGACTGAGTCAGCAGGGCATCCTGGGAAGGGGCTTCAGATGCTGCTGCTGGTACGGATTCCCTGTGTCTGCACCCTGATGTAGAGGTACCCAAGAAGAGACGGCTGGGTGAGACCAGACTCCGAGCTTCAAGGACTATGGCTAGGGTTATGGATGATTGACAGGACCTCAAGCGAGGTAGGGGATACAGTTTTCCAGGGTCACCACAACAGAGCACCACAACCAGACAGCCTGAGCAACCCAGTTTCATCTTCTTGGAAATATAAGGCTGTAAGTCTGAGATCAAGCCATCAGCAGGGCTGGTTTCTTTTGGGGCCTCCCTCATTGGTTTGTACCAGACCATCTTCTTGGACTTCTCATGGTGTCCTTGCTGTGACTGTGTCCTAAGTTCCTACTCTTATAAGGGACACCAGTTATATTGAACATCCTTTAATTAACTTTCTCTCCAAATATAGTCATGCTCTGAGGTACTTGGGGATAAAGGTGTCAGAAGCTAAATTTTCTGGGGTCACAGCAGTATGATTAGTGAAATTTATTCTAGATTAGCTTTGTTGACCAGACCAGGTCTGGAAAGTTCTCTGAATCTCTTTTGTTACGTAACTATCCATCCTAGATGAGTTAAAAGGCAAACATCTTCTGCACTTTAAGGAGCAAGCTGCCATGTTGTGAATGGCGTGGGAAGGGGCCACATGCAGTGGGTGGCTGTGAGGAGGTGACTGTCCACACTAGCAGTCAGCAGGTGTCATGTGGCCTCGGGAGAGGAGTTCTGCCCACACCTAGTGCATTAGGAAGTGGACCTCGGGAAGAGCCTGCAGCCTGACCAACACACAGATGGCAGCCTGTGGACATCACCGGGCCACCTGCTGCTGTGCCAGGCTCCCACCTAAGTGTGAGGTGACAGATGTGTCTTGTTGGGAGCTGCTAAATTTTGTAGTAATCTGTCACACAGAAACAGGAAACTAACGTATTAAAAAAATGTAGAAACACAGAAGGTATCCCAGAGCTCAGAAAGTCCAAAGTGAGTGTGTTTTATTTGCTTTTGTAGGAGCCCCTTGTTGTTCTAGCCAGTAGTTATCAGAATTCAGAACATTGGTACATATTGAGTTACCAATTGAGGGTCTTTAGTGTGCCCCTTTTGTCGACATATTTTATCAATTTTGTGTTGATTTCATTATTTTCAAAGCATCCAACCTTGGTGAATTATAAAAGCAGACTCATTCTCCTATTTCCCCCCTCTCTGTCCTCCCCTTCTCCCCTCTCTGTCTCCGTTTCTTACACATGTACATACACATACATATACAAATGCACACATTACCTAGCCCCCAAGGTAGGTAAAACCTTATATGAAAGCAATAGAATGAAATGCTTATTCACACTAAAATACATAATGTCCTGAAAGCACTATTAAATGCTGATCTAGAGTTGGTGCCTAACTACCTCAATTAAAGGAGCAATCAAGCCATTAGTTGACTAGCACATTTCCAAAGTATTTTTCTTCTGTAAGATCACAGGACAAATAATAACTATTGATAAGAATAAATTTAAATGTAACAAATAACCAATGAATTAATTGATTAACACATTGCTAGTGCATGTGTTTATGAACCGAAGAAGTTCTGATATGTATTTTTTGCAAGTAAAATAACAACCTTATGAGTATATATTTGTAAATGCTTGTGTATGTGTGTGTGTTTCTGTATTATATACTATTATTTGTGCTTTGCTTTTTTTTTTTTTTCATTCACTTGAGTAGCATTTACTCAAGTAAATAAATTTTGGTTTATAAAAATGTAGGATGGTCTCCTAGTGGTCCTGTGTGAACTAGGAATGGCAGGCTGCCTGTCGGCTCTGAGCAAGGTGATGAAATGGGGTGATCCATCTGGAGAAGGTGCTCAGTTTCACAGCCTTGGAATCCATGATTTATGGCAGAGTGGTGACTGTGGGAGATGTTTTGTTTAAAATAGGATGAAGGGAGGCAAACCATCCCAACATTCCTGAAGCAAGCAAGCAACTGACATTGCCACAAAATATGAGTAGAAGAACATTTGTGAGGAAGGTGAGCCATGATATTGTGAAACAACAAAAATGGCTACAAACCAGGATTTTTAAATATGCAGAGTAGACTTTCCTAATCACAACACTTAGCTGTCCTGTTTTAACTTATATAGACACCAAATACATAGAATGTGTATAATCTCTATCACTTAGTAACACAATATCTTATGTCTGAAGCCACTCTTGAGGTATAAGGAAGATATATTTCATGAAAAATATACTTAAAATTCTGGACCAATAACATCCATTAAGAGTTGACAATTAGAATCTATATGCAAAAAGTCTCTACGTAATTTGTCATAAATATTTAAAAAATATTTTATATAATCAAAAGCCTATTCTCTACATGCAAAAAAGATTCTTTTTGAACAACTTAAAATTAATGAAACAATTGTAAAAACATTACATAGGTTTCCCATACTGTCATCTCCACCTTCTCTCTATATTATTTCCTTAACTATGGTGCACATACCCAAAGAAATTAATACTGGCACAACATTGTTAACTGAATCAGAGACTTTGTGTCCCACTAGGATATTTCACGAATGTTCGTCCAAACCAGGGTTGGCCACAAAAGTTTGAATTGTGCATCATGTCTTTTTAAAAGGTTCTCCTGTGCTTTGATTTCTTGGTCTTCAATTATGTTTTGTGATCTTTATACTTTTGAGGAATATTGATCTAGTATATTACAGAATGTCCTTCAACATGGATTTGTCTGATGATTTATTGTAGTTAACCTTGTGTTTTAAGTTTTGGGGGAAAATAATACAGGTATGAATGTTCTTCATGTAACATTCTCTCAGGAAATGCAAAATAAGTTTAACTGCTACCAGTGTGTTAATCATGATCACTGGTTGAGGTGATATCTGTTAGGTTCCTCCTCTGTAAAGTTATTACTTTTCCTTTCCCATAACTTATTTATTTAAGCAAAGGAAATTAAGAATTACCTTTGGAAAAGGTATGAATTGGGCCAGTAATTAGTATTTTTTGTAAGTGGTATAACTTCAGGGTATGTAGATTGGCTCATTTTCATTAAAATTTTACCTACTAATTTAAAGTTTTATCTACTAATCCATGGAAATTGCCTGCAGCAATTATTACTGCAATATTCTAATGATTATTTTCTATTTCTTTTATTCCTTTTTCATTTATTATTTAGAAATATACTGTAGGGAATCTTCACCTCTTTACCCATTTATTTATTAATGAGTTATTTATTTCAGTATTCAATATAGACTCATGGACATTTACTTTATTTTTAAAGTTATAAATCTGTTCTATCATTTTTTGTGTGTGTGTTACTTAATTTTTTTTTTCAAATTTAGTTACTGAGAATTCTTTTATTCTTACCCCTGGAAAGAAAGACTTCTTATTTTTTAAAAAAAATTATGATAGAAAATGAAGTTGATATAGGGGATGAAGTAGACCTGGAATCAATGGATACAATAAATGTGTTTATCTTTCTAATGCTAAATAATATTTGCACCACTTAAGTTATCACAAAGCTCCAAACTTGGGTGCTGATATTAAAATTTAACAGAAAAAAGTGTAATTTTGTTCAAGTGAAGCTTGATTTATTTTATAAAACAAAACAACAACAATGTACTCTTAGTTCATCTTAGTTATATTAATGAAGTGTCTCAGGGAAGAACAAAACATCTCTGCCAAAGAGAAAATCAGAGTCTCAACTTCTAAATTTCTGAAATAGCCATGGTGTTCCACACAGCCTAGCACTCATGATAATTGTGGCAATAATAATAAAAGAGTTATTAACTAAGGCAAAGGAGGAGAAACAGGTGTACTTGCTCAGCTGTCTACTGCAGGTTCCACAGACAGTACAATCAGTGAATTTCTTTTGTATTCATACAACGTGCCTACTTCAGAAAATATTCATTCTAGGTGATATATTTATTACTGATACTTTATCTAGCATTATTCAGTATTGAACTCTATAAACCTTGTGCTTAAAAAAGTCAAAATAGCTTTGTGGGTCAGTGATTCAATGCAGAATGTTTGACTCTTTTTAAAAACAAACAAAGAACCTCACAGGTGATTTTTTTCAGGTTGACATTCAGGTGATTGTGCAAGGTACCTGCCAGCCATTCAGACATTCAGAAGCTGTTTATCTTACCATATATTTTCTCATTCTTACAATTTTATAGCACATACCAGTCCTTAGTCTCTAACTTAGCCTTTAAAGTCTCACTTAGCACCAAAAATAAGGACTTATTACTTGGTTATAGTGTGTGTGTGTGTATACACATTATATATATATTGTTTATATATGTGATATATACACACATATATGTGTATATGTGTGTGTGTATGTATGTATGTATATATATATATATATATATATATATATATATATATATATATATATAATTGCTTCTCTCAATAAAGCAAGTTTAATGTTAATTTAAACTTGTCCAGTTAATAATTTAAAAGATTTGACCAATAGCATCCTTTAAGAGTTTACAAGTACAAACTATATGAAAAGGTACAGATTTTTTGATTTGAATAAATAAGGTTTCAGAAAAATAATCATACATTTTAAATCTAAAGAAAGGTAAAAGTAATTATATCAAGCTATAATTATAAAGGGCCTATCAGAATCCATGAGATCATTTGATGTGCTCAAGGACTCTTGAGCATATTTTGGGTAGTCTGTACTTTTGTTTTAGGACCAGTGTTTGTAACACTGAATTTTAGTTAAGGCACATGTGGTGCTTCAGCCACAAATTAGGAAAGGATCATGACAGATTATGTGGGAAAACAGGCAAGAATTCGTTTTTCTCTATTTTTTTCTAGAAATTTTTGTACAAATGTGATCTTGGTGACCATGAACAAGCCTGATATTAATTATCAGGCATAATACTGGAGGTATGAAAGGCATAAGCTGTTTTTTTTTTTTTTTTAATGTCCCCAGTACATTCTAAGTGTCTGATATAAAGTAACTGTGTGTTGGATAAGTAGATGGATAAATGAATGTTTGAAATAAAATGAATCATAAAGTAATGATTACTACATGAATCTTTAATAAATTTGGCTACTTTATTTTCACATGAAAATAAAATAATTCTTGAATTTTATGAATTACATGAATATCAGTCACAATATAAAGTACACTGAATTTTATTGTTGGAGGCATTTTATTGTATTAGACTTTCCACCAATACTCTTGAACTTTCTGGTAGTTTAAGTCCTTAATATTCATTCTTGGTCTGTTTGATGAGTTGGTACTCCCCTTAACACTTTTCGTTGAAAATGAGAACATTTTAAATAATTTAAAAAGATTTGAAAAGGAGTTAGCAGACCAACAAACTATCATTGAACTCTAGTCCTGTGCCTTCTTGGTTAGGTTGATGGGGGACACAGGACTGGAGAATTTGCAGTGAAAACTCGGGCCTGGGAGACTCACCTCTAGTCCCACAGTTTGTTGGCCAGAACTAAGGGTACCCACCTTGTCACCCAGGAAGAGCCTGTCACCCTTCTGTAGTTCAGAGAGGTTGAGATGCACTCACTGGAGGCTGGATACACAGTGAGACAAAATGATCAAGAGATGAGATTTTATCAAAAGATTCTTTGTGATAAATGCCTAACATTAATTAAAATACTTCAGAGAAACCAATTAGGATGGCCAGGCCAGATTTCCAAATTTTCTTCTGTCCTTTATGAAGGACAAAATGTTTCTTTTGTCATTGTGCCTTTATTGCTAAAAGTGAGCTCTTTTTGCATTGATTAGAAATGATCATCAAAGTTATGATTATGAAGAATTTTCAAATGTATTTGCAAATTCAGAACAATCAAACACATGTGATATTAAAAATAAATATTTGAAAAATAAATATATATTTGAAGAAAACCACATATTTTAGATGTTTACTTGGAGAAGCCTTCCACTCCTGATTGCAAAGAAACACTAGTAATAATCAGAAGGAGTCTTTCAAAGTGGGTATATCAGGAAGTAATATTATGAGCTGTAGATAAAGAGTCTCTTCAATATTGTACAAAAAAATTCACACCATAAGATAATAATCAATTTCAGAAAATTTTGTTCTTTTTTATTCTATTTGGCCTACAGGGCAATTTTAAGCTTTTTTTTTTCATGTTCACCAAAATATAATATTTATTTGCAACAAAATTATTTCATTTGAAGTGCATCATTTCCTGAGTTGTGATGTGTTCCCACACTGTGGCAATCACCTCAGTGACAATGTGGATTCCACCCATGAGCACTTTGTGTTTTCAATTCTAAGTTTAGTCCATGATCTAATTTGGATAAATACTTTCTCACAAATGTGCACTGCTGGTAGAGAATTTGTGGGGGAAAAAGTAGAGTGTATTAAACAAACAGAAACAAAACACAAATATTTTAAATGAATATGCAAAAATTAAAAGTTCCTTCTCAGGTGAGAATGTGTTTACATATAAGCCTATAAGCAAAAATAAAATAGCAAGCTCAGGCAGTTAAAAACCAGCTGTGCTAGTAAGTTCGAGCTAGTTTACGTTATGAGAAAAAAACAATTCCAAGATATCAGAAACATAAGATAATTTTTTAAATGCCTTCACACCCTGTATTTAATGTAGAGCCTCCTGCTGACTCTGATCATCCCTAATCCTGAGACACCTAAACTGGTGAATTCCCACTGTTTTACAGTGCTGTAATCTCAAAGGAGGGCACAAGGATTTGCTATCACAGGGGAAGAAAACAGGTGGGACAGAAGAACCCTGGTCTTAGATGCTCCCATCTGGAAGTGGTACCTGGCAGCTCCATCAAGTTTTATTAGTAGAGGCAAGTCATAGGACCACCATACCTTCAAAAGTACGAAACACACATTTCTAATGAGTAGCACAAAGGAAGGAGAACAAGGATGTTCTATGAGCAAGACTGCTTTCTAACACAGTGACCCCAATACGATGCTAAATATTTCATCTAGTGCAGCTCTTAGTGGATGCAAATAGTAGTGCAGAAATTCAAAACCATCATTTCCTTGCTTCCCATTAGATGGGACATCTACAAGAACACAGCAAGGTGTAAGTGGTTAATACAACACCAAAAGACTTCAAGTTCCTGATTCATAAAATCCAAGAAGGTTGAGATTATGTGTTTGGGAAGTATTTAATTGGTATCTAAGTAACTTATCAAAACCCTCAGGACATATGGTAGGATTTATAAATAAAGACATTTGCATTTGATTTTCTTGAAATATAAAATAAATGACAGTGTTTTAAATAATCTTGGAAACTTCTACTCTTGTTTAAATGCTGGAAGAATACACTATTTGGACAGAACAAGTAATGCATTTTGGGAAAAGGGTTTGTACATTTTTCTTTCTGGAAAAGTAGAGTAAAATGTTTTGTTTTGTTTTTCCTGTCTATTAAATAAGATATATTCTCCTCATAAGGAAAAAATATCCCTTAACAGATTCAATTTTATGAGATTTAAATAATTAATTCTAAGGAAATAGGTAAATTCTGTTCAAATTCCTTTTTCATAGCACAAATATAAAGCTCAAAGTACCTACATTATTTACATGAGATTAAATATTTCAAAATTCAGAAGCTATTTCTCCCAACAAATTCCCTGCATGTTTTGGTACTCCTTTCTCTTACCTTGTTATGTTGAGAAATTTTAATCTAGTCCCTGAAGGAAGGAAACACATTTTCAGAGTAAAATACCAATATAATTCATATTACTTGGCACTTTCAAGTTCTGGGACCAACTATATCCCGAGTCCCCTGTGATGCTGACGGCAGAGCCTTGCAGTTGCAGATGAATGAGTCACGTGTTTGGCAATCAAGGAACCTGCACATGGTGTAGTCGGTGTGCTGGGAGAAAGAGATAAACTAATACATGGTACCAATTTACTTTGATAAGCACTGAGTTATGCCGAAAGATAGTAGATCCCTATCTTTCACGGTTAACAAAAAAGAAATTAAATATGGATTAAAGATTTAAATATAAGATTTGAACCTATGAAACTACTAGGAGAAAACATATGGGAAACAGTTCAGGACATTGGAATGGTCAAGAATATTTTAGACAAGACCCCAAAGCACAGGAAACCAAAGGAAGGGGACAAAGCAATTTATAGCAATATAAAAAGATTCTGCACAGCAAAGAAATAATAACCCAATGAAGAGACAACTTGCAGGATGGAAAAATTTTTGCAATTTATACATCTGATAAGAGATTAATATCTAGAACACACAAAGAAGTCCAAAAACTCAATAGCCAGAAAAGCAAATTACCTTCTTTAAAAATGGGTAGTAGACCTCAATGGTTATTTCCCCTAAAAATATACAAGAGTGAGCAAGAAGTATAACAAAAAAAGCTCAGAGTCACTGATCCTCCGGCAATGCATGTTAGAGCAATAATGAAATATCACTTTGTTCTGGAAACAGTGGCTATTGACAAAAAGACAACAGACAGTACTGGTTTGGCTGTGGAGAAAGGGACATGGGCACGCTGTGGCTGGGCACGTCAGTGAGCATCGCTCTCTGGGAAACGGTGTGGAGAGGCCTAACCCGTTGAAAGTAGAAACTGGGTCAATGACAGTGCTCCAGAAGAATCCTACAAAACATAATTTGCTACTACTTTTAAGAAAGGTGCCTTCACTCCCTCTCAACCTTTCTGGCTTCTTGAAGGGATGCATAGTTTCCAGAGGAAGACTAAAGTAGTTTTGGGGATAACTGTGACGTGCCGGTTGAGACAGGGACTCAGGCCGTGAGACATCATATTGTATTGCCCTGAAGATAATCTGGAGCCAAAAGAACCGTTTCCCCTATCTGAATGTTTGAATAACTGGAGACACAGGTACCAGCCAACAACTTAATTATGGATTTTAAAAATTGGCATTAATCTTTTCCCTTTCCTGTATAGATTCTCTTCTAATGCCACAAGTCACAGAAAATTGCTCATTAAACTTCAAGCAATGCTATGTAGTGCGTGCTACCATTTATAGGCAATGCTCTCCAAAGTACAATTAGAGGGAGTATTATGACACAGAACAATGGAGACAATTATTTCTGAAGTTTATTAATGCTAATTAGCATATGGCATCTAAGACAGCTGCTGATACTTCATTGCTAAATACTGAGGGACTAATTAGTGCTCCATGTTAATTAGCTTCTTCTGCATGTGCATTGTCCTTAGATGCATATGCACTGTCACCATTGGGCTATTAAAAGCCTGGCCCTGCTCTCTGCAAGAACATGATGCGGCATTCAGGGGCTCCAGTAGTGCACACACTGTTCTCCAGCGCACAGCCCCTTAACTGATTCCACAGGAACTTCTATGATCCACTCCACTCAGGTGAACGGGTAAACTGTAAATGTCCACCTGCAAAAGAGATGACCACCATTTGGTCTAACCTACAGCTTTTCGGGTCTTCTCAGAGAGGAGTGACTTCAAATGCTAAAGAACACTGGTCTCAAGAATATTTTGCTTTTAATCTACTTAATACTCAAACTGATCTTGCTTTTGCCACTCAGTTTAGACTTTATCATTTACTTGGGATTAAAATTCATTCTTAAGTCAGATATATTCACTTTCCTAACAATTAATTCTTGGAATCTTTTGTTCTGTTTATTTTCTTCCTTAACCTGTAACAAATAATTTTTTTTTCCTTTAAAATCTAGAGAATTTACCCACAAAGTTCACTTTTGAAAGCCATCAAAATGAATCGGTGATGAGCAAAGAATGCTCAATGTCAGTCTTAATGACTTTTCAGGGACACTGTTCCCATGCCTTTTTGCTTGTTTGGGGTGAAGATGAACATGAGTGATTAGGTCATCCAATATTGTGACATTCGGCCAACTTGAACACACATGCACTTCTCGCAGGCCCAAATGTATGGCCATAGGACACATCATGGCTTCAAAGTCTAAAGACAGAAACTAGTTTTAGTTACACACAGAAATTAACTAATTTTTGATGTTGTATACATTCATTTTGAATAGTTAATAAGAATATTTACAGTTACCAATTGTGTTAATATGTTTGCCTTTTACTTTACATGTTTCAAATATTTTAGTGATTATATAATTGGAGTGAAAATATATGGTACATGCCATTAAAAATAAAGGAAATAAAGCTATCCACAGTGGAGATGTAGAATCACTTGCCAAAGTTACAAATTGCAATGTACTCAACATCTAATAGGCCAGGAAATATGAAAAAGAGGGATCAAAAGGACGAAAAATAACAAGCCAAAAATATGTGAAGTGTAAATCAAAATCTTACTTAAATGCTTTCCAAAGTTTACATCAATATTTTAGTCAGCTTTTTCGTTGGTGTGACTAAAGGATCGGACCAGCACAATTATAGAGGAGGAAGAGTTTATTTGAGGGTCAACAGTTTCAGAGGTCTTGGTCCATAGACAGCTGGCTCCATTACTCGGGGCCCAAGGTGAGGCAGAGCATCATGGTGGAGGAGTGAGGTGAAGGTAAGCAGCTCACATCATGCATGATCAGGAAGCAGAGAGAGGTCTCCACTCTCCAGATACAAGTATATACACCAAATCCACACCCTAATCCCCACCTCCTCCAGCCACTGTCACTTCAGTTACCACTCAGTTAATCCCTAACAGGGGATTAATTCACTGATTGGGTCAGGACTCTCGCAAACCAGTCATTTATCCTCTGAACCTTCTTGCACTGTGCTTTTGGGGTCACCTCCCATAATAATCAAGAAAATCTCATTTGATGGTACAGAGCAGGTGTTTCCTTGGAGAGTTTGACTCACTTTTTAGAAGAGTGGATGCCTTTTGATTTTTCATTAAACTATTTAGGTTTAGGAAACAGGATAATGCCCATGAAAAGTTGTCTTTTGTTCTCTTTCTCTGCTTCCTCTTCTTCATCACCATCTTCATACTGTCTGCATTCCTTCTCACAGGGCAAAGGAAGATGGCCAGCAAGCTAGATGTCAGGAGGTGAAAGGGAAGAAACAGATGACTTAGGAACTGCAGGGCTGTCCAGGAGTTATGGCTACTGAAACACCAAATGAGACATGGAAACAACTTAGTACCTTTTAATGGAATGGACACCAAACTTGACTCCTAGCCTGTTCATGGCTTTGGCCTTTAAAATCTCCAATTCCTGTATCTGTAAAATGAGGGGTTTTCTGCTCAAAGGAGAGGATTTAAGACCCTGCTCTCCATCGTACTTCAAAGGACTGTAGTTTCAAGGAGCTAAGTAGCTTTGGGGAGTTATGTACCAGCTCCCTGTCTCAGCTTTTCCATCTGTAAAATGTATTTTAATTTGTTTGTCTTTCTTGCATCAGGGACTCTAGGAAACCGCACTTGATACCTACAATAGCAAATACTTACTCATAATTCTGGTTAATACTTCCTTAACGAGGAGGCTCTTTTCTTTCTCCTTTGTCATTTTGGTAAATCAGTCACTTCAAAGATGAATTTTAGAAAGGGCACAACGTCCACAGGCTCATGTCTGAGTCTACAGCTGAGGCAGACTTGGGGCCCTTAGTCACATTAGTCTTTACCTTCTTACTGTGTATCATTTGTAATGGGGAAATAGCAAATGATAGTATATCATGCCTGTAGGAAACAATACTCTAGTTCCACTATAGTTCATAGTACACGTGAATAGTGGTAGGAAATAACTATACCTGGCCCCATGGGGTAAATTTCGTAGAAGAATTGGTACCCAAGTCCCTTGGCTTTAGAAAACATTCAATTTTTAGTTCTCTGTACCCTTGAGACATATATCATCTCTCAGCCTCTTGTTAATTACAAACCACAAAGGCCTTTCTGGAGCCTGGGGAAGCAGACCCCTGCAACCCTCTGGGATGTGGTGCTCTTGTCCCCTTCTCTGTGGGAAGGGAGGGGTAGAACTCTCCTGCTCCCACCACTGCCACGCCCTGGCTGGGCTGACCTCCACCCACCACCTCCACCCGCTGCCTGGACCCGCAGCCTCCACCTGCCAGTCTCTGCAGGGTCCTCACTGGCTCACCCCAGCGCTCACTGCTCCCCTGCCCTTTGTCTGGTGGAGCTGACTTTCTCTCCTCTGTTACAGTCACCTCCGTGGAAACCATCCTGGCCTGTTTAACACTGTCCAGGGCAGGTGAAACCTTGGCAGACTTCTAGGAACAACCTTGCAAGGCTAAGGAAGAGCACTATTAGAAACGTGTATTTTGTCTTTCAAAAATTTTCAAAGTATGTCAAAACACCACATATCTTTACATTTTTGAAAAATAAAAGTTGAAGAGAAAAGAGTGCTTGATGTTCCTGAGATAGTTAAACACCATCTGTCCTATTGTCCCAGGTGTGAAAGCTATAAAAACTTAAATATAGTAAATAATATATAATTTTATAACATATAACAGTTATATACCATAATTAAAATATAATTATAGTATAATAATAAATACAATGATATATGAATTTTAGATTATCGTTCCCAGCTGTACCTGTGTACCTGTGTATTTAAATAAATATTGAAATATTTGAAGGATTGAAATGTGAAAGTTAACCTGTCCATGTTTCCATAAGACCTTGCTCTCTCCAGTGACCAGGGTTCTGATAGTTCTAATAAATTATGCCTTTAAGAATGATTACAAATGTTCATCTAAAATTTTACTTTGTTTGGCTCACCTGCCTTTACCATGTTGAGGAAAAGCTACGTGCTTTATTTTTTTTTGTCTGATATTTCTTGCAACACATAGTCATATTCAGTTCAGTGGCTCCTCCCTAAAATCTGTTCTGACCCTTGTATGGAGTTATTGTCCTTCTGATGAGTCCCAAAGGTTACAGCAATTAAACCATAGAGTGCCTTCGCTAATAAAATTCAAAAGTTCTATTTTAATTGTTATATCTATCATAGATCTATAGCCCCATCAAGATGGTTCTCTTTTTGTCTTTCTACTGACCCCACTTTGACTACAGTTGCAGTGAGTTGAGAATCAGGCATAACTACAAAATTATCTAATTATTTTTTTCTACAAAAACATCTAAGTTAGCTAGGAAAAAATAAAGATGCTCACATATTTTTTTGAGAGAACAATTTGACCTTTGCCTGGATACAAGTAAACTTAGGATTTCTGTGAAGCAACCTGGCCAGGATTGGTGCCAATAAGAGCCACAGGACTAAGGGCCTGCAGGACATTAAGACATGTCCCTTAAGTAGAGGGAGTGACCTGCTCTTTTGAATGACCACAGTGGGCGTTGCTCTCCTTCACTCTATTACTACTTAGGCTTTTACTTTGTGTCTTTTCTCCACATAGAAATATATTTTTATGGCTGTATAGTAAGGGCAGATAAAATATTCTCATGAATTTGGAGAGGATGTCACTGATACATTGGTGAGGACTTCTCAGGCTGTTTAAATAACCGCCCAGGGGTGAGTGGTTTTATCTGGCACGGGCCATCACTGAGTGCTAATTCTCAACTAGCTCAGTTTTACAACCATTATACAATATTTAAGCATAGTCATTGTAACTGCGTAAGTAGACTCAGTTCTAGAAAAACTACAAATAAAACAAGAAGAGGCAAGAGAAGGTGGATACAAATAGATCTACTGACATATATATTTACCCAAGGTTATCTGACACTCATATTTTATAGTATTTCTACATGAAATAAATAATATTCCAAAATAATTCAACCTCAAAGTGAAATGATTCACTATCACTATATTTTTGAACTTTGAACATATTTTGCAGGATCAAAATGATTAACCTAGGTACAAAATTATGTTGATGATTTACATAACCTTTGGTGACTTTTGAAAAGATCCTTAATTATGAGAGCTTTTAATCACTATATTATAAGCAAAAGTAGCAAAGATTCCCTGCATGTCTCTATCAACATTTGTCCTTGGAGTCTGAATGTGTGAGACATG
The DNA here is from genome assembly GCF_047511675.1 of Marmota flaviventris. Lineage (NCBI taxonomy): Eukaryota > Metazoa > Chordata > Mammalia > Rodentia > Sciuridae > Marmota > Marmota flaviventris. The sequence continues at coordinate 6,599,095 of NC_092513.1, read as the reverse complement.
TGGTCTTCCCACTGTAAATATTTGTTGAATGCATGAATTAACCAAGTACTCAAGAGATTTTAATTATTATAATAAAAAGAATTGTTATTACTCAATATATGAATATATTCAAATACATATGTGTACATATCCTGATATACAATTTTGTATTCATGCATATATGACATAAATATAGGCATATGTAATATTAAATTTTATAATGTCATAGTTGAACTGGTTGTTAAATTAATTAAATGATAATTGTCATAAAGTATATTTTTCCATTCAGTGATATCTTAGAACTAGCCTAGCTCATAATAAAAAATATTTTGGAGTTCAAGTAATCCTGATGTATTATCTAGCTTTGTCATTTAAATAGTTTGTTGTTCAATATTAACCTCTACCATATTTTCTATTTTTCAAAAACTAAGAAATTTGCAGTTTTATTTAGTTTTAATAGATTTATTGTATTATGAAAGTAGGTATGTTAAATAATTGCCAGGATACAGTGACTCTTTCACACCTCTTATTGGTCATACCATTATTAATTTATTCTATGAGTAATATGAGTGCATAGGAAAGAAAGGACATTTAGAAGAGTAATAAGAGGGGTCATTTGGATATTTCAGATTCGCACATGATCATTATGGATAAGATTAAAGCAATTATTTTAATGATGTTATTATAAAAAAGAAAAACCACATAAGATGTGATAGAAATAACATACATCCTTACATGTATGATTAATATATGAAATTATTTTGAAGAATAGCTAAGGATATTTTATTCAATAAATTTAGAGTTACATTATAGAGAGTGAATAAGCAGACTATACATTTAAAATGTTAGAAAAGGAAAGGTTTTGAGCAATCATATTACATGGATGTATTTCTAATATTAATAATATTCTCTTGTATATTTTCATGAAGCTCTTAGTCTAGTGAACATCTCAGCCTCAGAATTCTTACTTCCTGGGCCTTGATTGAGCCTCTTCCTGCTTGAGCACCTTATTTTAATACACTTACATGTGCTGTACTTTGCTAAACTCAGCTGCCCTTCTATTTATCCATCATCCATCTTTCTATGTCTACATATCTATTTCTCTGTCATGTATATCTATCAGACTATTACCTTTCTCTCCTCTCTTTCCAGCACAATATATCTTAATTCACATCCTATTTGTACTTTATTTGAATCTGAGAAAGAAAAGATCCCATTTAAGCCTCCTGGGCAATTATCTGGAGACTAGAGAGTATGCAAATATTTCTTAACTGTTGTTCTCACAGTAGAATTTTATGGCTAGCTTTTAATTATTTAATTAATTTTCTCAGTGTGGACATCAGTTTTCAAATCAGCACACACTCATAAGAATATGCAAAAATGGGTCTTGTGGAAGTGGTACTTTAGATCCCCAGATTCCCACTTTAAAGTGGGTTTTAATAGCTTGTGGCACAGTCCAGATTTCCCTGAGTACTATTTGGAAATTGAGATGCAAGAAAAAGAAAACCCATTCAAGGCACCAGAGTTGAGTGACTAATAAAGAGTAGGGTGGTAAAACTCGGCAGAGAGGATGTCACTGGAGTTGGCTGATGACCTGTGGCTATTCAGATCCCCAGAGTGTTCACTATTGTTGAGCTTGGACCAAGAAGTCAGACTTAGGCAGAGGACCATTTTGAGGAAAAGAATAAATCTTGGTGTTCTCTAAAGATTGTATTAAATATATATTTAACAAATCAGCTCACACTATGTGCAAAATGAATGCTAAGTTATAGACCTGATCAGGAAAAGTAAAACAAGAAGCTTTTTGGTACAAGGTTTAAGATTTATATTCATGGTTCAGATGGATGTAGGAAATGAATTCTTAGGTAGGATACAGAATAATGCCACAATAGTAGACATGTGGCATTCTCTTATTAAGGTAAATTTTTATGAATTATAAGTCATTATTAATAGAATGTAAAGAAAACCACTAACTAGAAGACAGCTGCAATGTATTTCCTGAACTTGAATCTAGAACATGCAAATAATTCCTAAAAGCAAAAAGAAAGAGGTTGTGATCATTTGTACAAACACCATTTACCAAAAAATGATGTGTCCAAGCATTTAATGATGATGGAAACAGTTACTTCACATCCTTCACCATCAAGGATATGCAAACTAAAGCTACCTATTTGCTTACAGGACTCAGTAAATATTGTGAGCCTGGAGCCAGTGGACCTCTGACATGTCCTGAAGGGAATGCAGGTAAGTGTAGCCACTGCAGATGGCCCTGGGCAGTGTCTGTTTTCATTGATAATATGCAGACTCTACTCCTCAGCAATTTAACTTCCATATGTGTGCCCAGTGGAAAGGCCCACGGATCATCAGATTTCACTAGAATGTTTACTGCAGGATTCTTTGTGAGAGCACAACATTAAAAACCCTAAACATTAGCTATAGAAGGGATAAAGTCCTTCTAGAATTGTGCATTGGGTGCTGCCTGGCCAGGCAACAATGTGAATGGCTCTCACAATAAAGCACAGAGTGAAGGATGAAGGACAGTCCTTGTTCTTTAAGTCCAGTTCAATCAGGTTGAAACAGCAGACAGACCTCCTCTGTGGTGGTGGCAGTTCAGAGCGTGTGTCACCATTGTGCAGGAATGACTGGGGAGGATGGAAAGGGAAGCAGTGTGCTGACATTAGCCTGACCTTGTCCTGAGATCAAGGGCTCCTTGGGTACAAGATGTTCCTTCTGTGGCAACAGTTGAATCTACAAATTGCGATTTGTGCTCTGTCCTTTATATATGTAAATTCAAAATGAATGATGAGTGAAAATCACAAATAAAAATGTCAAATAAAAACAATAAGATGATGCTAGTGAGTAGACAGAAAACTGGACTTGAAGGTCACACACAGGTATTTTTCTGCTCTGGAATACGCCAGCTAGAGTTAAAGCCTAGATTAAGACAAGGCATCGTGGCATCACTAAACATTTGACGCAAAAATAATTAGGCTCTAGGATGCTGGGTTCTTGAGAAACACACAGCAGGGAAATAGGAGGTTTAGTTAGTATAGTCAAGTGATGGATAAAATTATGAACAGTTTTGAGAATGCATATGAAAAAAAATTCTCCCAGTTGCATTTCCTTTTGATGTACCATTAATTGACTGTTTCCTCCCCTCTGCATGTCACAGAGTACTCTTAAATTTCTTAACTGATCTGAAACACATGTACAGAGAGCTTAATTTACCTTTTATTAAAATCATTTTACAAGTAAATATTTATGTAATAAACTACACTGTTAGCACACTAAATCATGCCAAGTAAATATATGCTAAATAAAAAATTTGATAAAAATATGTGGTGATGTCTCAAATTAAAAATAATTATCATAGATGTAGCTTAAATGAATCGTGTAGACACATAGTGAGGTTTAAACTTGGGTGAGCAAATGCTACTTCATAATTCAGTAGCAATATATCTCAGCCATAAAGGAAAACACTTCACTTAATATAACTCTTTAAAATATTCCATATGATGGTGTATGTGTGCTTTTAAGAATAAAAATATAATTCAGTGAGGTCTTCAAAAGATGTGTTGAACATTGAGATTGTTCTAGAGAAAGCATTATAAATGATGCTCTGAAATACAAAGAGGCTCACAAGTCCTCTGCCCTCTCCTGACAATTCTTGATTCTGAGTTCTGCCAGAAAGATTGGGTTTCTTTCTCCATTAAACCCGTGAACCTACATCTGACACTTCTGGGGTCCCACAGCAGTATGGATTTCGTATCAGCAAAGTCACAAAGATATTCTCGTGGAATCAAGACAAAATGTTCTATCTTGTATGTGGGATGAATAATTTGCCCATTAACCTAGATTCTCATCCCACTTTATTCAGAATTACCTGATTATTCTTGTTTTGTGTTAGTATTCTTCCCCAGACTTTATAAAAGATCCTGATTAAAATAAAACATTAATCCTTTAAATCTACTAAGGTATGCATTTGTTTTAATTGCATGTTTATTAATGAATAATTTCCACACAGCACAGTCCACCCAGTTTTGTTCCTGGTTTATGTGTGCTGATACATGTAAACAGTGATGCCATCGCAGCCACAATCCAAACCATGTTGCCACCTCCGTCCTTCTGTGAGAGTCTTGCCCTGGCTCTGACCTCTTACTCCATGGACTACTGAGCAGTATTTCATTTTACAAACATATAATGCTTGTTCATTCACTAATTATTCATGTGCTATAGTTTTCAGCTTTAGGTTTTGATCAATAGTGTAATGTAAATATTCACGTAAGGTCTTGGTATTTTGTCTTAGAACACAAAAATTGTTTGATATACATTTTTTTCTTGAATCATGTAGCAGGCTTTTGATATAGTTTTATATTCAAATCCTATTACAGCATGAAAGTTGGGCATAGAAAGAAAACTTCTGACATTTATTTTCAACCCTAGAGATAATTTAACTGTTGAAGAAATGTCTGTATTTTATTTCTATATATGACAGGAACCAGACAATATGTTATTACTTTTGCTTTGACAATCAATTGTGTGTGTGTGTGTGTGTGTGTGTGTGTGAGTGATACCAAACAATGTCCTGATAACATTTAGAGGCATACGGCATAAAATGGCAATGTGTGTGGCACACATGTGTGTGCACATACACACACTTTCATGGACTAGGTATGGACCATAATTTTTTTTCTCGTTATTCTCCTGAATTTTATTCATGAAACAGTGTGCAAAGGAGGAGAAGGGGCTATTGTAAATATTCCTTACCTGAGGGAAAATCATCCTTCCTCCTTGGAAACATTAGCGCAATTGAGATGGTTCTGACTTGACTGCAGTCAACGCTAGTTTTAGTAGGTCTGATCAGGACTTTGTGGAGCTTAGGGCATGAGTGCCTGTGAAACCCCAGGGCTCACTCTGTGTTAGAGCCAGCTTATTAATCAGATTTCAGGGGATAGAGAACACACATTACTATAATTTATATAATATGTATTATTATATATTATATAATCAACAATTATGCATTATATATTTAATATAATTAATTATTATATATTATTTATATAATTATTTATATATGAAATAAATGTGTATATATATATACACACACACACACACACACTCTCTCTATATATGATGGGACTTATTATGGAGACCAAAACATCCCACAACATGCCTTCTGTCAGCTGAAGATCTGAGAAGGCCAGTGATGTAATTTAAAGTTCCCAGAACCAGGAGCTCTGATGTGAGAGGGAAAAGTTAGATGCCCCAGCACAGAGAGCTTCCTCTCAGAAGCAGAACCTTCTGTCCAGTGCCTTTTGCTCTATTCAGGACCTTGATGGATTGGATGATGCCCACTCTCAGGGGTGTGGGTGGCTTTTTGGTCTTCCTCACTCCGTTTGTTGATTTAAATGCTACTCTCTTTGGATAAGAGCATCACTGATACACCCAGGGGGCGAAAATGCGTTACCAGCTATCTGGGCTTCCCTTAGATCAGTCAAGGTGACACACAAAATTAACTGACACCTGCAACCCTCAGTCTTTGGAGTCAAGTAGCAGTTTCTGCTCTCCACCCTTCCCTGGTTCTGAAAAGTAGGAGATCCCTCTCTCTGCCTGTCCCTCTCCCAGTCTTGTGAGGCCTGGGCCTGACACACAGGAAATTTCCCTGGGCCTGAAACACAGGGGAAAGGGGTAACGCTTTGGAGCTTTGCACCCTTTGTTGAAGCCCCAAGGCAAAACCTGTGGATCTTGTAGACACAGCCTTTGATTGGACTCCTCAGGATTTGAATCTCTAAAGGTAAACTATACCTAGCCCGTCATTTATTAAAATGTAGCTAGCATGGGCTTACCCTGTCTTTTGAGGTTCCTCTTCCACTCCTATGATTTCAGCTTAAAAGGATGGGGTGAGGGGCTTTTCTCTCCTGGCAAAGAGTTGGCCCTTCCTGGGATTTACTCCATCATGCTTCCTTGTATCCTCAACTCTATGGTGTGCAGGAAAAAAGTGTGATTTTATAGCTTATCCATCTTTTCCCTGTTTAATGGTGACCACTTGTGATTCTGCCATCATAATTGAAAACAAAGGGTTACAATTTTTTCCTGAAATAAAAAATTTGAGAGATGTGGGGTTTAACAATATCTAGCAATTTTATACCATGTCCCACAATTTTAATTAAACACACAATGTGGGACTGTTTAGATGTTTCCCTTTTGTCTCTCTGTGATATTGAGCAACACGTATTTACTCTTATCTCACACAAGACTCAATCTCTTGTGATCCAGTCTGGATCACTATTTTTTTTCTATTTTTACACTATAGTTTATCACCTAGGCCTTCCAGAATATTCCTGAAATTATAAAATTGTGGCCTTTGTGATCTGGAGATTTCTAGTTAGCTGCAGGTATTAGCCAGAGTTCTATAAGTCTTCATTTGAAACTACAATGGTCAGTATTCTCTTCTTTTAAGTTCCCATTTATGTGCGCATGAACCACTATAGGCTAAAAAGATTTAAAAAAAAAAAGTGTGATCATTTAAATGATTCAAATTTAACCTGATCTTTAGTTGATACACTCACTGTTTTTCAATGAAGACCCAGCACACTGAAAACAATCAGACAGATTCTAGGTATTCTATGGCCTTAGAAGAGCTTTTCTTTTTCTGTTGTGTTTTTAAGAAACTCTCCACTAGAACACCTCTGACAGCTTATCTACTGATACATTTCCACATGACTGTTTAAAGAGTGGTTACTGCAATTAGTGTCATCTTGGTACAGTTTGCAATTTGTGGGTAAGTCTGTTTGCCTCACAGAATGTGGTAGTTTGGAGTGTTATCCAAACAAATGTCAACGCATTTATATTTTAAGGTTTTTTTTTTTTTTTTTTTGGTTGGCCTTTGGAAAAGCCAACTTATTCATATAATAACTTCTATTAATATGGAACTTTTCACAGTTGTCCTTTCATTATTTGACCTTGGTAATCTTAAGCATTATAAGTCCACTTCCATATCCTTATAAGTTAAAATTAACTGTGGACTATCTCAAATTTCAGCAGACAACTAAATATCTAGGAGCTAAATTCCAAAATACTTTCAATCAGGGGAATCCAAATGGAATGAGCTATTTTTGCCTACTCAAAACTCATCTCATGTTAGGTCTGCATGAACAAACTGTTTAAATACTTATAGGCAACAGTACTCAATGTTCATTTCTGTAACAATAACAACAATCTCAGTGATAGAGTAAAAACACGGCTTACTTACGTTTAAGTACTCACAGCCAATGTAGGGAGGGTATGAGTCCCTCCTCTAAGTAGTACCTCAGGGAAGAGGCTGCTTCCTCTCATGCACTTTTCAGTCAATATCGTCTGGAATAAAGAAAAACGGCCTTAAGTACTCTTGGCCCCCTGTGTAGAGGATAGCTGAAGTGCTGTCCCTCTTATTCTACTGAAGACATCTAGATGAGTTAGAAATTTAGAATAAAGAGAGAGATACTGAATCTTAAAGGAAGCTCCACAAGCCTTTGAGATGTAGAAAGCACAGATGCAAACCTTGGTCCATGCTCACGGCCCATGTCCTTGTAAAATGAGGGACATGCCCAAGTGCGTGGAAAACTGGCCTGACATTGTGCGGCTCCTCCCTGGCTCCGCCTCCACTCCAGCCCCTGGGACAGCCCTTCTATAACTATTGCACCCACAGGCCAAGGTGGTCTTCTCAAGCTTAAGATGGCCTGCATTCTCCCTTGAATTCTCCCTTCCTAAATAAACCTCTGCCTGTACCTTTGGCTGGTGCTCAAATTCTTCTTCATCACATGTGCCAAGAACTCTGCTGGCTGCTCTGAGTTGAGCTCTCCTCTCCTCTGGGAACTCCTTGGACACTACTCCAGAGACATCTCTTCCCCTGTGACATAGGTACTTAGTAATCCTACTTGCAAAGGGAGCTTGTGAACTGAAGAGGAGAACAGAGATGTTAAGGAGTTGTTATAATATCAGACACAGACAGGTGGCCAAGGCCAAAGTGGAGGCCAGGCATCCTAGACTGTGGGGACCATGGAGCGCCTCACCTTGCCCCTGCACAGAGGGAATGCACTCAAGGGCAGCTAGTGCATGGTAAACATGTTTAAGTGTGACTATGTGTTTATTTATTTACTTGCTTGCTTACTTATTTATTTACTTGTATTTATTGTGGTGCTGGGAATCAAATCCTGGGCTCCAGACATGCCAGGCCAACACTCCACCAGTGAGCTACACTTCCAACCACTTTTTAGAAAACATGCAGACTGGGAAATTCAATGCAAGATATGAAAAGTAGTTTCTAAGCTAAGCAAAACTACTAGACCATATAGATGAATTCACTATTTTAAAACTAGTTTATATGCTTTTCCAAAGATTTCACATGCATTTAAGCAGTGGTCATAGCACAGTCTTGTCAGATAACTCCATATGTTTATTCCTTTCATCATTATAATTCTTTAAAAAACTTGGCAAAAGGTTTACACAAGAAATCTTGTACCTACAATATAAAATAAAATCTCAATCTCACATATGTTGACTTTCAGCATACACTTGCATGATGGAGATCCATTGCCACGATTCATTCTGTTTTAAAATTACTGATGGATGAGCAAAAAGTCACACAGGGCTGTAAATAATTTCAAAATTGATGTGAACTTTAGTTTAAGTTGGATATTTTCCTGCATTCTAGAATACCAAACAGGGCACAATAGTATTTATTAAAATATTTTATTAACAATATAAATATGTGCAAATATTAGAAAAGGTGAGAAACAGAAAATCATCTTTATTTCCTTGATGTATCTAATATTGTCCATACATGTATTAAGAATATCGTGTTTATTGTTGTCAATATTCTTATTTGCTTTATAATTATATTAGAATTAAGTCAGTCACTATAATTGAAAGATGGAAAGCATCTCGTTTGTAGTTATTTTAGTTAGATAATAAAAATAGAAATAAAGAAAACCATTTTCCATGTCAGTTTATATTAGTAGAGATGTCATTGAGAGAGTTATATGATATTTCTCTTTTCTATTAGACATTCATCAGTGCCTGATTTCCCTAATTTATTATTGTGGGAGTATATTCTTTTGAATCAATGCATAGATACAAGATTTATAATAATAATTTGTAACAAAACATTATGTGATATAGTCCCTTTAGGAGGTAATAAAAAAATAAAAGAGGATTGCACTATGTAGGTATCCACTGTAACATAAAACGATAAATGCTGTAGAAAATGTTGAAATTTGTGAAAGTCAAAATACTTGTCAAAGTTAATTGAAGGCATCAGAAACACACGAAGCAAATAAAATCTGAAAGGAAGGCATAGGTCAATGGTGAGGAGGGTTTTGTGAGTTCTGGATAAAAGGAAAACTCTCTAGCAAAAGCATTTAATATTCAGTCAACAGCATTGAAACCCGCTTGGGACTGGATCAGGTCTGGAGCACTGTTGTAGGACAGGAGTGGTGGGTCGGTCTAGAGTGAAGTCGGGGAGGTCTGGAAATAAACCATTTTCTCGGATAGTCACTGAGTGCCCTGCATTCTGAGAGGCACGGGGCGGGGAGTGCAGCCATCTGACCACAGAGGCAAGTTTCCCGAGACTCCTGTGCTCAGGTGAACAGCTGGGAGAAGACAGACTGAAGGTCACTAAATAGGAGGTGAGAAGCTGTGGTGATAGCCACATGCTGGGAATGGGAACGAGGACTCCCGGAGGAGTGGTGGTGGAAGGTGGTCAGAGCCTGAACTGGTGAGTTCAAAGGCCTTGACGTGGCCGCAGGCCCAGCAGGTCAAGCTACCAGGAAACCCAGGCGGCTGAGGCAGAGGAGGAGGAGAGTCCAGGGGGCTCTGGGGGATGCTGGTGAGCAGCTCATGCTTTCCTCCACCTGCCACCGAAGAGGATTTTTTAAAGAACCCTGTGACCAACTTTACATTTTAAATCCTCTCTGGCTGCTGGGAGGGGAGCCAGGGAGTGCTCCATAGAAGGAGGGGGGCCACATAGGATGTGAAGAAAGTGAGCCACCTGAGAAAGGCCCACTGTGTGGGGATGGTGCTGAGCTGACCACGGAGGCAGAACCCGGGAGGAATCAGACATGGGTGTGACAGTCGCGGGGTTCTAAAGACCCTCCTCGGGATTCTCAGGGAAGCGCTCAGAAAACTGGAGTCACCTTGATTAAGTAGGAAACAAAAAACAAATAGAAAAGTAAACAACAACAAAAAAATAAGCAGAACAGATGGAGAACCATGTGGTCAAATTCAAATACCCATAAGATATCCAAAAGATGCCAGTGAAGAGAGAGTAAGTACAGAATGTGGAGTTCAGGTAGGTGAGCTCATGTGTGAGACAATCCAAGAAGGTTTAGAGGAGGAATGATTGGGTTATGAGAACCGTAAACCAGTCAGTGAATTAGTCCCCTGATGTGGATTAACGGGTTGGTAACTGTGGGCAGGTAGGGTGTGGCTGAAGGAGGTGGGTCACTGGGGGTGTGCCTTTGGAGCTTATACCTGATATCGGGTGAGTGGAGTCTCTCTCTGCTTCCTGATCACATGTGCTGAGTTGCTTTCCTCTCTCACAGGATTCTACCATGAGGTTCTGTCTCATATCAGGTCCTGAGGAATGGAGTTGGTCTTCTATGGACTGAACCTCTGAAGCTGTGAGACCCAAAATAAACTTTTCCTCCTCTTATTGGTCTTTTGGTCAGAACAGAAAAACAACAACAACAACAACAATAACAACAAAAACTGACTAAAGCAATTTGGAAGTATTTACCTTCTATAGGCTCAAGGTAATGGGTGAGCCCATCAAGGTGGTGAATTTATGAGAATAAAAAATGTACATGGACTGATTGGTTATCTAACTTTATATTCTGCAGAGATGGGGTAAGAATAGCAAAGGAAGATGAGAGAAAGAACAGAAATCACTAGAATTTGAGGATAAAATATGAGAAATGCATTATTAATCAGTTCAAATTCTGCTATAGATGGAAAGAAATGAGTTCTAGAATTGAGTACTATATTTAGCAATTTAGGTAACTGGTGACCTTAAGGAACCCAATTCCAATGGAACAATGAGGAAGAAACCTGGTAGAACTTGTATTGTATAAGATTTGGAGATTCTTTTGATGGTGAGATTCAACACACTAGTGGATAAAAGGCAGAAGCCTCCTTCATTACTCTAGTAGAGAGAAGCTTCCAGGCAGGGCCATGCAAGGGGCTGTACCCAGGGGCAAGAACAGCAAGTTGGGGCAGTGGCAGCAGTATGGCAGGAAGGCAGGGTGGGCTGGCGGGGGTGGGATGAAGTGTTATTTATGACCAGCAGGGTGGCATTAGCGAGGTTCCCAGAACCCCTGTGGATTGGCTACTCTGAGGAACTTCACTGTCCCTAGGTATCTGACACCTGATCCAGGGGTGACTTAGGTCTGATGCAGAATGGAGTTGGAAAGAGATCCCAGTAAAGATGTGGACGGGAGGAAGTGATCAGCCTTAGCCAGGGCCTCAACAATGGGTGAAGACACATTTGAAAAGAGGGTATCAGATGCAAAAAGAAGTAATTGTTGATCAAAGGGTTAAAGACACTTTCATCTTGAACTTGAATAATGACATAGGCAAAATGGATTTTGATACAAAAATTATATAGCATTATGTGTGTAATTTTTATATAATCATACGTTTTCATTTAGGTAAGAAGCTGTGCAGCAACTTATGATTTGGCAAGTTTTTCTCAAAATGCATTTTCCCCCTTTAAATGACATGGCACATTATGGGGAGTAGATTTAAATGCCATGTTGTCTCCCAAGGTTTCTGATTAAACACTGAAGTGTTCCAGCTATAAATTTAAATATCCTTTCAAAGACTATTTCTTTCCAAATTCTCACACATCAAATTTTGAAGCTGCAACTCAACATGAGGGATGACGCTTGGCATGTTTCAATGCCAATCAAATGCTATCAGCCACCATCATGAGTCACTTTTTGTGCTAAGTAAGTGTCAAAACTGACGTGTCTTTGGCTTATGTTGAAAGCTTCCTAACATATAATAGTTGTGAATTATAATATATCACAAATCATGCTTACAAGCTAAAACGTTCAAAGAGTATTTCCTTTCAAATACGGTGTCTAACAGGTGTTGTTCAAAGTGACACTTGAGTACCACTTTTCACGAGACTCCGTGGATTGTGGCATCTGGCAATATATTATTCTTAATTTCAATCTCCGTGGCATACTCGGAAAGTGCCTGATTGACTGGCTTTAGATGAACACGGCCCTTGTGTCAAAATAAAAGTTCAGGCTGTAGAAAATTACAGAATTATGAAGCTCTCTATACAAAACTCTGATCTGTCTGGTTTTTTGCAATGCAAATAAAGAAAGCAATTTTGGTGTAATTCATCAGTGTTTGAAATCCCCTAGCACACCAGGAAAAGTGTTCTTTAATTGACTGGTAAATCATTCTATGATCAGTTTAGCAAATTGTTTTTCTCTTCTTTTTCTGGGCTGACTCTGGGGAGCATGGGCTGTTTGGATGTTAACTGTTGTTTGTCTTCTTTGTAGCTGATCTGTAACCTGTGCATCAGGTAAACAAGTCCAGCAGGGAAAACAGTCAAAGTGCGGGAATTCGGATGCTGTCGGAATTAAACGTACGTAGCATCCCACCCAAGTATTATTGACTTTGAGGCTTCTTATTAGCAACTGAAAGTTTCAAAGTTAGTCAAAGCTTACTTCCCTCCAGAGAGAGTCTAAAACAGAATGTTTGCAAATAATGAGGCCAAGGTATACAGTCTTTCCTCAAAACCGACCCGAGGCTACACTATACCACAGAAAGAGTGAATCCAGTTAATTGGGTAAAATGTGAGTTACAGGGTACTGATAAAACAGATTTCAAAGAGCATATGTTTTAGGGTTTTCAAGATGGCAATGTGTCATTTGGAAGCTGTGACTACAGCTGATGTCATTCTCAAGATCTCAATCCAGGTATGGCGTGACGTTTACCTTCCACTCTCCTGCTTCCGTGTCCATCTCCTGTGTCCATGCTTCTAGCAATCATTCACCAAAGCTGTTCCTGAGGTGCCTTTCTAGAATAACTGCTTTCAGCCCATTACACGCTGGTTCTGCTCCTTGGGTCCTCCACTGCACGCAGCCTGTTTGAAGACTGTGGAAACTGCCAAGCCTTCCAGTCTCCAAGGATTTCCTCGTAGGGTTCAGTCTTTGGGGATTTCAGTTTGGGCACGAAAGCTCTCAACGTGTTTAAGGAAGCAACTTCCATTTGTCCTACCTGAGTGCAGTTCAGGTCGGTTTGTGTTACTCTTTTCTCTTTCCTCAGGTTCAGTCGTGTTACCGTGCACTTAGCCATTTCCATATCATTGAAAATTAATTTTTAAAGCAACATTTGATACACTAGTACTGTGATTTAGAAAGAGGAACCAGGTCCAGTTTACCTTATTGTGTGACAGTCCCAGTCCTCTGCGCACATGTAATCTGTGTTTGCAGTCACTCTCTTTCATTAATTTTATCCTCACCACTTGAAGAACTGCTCTGCTGTGAGAGCTATTGGTGTGAATGGAGAATTATAAAATTTTATTGTATTTTATTATTGCATTAACTTTCATGCCAATAAACATATTGAAAGGAAGCTCTCAGTGTTCAACATGTAACAAATTCCTGGCATAATGTTATTTGAAGCCTTCATTTAATGCATGACTAAACCTTGTTTCATAGACACAGTTGGTTTGAATGAGAACCAGCTCAGCTTTACTTATGATAACAAAAATTCTGTAATAAAAGGGAGATGTTCAATTTACTATTTGTACTCCTATCTGTCATTGAGGTGGAAATAATAGGTTCATGTACAAAAACAGAAGAGGAAAAAGCTCACAGGGCTGTAGAAATTTTAGTGACATTAAAATGTATACTATTTTGATATTTTCAATAGATCATGCTAAATTGTTTTTATTTATTTTTTTCTGCTTGACACAATTCACTAAAATGGGAGGGAGAGACTTCATGTGGTTCCCAGGCAGAACTTTATTATGCAATATTTTCAACTGCTCTGAGATAACTGATCTCAGATCACTTTGATGGCTGGTCTTCTGTGGTGGTAATGAATGCAGAGCAATCAATGATTCATGTCCTAGATTTGAAAATCTTTACATTTCATAGGATTTAAAATTGATAGAAGCATAGAGATTTAATCATGCTGAACTCAATAATACTAATGAAAAAAAGAAAGTTGAACTCAAAGTGATATAGCCAATGATTCTGCATTAAAGTTGACCAAATGAATATCCATTCGATTTTTATAAAATGTATTCTTGGTAACTCCTCGTTTCAATACTCCATTAGAAACCATGTATTATTTTTAATTTGGAAGCACATCAATTAAAGAAACACTGTGGTGCATTCTGGGAGGTAGTTATAACTCCGAGGACTGTCTTGTTTTAGCAGAGAGGGAAAGTGATTACACTCTATATTTCCTTGCTTTTCTCCTGTGTTAATTTGATCAGGCAATTTTCTGGAAGGTAGGATTTTTCCAAGAGATATGAGTAATAATCAAATGTCCCAGATTTTCACTTTCTGAGGAACACACATGATTTTCAAAATGACATCTTTATTCTTAGTGAGCAGTGTGGTACAATGTGCTTTACCCTTCTTCAGAATATAGAAATTTTGTAAAGAAACAAAATAGACATTCCAAAAATCTAACCTTGACTCGGAAGAGATCACAGGAGCACTTCAAAGAAAAAAGGATTCTTTGCATCCATGACTTTTTCAGTCTCTGTAAATACTTAGCTACTAATAAGTATGGATATTTAAGTGGACAAATAACATCCTTTCCCCTTTTCTTCCCATCTGAATTCTTAGCAATTGGTATAGTGATGAGTCAGATGAGAGTCAAACTTAAGACTTTAGCTCGGTTAAAGCTAACAGTGCAGGATGTGGCTTGAATTTGATGAGGTCACTCAGACATTCTGATAATTCTTCTCCTGAATTAAACTCATTCACCTAGTCACAGGACTGTGGCTGCAGGGAGTTGCCTGTCCCCCCAAGAGACAGCTGAAAGTCTTCATGGGCTGAGTTCATCTTGGCACCAGGAGTGTGGCTCATCCATATGGCTCTATTCATTCTCTACCCTCACCTACCAGAGAACTGACGGTCCCGCTGTAAGTGAGGGGCACTCCAAATGAGCAATGGAGTGGTAGAGGGTACTGCAATGGAATCCTCACTTAGCTTCTCCCCAAGGCACAAGGCAAGGGGTCAGAAGCCCTCCAGACAAGGCCTTCCTAGGCTCTCATCAGGAGCATGTTGCCATATTCCCTGGGACCAGCCAACTATTATCTCCTTCTCCCTGCTTCAAAGCCACCCTTCTAGCTGGCTTTGGGATCCAGATTTCTGCTTTGTCAGTTGAAGTAGGCTCTGTCCAGGGTTTGGCAGGGTGAGACTGTGGAAGGAAGAGGACAGGGAATTGCTTCTGGCCATTGTTTACTGCTGATTCTTCTCCCTGTAAGAATTACCAAGTGGTGCTTCTCCATGGCAGCAGCAGAGGTCCAGAGTAGAAGCACCTAAACCCATTGTGTGTTCTTTCCAACACTTGAGGAACTAACAAAGCTAGAGCCCCACATGATTGAACTCTGGCCTTTCCCCCTCAGGTCTGCGTCGCACACCTGTACTACCTGCTCCTTTTCAGATCCACCCACCTGGGCTGCACTGCACTCTTTGGAGGTCAGATAGTAGGTCCTCTGCTGCTGCCATATTCCCAGTCACAACATTTCTCCAGGAGTGACCGCTGATGTCCATCTTACTCTCATCGTGTTGCTTTATATTCTCTTTTCTCCTTTCCAATCGCCTAGTAGACAGCTCTCAATAGGCTAGCAATGACTCATGAAGTTAAATTTTCTCATTGAAGTGGAGTATTTAGTATCATTAGTGACAACTTCTTGGTTACTGTCTGTTACTTTTGCCTCATTGAAAATATTTTTGAACACTGAGGAGCACTATCATGACCTCACAGTTTTCTTTCCTCTTGGACTCATGTCCTGGGTGAGCATATTGAAAATTCTGGAGAACTTCCTTCTTACTTATTTATATTTTCATTTATATGAAACATCCAGAATGGCAGACATCTTCCAGGTTGGAAGAGCCTTGTGGAGAAGTTTTGAAATGCCTCAACCATTCTGTGAAACATACAGAATACTGCCCCACCTGAGGATTCATGGGAGCAGACACTGACTGTATGTAGTTCAGTGTGAGCCTTTGGTATCAATACCTGTACAGAGAAAGGGTAGGCAGTGGAAGAAGATGAGATGTGGTATGAATCCTATGATACCTTGGTCAACACATCATGAGCCTTAAAGATAAAATGGCCCATTAAAATTGCCCTAAAATGGGCCTCTGTTTGCTTCAGACATGGGATATTCTATGAGGGGTGTGGTCTTGTTCAGGTCCTGTCTTTGTGCTTCAGGCAATGCTGGAAGGGGCTGATAGCTGAAGGTAACTTTACCTCAATTGAAGGAAGGGTGAGTGGACCAGGAGGTAGAAGTACCCAGAGCAGGAAGTGGCACATGTGGAGCATAGTTCTGGGAGTTCACTCCCATGTGGCTTGAAGGTTAGTGTGGGTTGAAGAGGATGAGGTGGTGAATGCTCAGATACTAAATATGGTCACTGAATTAGGTGCAAATCCCTAAAACAGAGTGGGAGGAAGAGGAAGGGGGAGTTTGAAGGAGGCTGATCAGCATTTGGTTGTGGCTGTAAGGCAAGGGCAGGGAAATGGGAACCCAGGGTTGGTAGAGGGAATTGGGCATACCTTCAATCCATGCTGACCCTGGAAATGAAATTAGGGAGGGAGGGGATTGGGACCCTGAAATAAATCCCAGTGTAAATACATGTTAGATATTTGGATGTTGCAGTCTAGAAATCAAATACAATTTTATATACACCTGAGAGGTTCCACCATGTGGAGAAAGGTTGAAGCCATACAGAAACAAGAGCAGAAGAACACTCCAGCTGGGTTGCTGTGCGTCCCTCTTTACTCACTTGACGATGCTGTTGGGAAAACTATTTCATATTTTTCTCTAAAAACAAGCAATGTACTTACCATAATCATTTTATTTTCTTTTTTTGGGGACCGGTGGGAGGAGATGGGGGGCTAAAAACCCCGACATCTGGCGCCCAAACACAGACGCTGAACACAGACACGAAGAAAGTATGGGTGAGCCAAGCCAGGCCAGTACCAAGGTAAGGGTGTCCCTGGAAAGATGGGGCAATCTCACACTAAGCATGCTGAGGGGAGGAGGAGGGAGAAGTTTGCAAGAGGGAGCCAAGCCAGGAGCCAAGCCAGCCATCTCGAGGCCCGCCCTGTGCCCTGCTGGCTCCAGGACATCTATGTCCCCCTACCCGTCCCAATCTGCCCTCGGGCATTGAGCCACCTGGGACTGCACAGAACAGTCGGTGAGGAAGAGGGAGATTACAAAGCCTGTTTCTCTCCTGGCCCCTCACCTCCCGGAACACATGGTAGACAGCCAGGACGGGGAGTGGCCTCCGCCAAATTGTCACCCCTCCCCCCAGGGAAATTCTCCGCCATCTTGTACAATCCAGGAAAAGCCAAATTAGCCCTGGGCCAAAACCATCCTCCAGGGTCTAGCCCACCAACAGTGCACCACCCAAGTTCCAATCTGCCTTAGATGTGTGGAGATAACTTTAGCTAAATTTTAGCCTGATCTCCCTTTTTCTTTTCTCAAAACCCTGTCCTCATTGTGAAATTGGCATTGCTTGGCTTTGAGGACAGGAACTGAACTTTCAGTTACAAATTTTGACGCCCCCAGGAGCCCCCACTCCACTTTCTTGGGGAAACCTACTACTGAAAAGTTAAGAGATATGGAGCGTGCCTGGTGCCTGGGGTGGGAGCAAACCAGAGGAGCTAATCCTGTAAGTAAGAGGAGGGACTGAGGGACTCCCATCAGCTGCCGAAGCCCTGTTGCTTCAGGGAACTCGCTCCTTCCTTCCCTGCACTGTAAGGATTACTCCACCTCTGTCTAGCAGTAATGTGTTGATATTATAGATTGTTTCTTGGGAATGATCTTGGCTGAATGTGTGTCTAAAAGATGATGTTTTATTGTAACAATCTGGTATCTGAATGGGTTTTTGAAATTTTGCACAATCTTGCAGTTAAAAGTTGGGTTTAGGTAATTGTTTAGTTTATGATTTCAGATAATTCATGCCAGAGAACTTAAATACTTAGGATGGGAAACTAAAGAACTGTACTTCCAATTTGGCAGGCAACTCCCAATCATTCAGTTTTTCATCCATTTTTGAATTAGGTAGCCTGGGAAGATTTCACTAGGTGTACCAGTGCATTATTAATTTGGGCAAGGATAGTAATCTGTTCCCCTCAGTGGGTAGGATTTAGGAAAGGAAAGTATTGGATCGGGACTTTGGTCTGGCTTATTGAAATGACATTGAATAGCAACAGTCTTGGAAATGTTTAAAGCTTAATTTTGGATATAGATGGTAGTGTGTGGTTCTCTTTTGGAATTTTTCAGGTGATTTAATGTAACTTAATACTACTTTAGGAACTTCAGAACAAAGGAATGGCTTAATGATCCTTAAATCCTTAAAGGGATTTCTTCTGATGGTAGCTTTTATATTATCAAGTAAGATCCTATTTTCAGTTTTGTGTGAGCAAGTTTTTCTAGTGTAGGAACATTTTTTTCTTTGGCAAAACAAGATGTAAAGATATGAAATTTTGTGAATTGTATCTTAACCTTGTATCATAATTTTCAACATCCAAACCTGAGGATTATGAAGTAAGGTTAAAATGCCTTAGGCATGAGGCTTCTGCTCAGAATAGCAAGAATAGCAGTTTTCCCTGCTCCTTCCAGACCTCAGCCAGGACTTAAGTTGAAATGCAAATGGAAGAAACCTGCGAGCTCAGTAGGAGACTGATCTGAGGCTCAAGATAAAAAAGCCAGGGCTTAAGTTATCTTTTTACCTGTACTCAAACAAGACTAAACCAAAAAAAGTAAATTGTATGGTACTTTCTAATTACCGGCCAGTCATTTTTTCTAGGGCTCTTGCTTTTTCTTAGATTCTGTATATTTAGAGTTCATGATTTTGATCCTACTGACCTAGGTTATTGTTCTTCTGATCAGTTCTCTTTTTGATCAACTGTGGAGTTGTTAAACATTGCAATGGAGGTTTCACCTGTGAAAAGCTACAAGGCCTTTACTATTGTGTTATATGTGCACACTTGTGTTAAGTGTTATATGTCTGTATGTGCATATGCCATATGTCATTCACATGATATGAAGATTGGCAGATATATGAGGAGTGCTCATGAAAAATTAAAAAAAAAGAATGGAACCAAATATCTTTTATTCACGTGATTTAAATGGTTCAATTTAAATTGAGTTAACAGATGAAAATAAAGATGTAAAAAGAAGGTCTGTGCAAGTTTGTTTTTACAATCAGTCATATGTTAAAAGGACAAAGATTCCTTAAAACATCAGTTTACCCATAACATTGTGTTTTATTAAGTTCTGTTCCTTGTTTCTAGAGCCAGTAATCTTAAAGAAATTAAACAGCTGGTCAAACAAGAACTGTTATTTTAGAGAATTGAACTATGTTATTTCTTTAAAAGCTAAATTTGGTTAATATAAAAACATCAATATAATTGTGATGCTATTAATGTGTTCATATCTTCCAGGTATACAAGTGTGTAAGCTAGAAGCTTTAAAAGAGCATTATATCAATCTGGTGTTCTAAAGTTGTATGGTAATTTTAGGCATAAAAGAAAAACATATTGGAGATTTGTTTATATCATTTGATGTTCTATGGTTGGACCTGTTATCGGTGGGATGTGTAAAGTTTTGTGTTGCTTTTTGCACTGAGGTGTGATTCTTTGATTGTGAAAACGAAAAGACCAATCTGGATGCTTTGCCTGGTTGTGACCGCACTCCTCATCATCTCCCCCATGGCATTCATTGTGGCCACGGGGATGGGAACTGGACTTGCTGGCCTCAGTACACCATGTTGTCAGCACTACCTGCAATCTCAACTCGACGCCTTGGCTGCGGTAGTTCTCCAAACCTGCTTACCACCAGAGAAGGAGGGCTAGGTCTGTTCCTACAGGAGGAGTGCTGTTTCTACTGGGCTCCTCCAGTTTCTCAAGGATCCAGCCAGAGCTGTTCAACTGATGGTGGTCCAGCAGCAACAGCCGTCTTACAAGATACTGACTGTGAACCCTATGAGGTTGGCCATGGCCCCTACCGGGATGTGCAGTGTAAGCCGGGAGCAGAGCCATCTCCCTTCCTTGAGGCTTCCCATTGGGCCAAATCAGGCCCTGCAGATAGGATTGCCTGAAGAGCTAGAGTGGTAGTCAATGACGGGTAAGATGCCCAGAGGGGGACAACCTAAGACAGGCACACTCTCGAGTAAGGCAAACACCTGATAATAAAACGAAAAGGAGGAGATGTAGGGCATAACTTGCTGCCTGCTTCCCAGTCTTGGGGCTGCACCTGTGGCTGGGATGGCTCCTGGCGATCAGCCAGGAGGCGGTGCTGTGGGTGGTGACGGAAAAGGCGGACCACCTCCAGGATAGGTCCAGGACTCTTAGACCCTCGTGGACAGCTCGTGCCTTCCCTTATGGACTATGGGATGGCTGTACACGTGAATTCACTCCACCCCTCTGACCTTTATCCTGATTGGCTCCTGTGCAGTATATAAGCTGTGTGTACTTGTCTCCCTGGTGCGTCTGATTGTCCTTGGGTGAGGGAGGACTGGGTGTGGGCCACCAGTGGACCTTTACCTTTCTTGCCCTTTCCTGGTTGGGGCATGCTTTCCCCGCTTCTCCCGCCAGTCGGGAGGAGACGAGGGGCTACAAACCCGGCAGTGGGATGTGGTGAGATGAGGGTAGGCATGAGAGAAGAGCACAAACCAGACATTTATATTCTTGCTAAATTTATTTTCATTCAATTCAATTTGTCTATCCATTTTGTCAAAATATTTTTGAGCTTGAATTTTTGTCATCTAGAATTTTCACACTCTCCCCAGGCCTGTCATACCTAAGTTTGATGTGCCCATTATTCATTTCTCATCAAAATGTCTTATACAGAAAAGAAACGGATGTCAGAAAACTTCAGTTTTGACATTCATTTATTATTATTATTAATGATAAATGTTCAAATTGAAAATAATATTTGTTACTTACCAAACCACTTTCTTTCATCCAATACATACATGTGCAGAGAAAGGGTACAAATGACTTGTTGAGATGTAACTGCACACTATATTCCACACTCTCATCTGAGACTGATCTGGAGATGGGATGTGTTTTTTCTTGTGAAAATACACTGAATCCGATATAAGGGCATTACTGGAAGGCTCCCTGTCTATCTCTGCATTGTTCTAGAAAAGTCATGTACTCATTCATTATGAAAAATGTACTGAATCTACACACATGCACATATACAAATGCATACAAAATATGTTCTTATTGATAACAATTAAAAAATGGGGAAGAGTAAACAATTTGTAGAGCTGCAGTCATTATAATGCAAACAAAAAAAGACCAATTACAGTAAAAATCGAAAGTCAGAAAACTGTTTACATCTAGGAAGGAGAGAGGAAGAAAGGGATGTTATACCCTAGCATATTTCCTTTGTGATCATCAGTCAAACACTGTGGCTGCTGGTTTTCACATAGAAGCACACATAAATTCACAATGTGTAAAAATACCAAATTGTGAGTTTTAAGATTTATGCAAGTCTGTGGGGGAAACAAAATGATAAGTTGTAAAACTGATAGTTCAAATCATTAGTATATTTATTTAGAATTCATTTTTAAAAGTGTACATTTTTCCAATTATTATAATTTTAAAGGTGACTTTTTTATTCTATTTTAAAATACATATTTAGAATTCAGGGGAAATATATGTATATATATTATTCAGCTACATTTAAATATTCATAGGATATTTATTATATTTATATTTTACTTTACAAAGGGTGTATAAATCTCACTGTTTTTACTGTAAGAGTCTACATTGTTTTACCTAAAACTAATACTCTGTGGTAGAAATACAAATACTAATATCTTCTGGTAACAAATATAATGAATTATGATATGGCCCAATTTCCATGCAAGTAAAAATATAATACAAAGCATCCTAGTCTGAGTTCTAAGTTTAAAATATCTTCACATGTCTTGACATATCATCACTTAACATGCATTGATGTTGAGAATCGAGTATTAATAGGTAGACTAGATATGTTGGTAAGTTAGAAAAATTATAATATTCTTGTGATTTTTTTGGAAACTGCATCTTTTTTACTTTTTTTTTTCTTTTTATATAAGCATGATGGTAGAATGTATTTTGACACACTTTTCATGCATGGAGTGTAACTTCCCATTCTTGTGGTCATACACGATGTGGAGTTTCACTGCTGCATCCTTATCTCACTGATGCATTTGGGACCATAACTCCTACCTACAGAGCTGCTGTGAGTCATGAGCCTGGAGAACTGTCAAACTTTTCCCATCACACATACAAGGCTCTCCCTGAGAAGTGACTCCCAGAAATTGCACATGACTTTCACTCCTTCTTCTTTCAGGTTCCCCTTAATGCAACCTGAGAACAGCCATCCTGCACGATGCACAGCAGATACCCTCCCCTCCTCCGTCTCTTCTGTGTATTGTAAGCAGAACCTCAGCATCAGAATCCAGGTGGCATTTCTGTCCCACTGCGTGTCTCAACCTTCTACTTTCCAGTTGATTTGGAAAGTAAGAAAAGTATCCTTGTCTTGAAAAATAATTACAACTGTGAGCAGCCTTCAGGAGCATGGGCTTAAGCAAGGCCCTTGCCATTTACTTCGTGGGGTAACTCCTCTATGGAAGGGTAAGTGGAGAGATGGGATTAAAAGTGAGACCTATTCCTCAGTTCCGCTGACTCCTAACCCTGAACTCTTACACATAGTACATTTTCTAACTGCAAAATAAACACAACACAAAAAGCACACATCTGCAAAGATTTCCCTTACATTTCATTTTATTTTTTTGCTTTTTTTCAAATGCGCATTTATTAATTTGTTATAATTGGCATTTAGTAATTGTTCACCTTTATGGGGTATAATGTGATATTTTAGTATATGTATACATTTAGAAAGATTAAATTAAGTAACTAACATTTTCATCCCCTGAACTACTTATCAATTTTGAAGTAAGAATACTTGAAATCTAGTCTTTAAGTAATTTTGATATATATGATGTGTCATTATTACTAGATCCCCAGGCTGTGCAATAGATCACTAAAGCTCGTTTCTCCAGTCTAACTGAAACTTTGTTCTTTGACCAGTGACCTCCATTTCCTGTCCTCTCCCAGCCAGCCTGTGGCAACCACCCTTCCACTCTGCCTCCCTGAGTCTGTTCTGCTTTTTAGTTTAAAGGAGCACATGGCTTTCATGTATCTAAGTGATCAGGCAATACTTCTACTCTTTGACAATCACATTAATAAGGTGATTTTTAAATCTCCTTAGTATGGGAAAATGTGATATTACTCTTGATAGCCCCACCTCTATTTATACATTTAATATGACCAACTACTGAATTCAGCCAATGTTTTGTCAATAACAGCTGTAATTTAACTTTGGAAGGCAGAGGTCAGAAATTTCCTTAAGTAATCTTCTGTTAAGTGTTAGTTTGATGTGTATGATTTCTTCCATTGAATGAACTTGTTAAAGAATTCTAACACTTCCCTTTGTAACAAATTTTAAGTGAAAATGTCATGCTTTCTGGCTGTATGGTTTCAATATTTATGTATTGACTTGCCTCGTCTCACCACTGTACTGAAAAAGAAATACCCACAGAGAGACAGAGGCAGCGACAGAAACAAAGGGAGAGAAGAGAGGACACAGTGACTACTGTTAACACACAGTACTTGACAGGAAGTTCGCTGGACAGTGTTACCTTCAGCAGGACACAGAAGCTACGGTTACCAACCTTTGGCAAACCATTCAGTAAATGTCTAATTATGATATGACCTGTTTTTGTCTGTACACATATTACTCTACTCTTTGAATTTTTTTAATTACCTTATTTACAATATGTTCATGCAAATGATGCAATATTTTAAAATCATCTACCATATTCTCTGGGAGAACAATAGATGGATGGATAGATACATGGATAAATGCAAAGGTGATAGGTATAGATAAGATACAGATATGGAGAGATACATGGATAGACTTAATTAAATGATAGATATAAATATTGATACACACATAGATACATAGACATACTTAACAAATATGTGAATGATGACACCTTGCTTGTTATTAATAGATAGGGCCATAATATTCATGTCCTGCATACTGAATTTGCTTCCTGTTTGACTGACCACAGAAAATCAATAAACTATTCTGTGGGCATTATATGTATAGTAAAAGTCAAGTAATGTGGAAGACCAAGCCTGTGGGCTGTAACTCATCAAGAACAAGCATGACATGCATATTTTACAATATATGGAATCATCAGCCGTTCAGTCTCATAGAACAAGGATCAGGTGAAGCAACATTTCCTCCTGGCCGAGGCAGGGGCCTGTCTTGTTCTGTCACCACCCACTGCATTCTGGGCACTCCGTCATGGCCCTCCTCTGAGAACCTACCCAGTAATTGCAACACATTTAATCAAGTACTCAAAACGTGCTTTAACAGTTCTCAGTAGCTAAGAAGTCATGCCTCTGTTTACTGTGGGAAGAAACACATCAAAAGATCATTTATGGGGAATGTGGGCATGGCACTGTACTCAGAATTTTTATTGCATATATAAGTTGATACATCCACAGTCTTTCTAGTACACCTCTCCTTCCTCCTCGAAACACTTCCTGAACCTGGCTGTTGGCATACCCCATGCTTCTCATTTTCCTCCCTCATCCTTGGCCGTTCCCCACTGAGTTTCCCTCAGTGCACACCCTTCCCGTGTTGCAGTGTTGCTGCACTCCGTGGTCTCACCCATCTTGACCATCCGGGTGAAGTCATGCAGTCTAAAAGTTTCAAATTTCTACACCAAGCATCCAGAGTTTCCACCTTCAGCCTGCACCATCTGATGTAATTAGACTCATCTACCAGTTGAGTTGGCATTTCTTTTTAATTGTTATAATTAAGCACTTCATCTTCCTGAGACTCCAGAATCTGTGCTTTCCAGAACCTTTTCTAGTCCCTTAAGTGGTGCCTCATTCCTGTTTCTTAGCCCTAAACTAAGGATCATTCGTGTCTCATGTCTTCCTTAACATTTCCCCAGCCAGTTTGCTTAAAGAGGTGTCCACGACCGGCCAGTTGAACCTCACTCCTCAATGTCAGCTCTGAGCCAAGCAAGCATCATTTAAAGTCTGATTACTGTGTGGTCACACGCCTGGTCTTACAGTTTCTGCTTTTAACTTCTTTCATGTTCCCCACAGAAAAGCTCACGTGTTCTTTTTAAAACAGGAGTGATTCAGTGTTACGGGTCTCCTCCTGAAGTCTTCATGAATTTTCCACTTCTCTCAGAGTAAGTCAAGAATCTGTACCGTGTGGTACAACTTGGTGGCCGCTAGTCACATGTGACTCCTGAGTCCCTAAGATGCATCTAATCCAAACTGAAATGTTTAAAAACTTAGTAAAACGAGCAAAGAAGAAATTACAGTATTATTGATAACTTTGACACTATCTGCTAAAATTATTTTATTTTTGCTACCTTAAGCTCAGTGAAATATATTATTAAAACAACGTAAGGTGATCTTCTCTGCTTGTTAATGTAACCATTCGGCCCTGCTGGACTCAGCCCAGGTCTCCTGCATGTCTATCAGCTTTGCTGCCCTGCCCGTTGTTCCCCATGCTTATGCCCACCGCCTCCTGTCACCTGACGCTCTGACCACCCTGGCTTTGCTGCTGTCCAGTCCCTGCAGCCTGCTATTCACAGCCCTTGAACCCCCCTGGTCTAGCCTCTTCCTGTCCCAGAATTCACTTCCCTCCATGTGTTTATCATGAATCCTGCTCAGACCTTCAGATGTTTGTTCAAATATCACTCCTCAGGGAAGGCCTGCAAGGCCAGCTTATTTAAAACTGCAATCTCCATTATTAATAATGATTATTATATGAAAATAATTTACAGAGATGGTTCTTCTGCACTGATACGTAGAAAGAGAAGACTGAGAACGTGGACTCAAATTAAAAATAGCAGGCTTTCTCTCAGAAGAATGTCCTCATCTTAATTATTTAATATTAAGGATTTCTCCCTGAAAATTAATAATTATTAACAGGTATGTGCGTTTCTCAGTTTCAACACTAGAGCTATGTTAGCCTGGATGCTTCTGTGTTGGAGGCTCCTCTGCCCCTTGCAGAGGTACAGCAGTATCCCAGTCCTCCACCCTCCAGAACTGGCAGCACCCTCTACACACACACACACACACACACACACACACACACACACACCACATTTACATTTGAATGAGTTGAAGGTTACATGGCCCTTTGGCCTAAATACTTTAAGATAAAGATTCTAAGGAAAAAAACATTCTCCCACATAACAATGTGATGATCCAACTTGAATTCAGAACACTTAACAGCATCAAGGGTCCACTTTTAAATTTTACCCACTGTCCCCAGTTAATTTCTTTTTTTCCTGATGCAAGACCCAACAGGAATTATGCTTTCTTGTAATAATTCTTGAATCTCTTCATTTACAAAGTTCCTTCCTTCTGTTTCAGCATTGAATTTTAGTAGGCATACTAATAAGATAAATGGTTTCTAAAGATAACAAAATAATTATATGTGACAGGGATAGAAAATTCCTGGCGAGATGAAAATATTCTCAATATTCTGGAACTTTTGAATTCCAGTAGACCAAGAACAAACTGTGAGATTTTGATGCATTGCTTAAGGTGAAAAATTTACTTTAGTTTCACTTTTAATCATCAAAGATTATTTAAAATGAAGTTTTGTGATACTTTTAATGAAAAATATTAATCATTATAAAAGTAAATATATGGTTATTTACATATTAATTGATAAAAAGAAGATCCAAAATATATTTTTAAGCATAAAAATTAGGTTGCATTTAAAAAGTAATGCCCAACACTGTCTTATTTCATTCTCTGAGTTTCTATTTAGTATGTTTTGGGAACCATAGACATGTTTTATTTATTATGTTTTATAATAATAAACTAATTTCATGTAATATTGACTGCTAAAGATAAATATGAGATTAATGGTAGATGACCTCAAGGACGTTCAGTCTGGGAATCTAAAGCTTTATGAACTTAAAATGTAATTTTCCTTATACAATTTTAATCATTATAAAATATCATCTTTCTCATAGCTATTTTTGTTAGTATAGAAAGCAAGGTAACCCAATTAAATTCTTGAGATGTTTATGGCTAAAGCTAGTTCTTTAAAATAAATTAGAAAACTACAAAAGTCTATTTTTTAGAAATTTTTAATGAATACTAGGCATTAAGTGTTTCACATGCATATAAGCTGAATCAAGTTGCACATAACAGAAAAAATCCTGACCTGTAACATCTAAGAAATACCCCAGTTCTACTGGACAGATGCTGCTGTAGGGATTGCACAGTCATAATTTAGGATTGATTGTGATGAATCACCAACAGAATTTTGGCTTTTAGCCTTAAAGTTTTTTACCTTACTTTTTAAATGTGAAATGTATTCTTAGATTTCAGTGTACTCATCTTTACAAGCTATCATCGTTTGCCCAAATATTGCTTGGAAATTAACATCTTTTTAATGCATGACTTATACAGCATACACGAACAACGCATCATCAGAAACAGTGTCAAATGTTATTGCATAATTATATACTTTTGAGCATGGGCTCTAATGAGGTCAAAATGGAAACAAAGAAAACACAGTAAATGAGCACTTAGAGGCTCTTTATCTGTGCTTCAAATAAATCCTCTAAATATACTTTTGAAACAATGATCAGAAAACTATTGAGCATATTCCATGCTGAAAAAAATGAATTGAACTATTAGTATATTCTAATTTATGAAAAGAGAAGACTTCTAAAAATGATTTAAGAGAAAATTAATGAAGCAATATCCTTACAAATTCCCAATTTATAAGATGAAGAAGGAAACAGTTCTTTCAGACACTCCTCCCTATTGTTATTGAAATTATTTCATATAAAGTTGTTATTATTCTCATCAAGTTGATTTATTTGTATTTGCATAAGAGCAAATACAAAAGTCATTCTATAATGTAAGAAGTAGTGTAAGTAGAACAATAAGCCATTTTAAAAGACAAGTGTGATCACAAAACAACATGAACTTGGAAATTGTTAGAGCTTCTTCAACTTAAGCCCCATTAGGTTTCAGGAATAGTTCCTGAGTAGTCCCAAAAATTTGAAAAAAGGCAGTTCTTAACAGTAAGGATAGGATCACATATGTCTGATAACATGATATTCAGGGTGGAGATAGCATGAAAAGTAAATATTGCTTATATTTCTCATAATCTTCATATGCAGGTATGTGCTTCTTATGAAAATACCTTTATTTGTGGTGCAGGGGATCTAACCCAGTGCCTCACACATGCTAGGCAAGCGCTCTGCCACTGAGCCACAACCCTGTCCTAAACCTTATTCTTGTAAGATAAATGCACATATGTTGTAGAAAGTTGAATAATCGTGGTAGCAGTTTTAATGATGAACATAAAACTCATAATAGCTTAGCTATAATCAAAAAATTACTGTTGATTCCCCATTTTGGGGATAGCTTGTTTACATTGTGAACATATTTCATATTTCTATTCCTTGGACACATGGCCTATGAAGATCTGTGTAAAATTTATAGTATTTTCTATTTTATCTCCACTAAAATAAAAAAATTTCAAGTATAAAGATATACAACTTCCCTCTCAGTATATGTACACCTATATATCTTCATAGAGCAAAGGAAGTCACAGAAAACCTCTGGTAAAATTTAGGAAAAGAACTTGCTTTGTGTCAGATGGAAAAGATTTCATATCTGCAAGATTAAATTTGGCACCTTTGCAATAAAACAACTAGAAAAAAGCAACAGTTTTTTAAAAAGTGCAAAAAGATTTACCTGAGAGTATATGAATTACTATGCAGGTGCATGAAGAAAAATATATATTTCAGTTAAAAACTATTGAAATAGGAAAAATGGCCGTCTCAGATTAAAAATTAATAATAAAAACAGCATGTTAAAAAGCAGCTTATTGTAAAAAAAAATGACAGGTCATTTCTGAGTGTTGTTAATTAGATAATGGTGGTGAATATATTCATTCTTGTAATAGTGATAATAGTAAAAATTACATGGTGATAAAGAAGAAAGCATTGGAGAAGACAATATTCTTAGGATTAGATTATTGAAAAGTAGATCTAAACATTTTCACTTTATCCTGGTCACTAATTTTCATAATTTCTGGATCTGTGCAGGTGTTCAAATATACTGCTGATGCCACCTACAAGGAAATCTAAGATCACCAAGTTGTCACATTGCTATTGGCACCACTAAATAATTCAATACCAACATAACAAGGAACAATAATCTGTCCTATATTTCTGCATGATGATTCAGGGTGGTAATTCATCTTTAATAATCAACGTAAGTAACTTTATAGAATTTTTTAAAAAATGTATCTTCTACTTTTGCTTCATTTATGTCAGGAAAAAGAGAGAAAGAATGGGGTAGCTGGGGATTCAGGTAGAGGCTCAAGATTTATTAAGAGGTGAATGTTCTGTGTCATTCAGTTCCGGCAGACAGCCGAGGATTTGAGATGGAGAATTTGATGCCAATTTACTGTTATAGAAGCTGGAAGGTAAAAGAAAGTAGCTTAGACAGGAGATGACAGTATTCTTAGATGTCATCACAAGTATTTTTTCCTGTTTCCATGGTTTATTTTTATTTTAGTCTAGGTTTAAGTTTAGAGATGAGGAGGAAAAGGAAGTGACATCATAGCAAACTTTGTTACCCTGTCATTATAAAGGGACTTTCCAGAAAGCAAAGCAATTTTTTGAGGTAGTATTTAGAACTCTGAGAATGATTTGTCACTTCATCCCCCCCCCACCCCCTGCCGCTTCATGATGATTTTCATTTTCTAAGTAAGGGTCATTATCATATGTGTGTAGAGGCAGAGTTTGCAGGACGCATTTGGGAAAACGTGCCAATAAATATCCAAGAAGATATTCCAGTAAACCAACCGTAGTCATCACACCTTGACTCATGCAGTGGCTTAGTAACATTAATATGTACCATAGGATTTCATCAACATTTATTTCTTGTAGGAAGCCTGTATAGTTCTAGAGTGTAAGAAGAACATTTGGGATGAAAACACGTTATTCAAGATTTGAAGTTGAAACAAATTTTTTTAAATGTATGTTTTTTTCCCTCATGGGGTTTGACATTGTACTAGTTTGGTAAGGATGACACTGCCTTGCTTACATGACAGAAATTATTGTCTCACAGTTTTAGAGGCTGGAGGTATGAATGTTGCTCCTTCCGAGAGCTGTGAGGGCACATCTGCCCAGGTCCCTGCCCCAGCTCCTGGAGGCATATGGCCACAGCCTGAGTCTTGGGCTTCCTTCTCTCTGGTCAGTCACCCTGATCCCTGCCTCACATTCACAGGGTTTTCTCCTATGGGTGGGTCTGTGTGTCCCTATTTCCTTTTTTCCCGTAAGAGCTCAGTCATGCAGGAGTAAAGCCCTCCCTGATGACCCCGGCCTAGCTCCATCATGCGTATTCACAGATTAGGACTTCGCCATATCTGGGGAGACACAATTCAACTCATCCAGGTATTAAGGTACCAAAGGTTCTTACTCAGCCTTATTAACTCTCTAGACCCGCAGTTGTGCCTGTGCACTTTTAGGATTCCTCTCTGCCCTTTCCACTAAGTAATAAGTTCATTATAAAAATAAAATTAAAACAACAGTAGCCAAACCCCAAATAGGATAGCCATTTCTCTGGAGCAGAGGAGGAGGCATACCCATGAAACGGTGAGGGCAGAGACTGGGAACTGGCCCCCTTCATGGACAGCAGATGAATAACATAACTCTTGAGACAGGATTTAACATCAAAGCACACAGAGCTGAGGAAATGATGTTTCAGATGGTGAGGTTCATGATATTCCCTTACATACAACAAATTTAGTATAATAGCAGAGAGATTTAATTTTTTATGTTTAATTAACATCATAGATTACCTTTACTATGTTATATAAAATAATGAAATTACTTAGTAAATTAAATGTATATGATGCAAATTATATGATGAAGTCAGAAAGAGGCGATCCCATATGCATATTCTGCTATTTCAGAGTAAACTGAGATTAATAGTGGATAAAATGTTCTAAAATTAGTCAAATGCATGGTCACATATATAGAAAATACACTATGAATTACCAGTAAGAATTTATAAAAAGTCAGTCTGGGACTGTAAGCTCAGCAGTAGGGTGCTCATCTGGCACGTGTGAGGTACTGGGTTTGATCCTCAACACCACATAAAAATAAATAGATAATAAAAAAAGAATTCTTAAAAAGCTAAATTTAATATTTCACTGAAATAATTTATTCTCTTTTTCTCCATACATAGGAGCACATACATGCACACATATGTACAATCAGTTTTCATTCATAGTTGTTATATTGTATAAAGTCTGAAAATGAGATTCCCATAGCTGTCACTTTCTGTTGTGAGAGAGCTCCAAGGTCAGTCGAAGGTGATGCTATGGGCCTTCTCAGGTCTTTCCTGGACATTCACACAGCCCTCTGTGGGTGCATGGTGTCAGCTCCTAAGAATACTCCGCAGCTTCAAAGCCCAGAATGGATGTATCATTCTTCATATTTTCCTTTTAGGTACTTGTTTTTGGTCAGCTTTCTGCTTGCTTTCTTGTCTCTTAGGCTGCTAAAGAAATAACTGACCCACTGAGCATTCCAAAGCCTTATGGGTGTGCTATGCCGGGGCCTGGAAGTGAGAACGCAGGCTGGTAATATGGATGAAACCAGGGGCCATGCTGATGGAGGTGACATTAGAGATGAGAAAAGTGGAGACTCAGGCTGTATATTACAGAAGAAGTTGACTGGCCATGTGGGATGCAAGGTAGAATGGCATTAAGGAGAGAAAAGTCCTGAGTTTTTAATTCCACCTGGTGATGAGGATCCCCTTGCTGAATGGAGAAACAGTGTGAGTGGAAGAGATTTGGGAGAGAAATCAAGGGATTGGTGATTTTTTAAAATAGGAGATTATTAGAATAAGAAATATTATTATGTGTTCATAGTATTTACAACCTGAATGCCCTAAAGTCCGTGAAATGAAAAGTGGATATTTTTTCTTTGCCTAATGTGTATCCAAAGGCATCATTAGCAATGTCTAAATTTGTCAACACTTAATGGGAGAAAAGTTATTACTTCCTAAAAATAAAATAAACAAAGGTTACTATGTCTTTCTTTCTTTTTGGGGGGTGGGGGAGGGGGTATGCAGTCCTGGAAATTTAACCCCAGGTAGGTTGTAACTAGGCAATGCTTTGCTACTGAGGTATAACCCTAACCCCAGGGTGTTTTCCCAAGCATTTTATAGTTACTGGATTCAGATAAGTGAGAATTTGCACCAGTAGTGTCTAAAGTCCATGAAATGTTCTGAAACCTAATGCTGTATGTTTGTAGCTAGTACTATGTCCCCATTCTCAGCATACTGTTGAAAACTTAAACTAATTCCTAGCAATTTAAATTTCTCAATACTCTATCATATACAGTACATTCTTAAACTTCTCAGCTCTACCTTTTGTATTTCACTTGACCTAAATCTTACCTTGCAGTTGAACTGAAAATATAACTCCCTGCAACACACACCACACGCATACACACAAATAAACAAACTCTCCACTCAACTGCTTAACAGCAACGTCTTACCACCAACATTCTAGCTCTTTCCAGGTTGACAAAACCTGTTTCTTTTAAAAAATTTTGCCTTGTACATTTTCAGACAAACCCAGGAAAAAACACCCATTTCTTCCTTCTTGTTACAAGGTGGAGTTCACAGCTATTTGATGGCAGAGAACTTCAAACAATTGATTGTCAACTTCTCTTGTTTGTGAGATGCTGAATGCAGAAAATATGCCATTTTGCTATATATAGCAAATCAGCAAATAGCTGATTATTGATTTAAAAAGCACAACTTTTGTTAAATGAATACCTTGATCCTTCTGAGGGCTTAGAAAATTCAGTTAAAAGAGGATTAACTTTTAATAAATTTTACATGATAATTTAAATGTATATCCCAGGAATGAGAAAGAGAAATTATGTCACATTCTGGCCAAGAAATTTGAACTAAAAGAAAGCACGAATTTTAAAGAAGCTATGTATCCTGACTTATAATTATTTAGGCTAAATTTGCCTCATGTTTAAAAATATCTAGTTTTCTTGGAATATATACCTTATAATTATATCTTTTTTTTCTGAATCAAAGATTTTATATTGGATATGAAGATTCCAGCTCTCATTAGAACACCACCATTAGTAGTCAGACAAAGTCTAAATAATAAGTACTGGTAGCAGAAGCCTTGGCTGAAGGGCTGGTGTGCTCAAGTAGACACAGCCTGCTGGAATTGTGAGGTGTGTCAATGCAAGATATCAGATACATAACCTAACACTGTGATGACCAGAAATGAAGTCATGGAGAATATGTGCATATCTTCCTTCTCTACGATTATAAAGATTCAAAGAAAGAAAAGTTTTTCTTTTTTTACGTAAAACTTGTATATAATATGCACTTACTTAAAACCAGATATTTAGGATAATTGTGTCTGTTTATCAGATCTGTATCTCTAAATAAGATAAATAATTGATGCTATCACAAGTTCAAAATTTTTACCAAAGTACACTATGAACCACTTTTAAACTTGACTAGGGAAAAAAATGTTCTCTATTGTTCCAGAGTAGTATATTATTGATATGGAATTAAAAAATAACAGAGATAGAAGTTGGAAGAAACATGAGATTCATTATCAACTCCACTCCAACCCCAAACAGACAGAGACATATAAGTATTTTCTCCTTAATTTGTATAGTTTAACATGAGGGGAATCACATGTCTAAGCACAATTTGTCCTAATAATGTTGTACCATTTTTCAAGTATTGCATGAAGACAGAAGAGTTTCTGCCCATCCCATTCCAAACAAAGACTCCATATACAATCAGCAAATACTAACTGAAATGAGTCAAGAAATGTATAAATTAGTAAAACTTTAAAAAATGGGTGTTTTATATTTGAACCTGGGCAAATTATCCTAAAGTAACATTTGGTAGAATAAATACATAAGAATAGGTATTTAAAAACAGTTCTCCACTTATCACCATGATTCAACAATTTGAATTTGGAAATAATTTTATACTGTGTATTATTACTGGATCCTGGTATCCTTTAATAAATTAATTATTTTGAGGAGAAAAATATATGTATATTATTAAAATGTGCTTATTCTGTCTTTGTTTTTAACTGGCTTCATTAGAACTACACAATTTGGAGACTGTCAGTCTGGAACTTGTTTTCATTTACTAAGATTAAGTCCCATTCTTCTTCCTCCTCTGTCTCAGAATCATATTTTAATCTTCAAATGACCTTTTCTGAGAGGGTGTATGAGAGTTAAATATTCTGCGATCTTGGATATATTCTCCTGTTTCCATTAGATAAAGAGTTTTCAGTCTGTGATAATTGCTCTCATGACTTTGGCGATACATTATCAACATTTATAGCCTCTGAGCTACTGCTGATGTTTAAAACCAACATGAAAATTTTCCTTTATAGCTGTCCTATTTGCACATCCCCTAAGATGACATTTTCTTATTTCCTGATGTTCTGAAATTTTGCAAGGGTGTGTCTTGTTAAGACGTACTTTGTACCCAGTAGGACTGTGAATTCTGAGGATGCATGCTCTGTTTTAACTCTTGGATACCTGTCTGTTATTTCAGAGACTTTCCTTAACTCTATTAATCTTTTCAATTTCCTAGTGATGCTTATTAAACAAAGTATTAGACATCCTACAATGATCATCAGTGTATTATTTGTCCTTTCTCATAATATCCATCTCCTTGATTTTTCTCCCTGTTTCTGTGAGATTTTCTTTATCTTAATCTTCATATCTCCTTTTAATGTCTTGGTTAAGTTAAGCATATTATTAATTTCTAATAACTCTTTACTGGGTTCTCTTGAAAAGCATTGACCTTACTCAATTGTTCTCTGTTCTTTATGTCCCGTTCACCTCCTTGGTTAAATAATAGATTCATGAGTATAGGTAGTTGTCATCTCGTCCTTGTCTGATTGGCCATTTATTCTCCTTGAATGAGAAGGACTGAAAAAAAGGGAGACATGTGGACAGGGAGCCTTTAAGTAATGGTTGCAAAAGGTAGATTGCTGAAGGGTTCCTTGCAAAATCCTGCATTTAAATGTTCTAAAGGTTACTTCAAATCCATTCCTCCTTTGGTATCAACTGGAGCCTCAGCAAAACCTCGAAGGCAGAATGCCTTTCACTGCCAAGACAGCCTGTGTGCGATCAGTTGTGGTTCCTGTATCTGGCTTCTTACTCATTATTATGCTTAAATTCTTGATAAGGCTCTAACTCATCTGTGTTAGCTAGCTTTTTCTTGCTGTGACCAAAATACCCGACAAGAACAACTTAGAGGAATACAAGTTTATTTTGGCTCACAGTTTCACAGGTTCATTTTTTAGTCGACAGACTCCACATCCCTGTACTAGAGGCGAGTCATGGCAGAAGGGCATGGAGGAGGAAGCAGCTCAGATCAGGACAGACAGGGAGCAGAGAAGGCTCATATGCAAGGAGCCAGGGGTAATATAATCCAGAAGAGCCTGCCCCTATTGACCTACTTTATTTAGCCATAAGCTAGTTTCCTACAGTGACCACCCTGTAGTCAATTCAAATTATTAATCCTTCACATGAATTCACACACTGATTGTATCATAGCTCTTATGATCTAACCATTTTCTTTCTGAATACTCCTGCATTTTCTCACCATGAGCTTTTAGAGGACAACTCGCATCCAAACCATAACAAAATCAGAGACCATAAGGAATGCTATAGATACAGTGGTATATCATTGTGTTAAAATATCTGCACCACTAAATGGACACAATGGATTGATTTAAGGTGTGTGATTTGGATTCAGAGTTTATATAATTAGTGGAGTACCAAGCCTTTGGATCAGATTCAAATTCTATGCCCTTCTCTACAACAAACAAAATTAAAAATTCCTTCAGTTAAAGCAGAAAAACTAATGAGAAACATATTAATGGGCACATTTAGTATGCATCGACCACAGGCTAATTGAAGAATTAAATGTGAGGGAATGACTGTGACCTGTGAGAAACAGTAGCTCAGGAATCTGTTGATGGTCGATTTACAAGAGTTCAGCCTTAACTAGTTCATACTAAAATCAATGGTGGAAATCTTTTGCCTGGAAAACACACACACACACACACACACACACACACACACACACACAGGAACTGTAGATATAAAACAGCCCAAGGAGTACATACCAAAGACTTGAACAGCATCAAGATTCTATTTCTCTGTGCATCCTGCTTGTTCCCTCCTCCTGTGGACTTCTCTGTGGTCAGCAAGGAACATTTTCATAGACAGCATCCTGGCATATTAGCCACAAAAATTCCAAAGAGGGAGGAAAGGGACTTTTCTATTAGGGACCAATTTTCATATTGTGTGCAGGTCTCTGCCCTTTCTTGGGAAAGTTTCTCAGAGTCCAGTCAATCACTGCCCTGGGTGGAAGAACACATGTGAGCAGAGATGATTCACCAAACAAAACTACTGACCATATGAGCAGGGCTGGAATTTAAACCTAGATTTGTTTCTTGGGTGATAGTGTCTAACATAAAAATTACTATTCTGTGTATCATCATGGTGATGGGCTGAATGTTTGCCTCTCTCCCTATTATGATTTAGACATGAGCTGCCGTCTAAAAGCTCATGTGTGTGACAACATAAAACATTCAGAGGTGAATCGATCAGAATATGAGAGCTGTGACCTCAGTGCATTAACCCACTGATATGCATTAACTGGGAGGTTACTGTGGGCAGGTGAGGGGTCAGTTGGGTGTACCTTTGGGATTTATATTTTGTCCCTAGTGAGCAGAGCTCTCTTTCTGCTTCCTGGTTGCCATGTGCTGAACTGTTTCCGTCCACCATGCCCTTCTGCCCTGGTGCTCTGCCTCCATGGGGCCCAGAGCTATGGAGTTGGCCCACTGTGGATTGAACCTCTGAAACCATAGACTCTTCTCTCTGTAAGTTGTTGTTGTCAGATCTTTTGGTCACAGTGTTGAAAACCTGACTGAATTACTCCAAATTCATATTGAATCCCTAACATCCACTGAGGTGGTACTTGAAGATGGAGCTGTTGGGAGACAACTAGTTTACATGGGGTTAGGAGGGTTAGGCTCTAATCTTACAGGATTCATCCCCTGTTGAAAACATACACCAGTGAGCTTGCGCTCTTTCTCTTTCTGCCAAGACAGTACATTAGGTGACAGTGGCTATTTGCAAGCCTGGATTCTGATCTCAGACTTCTTGTCTCCATAACTGTAAGAAAACAAATTTCTGCTGCTTAAGTCACTCAGTCTATGGTATTTCGTTATGGCACCCACAGCAGACCAAAGTAGTCATGAAATGTTTAGAGTTAATGGGTTGTTTACTAAATACTTAAACAAAGTTTCCCATTTCAAAAATAGATTATTACATAAAGCAATTAAATATATTTTCCCAAAACATTGTAACAGTTATTTACAGAATAGAAAGTAGACATGTAGCCCTCTGATACATTTTCTATGTAATAATTCAGTAGAAATTATTTATGTTGAATAATTCTGTTCTTTCTAAAAACTGATAAATATCTCACCTATGTCAGGAACACTGCTAATAATGAAGATAACAGCTATTTATTTACTGAAAACTTGTACAAAACAATAATGCATTATTTATACAGATGACCTCATTTAACTCTCATAATAACCATTCTAGGCAAATACAACTGCTTTCTCAGAGGCTTTGAGAAAATACATGAGAGATATTTATAACATTAGTATTAAATAAAGGAGGCTTTGTTGTTAAAGATGATATATTGTTTGAGAAGAACGCCCATTCAAGAATCATTGAGTTTCATGACTATTATGTTTCATCTTTATTTTCCCAACCCCTTGATGTAGCCTGACCTGCAGCAGGTTGCTGGTAAGTTCTCATGAACAAGTCAGTGGAGTGGATGTGAATGTGATACCCAGGCAATGGCAGGACTTGTTTTTGGAAATATCATCTACTTTCTTTTAGGACACAATATATATAAGCAGACTCTCACGTCACCCCACTCACAAGTAGAAAGAAATGGAATCCTTCTTCCCTGTTCCTGTTGAAGCCAGCTGTACTGCAGAGGCTGCTTCCAAGTGCCAGAGCACATGGCCTTCCATTGAGCCTGACTTTTCTAGACCATCTGTATGTGAAGATGCTTGGGCTCAACTCCAACAGCTCTGTGAACTGGTGGCAGCTCACTCTACCTGTTCCACAGCCCATGGGAAGCAGAAGGTCAGATGAGTCCCCAGTGTTGCACGAGTGTGCAATAAAATGGTTCCACAACACTACACTCTTATAATAAAAGATGATGCTTTTATTTTGCTTTGATGTTTCAAATGATAAACATATACAACTTAAACTTTAGCATTTTGACTTATTTCAGTGGCTTCGTGTGTTTCTTGTACCACCATCATCCCCACAATTCATCCTCAGGAGTTTTGAATTCACAACCTGAAACTCTGTACCAATAAAATAATAACTCCTCATCCCCCTGAAAAGAAATGTGATGCATGAGTCCAGTAAAACTAAGGAAAATGAATTTATTCTGTAGTAAAGCAAATATCAATTCTCAACCTCAGCCCATTGTATATGCTATATGGAGAAACAACTGAAAATTAGTACTTTTCTTTTACACTATAGTTTGTTGATTAATTTTACTTTATTTTCATGTTTAAAGGTTTTAGTGATTATTTTATATGTTAGAGTTAATCTAAGCAAGTTTGTTACAAGTCAAGAGCAATTTTCAGGATGTATATGAAAAAAGGTTCTACTTTTATAAATAAGTATATTATAAACTCTTCCTGTTGTCTGAACATTTGTGTCTCCCAGAAGTTGTGCGTTGAAATATTAATACCAGAGATGACGACATTAAGAGTTGGGTCCTGGGAGGTGATTTGGCTGAGGGCAGCATGGAGCCCTTCTTAGAGCTGCCCAAGAGAGCTCACCTATCCTTTCACCACCACGTGATTTCTAGCCTCCAGAAGACTGAGAAGTAAATGTTGTTTATAAGTCACTCAATCTATGGCGTTTTGTTACAGTGCCGACTGAGATGCTAGCGAAGATTAAATTAAATAGGAAAATAATGGTGCATTTTTCACACATTGTGAAGAATACAATGATGTGAAAAAGTACTCTTTTCTATAGTGGGAATGGTAATAAAAGAGCTCAGTAAACTTGTGGAATCTTGATTCTAGTAGTTGAAAGTATTCACATTTCTACAAAAGAAGATCTGGAAGTAAATTGTTGGGCTTATTTTAATAAAATCACTTTAAAGCATTTGAAATAAAAACATTTATCTATTTTAATCGTATTTTCAAATTTCCTTATATCTGTTTAAATAAACAATCTTGTATATAAAAATGGGTCAGATAGGTCAGTCAGTAAATCAAAGAAATTCTATGAACAAACCTGGAAATACTCACTGTAGCAATAAGACACCTTTCAGCATGGATTTTGCAAGCACAGCTTCCCTAGATTCCAAGACCCTTTTTACTTAATGCTGAGCTCTGCTTTACTAAAAGCAAATAAGGAATAAATTAGTTTATTTTAATTTATGGAATGTCATTCATCACCTATTTGGGTAAACTTTTTTTTTTTTTTGTCTTGAATTCTGGAAAAGCACTTAGAGCCTCTATTTTTATTTTTTATGTTGCTTTACTTATTTTTTTCTCTTGTGTTCCCTATCAAGCTTTTTTGCATTTCATTTAGATAGTAAAAGCAGTTGAGCTGCATCATTTAGTGACTCTTATTTCACCCTCCATAAA
This sequence comes from Marmota flaviventris, assembly GCF_047511675.1. NCBI lineage: Eukaryota > Metazoa > Chordata > Mammalia > Rodentia > Sciuridae > Marmota > Marmota flaviventris. The sequence goes on along the minus strand of NC_092513.1, from coordinate 6,558,990 downwards.
CTCTACTTTCTGCCTCCAAGGATACAATAGCATTAAGCAGGTTTTTTTTTTTTTTTTTTTTTTCTTTAAGATGATCTAGAATGTCTTAGGTTGGAGCACTAAGAAGTTGCCTGCAGATGTACTTTCTAGTCCATTCGTTACTTCTGCAGTAATAAATGTCCACATTTGCCAATTCCCAGTAATAAAGTGTGTGTGTGAGTGTATGGGACATTTATATCTGAGAGAGGACCTTCTTTTCACACGTTGTAAGACCCTCATTGCTGTGTTAGGTTCAGTATTAATATGCTCCAGGTTTTAATGGGTTTCGTTTATGGTAGTCTTACCCTAAATAAATCTTGCAAGAGAAATACATATGTTTTGATTTATGAAGGCTCATATGGCTGCTTTTATTAGCTTTTCAGCCTTGTGGTCAGATGTATCTTATAATAGGAACGAGTGTTCACAATAACCTGCGACCTGCAGCAGCAGGCTGAGCTTTACCTTTTAAGACTTCTGAGCATCCCAGTTGATACCTGGCCCTGTCAGTACCGCTGCATCACATGTGCCTTCTGGGAGCCTGGCCCCTAAAGATAAGCCATTATGAAATTTTCAAGAAATATATTCAATAAAATTGGCTAGACTTTAGTAATTGTCTAAATTTATATCACAAGAGCAAATAATCTTTGACCTCCACTACATTAAAAAAAAAATGTTAACGTGGGCTAAAGAATAGATAACTTGACATTTTAGTACCATGAGAAGTGTATTGAATTTGTCATTTAAACAATATTGTCCTCATAATCTGTGTTTTCCTCAGCCTACTGCTTATTATTTTTGTTGAATTAAGTAAATGGCAATCTTGAATTTACTTACACTGTCTCACAGTGAGGTGAATACATACACACATACATACACACACACACACACACACACACACACGTAATCTAAAGATAACTATTCTACTTGTAGCAATTACTTTTGGAGAAAATTCTGGAAATTTAAATATTATTTATATGGGCACCAAAAGCAAAAATCACCTTTCTCCTCTTGATGCTTTTTGAAAGGAAAAACTTAAGGCATGGAAATGATAGATTTTAACTACAGAGTTTTTTAAATTGCTTACATCAATATATAAAGAAATATAACTTTTTAAATAAATAGGCCTTCTTTCCAATTTAGGAAAACTTAAGGAAAGAATTCAGATAAAATTTTAAATCTTTTGACAGTTCTAGAAAACCTCTTCATGCAGAAGTCTGTGAAGCTACTTGGAATTTAATCTATAAAAGTTTTCAAGGAACAAATAGCTTATTTAATGATGAATCATTTTGAATGAGTATTTCAATATTCTTTTTTAATAATGATAATAGAGAAAATATGCTAAAACTATGTGAATTAGATTAGTGTCGTTTTAATTGTCATTTATTTTCTAGATGTGTCCTTTATTTTCTATTAGTGTCATTTATTTTCTATATGTGAGATGACAATGGCAGTGGTCACTACTGACAATAATGATGTCATATTTACTGAGTTCATATCACATATGAAACATGCCTTTCTGATTTAATCTACTGAGTGAATCCCTGAAGTAAATTACTAGATTTGAATCAGTTTCTTCCTGGTCCACCATCTTTTTGTCAATTTGTGTTCAATCAAAAAGAGGAACTACATAATAATTCTAGTCCCGAGGATTTCAACCCATGAATTCATTACAAAAGCACTGGAAGGCCTAAAGGCGCAAAGGAGGAAAGAGAGACCATAAGAGACCCAGACGCTGTTGCTGCTCCCTGGAAACCAGGGCCAGCGCCCACCAGCGGTCAGCTTCAGTCCTGAGTTTCTTGTGCTGTTAGAAAGGAGACTCCAGGGATCAGGAGCTGCTCCCTGCTGAGCCCTGACCCTTATGTGGTCCCCAGTCAGTTGACACTGCTGCTGTCACAAACGCAGGCATCACCAGGAGGAGAAAAGCCATGGTCAGAGAACATGTCAGTGGCGCTGTATGTCAGGAGAGACCACCCTGGAGAAGAGGGCTGCCTCACTGGGGGAGGGCAGTGAAGGCTACTCATTGTCCTCAGGCATCTGTTCCCTCTTACCTACTCCCCTGGTTCATCCCATTCACTTCCTTGAGTTAAACCACCATCTGTATAACACAGATTCTGTTTTTTGGGGGGGTGGTGGTACCGGGTTATTGAACTCAGGAGCACTCTACCACTGAGCCATATCCCCAATCCTGTTTTGTTTCTTATCTAGAGACAGGATCTCACTGAGTTGCTTAGCAGCCTTGCTTTTCCTGAGGCTGACTTTGAACTCCCAATCCTGCTGCCTCAGCCTCCCGAGCTGATGGGATTTCAGGTGTGTGCCCTAGTACCTGGCATAACACAGATTCTTACCATTGATCTCTGTAGCTGCCTAATCTGGAAATCTCACCCAATTCCACAGGCATGTCCTATAAGATGGATACTGACAGGACATTTTGCCCTGCAAGGTCCATAACTGTCAACACTAGGTTTGTTGACAGGAGCTTTGAAAAGGACTCAAGAAATGAAGCGCAAAATGTGTTCACGCTTCAGTATTCCAGCTAACCCTAGGTACCTCATGGTGACTGTGTGTCAACGTGCACATCTGAAGCCACTTTCAGAAAAAAAAATATTAATCCATCTTCCCAAGAACTCTGCATATGATTCAGCAACAAAAATGTAAAGATTTGAGAAGACTCAAAATCATTGCCAAGAAACATGCAATGATTAAGTGTCCAACAAAAGCATTTCCATGAAGATAGTATTATCTCAGGTTTTAAAGTAAAAGAAACATTTCCCCATATATTCAGTCATATGCATTTATTAATAACTAAATTGTGCATGTACATACATATATCTAACTTTAAATAACAGAGAGATTTTAAGACTCAATGAAAACAAAACACTATTTATGAAGAAAAACTAGTACACCCCCCCAATAAGTTATCTTCAACTATAATTTGATAACTAGTGGCCATTCTTACATCATAGGTTGGTGTTTAAATAGAATTTAAATGGGACAAAAATGTGGAGAGTTATAGAATTCAGAAATCAACATTGCCTTGGGATATGAAGAAGTGCTGTAAGAGGCATATAATTTCAGTAACTCAACAGTAGTTCTGTTGTTTCATTTTACCTACATATTTTATTGAAATACCACACACAGAGAAAACTGTATATCAATTATATCCATATGAGAAAATGATCTTTTACAAAATTGACACATCATGCAACCAGCGCCTTAAATTATCAAGATCCCTTGAACATTGTTCATGGCTGCATCCCATTCACTATCCCACAAAGAAAACTCTGCCCAGATTTGTAAAATTATAAATTTTTTACAGTTTCTATTTTAATAGAATCACATAGTGCGTGCCTTTCTTTGTTCAAGGTTTGTGAAACACATTGATGCTGTTACACGTGAGCAGAAGACTTCATCATCAATGCTGGAGAGTTCTCCACTTGGGGATGTGACATATCTAATCGTTCCACCACTGATGGGTGTCAGGGTATTGTCTTTCCTTCTCGCCTGCTGCCTTTCCTCCTTCCCTCCTTCCTCCCTCCTATCCTTCTTTCCTTTCTTCCTCTTTCCCTCTTCCTCCTCCTCCTCCTTCCCCTTTTTGTGAAAAAGTTCTTCATTTACTTTGTGGTAATCAAGACATTTTAAGAAACGCTGAAATACTGAATCATGCCCTTGAGACAGGTGAACTGTGGTGTTCAGATGTTATTTGAACAGCTATTTAAGCTGCCTGCTGTCCTGGTAATTCCCATACTCGTCCTCGTGACCTAGAGGTGCCTGGTAGGGAAGGGCTTTGCCACGTGTGCAGACTCAGGTGAGTCCACGCTCAGCAGAAGCTGTTAGCCTGTTTGAAAATGCACCCACTGATTCACAGGTCCACCTGAGGCACATGAGCCTCCAGATGCTCCCTGTCTTCAAGGCTAAAATGCTGCTTACTGGCTTTTGCGTTTTTGCCTTTGGGGGGTATGTTGGTGAAATCTCATTTTGGTTTTAATTTGCATCTTCAAACAAATAATGAACATTAGCCAATTTTTAAAAAGTTAATCATTTTTTAAGTTCCCCCTCTAGGAGAAATTACTTTGACATCCTTTGTTATATATGATGATTAACTTAGTATTTATTTTTATTTTCTTTTGTAGATACATTTTTTATCACTTGAAGGAAGTTCTCAGAAATTAATGCTTCATCTATAGATGTGGTATTTTTTTTCTTTTTTACTTGTTAATGTGGTGAATTATATCAATGAATATTCAAATATTACAACATCCTTCCATTCTGCAATATGCAACATTCCCATGATCAGTTATTGATATTCTCCATCATTATATTTGACTTAAGTGAGCCAATGATAATTTTGTTTGTGGTTGTATAGTGTCCTTACTGGGATTTGATATACATGTGGCATGAGATGACGTGGGAAACGTCCCCCTTCTCTATCCTCTGCATGAATTTATGTAAATTGGTACTGTCGACTTTAAAATATTTAGTAGAATTCACTGATAAAACTTTATGGACTTGATCTTTTCACTTTGAGAAGTTTTGGTAACAAATTTGGTTTTATTAACACATGCTAAGTTATTTACAATTCTACTTATTGCTTTGTAAACATATGACCAATTGTGGAAAACATACAAATGTGATTGAAAAGTATGTGTACTCTCTTTTTAAAATTATCTGATAGTCACAGGGATTATATTTATTCCTGGTTTTATATCATTATTTATTATTTTATATTCTTTATTTCTTGCTATCTTTGTAATACTCATTTTCTATTATCCATTTTCTAATATATTAACTTTATAGATATTACTACATTTATCATTCTTTAAGAAGTTATAAAAGATACTCTTAAAATATTTAGCCTACTCTTCAGAGGTAAGGTATATTTTTATTATTTATATTCATACTAAATTATGCTTCTATAACTCAGTTTAGAACTGCTTGAAATTTTAAATTTTCCCTCACAAAATCTATCACCTGAATCTTTTAAGGTGTTCAAACCAACTGCCACAGTTAATTTCTTGCTTTTTTGATAATTTTAAGTAATAACTTCTCAAATAGTATAAGGTCAGCTGCAAATAATAGAAACATGTCCTGATTCCCTCCATCCCAGGCAGCTATCTCGAATGATCTTTTTTCCACTTATCTTTTTGAGTCATGCTAATTTTTCAGCTTCTCCCTGTACAGACACGTGCCTCTTGTTGCTGGCACACCGTGGCCAAAGTACATCACAATAAAAAGGGACAGAAATGGCCCCAAGTCCTTCTGATGTTTCAATTTCAGTGCTCAGCACCAACTAATCCATTTGATGTCCATAACCTTTGGTTTAGTCTCTGGTTGGCTGCAGCAGCTCCTCACTCAACCCAGATGGAATCACCTGTGGTAGGAGGCAGGATGAACCTGCTACCTGCAAGGTTGTCAGTACTGTGCACGAGGGGTGTGTGAGGTTTCAGGATCTTATAAGAACTTGTGGGTATTGAGATAAAGAGGTCATTTTACTCGCCCCTGTTAAACTTCATCTTATTTAATTTAGGACTCTTTTCTTACTATCTCATTTTTGGCTCCCATTTAACATTTACATTCATGAATTTTGAGATTATTATGCTTGTAAATTTGATACAGGAAATTATTTTTAGGTAATATTGCTTAATAGGAATTAATTTATTTTCATAGTCAAACAAAAGTGCCATTTTCTACATAAATGAGAAAACTTAAATTTGAAAAGTATAACGTAAATGACAATTAACTCCCCTAAAATTTTAATACCTTTCCCACTGTGCTCTTTCTCTGAGGGCATTCACTGTAATATCTTACATCTTGGTACTAGTGTCATCCTGTTAAGGGACTAGAATGTGAATAGTTTTATATTTAATATATATCTGTGAGTTATGAATTTCATATTTGCTATAGATTTCTTGTTCTCCTATAGAATAGAAAGATGACACATGAGAAAGGGCTATATGTAGAGGCTTTTACATATCTCATTTTTTATGTAAAATAAGAAATATCTTGGACATCGAAAATCTTATTTTCTAGGTCAGATGGTAACTGATCATCATTACATCCAGTCCATATACACAGAGTATTTTTATGGTTAATTTTAACCAGGGTAGCATTCCAAAAAAGATACATAGTAAATAAAATTATTATGATAACATTTGCTGATAGAAACTACTGTTAAGCTGAATTATCCTAAATGATTATTCTTCAAGACACTGCATTCCATTGTCATGGTTCCCGGGTACAGTTCCTAAGCAGCTCTCATTATCTTCCAGCATAAGGAGATTTCATCAGATGAGGGAATTTTGATAAATAGAATTAACCATTTTTCATATTTTTGAGGCTCAGGGTTATTTGGGTAAGCACCTGGGGTCACATGGGCATTAAGAACAAACAGGGGTCTCAAGCCAGAGGAAAGCAGTGGAGTTTCCCTTCCCTATTTTGTAGATTCTAATGTCCTTTTCAGAATTTCCACCTGAAAACACTCAGTTCTCATTTACTTTTCTTCTCCCAGGCTCAGTTTCTGTAAATCAGCTTTGGGGCCAGTCTCAGGTCAGATAGCATGGGATGTAATCCTAGTGTTAGCTGGTGATAATTAGTTAACTCTTCTAAACTCGGTTTCTACAACCACATGATCTTGGAAAAGTATTTCAGCTCTCTACCAAACTCATAATTTTGTAATGAGAAATGAATGAGATAATGTGTATTAAGATTTTAATATAGTACCTGGAACAAAATAATCCTTCTGTGAATGCGAACTGCTGTAAAGTTGCAGTGGGCGGGCAAAGCACTCTAATAGTCTTACCTGGGCTGCTTTGATGTCAGATAAATGTAGCTCTCTCAGAACACAGTTCAGAGAGAACAGGGGCGGGGATGCTTCTTGCAGCAGAACAGGGCCAGTAGCAATTCAGCCTCCTTTCGGTTCCTCCCCCCTGACCCTATCTGACTTCTCTACCTTCTCCTCTTCCTTTTTCTTCTAATGATGATGATTATGAAGACGACCATGGTGCCTCTTTAGAGGTATTATTATAATTTAATCTGTGGAGTAGCTTCCTTCCAGGATTCTATCTCATTAGAGTCCTTCTAATGTGATAATCTTGTCAAACTAAATTAGGATTGCTTCATGATGGCTAGATGTCATATCTTTCACTGTTCTTTTTTTATATATATATATGAAGCTTAATTATCTCAATGCAAATAAATAACAGATAAGCTGAGAATCACCTGGGAAGGGCCAGCTGGAGAGAGACCTAGGAGACAGATGATCCCAGTTATATGGAGATCTGATGCAAATTTTAGTTGATTTGTTAATATGACTCTCAATATAGTATTTTATTCATTAATTAACTTACTAATTACTTTATTTGAAAACAAATAAAAACAAAACAAGTAGAAGTGAACTTTTACCAGTTTTTAACTCCCATACCCATTAACCTAGTACACATCCACCCACAAATCCTACTGCTCCCTGTGATGGTGGTTGCATACTTTATAATCAAGCTAGCTTGAATGCTACCTCAGGTCTCCACATGGGACCTAGCCCTTCCTGAGGAAAAGATGTACATGTGTTCTCCTAAAACCTTTTTGTGTGCATGTATTTGTGAAATAGAAGCCTCGTTAAAACACAGAACTCAGGGGAGGGTCCCTCTTGCCCAAACTTAAGGGAGCTAATATCTGTATAATCTGATCATTTCTCTTTACTGAGTCAGTTCCATTGACACAAGAACTTGCTATAATGTTTTCCTCTATATCCAAAGTAAAACCAGATGCTCCTTTTACATATAATTTCTAGAATATGCTCTCCTTTACCAGTGGCTGCTATCTGCTGGCTAGAATTACCTTTTGGTTTTAAACTATGTACAGAAACTGATTTCTTACACCTTTCTGGAATGGCTCACTTGGTACTTGGGGCCCAAAAGGGGCACCCATGTTCTGTCCTCACTGCGGGTAAGCATCAATCTCCAATATAAGTCACCTAAAAAGACCTTTAAATTCACTGGTATTTGGATCGAGCAACTGGGTTTGGTGATACATACCTATAATCTCAGCTGCTTCTGAGACTGAGGCAGGAACATGACAAGTTTGAGGCCAACTTGAGCAGCATAGCAAGGACCTGTCTCAAAATAAAAATAGAAAGAACTGGGATGTTGCTCACTCAGTGATAAATCTCCCCTGAGTTCAATCCTCAGAACCAAAAAAAAAAAAAAAAAATTTGTCTGTTGTGTTGTGCTGCCCAGGTAACAATATACTTTTAAAAGTTAGCAGAGATTATTCTAATTTATAGAAGTATTGAGAACCAGTGGATTGGTTATAGAATCTGTAATCATGGCCAATTTTATATTAGGATAGTTAAAATAAATTATAGCATCCTAAAAAGTCTGTTCCTTGAAAAGAAAGATAAACAAAGCGATTACAAGAACAGTAACATAATACCTAACAATCCTACCAACTGGCTGCCCTCCAGCATCTCCACCAGTTTTGGAAGGATGCCACCACCAAGCTTCTCATTCAAGCACTCAGCGGGGACAGCATTCTATTTACAGATACTTGGGGAGAGAATTTCAGTGGACTAGTGTAGATCGGATAGTCATTTCTGTGTTCCATCAGCTGAGTAGGAGAATCAAGTCACTAATTAAAACATGGCCCTATTGTGCAGTTGTCTAACATAACATTTGAAATAAAAATAAAAATAGAAACTCTGAGCACTTATTTCTAAAGACACTGATTTTATTTGGTCTATTATGTTAAGGCAAAGAATGAAAAATTATTGTACTTGTGGAATGTTTTAAAATTTATTTAAGCTTTACTATGGTTTCACAGAAATTCTCTATTGGTTCCCCTTCTTTTCAAGTTAAAAATGTGGAAATAGTGGTATTTCCTCATATTAAAAGTCTACTGGATACTACACACTTACTCCCCTATTATGCACTGTCACATCAAAGTAATATATGGTCCTAAGAGTTAAATGAATTCATGCTTCAGATACAAAGTTACTAGTACATTCTACAGTATGTAAAAGATACTTCATAAATGTCATTTCTCTCTGACCAAAGTCACAGTAACCATTTTTTTAGGGTTACATTAAATCCTAAAGCTCCGGATATTTCAGATCTCTTTCAAATATATTTTAGAAATTTGTTAACTTTTACACAATATAAAATTGAGAAGGTAGAAAATCAAATTCTAAATAGAGTCTTTTCTCAGAGGTATAGTGTATGCAGAATCATGTTCTATTGGCAAGGATTTTGAGTGAGTACAGAAAACGTGAAAATGTTTTGAAATGGAGCTCTGCTGTGGAAACCTTGCAGTTGTCCTCCTCATTAAGTGACAGCTAAAATACTTAAAACTAAAGTGAGGTTTGTCTTCAGGAAAGGAAATTGGCAGAAATGCATATCTCGAGTGTGGTTTGTATGCTGTTTTCCTGATATGTAGACATTATCAAATAACATAACCACATCAAGGCGTTTATATCTCGGAGGTGAACCATCCTCTTGTCTATCAGGTGGAGAGTGAGTGCATCCATCCATTGTCCAAGTGCACAAAAACCTCACATTGAGGCCCTTCCTCCCAATTCCCTGCCTCACTGTTAGGCTAGAATTAAAATTACTAACACTCAGAATTAGATGACCAGATGCTTAAGTGAATAGTTCTTCCTTATGTACCTCATTTCACTTCCAACCAGTGTTCATTAATCAGCCATTTAAAGAAATATTTCAAATGAAAATGTCCCCACAGTAATCAATAAAGACTTAATTAAGCTTTTTAAATTAGAAAACATAAATTTAACTGGAGAGTCATGCTTATGCATTGATTCTACATACACCATTTGTTCTTTTAGGTGATATCTATAAGAAAGTTCCAAGTATTTTGGAGAAAACACACAGTACATACTGTATAGGTGGCAAATTTTCAAAATACTTTAAAATAATTTATTTTATAACATTAAATATGATTTTTATATAAAACAGCACTGCCCAAAATTGAATTGTTTGCAGGTGAAATCCTTATCTGAAGTCTTTATTCAAATCTTTATTTGAATCACCATATTTTAATCACCATCTCTGCCTGTGTAGACAAAGAACACTAAAAGAGAAAAATGTCTGCAACAGTTATTTGAAAATCCTGCTATTTTTATTGGGATTAAATATGTCCATTTTCAAGAAATATATTTGTAATGTTGTCATAGTGAAAATATTCTGCAGCTGGTATGTATAGGAAGTTCTGGAACCTTCTGGGACAGTTTGGACTTTAAAATGTAGCCATGTGCTCCAGGCCAGACTCTATTCTACAGGATGCAGCCCTTTGCAAGCAAATCTATTGAAAATAAAGATTTGCTGAAAAAAAGCAAAATTATTCACAGGATTATAAGCATTTTGTTAGAATTTGATGGAAAAAGGGGAAAGGTAACGAATGGAAACAACAGAAAATGTAAAGGAATATAAAGCGCTCTAACGTTAGGTTTGGTATTGTTTGTTTCACTAATAACAGGCCTGCCGAAATTTCTAGTTGTCTATGAAATACAGAATTACATCATTTAAAATTTTGGATATTGCTGTATTTTAACTCAAGGAAAAATTTTTACTGTCATTTTAAACTAAAGATCAGCTTTTGTAATGTTATTTCTAAGATCCAAAATACAGATTGAGCATAATATATAATATTCTTCTAAATCATAAAATTATAGTCGGTTTTAAATTTCTTTCAAACTAGAAGTCCTGAAATGAGAAAAATGATTCATGTAGCTTGTGAATAAGCTTATCTCATTTCTCAGCATTCCAGGGATAGCAAAGCTTTTATTTTCAACAGAATCATGAAGCTAATTGATAGGATTTCAAGAATATGAAAGAGTATTTTCATATGACTCTTGTTCCTCAGAAAACATATTGCTTAGGCAAATAAAAAGTGCATGTCTGCATGGTAGATATGTCTGTCACTTCCTTGATGCTTAAATCAATCTTCAGGACCCTATTAAAACATTAGTTTAAAGAAAGTAGGGAGGTAATTCTATCACCCCCTTATTTGGAGAAACAACAAGATTTCCTACTAAATCTCCAGGATAATGTGTGTACTTCAAAAATAAGCAGCATTGATAAATAAAATCACTTAATGCTTCAAAAACAGCATTAACTTCTGATTTTACAGCATATTATTTTTAATGACACATCTGAAGAATAAATATTGCAAAGTGAAAATAACTATAATTGTATTGTAAATGCACAGCTGGCCTCTTTTTCTTTCTTTCTTTTTTTTTTTATATATTATGGTTTGGCCTTTTCTTTTCAAGCCCCTGCTCTTCCGTGAGGGCACTTCTTATATTCCAGGTTGAGTATTCCTGTTTCTATGTACATGTACGTCTCTGAGAAGTCACCTAAATGTGCATTACCTTTTCTCTGCTTGGCAGGAACGTTAGTTGTTAAACCCTATCCCCAGAAGGACCTTCCCTCCGGAGCCCCTTGATCTCTTCAAGCAAAGCCCATCTCTTCTCCTTCCCTCAGAGTCATGGCTCCACCTATTCTCTAAGACACAGCACTCGTCCAACTGTATTTTAATATTTCCCTCAGTTTTCATGCTTTCAAATTCCAAAGAGCTTACTTTTAAAAATAATCTTTTAAACAGCATCCTTTCCTTAGGTCCGAGGCCTGGTCTTATCTAATAAAGAGTATAATGATAGTTTTGTGTTTTTTTTTTCCATTTTTTTTTCTCGTGTTTTCTCTACACATTTTCCCTATGGTGAGCTGTAATGTATGTCTCTGATGCTGATTCCCTCTTAGCCATAGGGCCTTAACAGTGCCGATGGGTGGCTGCCTGGGCAGGACTTGACACATGGCAGGTCCTTCTCCAAGAGCCCTGGCTGTGTTGCTATAGAGTTTGCTCCAGAAAGGCTTCTTAATCAGGGTTCTCAAAGCTCACATAGTAGATTTCCTCTAATCTCCCCATTTCAATAAAGTAGCTCACTTCCTGCCATTGTTAAACCTGCAGCCTCGTAATCCAGAGCCTCCCTGCTCAATTTACACCAAGAACCTCTGCTGAACTCGGAAACCGAGAGTCAAAATACACTTCTCCTCCTCCTCTGTGTTGTCATGTCCAGTCTTCTGGTCATAGTGATGCAAAAGTGACAAAAACAGGGTATGAGAGTGAGAAGACCTGCACTGGGGCTCTGGGAAGTAGACAGTGAGGGGCAGAGCATGGAAGCTAATTGACCTATTGCTCTTCTCATTTTAATCCAGGGACATGGCTTTCAAACACCATTTATATGTTAATGATTTCCTGATCTCTTTCCAGTGCTTTGGACTCATATCTGCTTCTTCATGGTGTGGACATGGGCAAGTCTACAGTACACCTGAGTATTAAAATTAGACACTGAATCACGATTCTCCTTTTGTATTAGTGCTCTGCTTCATTTGTCAGCTATGGGAACTCAGCCTTTTATTTGCTTAGAGAAAAAAATACTTGAAATCATTCTTGATTCTTCACTTTCCCTCCAAATGACATGTCCCATCATTTAGACAGTCTCCCTGGTTCTAGTTTTAAAAGACATGCCAAGGAGCATCCCGTTTTGCTTCTGCCCCCTTCTCTCCCATCTCCACGGGCTCCCGACTCTCACCTCTGTTTGCTTAATTGCATGGTAGATCCTATTGTGCTTACCTGGTCTCCTCTTGAATATTTAAAAATAGGAGCATAGTGATCATTTCAAAAAAGTAAGTTAAAAGTCCAGAGAATATGGAGCACTTTTCTGCCTCTTTCCACTGGTACAAATGTCAACACTGCAAATGACAGAAGGGACCCACAGAGATTGACACTGAAAAGCTGAAGGAGAAAGGGAATCTGAGGCCTCCAGGACTGGAAGACCAAGGGTGTCTTATGACCTACTGGGCCCCGTGCCTTTGCCTCAGTATTGAAGGCAGCCTGGGTTCAGCATTTTCAGATGGTCAGCCTAGAAAAAAGATGTCACCTGAAGGATCTTTGCTCCAGGAATCAAACAGAGGTCCCCCAAGAACACAAGGAACACAGCATCCCTGCAGGCCAGCACTCTCCTGAGCAGTCTCAGGTGCCCACCCTCCAAGCTGAGAGACAGGAAGTGGTGGCATTCACCAACAGTGAGGAGGGCATGCCAGGGAAGGAACACCTGGCCAGTGAAGTCTCCTTGCAAGGGCTAATGGACACTCCCATCCCCCACTGGGGACCTCAGAGTGACTGCTAACGGGGTGGTGAAGTGAAATTATTTGGATGCACAATTCTGTGAATAGACTAAAAAATGTATAATTGCCCATCTTAGGGGAGTGAAATATATAGAATGTAAATTATAACTCAAAATATCGAAAAAAACACAATGACACATAACTACACCCCTATCAAGTAACTAAAATAAAAATAGCAACAACAGCAAATACTGCAGAGAAAGTGTTTCATTTATATATTTATAGTGGAGATATAAAACAGTACAGCCACTCTAAAAACTGTCTGGTAGTTTCTTCCAAAATTAAGCATGTGTTTAACCATATGGAAGAACAATTGCACTCATGGTCCTTGATCCCACAGAAATTGAGATTTACGTTCACATTCGCATCTATAAATAAACATTCCACAGCTCTGTTTATAGAGCCCCGAACTGGAAACCACCCAGAGTCCTACTATGGGTGTCTGATTAATTAAGCCAGACACAATCAATAAAAATGAACTGTGGAAACAAGGAGCAGCTTGGAGAAGCTCAAGAAAATTATTATTAATAATTAAAAAAAAGCAGTCAGTTTGAAAACGTTACATAATATAAGATTTGGGCTGGGGATGTGGCTCAAGAAGTAGTGCGCTCGCCTGGCATGCGCAGGGCGCTGGGTTCAATCCTCAGCACCACATAAAAATAAAATAAAGATGTTGTGTCCACTGAAAACTAAAAAATAAATATTAAAAAAATTCTCTCTCTCTCTCCTTCCCCCTCCCTCCCTCTCCGCTCTCTCTCTCTCTCTCTCTCTCTCTCTCTCTCTCTCTCTCTTTAAAAAATAAAAAAGATTCTACTTATACATCATTCTTGAAATGACAAATTTTTGAAATGCAGAACAGATCAGTGGTTGCCAGGGGCAGGGAAAGTGTGGGTGGGCTACAAGGTTGATTGTGTCAATGTGAAGGGACATTATAAGGAATCTTTGTAGCATTGGAATTGTTTTTTTATTTTGGCAGGTTGTAAAAATACAGAACAGCACGTGTTATCACGTTGCACAGAGCTAGACACCCACATACGCACCAAATAAGTGCCATTAGCCTGGGGAAGTAAGACAAGATCAAGGACTCCATGCAGGGCACCTTCCTGTTTGTGACATTGTGCTGTTGTTCAGGTGTGAATACTGGAGGTCCTGTGCTAAGGGAATACGGAGCCTCTCTATTATTTTCAAAACTGCATAATAAACCTACTATTTTCTTAAGATCCAGAGTTAAGTTTAAAAAACGAAATCAAGTTATGTTTAACATGAAAAAGGTTTACATGGGTTCCAGTCCGCTCTCACATGCCCTCTGCAATTGGGCCCCCTCTGCTCCCAAGTTCCACTCACTGAGCACTTGTTCAAAGTCCAGCCACAGGCTAGTGCACAAGCTTGCTAAACTGCAAGCCTGCTGTCTCTGAACAGCATGCTCTCTTTCCACAGATGCAGATGACTTGCCCTCTTTGCTAATTTGTGCCTGTGATCCAATCTCACTCTTCAATGAGATCTATGGAAAACTATTCCCCTTTCAATGTCAATATTGGCATTCCCTACAGGTATGTATCATGCTCCACTGGAGGTAAAAATCAGCAGACAATGCTGAGGATTTCCTTGTGGGTGGTGGTTAAAGGGCAAGCTAAGGGAACCCTCAACTACCTATGGGATTGCTTCCATTAGAAGAAGGCTGAATTTGAAGATCACCTGCCTGACACAGGGAGCACTGGATCCCTCTTCCAGCCCAGGGACAGATGGAGACCCCCTGAGTTTATTCCTGTAGTCTGCAGACCGAACCTCAACTTTTTGTGTTTTCTCCACAGCCATCTATAGTTTGACCATAAACTTAATTCTAAATCTACCTCTTGATCCTTTCTTAAATTTTGCCTGAGGATGAACTGACTCCTCCCAGAATGCAGCTGATCCTTCCCCATCAGCATAGTGCTCATGTAATTTCTTATTGTCCCTATTTACCAAAATCATCCATGCCCCTTGAAGATAAGACCCAAGGTCTTAAGAAGTCTGCCCTGAATGCCCAGCTGGATGTGAACTTGGCATGGCCCAAGCTACACAGTGTGTCATTTGCTTCCCTGATATGGAGCTTCCTGTTATCTAGTTATCTGGATGATTTGGGTGTGCTTTAGTCGCTATCACATTATTATCATCTTAAAAGCAAAGCCATATATAATGTGATATATATTTATGTGTTTATTTATTTTGGTCCTGGAAATTGAATCCAGAGTTGCTCTACCACTGAGCAACATTACCAGTCCTTTGTTTATTTAAATTTTTGTTGAGGGCCACAGCCGAGTGGGGATGACGCATGGCATTTTTGCCAGAAGTAGTGGTTGAGAGGTGACGCTAGCAATCCATTAAGATGATGACTTTTGAGTTCTGGCGGAGTTCCCGTTGGGTTCCGCTTGAGCTCTTGCGTGGATTCCCGGAGAGTTCCCATTGGTTGCGGAAGTGCCAGAGGAGGGATATTTCCGGTTGCTGGTTCCTGGAGGAGCCACGTGGCGTTGGGGGGAGTTCCCAGGAGCGTGTGTGGAGTGTGCTGGTGGAGTTCAGAAATAAAGTTTGTTCCTGCTTCAGTGGCTTGTGATTTGTGCCCAGCCAGACTTCGGCAAATTTTGATACAGGATCTGGCTAAGTTGGGGAGGTTCTTACAAAGTTGCTGAGGTTGGTCTTAAATTTGTAATTCTCCTGCCCCAAGTCACTGGGATTATAGTCATGCACTCTTGCATTGAATTATCTGTAAAGTAATGAGTGACTGACAAAATAGAAACCCCTATTTGGCTTAAATGGATGAGCTGGAAAGTTTTGTTGTATTCATGATCTATTTGATAATAGGTTATTAATCAAGTTGCTTTATACAAATAAACACATGTCAATATTAAACCAAATGATTATTTTGAAATTATTTGATACTAGAGCAGTATGTGCAGTCTGAATAAATAATTCACACAGTTTGCATTACTCTTTTCCAGGATGGAAACTATTTCCCAGACCTTACATTGTCTCGTCTATCATTTGTCCTTCATCTGGGACCATTTGTTAATCTCCCTCTCTGTCTTTGATATTCTTGAAGAGTGCAGACCTTTCCTTCCATAGGCCTAGCCTCAAGTTTGTCCTCGTGAATGTCCTCAGCCTAGACTCAGATCCCTCCTTCTTGCAGGAGGACAGGTGACAACGAGGCTCAGCTCTTATCAGGGTACTGACCAGTCCTTACTCACGTGATATTTAAATTTATTACCTGCTCAAGTTGGCCAAAATGGTATCTTTCAACTTTTACCAATGGAGATTCACCATTTTCTTCCTTTAATGTCTGGTATGGGAGGATATTTTGATATTTATAATGATACAGATGAGCATCATTGGAGCATGTTAATAGCTGCATGTCATAATAGCTTCATGGGGCATTTTAATTTAATGTAATTTGCCATTGGTAGGTATTTCATATATCAACTGCATATGCCAGCTATCAGTGAAGAGTTTATGCTGCAATTCATTCTCATGATAAAATAATGTTTGCCACTGTGCTACAGGACATCCAAAAGCCTAGAACCAGAGATTGTGATTTATGTTTTGTGAGGTAGAAGAGTGGTGGCATCTACATGTTGATCTTTATGAAAGTGTTCACAGAAAATGCACAAAGAAAGACTTCACAAGGAAAGGATGTCTCTGTGTGTGCCCTGGGCAGCAGAGCATCTGGGTGTAACATGAACAGGTGACTCCACATTCAACGGTAACGTGGTTTATGATTGTACTTGCCTTGCATTTATTTCATGATGAAGATAGTTCAGAAATCCTAAGGAATGAAGATTTCCAAGATTACATGTCTATGGAAGATGAGAGACCTTGTTGTCTTACAAAAAATGTCATGCTGTTTAGTCACTCAGTGCAGAAGTGTGAGTTAACACTCAACAAGACCCCAGGTCCTCTGTGTGTGAGACACACTTGCTTCCAGGCTGAGGACTAGGTCGCCTTCCCTTCTCTTTTCTCCTGCAGCACTATCATGAATTACATATTGTCTTATTTTCTTGTTCAGACTGGCTGTGGTTTCCTATAAACTACACAACATTTCATAGATTTGTTAAAGCTGCCCTAATATGCACAAACTCACTCTGCTTCTTTTTTTCCCTATCATTTCTGAGAAAACAAAAGGTAAATAAGAATTTTTATCTTACTCTACTCTTTTAATGTGGTCTAACTTCATATATTGTACTAGCACTTATGAATTTTGTTTTATGAATCTTATTTTATAATCTACTGGGCAATATTCCTAATATTTAAATATTTCTCATGCTAAAAAAAATCAGACAAATGTGTCCAAGTAAAGTCACAAAAGAAGGAAATCATGGGAGATGTTTAATATGTAAATCTCATTTAAGCATAACAAATAATTAGTATATCTTCAGATTAGATTGGATAATCCCATTAGCCAGTGTTTCTTAGCACTCTCTGAGCTTTTGTCTTTTCATGTTAACAAGTTTAGGAGACATCACATAATTATACTTAGGAAATTGCAAATGAACAGCAACAAAAGATCTAACAACAACATTCGTTGTCCCACTTACTTAAAAGAAAATAAAGGAAAATAAAAAGTGGATATCAGCTTTTTTCATAAATTTAGTTTGGTAAATTTAGTTTGGTAGTTCATCATTCCAAAAAATCACCCATATTTCTAAATTATTCAATTCATTGATGTAGGTATTACTTATTTTGAATGACCTACTATCCTTCTATTATATAGAGTTAAAATCCAAATTTTTCCTCTTTAATTGAGTATTTTGCATATCTGTATACACATATAGTAATTATATAACTATGAAAATCATATGACTTGACATAATTAAGTCTACAAATATATTGTAACATAACCATATTTTGTAGTTGATATATGTTATAGACTATAATATACATATATGTGTTATATATTCTATATGTAATATATAGAGAGTATAATATATAATATATATATATATATATATATATATATATATATATATATATATATATTATATATATAAATCAGTGCAGTCATGTTTGTGTGTATGCAAAAAAAAATGTATTTAAAACAAAGTGTACTTAACTATAAAGGGGACCTAGAAGACAGTCCATAGATGCAGTGCCTGAAGGGCCACTTGCCTCAGAGGGGAGTGGGAAGATTTCTGGAGACCACACCTGTCCTGAGTGGGTCTCTGCACTCTCTCCAGCCGCCTGCTCTCTTGCTTTCATCTCTCCCTTTATGTCTACTCTCTAGCTCACTTGCAGCCTCTGTCTTCCTCTCCTACTTTTCTTTTCTTCTCTGTTCATTGCAGTGGAAGCAGCAGCCAGGTCCGAGGCTCCTCCTTTTAACCTGCTCCCATTTTCCCTGGAGAGAATGTTAGCCCAGTGAGCCTGGGGGCGGGGCCGCTCTCCCCAGTCAGCTGACTTAGAGAAGGAGGGGAGTTTATCTAGGACAAGGAAACCCTGAGGGTGCTGTCCTGTGAAAGTCCGCTGTGTACACACCTCACACAAGAGGGGACACACTCAATAGATCCCCAGAAGCATCCAAGTTCTGTTGACCTTAAAATATTTCCCCCAGAAAATAGGAACTGATGTTTTTCTCTTTAAATTATTTCCATGCGATGCCAACAGCAGGTCTCAAAATTATTCCTTTGAATTCATGATTGTCTTAAAATTCTTTAGCAGTTCATTTTTTAAAATTAATGTGAAAGTAGCATTTCTTTCAAAAAAATAATTTTATGAAGTTATGGATAACAAATTCTGTCTTCCTCAGCACATTTTGTTTTAAAACATTTCTTCTACATTGTCATCAAGACTTTTGGAATGTCTTTGTTCTTTCAAGATTGCATTTTCCTTATTTTTAATCATTAACATCAGTAAGAAAAATAATTATACATTTATACATATTTTCTTGGCAGCAGTGGGTGTCTTGTTCAGGGCCTTGCATATGCTAGACTAGTGCCCTACTACTGAGTTACAACCCTAGCTCCAATAAAAACTGTTTAAATTTAATTTACTGAAGTTTTACTATGTGACTGTGAGTGGCCCAAGGTGCTTCCTCTGTAGAATTTATTCAATCATGACATTATAGGTTGGGTACAATTATTACATCCTGTTTTTTAAAAAGTTTTAAAACAATCTACCTGTGGATATGCATTTCTACACCTTTCTCAAATGTACTAAATTCATAGGCTTCTTTATTAGAAACAATAATACAGAAATGCAAGTATTTTCTCCAAGTAAGTATATAAAAAAATGACAATCCATTTCATACATAAAATGGTCAGTATTGAAGTGATGCACTGAAAGTCCCAGGGGACAATAGCTAGTGTGTCTTTCTGGGCTCCAGCACAAGTATATGGCTCAATATTTTATATTTATGAGATTTTTTTTTAAATCTGAGAAAACAGTGAGCAACAGAAGTTTAGTTTTACTGACCATTGCTATTTTGTTGTTCTGCTATCCAAGAATTGTTTTCCATCTCAAAGGTGACATGGATGTTCTCAGTGTAGGCAGTATTGAGCAGGAAGGGAGATCTCCACCAGATTATTCTCCCAGAGTCAAAATCTGGAGTTGACTATGTTTTTCTTTTAAAAGCCCCATGGTAAAATCTAGGTTCTCCATAAATATGGAAGCAAATATACTTTAGATTTATAATGAAAAAAAATTTAAAAGTAAAAGACCAACAAAATTGAAACTTCTTAAAATTAAAAAAAATTCCTCTAAGATCCACATATATTGGTTATTAGACTATGTAATTTCTGATCACTTTTATCCATATGTGATTTAGGTTTCATTAGTATTTTTAAAATATGAGACTTTGGAAAACTTGGTAAATAGAAAACAGAATCAAAGCCCTCATTTTTAGTTGCAGTGAAGTCAGGTTGAGATGACTAAGATACAACACTTTCAGAAAGCTGATCGGTTGGTTATAGCTGTACTACAGCTTATGGGTCACTGGACCTTTAGCTCTGATGAAGGGGAAAGGCTGGAGAGTCAGGAGAGACCACTAGAGACCAAGAGTTCTGTTCACCAGGTGTCATTCATCAGGGTCCCGAACAGTGATGTGACAAATCAACTTGTCAATATTCCTTCCAATTGGGAGGCAAAATTTTATTTCTGGTGTTTCATGATCCTGTTGCCATCAATTAATTTTTGTTTGTTTATTTTCTGAATCCCAACAGCCTTATCTTTGTACAAATGCCCTCCTGGCTCCTAAGATGCTTTTTCAACTGGTCACTATACTTTACTGGTCCCCTCCTCTGTATTAATTGAAGTTGGTGGGGATTTTCTTTCATGGTCTGAGCAACTGGTGAAATCCAAAGGCAAATGAACAAGGGAGAATTATTCTCTAGTGGGTTAGAAATGATAGAATATATGGTTTACTGATCTACTCATTGGTTTATCTGTCTGATTCTAAACTCAAATCAATTAAGAAATCTATGCTGATTAGAAAGTTCTTTGAGGTTTGAACCAGGCTTTCTGCATTTCTTTTGTTAATGCATGCACTTATATTTACTGTCTTATTTGAATTCAACAAAAAAAGTCCATTCTTTAAAATAAAGTCTGTAGAGCTTTGAAAAGTGTACACAATCATGTGAACATACTAATAATAAACAGTTTCCTTTTTCCAATTGCAGTCAATCTATTTTTACTATCTTTTACCCAGGAAGCTATTGATCTATTTTCTGTTTTCATGGGTCTTTCTTTTTAAGAATTCTAAGTAAATTGAATCATACTGCACATCATTTTTTGTGTCTGACTTTTTCAATTAGCACAATGTCATTTTATATATAATATATATAAATTTATATATATATATATATACATATAATATATATATATATATTTATATTAATGTTTCATTCATTTGTTCTTGTAATATTTCATAGCATTGAGGAATAGCAGCTAGGTTATATAGACTCAATAACTGTTGGACATTTTGGTTCTCTCCAGTTTTGGGCATTTAATAACAGTGTTGGTACTAATGTTTAACTGTTCATCTTCTTAAGAGACCATGGTTTCTTTTCTCTTGGGTGAAAACCTAAAGGTGGATTGCTGGATTGGATGGTATGTGTAGATTAAGTTTTACAGGACACTGCAGTCCTATTTTCCAAAATGCGTTTACCATTCTGCTTTCCCACTAGAACCATAATATAGCTCCAGGTGCGCTGCATCCTCACCAATGGATTTGGCACTGTCAGTATTTCTTTTTGGCAATTCCATTGGGTCACTAATGTGTGGTATTTCAGCTTAAGTTTACAAGTCTCTGATGACTAATTATGTTTAACATCTGTTCATGGCATTTGCATACTTATTTTCTGGTGTATGAGCTCAAATATTTTGAACATCTTTCTAATGGTTTGTTTGTCTTATTACTTATTTTTCAATGTTATTTATAGCTGTTGGATAGTAGCCCTTAGATGTGAGTTTTGCAATTATTTTCTTTTGCCTCAAGTTTTCCTAAATCTTTCAAAAAGAAAAGACTGCTTTAAATTTTTTATGAAGCATATTTTTAGACATCTTTAAGTAGTGATCCTTTTATATGTCATGTTTAAGATATCATTATGTAACCCAAAGTCAGGTAATATTTGATGAATTAGTTCTTGCATTTAGTTTTAGGAACTGTGTTGTCACTTTATATGTAGGATTGTAGGTATGATGTGAGGTCAATTAATTTGGTTAATATAAAACCAAATCTGTAGATTGAACTGGGGAGATTACCACCTCAAAAATATCAAGTCTTTCAATCTATGAACATGGCATATCTCTAGGTTTAATTTTTAAACATTGCCTTCAAATATTTGAACTTTTCTTGTGCAGCGATTACAAAAGATCTATTAAACATATTCTTGAGTGTTTCTAGGCAGGTTAACATTTTTGGAATCTAATTTTACATTTTACTTTATGTTTTTCTTATTAGAATATAAAATTTCAATCGGGGTTTGTATATTGACCTTGAACCTTCCATCCTTGCAAAATTTGCCTATTATTTCTAGCAATTATTTTAATTTTTAATCTTTAGGAAACTAAGATATTCCTCTCTACTTGGTTGTCCTTTAGTTTGGTTCTGACCCTCTTCCCCTGCAGGGTTTTGCTCCATAGAACCTCCAGTACAATGTTAAATGGAAGTGATATTAAAAGCCATTTCTTCCTTATTTAGGTAAGAATTATGGGAACTTTCCATTTGGGTGGGTTGGTAGTTGAATTTTTCCATCAATGAAGATGAACATTGTCTTTTAACCCTGTGTTAGTGGCAAACTATCTGATTTTATCAGCCAGGCACAATGGCACATGCCTGTAATCCCAGCAGCTTGGGAGGCTGAGGCAGGTGGATTGCAAATTCAAAGCCAGCCTTAGCAAAGGCCAGGCACTGAGCAACTCAGTGAGACCCTGTCTCTAAATAAAATACAAAGTAGAACTGTGGATGTGGCCCAGTGGTCGAATGCCCCTCAGTTTAATTCCTGGTACCCATAAAAAGAAAGAGAGAAAATGATTAATTTTATCAAATGCTAAATCTGCACCTTTTGAAACAACTGTATCTTTCACCATTATTTAATTCTAGTCCATTTATAGGTTTATTAGATTTTACATTTGTACAGCATGCTAAAAAATGCTCTCTCTTCCCTTACTTCGGGAATGTTTTGGTGAGACCTGCATCATTCAATCTTTATACACATCATAGAATTTACCAGTGCAGGGGTGCTTCTTTGTGAGACAGTTTTAATGTATGAATTCAATTTCTTTATTTAGCATAGGCTTATTAATATTATGTACTTCATTACTTTTCTGTTACAGTTTTATTGATTTTAGTCATTATTTTCCCTCTGCCTTCTTTTGATGTTATGTTCTCTTCCTTTCGTAGTTTCCTAAAGTAGGAGTTTAAAACATTTATCTGCCAACATTATCTATTTTATTAGTCATTTGGTGGTTATGAAATTTTCCCTGAGCACCATTGTTAACTTCTTCCAATAAACGTTGGTATTTTCTCTGAAATCAGAATTTAGGCTGGCTCTCTCTGTTTTTGTGCTTTGGTTTCCTTTCTTTAGGAACTTTGAAAGCAGTGTTGGGGTTCCATGTGATTGTTCTTTGGGATGTAGGGCAGATTTTAATGGGACATGCTCTGCTTATTGCACTTGATGATCATCAACCACAGTCTACTCAGAACTTCTATTTTGCATCAGAGTTGAAAAGCTTTTGGCTTAATTTTTTTTTTTCAAATAAGTTTTATACCCTACTATGGAATAAGTTTTATACCATAAACAGAGGTGCCCACTGTTTATGCATTCTTCCTCTTCACTGTTCTAATTAAACAAATATTTCATATCTGATATTATTTTAAAAATCCCTTTACAAAATGAAATAAAGGACATGATGATAATCTTATAAAGAGCATATATTAGATGTCATTATATAAAACAAAGCCAAATTTTAAACCATAATTAAAAATTATATCAACATCAATTATGGGAATATTTCTGAGATCTTGGAATTCCCAGGCATTGCTAGTGATAGGGTTTTTAAAGTGATGTATTTGTATGATGAGTGCATCCTTATAATCTATGTCCTGTGATTTTATTTGTAAAATACATCTTGGATGAGCTCAAGATTTGATTGGTGAGAAGTGCACTTAATCAATTTTTATCCTTTTACAGCCAGTGTTTGCCACAGTCTGGCTGGGCACAGATGCCGCAGTCTGGCTGGGCACACAATCACGAGCCACCACACAGCTTGTAGATTCAAACAGCAACTCTTTATTCCCGAACTCACACCAGCCGTCTACAATCACGTTCTGGGGAAATCCACGTTCTCTGCCCAAATCCACGTTCTCTGCCCAAATCCACCTCCACTGGGCTTCTGTCTCCCCAAATATACTGTCTGAATCCCGTGAGAACTCAAGGGGAACTCAGGCAGCAGGATATGCCCTATTCCCAGCAGGAATAATCTTAAACCTTAAACCTGGAACCTAAACTGGGAACGCCCTAAACACGATTATCTTAAAACCGAGAACACCCTAATCTGCCTTGGTCCTTGAGCAAGGTCACCTACATTCAATGTCGCTGCAACATGTCAGCAACATGGGGTACGCTGGCAAGGAAATTGTCATACCTACTTGGCTAATGGCTCCCAGCAAGTGTTTTGGTTGTCTTTGCTGACAGCTGAAGAAATCTTTTGCTAAACTGAGATTATAATTCAATCTTCCTATCTCTTTTTAAGGAGATTTATAATTTTATCTCTATCATACAATCTGTCCTGTGTCAAATTTATATTTGTGTTTGGTTTTGATGTTAAGTATATGCATGCGAGTTTGCTTGGACAGTTTTTTCAAGAGCTAACATACACTAGATTTATCTCAAAGTATTTCTAATATATGTATTCTGTGTTATTTGCATATTTGTTGATCCTTATGGCAGTAGCACACTGCCTTGATTACTTCACTTTTCCTTTGTTTGTTGTATAGTAAATTGTGCTAATTTTGGCAACAGCAGACCCTGCCAGCTTCAGGGTGGGAGTTGGGAACACATTTCAGGAGCAGCTGGCATGCAGCTTATAGCAGTTCTTAGGAGCCAGGATCAGCAAAACAGATCCTGTCCTCCAAATATGGGGAATGTGTTTTCTGATCACTGCTTGCTTCTGATCATGCAGGTGCAGAGGAAGAGGTGCCCACTGTTTATGCATCTTTGCCTGTTGTTGATGCCCCAAGGTGCCAACTACATTTACTGCCAGGGGATTTAAAAGCTGGATCCTTCTCTCTTCCCTCTTTGTTTTAAGTTTTTTTCCTCTTTTGAGAGATAAAAATTCAACATAGCTGTATATATGGAGAAATTAGATAAACATTGTGCTTTCCAGAGAAGTTTTCACGATCAGGAAACTCCTGAGAAGACATTGGCTTCAGTGTGAAGGATGCCTTAATACAGAGGCAATGGAACCACAGAGAGAATGTTTGCAAAACCGTCATCTGAATATACAAAAACTTCATGCAGTTCAGCAAAATCAATCAATAAATATATAACAAGCCAATCAAAAACGGGCCAAGAATTTGAGCAGACATTTTTCCACAGAAGATAGACAGATGTGGCCAAGTACATAAAAACATAATCAGTAGCATTAATCAAATTAGGGAAAGGCAAATCAAAATTGCCATGAGATAGCAGGTCATATTTGCTACTGTAACCATTATTGAAAGCATAGAAAATTATGAAATGGTAAGGACCGAAAAATTGAAACACTTGTGCACTATTAATTGTAATGTAAACAGTTAAAGACCTTACAGAAACAGTGAGGATGTTCCTTTAAAAAGTAAAAATAGCATTACTAAATGATTCAGTATTCCTGATGTGGGTGTTTATACACAGCATTTGAAGCAGAAGTGTGAAGAGTTATTTGCACACCCATGTTCATTAAAGCATTGTTTACCAGAACCAAGGGGTAAATACAACCTGCACTACCATCAACAGATTGGAGAAAGAAAATTAGCCTAGATACAGAGTGGAAAACCTTTCAGCCTTTAGAATAAGGGAACGACTGTCAAGTGCTTCACATGGATAATCCTTGAAGATGTTATGCTCTATGAAATAAGCCAGTCACAAAAGATGAAGACTGTGTAATTCCAATTACACATCTAAAACGTGCATAAAGTTACATAGTGTGATTTTTGCCAGGGACTGGAATGAAGCGGGAAAAAAGAGAAATTCTCCAATAGATAAACAGTTTCACTTTTGCAAGTTGAAAAAAAATCATAGAGATCTGTTGCAAGCAATGTGCACAGTTAACACTACTTTCCTGTAGAATATTATTGCTTTGCTTATTTGTGTACTAAAATATTGAGGTATGTTCTTATTTTGTTTTTCTGATTTTTTTTCCTTAGTGCATTGGAGCTATTTCCAATGTCTGGCAATAAAGATGAAATGATTGCTCATATCTCAATCCTAAAAACATAATCAGTAGCATTAATCAAATTAGGGAAAGGCAAATCAAAATTGCCATGAGATATCAGGTCATATTTGCTACTGTAACCTGCCTTTGGCAGGTAATTCTCTCAGCCTGCCTACCTGCACTTCCAGCAGCTGATCCCAAGGCACTTATATTCATGCTAAAAAAACCTTCTCTCTGGAAATCAGGGCCCTCTACTTCCTGTCACCCTCTGCTCTTCACAGAGCCTTAGGTCAGAACGATGGTTTATTATGCCCTTGCTTTGATTGGTTTTAATCAGAGGAAGGATATTCTTCATTCTTGTACATCTAATTGGAAGGTTCTGTTTTTATATTTAATGGATTTCAATAAATCAATTTCTAATAATTTTTGTTTTAACACATAGTGAAGCATACATGGAGGAACTTGAGTATATACCCAAAAGTTCAGAAGTGTTTATTTTTCCATGTTTCCATAAGTCATTTGGTGATTTAATAGAAAGCTTTGCTGTGCTGCTTTCTCTGTCCTCTATTATTTTTACAATAATCAAAAAAATGAACATTTTGCTTTGACTTGCATACATGGAAACTGAGGCCCACAGATTTAAGAAGGTTCTCAGTGTTGCACAGCAAGTCATGGGCAGATCCACAACTCCTGCTCAGCCACCACCAGAGTGGGCGCTCCTAAGTCTCTGACTTCTCTCCTATAGTGTAAGCTCTAGGTCATTGCTATGCTACACAGTGGATGTAAGTGTCAAAATGAGGTCCACATAGATCTTTATGGGTAGGCTTCATTGATTCCTCTCCTTGGACTGAAAATTGATGAAATACTAACATTAAAGGAAGTTTCTCA
Source organism: Marmota flaviventris (assembly GCF_047511675.1). NCBI lineage: Eukaryota > Metazoa > Chordata > Mammalia > Rodentia > Sciuridae > Marmota > Marmota flaviventris. The sequence goes on along the minus strand of NC_092513.1, from coordinate 6,532,021 downwards.
ATTTATCATTAATAAAGTCTCCTTCAAATTTGATATTTTGCAAGAAAACTGTCAAGCAATTGATTGGAACATTCTTCAATTATTGATAAAATTACACCATTTCTGTGATCGTCTCACATATTATTTATCCCACGTGCCATATCTTTCATAGAGTAGTTCACCAACCTGGAGAGCATGAAACTGTGCCAAAGTTCTCAGTAGGAGAATAAAGAGGCCTACTAATCATGCTTCCTTGGGTTGTGGTGGGTGAATACAAAGAACCTTTCCTCTACCCAGCAAGGAGCTTGTCATAACCTGAACACTGCCCCGCTTCTGAGTTCCAGGCAATAAAGGTTACTGAGCGCTGTGGAAAGCAGAAGCCATCGATAGCATTGATTTACCATGGTAACATTCAGGTGAGCGAATGTTAAAGAAAACAATGTGACTGGTTTGAGCAGAGTTACAGAGACCCACAGAGACTCAGACCTTTCACTTGTCCTCGGACGGAGGATACATTTTGGAGGTCAGCCTTCTTTTCTCTCCATATGCCATGTGCCATTTTGTGATTTTTAATAGAATTCTGGAATGAGTTTGATTTTGTTGGTGTGTTCAGAGACCTGTCTTCCACACAATAGAAATCCCATTTACTTTCTCCTCTGAAGCATTTATTCAATGCCAGATAATCATTGTACCTCTGCTGTGAGGGTTTTCTCAAGAGTAAACCCCATTATTGATAGATTTAGTCACAGGAGAAGGGTATACTGAAAGCAGCATAAATCAAAAATATATACACACAAATATTTCAAAAGTTTGAATACTTTGTTCTGTATTTTTTTAAATTAATCTACCAACATAGTGCTATCAACTCTATCAAAGGGAGAAATATAGTTGGAAATGTCCTCAGCATACAAATAGAATACACTATTGAATTTGCCAAAGAAGTATTTTTTTTCACATTTTAATATATGAAAATACATCTCACTTTTGTAATGCATAAATTGGGGGTTTACATGTCAATCTAATGGTATATAACTGTATTCCTATCAAGATGGTTTAAAATTAATGTTTTAATTGTGATTTTATATATATTTATAATTGTGATTTATATTTTTTAAAGTGTTTTATGTGAATCGAATACACAGTTGAACATTAGAAAACCTTTTAACACTACATATTTAATAGTTTGGAATATATCTTTTGGGTAGCCAAATTGTTTTTTTACCCCCTAGGGATAATTTTCATTATTTTTAAAAGATATTTTGCTGGATTTTACCAGAGCTAATTTTGTAGAAGAACTAAACATTGATTTGTGACATTTAATTCTAACCTATTTTACAATTTACTTAAACATTTAAATTGCAACTTAATATCTAGTGAACTTTCTATAGAATATAGCACATTACCTCGGTAGTTTATGCAATTCACTTGAGCAAGCTTTCAAAATTAGGCATCTCACAGATATGATTTGTTCTAAGAAATAAGACAATCTGACAAATTAAATAGAAACAGAAATTTCCAAAGATAAAAGCTCACAAGGTTGATGAAAACCTAGAAAACTGAGTTTGAAATGCAAGAAGAAATAAAGAGAAAGAGGAAGGAAAGTAGGTAAAAAACAAAAAGGAAGAGTCAGAAGGAAGGAAGTAAAGAGAGAGAACTAGACTTAGTCACAGTAACAGCCAAGTCATGAACAAAGAAACTTTTAGTTAAGCCCTTTCTGTGGACCCCAGTAACTGGCTGTCAACTCTGCCCATGACACTGCATAATCCCTGACTCTGCTACCTTTGAATCCCTCCTCCCAACATTCAAAGTTCTGAGAACATTCAATCCTTAAAGATTACATCACATGACAATGGCTTAGCTGTCAGCATCAGAAGATTCATACAAATAGGAATTCTCCTAAATTAGGGAGAATATCCAGATGGTAGAAAGCTTTTTAGGAAATATAAAATCACAGTGTTTACATTTTAAGAAATGCTTTTTATCAACTCAATAAATATTTCTGTAGAAATGGGTGTTGTTCAAAATTTTCCATACTATTTTCCCTATACTTTCTATATATTCAGCACATATACAGTTGTGTGAAAAATTGGGTTAATAAATTAAAGATTAAATATTCAATGCATAAATTTAATTGTTATTTGGTAGCTTGGGGATGCAAGTATCAAATAAATTGATGCCAATAAATAATTTTAGTCAGTTTTTGTAGTTTGTAATACAAAAGCAATACTGATTTGAAAATAAAGTTTGGAATTAAAAATATGGTAAATACATTGTTGGATGACTAAATCTAGCATATTAACATATGCCTTATCTCACATAGTTAGTACCTATACTTCAAAACATCCAAAACACTACTTTGCACACAATAAATTAAGCTAGAACTTGATATGTCAAGGAAGGAGATGAATGACATTTTTAAAAATAGCAATGCTTTTTTTTTTTCAAATGAAGTGAGGTTTATTGGTTGACTTGCCAAGATATAGATATTCTGAAGATTTTTTGAAATCCCAGTTTAATAGGTAGAGAAATAGTGCTCAAAGGAGCTCAGGGGCTTGGCCAAGATAATAGCTCTCCTTTGGTCTTGTGAACAAAATCCTACTTAGAAGTAAACTGATGGTGAAACACATGTGATTTCTGGGAGAATGGGTAGTTTCTTGGGCTAAAGTTAGGTGTTAATAGATCTTTAATCCCCCTTGCTTTGATTCGAGGGCACTGTGTACTTTTCTAGTGTATAAAAATAACTTTTTCTTTTCCAGAGTAAATAAATATAGAGGGATTAGAGAATGGTGCTAAAAATCCACTTCTGTGGAATGATTCTCGTTGACCTCTCTCTCAATGCTTAAATCTCCATGAGACAGCAATTTGAATGTTGGATCAGTTTACTGAGCCTGTTTTCTTTGGACAGTTTCTATAAAATGTTATCAGTTCCACCAAGGCACACATGTCAGATGCCAAGGTTAAAAAAATTAGACAGTAAAGGTATACATTTAAACTGGATGGTCAGAGAAGATAGAGTTACAACAAAGAGGAGGATAAAGTAATCCAATATTCAGTAAGACAATTATAAACAGGGTGAATTGGATTGGAGTGTTGTGTGACTGGTGTAGGCATGGGAATCCTGTATCTGAAACTCGCACAACTAATGTCACAGAATAGATGAGCAATATCTTCGGTCATTTCTAATAATTTGTTGGACTAATTTCTAATGTTTATTTATTGTTTTTATAAGCTGCTTTGTTAATTTAATCAACATCTAAAAGAAAATAATTACAAAATGATTATTTTGAAAAAAAAGAAGAAATTTTGAAATGAAATCTGTGTGTTCAAAATAATAGCTTTTCAAATTTACTTGCTGTATTATTTGGCTTATGGTGTTATTTCAAATTGTTTATTTCACTTTGAACTTTTGAAGATATTTCAGCTATTTTTCTGTTATTGATTTCAAATTTGGTATCATTATGGACAAAGAACAGACTTTATATGGCATGAATCCTTTTAAACTTATTGAGATTTATTTTCTGATGCATTAAAAGTTTTATAAAAGTTTTATCTACTCTGTATATTCAAAAAGAATGTGTGTTTTGATGTTGGGCAGAAAGTTCTATAAATGCTAATAATATCAAGTTGGATGATGGTGTGGTTCAATTCTTCTATAACCTAAATGGTTTTCTTTGTATTGGTTTTATCAATCATTGAGAAACATGTATTGAACCAACAATATAATTGTTGGCTTGTCTACTTTTCCATGCAGTTGATCAGTTTCTGCTTTATGCCTTTTGGACTTTAGTTATTATGTTTGTACATATTTAGACTGCTATGTGCTCCTGAAAATGTTACCACTTTGTCAATAGGAAATGACCCTAATCATTTCTGGCAATAATCTTTGCTCTGACATCTACTTGTTTCATATTTACATAGCCATACCAATTATTTAATTAAGTGAGCATGGTAGCATCATTTTTAATCCTTTTGCTTTTAATCAATCTGTGAGTTTCCTCTAGGCAGCATGAAGTTGGGTCACTTGGTCTTTTATTAAGTCTGACAACTTGGACTTTTAAATTAATATTTTATTATAAATCTGAAACCCATCTTATTATTTGTATTTGTTTATCTTATCTGTTGTTTGTTCTTCTTCACATCTTCTTTTAGATTTTTTTTTGATTCTTTGAATAGTTTTATGATTTATTTCATCATCATTATGGCTTAATAGTTGATCTTTTTAGCTTTTTCTTGTATGTTTTTCCTGGTATTGCTTTTTAAATGGTAGCATCCAGATTACATTATAAGTATTTGATTTATCCCAATTGATTTTGAGAGTTTTAACAAAATGCCACTTAAAATACATGACAAAGAACTTACAGCAACATTAAGCATTCTATTAGTCTTCCCTGTGTTTATTGTTATTCTCATGTATTTTAATTTTAGAAATATTTTGAAGCCAAAACACATTGCCAATATTTTCATTTAAAACAACTATTTTAGAAATGTTTTGAATTAAATAATTATCATATAAAATTAATTTTTAAGTTTCATTTTTAAAAACTTTTATTACAATTTGTTATATATGACAGCAGAATGCATAATTCATGTTACACACATAGAGCACAATTTTTCATATCTCTGGTTATATACAAAGTATATTCACACCATTCATGTCTTCTTACATGTACTTAGGATAATGATGTCCATTTGATTTTTTCAAAATTTTCAAATTTTTTCAAATTGATTATTTTGTTTCAATTTTATTGATTTCAGCTCTGATTTTAATTATATCCTCTCCTGCTTTTGGTGTTGATTTGTTCTTCTTTTTCTAGATCTTTGAGATGTAATGTTAAATCATTTATTGACTTTTTCTTCTTTTAAGGAATGAACTCCATGCAATGAACTTTCCTCTTAGTGCCTTCGTAGTGTCCCAGAGATTTTGATATGTTGTATCTGTGTTCTCATTCACCTCCAAGAATTTTTTAATCTCCTCATTGATGTCTTTTGCAACCCATTGTTCATTCAGTAGCATATTATTTAGTCTCCAGGTGTTGGAATAGTTTTTCTTTTTTATTTTTTTATTGATTTCTAATTTCATTCCATTATGATCTGATAGAATACAGGATGGTATCTCTATTTTTTTATATTTGCTAAGAGTTGCTTTGTAGCATAATATATGGTCTATTTTAGAGAAAGATTAATGTGCTGCTGAAGAGAAAGTATATTCATTCATTGAAGAATGAAATATTCTATATATGTCAGTTAAATCTAAGTCATTGGTTATATTCTTGAGTTCTCTAGTTTCTGTGTTCAGCTTTTGTTTGGACAATCTATTCATTGGTGCAAGAGGTGTGTTAAAGTCACACAGAATTTGTGCTATGGTCTATTTGACTCTTGATCTTGGGAAGAGTTTGATGAACATAGATGCTCCATTGGGGCATATATATTTATAATTGTTAAGTCTTGTTGGTATATGGTTCCCTTGAGCAGTATGTAGTGTCCTTTTTTATCCTTTTTGATTGACTTTAGCTTGAAGTCTACTTTATTTGATATGAGGATGGAAAACCCCTGCTTGCTTCCAAGTCCATGTGAGTGGTATGATTTTTCCCAAACTTTCACCTTTAGTCTGTGGATATCTTTTTATATGAGATGAGTCTCTTGGAAGCAGCATATTGTTGGGTCTTTTTTTAAAATTTATAATCCAGTCTGCAAGTCTGTGTCTTTGATTGGTGAGTTTGGGCCATTAACATTCAGGATTACTATTGAGACATGATTTGTATTTACAGGCATTTTTGTTTATTTTTGGCATTTAACTTGACTTGATTTCTCCTTTGATCAATTTTTTCTTTAGTGTAATACCTCCCTTTGCTGATTTTCATTGTCATTTTTCAGTTCCTCTACGTGGATACTTTGCTGAGTATGTTCTTTAATGCAGGCTTTCGAGTTGTAAGTTCTTTTAACTTTTGTTTATCATGGAAGGTTTTTATTTCAACATCGAATCTAAAGCTTAATTTTTCTGGATATAACATTCTTGGTTGGCATCCATTTTCTGTCAGAGCTTGATATATATTGTTCCAGTATCTTCAAGCTTTCAAGATCTGGGTTGAAAAATCTGAACATATTCTAATTGGTTTCCCCTATATGTAATCTAATTCCTTTCTCTCATAACATTTAATATTCTCTCCTTTTTCTCTGTGTTAGGCATTGTCATTATAATGTGCCTTCGTATGGGTCTGTTGTGATTTTGTAATTTGGTGTCCTGTAAGACCCCTGAATTTGGTTTTCCAACTCATTTTTTATGTTTCAAAAATTTTATGATATTAATTCATTGAATAGATTGCTTATTCCTTTGGTTTGGAACGAATTCTTTACTCTATCCCAATAACTCTTAAATTTGGTCTTTTATGCTATCCTATATTTCTTGAATGATCTACTCTTGGTTTCTTACGATTTTTACTGTGTGGTCTACATTCTTTTCAAGATTATATATTTTGTCTTCATTGTCTGAGGTCCTGTCTTCCAAGTGGTATAATCTGTTTGTGATGCTTTCAATTGAACTTTTAATTTGGTTTATTGTTTCTTTCATTTCAAGAATTTCTGTCTGTGTTTTGGTTTTTCTAGAACCTCTATCTCCCTATTGAAGTAACCTGTTGCTTCCTGTATTTGTATATGTAGCTCTTTGTCAAAATTATCTATTTTGCCTGTATTTGCTCTCTTATATCATCCTTTAATTTGCAGAATATTTAAATTATGTACATCCCAAAGTCCTTCTCTGTCATTTCTTCTGCTGTGCTGGCCATGGATTCTAATAATGTCATATCTTGATTTGTTTGGGGCACTTTCTTGTCTTGTCTTTTCATATTGCTTGTGTGTCTTTCCTTGAAGCACCGTGGATTCAAGGCGTTACCATTTTTACAGTATAGGCTTATAGGGCCCCTGTATGGTCCCAAGATGGCTGCTACCAGGGGAGCCCCATATTAGTAGATGGGGGTCCACACGGGAGTGGTTGCTGGAGTTCCTGCGTGTGGAAAACTGTTGGGTGTCCTGCATGGTTCTGGTGTCCGTGATTTCTGCTCGGGTGGGTGGCCGAATGTTCTGCACAGGTGCTGATGCCAATGGTCCCACTCAGGCACCCGTAGTCCTGGTGGGCTCGTAGTTGGGAGACCTGCTCTGACACTGAGTCCTGGAGCCCTGGCCGGGCACTGTGACTGTGATTCCTGAGTGGGAGCAGGAATATCACTTGCAGAGAAGCAGTATTCTGACTACTTGAGTCCCAGATCACAGAGTGACACAGGCACTCCTTCTGCCTCCTTCTGGCCCGCCATCTTGGATCTCCCCTCATGTAAACTTATTTAATACCAAATATTTAGTCTTTGTTCTTTTGCCCAGGAATGAATACATATCTTTTAGTGTTTTCCTGTGCCTGACAACTTTCTACAGCATTTCCTTTTTGAATTCAGATCTAGTGGTGATAAATTCTCTTAAATTTCATTTGTTTGAAAAGTAGTACACCTTAACTATTTAAAAATAGATACATTGAATATATAGGGAATCTGAAAAGTCATTTTTGTGACTATTGCAAATATAGTGTATTGGGACATAAACTTGCTCATTTGGTCCATCTTTTATGTGGTTGTTTGTGCCCTTTGACAGCAGAATCAAGTACCTGCACCAGATGCCAATCTCTGGCAAAGCCTAATCATCTAACCCTTTATCTAAGGAATGTTATTACGAGAATGCAGCAGTGTAGTTCAATAGTGTTTTCTATTCATTTTTTTTTTCTCTTTCTGTAATTTAATCACAAGCAGCCCTTGTCTTCTGGCCTGCATGGTGTGTTCCTTTTCCTCTAGACCCTGATTCCTGTGCACACGATGTGATTTCATTCTTTGCCTGCTACTAAAATTATCCTGTATTATCAGAGTTCAGCATTTCATTGTTGAATTAGGATATGCCTTAAATTTTTTTTAACAATTCTTTGGTTAAGGTTTAATGAGCTTCTTTTATCGCTGTGTTTGTTTATATCTATTACAAACTTGGAAATTTGGAGAGCCTTGTTTTTCCTCTCCGTGTCCTCCTTCTGGGCATTCATTTGCATACATAGTTCACAGTGGTTCTCTTTAGTTTGGGGTCTTTTTATTTTGCATACCAGGGATTGAACTCAGGTGCACTCAGCCACTAAGCCACATCCCCAGCCCTGTTTTGTATTTTTTTCTGAGACACGGTCTCACTGGGTTGCTTAGTACCTCATTCGTTACTGATGCTGGCTTTGAACTCTCAATCCTCCTGCCTCAGCCTCCTGATCCACTGAGATTACAGGCATGCATCAGCGTGCCCAGCAGAGGTTGGGGTCTTGTTTCTATTTTTGCTTTGTTTTGGAAAATTTCCATTGCTATCTGATCACATGCATTGCTCTTTCCTTCTGCCATATCTAATCTCGGTCTACTCTCAGAGAGTGTAGTTTTTTACATAAAATATTATATGTTTAATCTCCAGGTTTCTTTGGATATTACTTACTTATTTCTTTGTTCTCTTTATACTATCCTCTACTTTCATGTATTATGGAGATGACTAAATGAATTCTCATGTCTGTTGATTTTTGCATTCCTTTTCTGTTGATTGCTTCACCTCTTATGCATCATATTTTCCTGCTTTTTTGTTATAGTATTTTTTGGTTGAATGAAAATCAAAAATGATCAGGTGTTCTATTTTTGTATCTATTCCAATGTGTGATGTCGAGTGTTGTCCTTAGATGCTAAAATGAACTGGAATTAGCAATAGCCTTTTGAGATTGCTTTGATGCTCTATTAAGGAGACTTGAGAGAAGGTTTCGATTTAGAGTTAATTTTGCTCCACTATTAATGTCTGCACCCAATGTTCTTTGTACATGATCTGTCTGTTCTTTCTGATGGAAGCAGGGTATATTTCCAGCCTTTCTGAGATCCATGCATATTTTTATCTTATATTTTTCATTGCTTTCGTCTTGCCATATATAGTCCGAATGTACATGTTAGTGTTCACTCATACCAGTGCTTGACCTTAGACTCAAGGTCACCCCCCTTTAGAATTCCAAAGCTTTAAGACTCCTTCTTCTCCAGCATTATATTTCAGAAATTATATCCATTTCTAACCTCCTGTTCTCTGAATTCTTTGTCTTTCTCTTAGGGAGTAGGAGAGATTCCATTTATATTTGTTCAAAAGTAAATCTTGTCCCTGTTACTGAATGATAGGAAATGCCAATGTATGTTCTTATATTTTCATTCTACTCAGGGAATTTACCTTCTAATGTGAAATATGTCATATACATTTTGCAAATCTATATAACATTGTTAATAAAAATCTCATTCCTCTTACTCATTACCTAAGTTACATGTCATAAAGATTCACTCTGTGTGTCTACCCCATTGGAAAAGGCCCTTATTTTCTCCATGTGTTAAATGGGGAACTAACACGGGAGGTGAGGGTTTCAACAAAGTACAAATTCTTGATTCATGGTGGAACTGACATTTGAAAGCAGCGCCTTTTCATACTCAGCATCTAGGAAGACACTACCCACCTTGTGCATGTCCTGTGTTCAAGATGGGAGACTTGGAGCTAGGACTTCTCTGTATGCCCTGCTAGTGTTGAATCTTGCCAAGGTCATGCACTGTCTTTCCCTGAGTTACAGCTGAGTCTGAGAGTGATCCCATGAAAACCATTCCTACTGGTATATTTTGATAGAAAAGAAGTAACTTGATGTAAATGCCGTGACTGTTTCTGAGTATACATTTGCCTAAAGTGATTGGATGAATGTCAGCATTTCTGCAAGATGTCACCAGTTTTGACCAATGTTGGTGAAGTTCTCTCAGGGACAGGATTTAATCATCAAATTTTCATTAGTCACACATGCCTATGAATTTCTCCCAGGGGTATCCAATCATGAGATTCATGAAGTATTTTAACTGATTACATAGTTAGCAATCATATCAACAATTATTTAGACAAAGTATGTTAAATATATAAATCACTACTGTTGCTTGCTCTAACTATATAATTTATAAGGATACAGCTATTTGTATTTAATTGTCATAATGTCCATTAAATTCCAAAGGAGTAAGAAAGGAAAATTAAAGAAATCTACAGTGTGTTTCTCATCACTGTCTCTGTTGTTCTTAAAGCATGTCTCTCTCATCTCAGCAGCATGGTTGAGGCTGGAGGTCATTTCGAAATAAGATAAGCACAAAAGACAAGTGCCACATGGTCTCACTCACAAGTGGGACACTGAGCCCTTGGGGAATGGCAGCCACCAGAGGCCAGAGGGAGCAGAGCAGAGGGGACTGGCAGACAGCTGATCAGTGGTCTCTAAGTCTCAGTCACACAGGAACCAGAAGTTCCGACAAGCCACTGCTCAGTAGGGTAAGGTGTGCACAACTCCCCAACATGGAAGAAAAGAATTCAAATGTTTTCACCACCAAGAAATGATAAATGTTTGAGGATATGGATACATTTAGCCTGATTTAAACATTATATAATGTGTACATGTATAAAACATCATATGGTGCCCCATTAATGTGTATAATAATTATGAATCTATGTGTCAGTTAAAAGTAAATTTAAATTAAGTAAAATAAATGAATAAATTTACTTTTTAAAAAAGAAAAATAGTCATAGAGAAAGGAGTGAAGGACACTTATAAAAGGTACTGACATATGAGGGTCTCCTTTAGGTGTCCTCCCTGCCGTGGGACAGCCTCCCAATAAGACAGCAAAGGAAAGGGGAATGTGCCTGGAGTGGAAGGCTGTCCATCACTGTCAGTCTCTGCCTCTGCCATGTGGGCAGGGCCAACATCAACAGTCCCAGATCCAATGGTAGTGCATGATCATTCCCAGGAACCCACGACTCCAGTCTCATGGGAGAAAACTCAACTAGTAGTGTGATACTCCACGACTTAGCTTACCAGCACTCCAGCTGCCCTGGCCGGCACAAACAGGGGCTCTGAGAAGCTGCCCCAGCTCAATCTCTGAGCTACTTACGAAAATGCCACCACCCCATTCCCCCTCCTGGGGAGGCCATCGCATGGCCCTGCAGAATGAGTGCCTTTGACACACATCTCTTTTCTCCCAGTTCTGGGTTCTGGAAGTCCCAGAGGAAGCCTCCAGCAGGGTGGGCTGCTCCCAGCTCAGGAGTCTTGGCTGTGGATGGTGACTTCTGGGTGCCTTCCCTTCATCTTCCTTCCACAGGAAGGAAGGTCCAAATTCCACTTCTGACTAGGTCACCAGTCGCTCTGCATGAAAGCCCAGCCCAACGACCTCAATTTACATGTTTAGGGACCCTAGCTGAGATACCTTCACATTTTGAAATATCGAGAGTTGATCTCAGTGTATAAATTTTGAGTAAGAAACAATTCAGTCAAAATCATCCTAAATGTTCATATATTTAAAAGTTGTTTGGACCCTCTGTTTATATAGTTTTACATCAAAACTACCCTATACTTACTCTAACTGCATAAGAAGACTCAGTACCTGGTGTGTAAGGTCCTTATTCTTTTTTAGATACACTTGAGGCATCCCTGTGTATTGAAACTCAGTATTAACTGCAGAGTCGTTTAACAGTGTGGGTGACTGTAGGCCTTTTGTGAGAAAAAAAAATGTGGGGGAAAAAAAAAGCCCCAGGTGATGGCAGTCCTGAGGGGCTGGACTAGCACACATTTCAAGATAAAGCAAAACCAGAGGATGACTGGCCCTGAAGTTGTGACAGACGGTTAGAAAAGGAAACCCTGTAGATTTTCAACAAATCATAAAGTAGGAAGAAGTAAGGAATTTTAATCTTAAAAGCAATTTAAGAGAAATAAAAGAAAACTCTGCTTAACTCAAGGTATAGTACTCACTGAATTTACGACTCCAGGAAGTTATTTGAGGTAAAATGATAATTCCTCGACATTAAGTTAATTAGAAGCTAAGACCGTTTGCTGAAGAACAGTTTCAAACATGGACACTCAAGGGCAGCTACACTCATGTTGAACAACAGTAACGCTATGGTATTTACCACAAGACCTGTTTCTGTGCCATACTCTAACAAATTTTAAATTTGCAAGCTATTTTGAAGAGCTAAGCTAATTCTAAACTCTTCTCACAAATGATTAATTCCACCATTTTCTTGTCATCTCTTATTTCTAGTTTAAACCTGTTCTATGGACAATTTCATGTTGTGTCTTCCTCTGCTATGAAATAATTATTTCTCTGTGTTTTTTACTTTTTTACTATTCCACCCCATGGTCACTGGTTGTGTGGTTCTCTGAAAACAAGATTTTTTTCCTTTTTGAGGTTCTGATTTTCCCCTGGTCATGACAGCGAGCGAGTGCATTCACTGGAGAGAAAAGTCAGTGCTGGGACTGATGTGACAGGAAGTAAATGCTTTCTGAAGATATTATATCCAAAGCATGACTCTCAGCTGGAAACTTTTTGCAGATAAAAGTTGTTCTGGAAGCAAGATAGCATGGGAATGGGGCTGTAAGGAAAGAAGAGATAATTTAAAACCATTTCTTATTTTGAAATTTTCAGGAAGGACATGAGTCTCTAACATATTTCAACACAGAATAGCAGGTCTAATAGTCCACTGGTGAGGAGCAGGCTCTTGGGAGTAGGTGGACTCTTTAGCAGGCTGGGTCTAGTTGAAGTGAGTGGGTCCTTGGAGTCTATCTTAGCGCCCACCCCTTTCTTTCTCTTCCCATCCTCCACGAAGTGAACAGCTTTACTCTACCACATGCTCCATGCTATGATATTCTGCATCACCACAGGCCAAGACAAAAAGAGCCCACTGACCATGGACTAAAACCTGAATCTGTAAGCCCAAGTAAGTCCTTTTTTTAAAGCTTTCTTTCTCAGGTATTTGTTACAGTGACAGAAAGCTGACTAATGCAGACATTGATAGACTTTAAGGCAGAAATCATCTAGCGATTTCACCATTGTTATCTTTTGTTTGGTTTTCCAAGATCCCTGTCTGTTCTTGAAATGAAACTCAGTAATAATTCTTTTGAAATATAGGTGTGCAAGTATGAAAAGAAACTTAGTTTGAAAATAATATGACAACTAATTTACTGAAAGAATTAGGGGATTTGACTTCTGCCGCAGCTCGGCTGGCTGGACAAAATAACCTGGGGGTGACGAGCAACTTGTGTACATTGATACAGCAGGAGTGGGAGCCGTTTATTGTAGGACAGGAGGGGTATATATACATTCCACACAGCTTATCTTAATTAGCATAAACTAGATACAGCAGTCAACCAATAAGGAATCTCCACACTTAATGGCTCGCTGGCATTACTTCACAAACCATTCCCTCTGCAAAATGCCAGGCGCCATCTTGACTTGTTTACAAACCTTAACAGACTTCAAAGATCCAAGTATAGACCTGATGCTACCATGGGTTCCCTCTCTATATGTGTATACTTCATCTAAACATATTTAGCTTCACTTTCCTCATAGTCAAAATAGATTGTTAAATGGTTGAATTTATATTCATACTTTAACACTTGTAAGGTCCATTTAAGCAATCACATGAATACATGCATTGCCACTATATTCTTCATGGTCATATCCAGATAGCTAGAGAGTTTGCCATGTTTTTCCAAGGGCAAGGCACAGGTGTTATTTTTCCTCCTCATTAAATGTTGTGTCTGATTATATCCAAGGAAATAAGTGGCATATGGTTAATAGTTTTGTTTTTTTTTTTCAAATCATGGACTATCTTTTATTGTCTGCACCTGTCTCTCCTTAGTTAATTTAAGTGTAGTGATAAAGCAAAAAAATATTTAAAAACAAATATAACAGTCATGCTCTGAAAGCAAGAAAGTCGAAACATATAAAATGCTCATTTAAAACCAGAGATCATATGATGGCTATCTTTCTAAATCTGGTTATTTTACTTAACATGATACTCTCCACTTCTATCTATTTCCCGCAAATGACATGTTTTAGTTCTACGTTATGGCTAAATAAAACTCCCTTGTCCTCATCCAGACATCTAGGCTGATTCTATAACATGGCAATTGTGAATTATGGAAGCTAGTTGAGGAAGAGAAAGTGGGTTGGGAGAGGGAAGAAAAAAGGGAAAGGGGAATTATTCAGGAGTGAAATTCATTAAATATTGTTATGTGCATGTCCTAAGTAAAAAACAGTTTTAAATATGGTTGATATCTGTCCAATGACATAAATGAGTAAGTTGAATCTTAACATTTGAGGAATTATTATAAATATATCATAAGCAGCCTATGTCCACTGTAACAACACACAGGCTGTCAGGTCACGTAGATAGCATCTGTTTGACTTTGGAGACCTAGACATATTTATTTAAACAATATGATTAAGCATTTAATTGATGTGGCTTTATAATGATCCACCTTCAAGAACTTGGAAACACAAGGTGGATAGATGGCTTTGCCATCACTACTTTAATAGTGAGTGGACGCTGGGTTGCAGTACTCAGGACGACCCTGGCATGAGTTCTTATGAGATGTTAAGAGGAACAATTTACTCACTGTTTCCTGTAATGTAAGGAGGGTTGACATTAAATATTGTCTTCCTATATGACCCTTAATAATTTTTGGTACATAAATCCTTCTTTGGCTCTTTATTTATATAAATGTTACATTTATGTAATGCCAAATATAAATACATTGCTTTTTACACATATGTGGCTTTTGTTTCCTTCCTTCAGTATAAAGAAGCATCTCTCTTTATCATCTATGTATCTATTTCATGCTATTGGAATTTATATTATTATAAATTGTAAACATTAAATCATAATGCTTTTTGAAATTTTATAGTTTTTCCAAGTAGGGTAGATGTGACCAGGGAAAATTTAAAATGTGCAGAACATAGGAGGATGGTGTGGGTCTAGTCATCTTTGTGCTGCTGTGACCAAAAGACCTGACAAGAACAATTTAGAGGAGAAAAAGGTCATTTTCAGCTCATGATTTCAGAGATTCAGTCCATGGCCAGTTGACTCCATAGCAATAGGCCCAAGGTCAGGCAGAATGTCATGGCTGAATAGTGTGGTGGAGGAAAACTACTGAGTTCCTGACAGCCAGAAAGCAGAGAGAGAGAAAGAGAGAGAGGGGGGAGAGAGAGAGAGAGAGTTAGTTCTGCTTGCTGGGACAAAATATATAAACCCCAAATGTGTGCCCTCTTTGTGACCTACTTCCTCCAGACACACTTTACCTGCCTATGGCAAACACCTGTTAATCCGTTTAAGTGGATTAATCCAGTGATTAGATTATGGCTCTTCTAATCTCGTCATTTCACCTCTGAACATTCTTGCATGTCTCACACAGGAGTTTCTGGGGGACACTTCATACCCAAACCATAACAGATGGATAATCAATCATATACTTGTTTGTCTTATTAGATATACCTTAAACCTTTAGCAGTTTTCATA
Source organism: Marmota flaviventris (assembly GCF_047511675.1). NCBI lineage: Eukaryota > Metazoa > Chordata > Mammalia > Rodentia > Sciuridae > Marmota > Marmota flaviventris. Next base: position 6,516,649 of record NC_092513.1, on the reverse strand, counting down.
TGTAGAGAATTCATGGTCCAGGAGTTACTTGTGAGCTCTCTGTGCTGTTCTGTATGGGGGAGGACAAAGAGGACTTCTAGTCCAAGGCAGAATCTGCCTGCCCCAGAGCAAGGGGTGGGGAAGGGAAGCACTGAGTCAAGGATGTCTCCGAGGGACCCTTCTTACATGGTCTCTCTGCGCATCTTCTGCAGTGGTTTCAAGCTCTCCCTGCTTGTCCAGGGCAGTGAGGAGTGTGTCTGCTGCATTCTGTCCTTGGGCTGAACTCAAAGTCCCAGTTGGGGTGTCCTTCTTCTGTGTGGGGGAGGTAAGATGATGGCCGCCTTTATTCCCTCTGTGCTGGGTTCCTCGGCCCTTTGCCTTTCCTCCTACTGTCTTCCAGTGTGCTTCTTACATCTTTATTTTATTTTATGTGGTGCTGAGGATCGAACCCAACACCCTGTTTGCTGTTTTCAAGGAGCAGAGTTGTGCTAGCAGGCTAAAGATGGAGAAAAGGACTCTGCCAACTTGTCCCGAAATCCATTGTTTCTGGGCAGCAGCACTTTTTTAGGGCAGGTAAGTCCACCACTGAGCCATATCCCCAGCCCTATTTTGTGTTTTATTTAGAGACAGGGTCTTACTGAGTTGCTTAGTGCCTTGCTTTTGCTGAGGCTGGCTTTGAACTTTAGATCCTCCTGCCTCAGCCTCTCGAGCTAATGGGATTATAGGCATGTGCCACTGCACCTGGCAGCAACATTCTTGCTCTAAAGAAAAGGATGCCTTATTTAAAACTAATTACTTTATGTATAAATGCCACATTTTTTTCATCCATTCGTCTATTGAAGGGCATCTAGGTTGGTTCCACAGTCTTGCTATTGTGAATTGTGCTGCTATGAACATCAATGTAGCAGTGTCCCTGTAGCATGCTCTTTTTAGGTCTTTACGGAATAGACCAAGAAGGGGAATAGCTGGGTCAAATGGTGGTTCCATTCCCAGCTTTCCAAGAAATCTCCATACTGCTTTCCAAATTGGCTGCACCAATTTGCAGTCCCACCAGCAATGTACAAGTGTACCCTTTTCCCCACATCCTCGCCAGCCCTTGTTGTTGTTTGACTTCATAATGGCTGCCAATCTTACTGGACTGAGATGGTATCTTAGGGTGGTTTTGATTTGCATTTCTCTGACTGCTAGAGATGGTGAGCATTTTTTCATGTACTTGTTGATTGATTGTATGTCCTCCTCTGAGAAGTGTCTGTTCAGGTCCTTGGCCCATTTGTTGATTGGGTTATTTGTTATCTTATTGTCTAATTTTTTGAGTTCTTTGTATACTCTGGATATTACTCTGCATTAAAAAATGACGAAATCATAGAATTTGCAGGGAAATGGATGGCATTAGAGCAGATTATGCTAAGTGAAGCTAGCCAATCCCTAAAAAACAAATGCCAAATGTCTTCTTTGATACAAGGAGAGTAAGAACAGAGTAGGGACGAAGAGCATGAGAAGAAGATTAACATTAAACAGGGATGAGAGGTGGGAGGGAAAGGGAGAGAGAAGGGAAATTGCATGGAAATGGAAGGAGACCCTCAGGGTTATACAAAATTACATACAAGAGGAAGTGAGGGGAAAGGGAAAAATAATACAAGGGGGAGAAATGAATGACAGTAGAGGGGGTAGAGAGAGAAGATGGGAGGGGAGGAGAGGGGAGGGGGGGTAGTAGAGGATAGGAAAGGCAGCAGAATACAACAGACACTAATATGGCAATATGTAAATCAATGCATGTGTAACTGATGTGATTCTGCAATCTGTATACGGGGTAAAAATGGGAGTTCATAACCCACTTGAATCAAAGTGTGAAATATGATATATCAATAACTATGTAATGTTTTGAACAACCAACAATAAAAAATTTTAAAAAAAATGTAATTGAACACATTTTTCTATGTTAATACATTAAAAACATATTTACGAAATAAAAAAATAAAAATAAAAATAATTACTTTAGATGGTGGTTTTGGAGGTGAAATCTGGGGCCTTCCTTGTCCCATACTAAGCACACATTAAACCAGGGAGCCACGTCTCTAGCTCCTAAATTCCTTTTCTGAAGAAATTATGATTTATATACATTTTTGTGTGTGCATGTATGTGCACATTTGTGATGGGATGTATTATGTTAAACCTCCCACCACTTTTGCACTTACATACTTTTCTCATAAGATTGCAATAGTTTTAGATGTACATCTGCTTAAAACAAATTTTGAGAATCACTATTTTTTTTTAATGTTACTCTGAGTTTTGTTTCCCTGATAGCTTAGGTGTATGATCTTGGACTATTTACATTCAGTGATAACATAAAAAGTCCAGAGTCTGAAACCACAGACACCTGACTCTGCTGATATTGGCTGTGTAATTTGAGACACTGAGTTTCATATCTGAACATCTCCAAGTATATATTAAAGACAGAAATTATAATAAGATCTATGCTCTCTGTGTACATGATGTATAAATATGTGAAATTATTTGTTAGATGGTGAGATTTTTATATACATTAGTGATTATTAATTTTTGTTAATAAAACATTAATTTGCTAATACAATATAATTACTGTTAATATTATTTTTAGGTTATTTTTTGCTTTGTTTTGTTTTAGTCAGGATCTGCAAAAATCTAATAGTTATAATTTTTTGATCATTACATTTTTTTTTAGAGAAAGAGAGAGAGAAGAGAGAGAGAGAATTTTTTAATATTTATTTTTCAGTTTTTGGTGGACACAACATCTTTATTTTTTATTTTTATGTGGTGCTGAGGATTGAACCCAGTGCCCCGTGCATGCCAGGCGAGCACGTTACCGCTTGAGCCACATCCCCAGCCCATTAAATTTTCTTTTTCTTTTATTTTTTGATACTGGAGATTGAATCCAAGAGAGCCTTACCACTGAGCTATATTATTGGTCTTTTATTTTATTGGACAGAGTCTTGCTTAGTTGCTGAAATTCTCTCTAAATTGCTGAGTTGACCTTGAACTTGTGATCCTCCTAGCTCAGCCTCCCAAATCACTGGGATTACAGGCCTGTGCCATTGTGCCTGGCTTTGATCATTCCATTTTATAAGTTGATTTATTTATATGGACATCCATAAAGATTATATTCCATAGGAACTACTTAAAGTGGGAGTTACTTTTTATTTCTCATAGCTATGATTTAATTTATTGCCAGTGCTGTATATAATTCACAGTCTACCTATTCTTAATGTCTTCCTTTATTCTTTAATTAATTTAAGCAATAAAACCTTGCAGTCTCTAAATTAATAGGATCAAACTCTGTGAATGTTTGCAAAAATAATGCATCTACTTGGGGGCTCAACCGAAATCTAATAAGAGCAGGAGAAGGACTCTAGTTGGGAGAGGCGGAGGAATGCGCACATTGAAGTGGCGATGCAGACCAGGGAGAAGTGTGTGGCAGGACTTGTGCCGACTCGAGCACACGTGTGTTTCTAGGTTCTCCCCAGAGAACTTACCTGAGAAGTGGTGACTGGAATACTGAGCACTTGCTCTGCTCTGCCCTGAAAATTCCCCAAGAAGCTGTGCCAAGCCTGTATTCCAGATTAATAATTACGTGCCCCAGCGATGTTCTGTTGTCCATGGGCTTCTTGTGAGCAACATCCAGCCCATTTTAATTTTTCCATTTTGGTGCAGAGCACACATTTTTTGTTTAATGCATAAATGAGTCAATGTTCTCCTGGTAATGTTTATGGAGACTTTATCTGCACCCTTCCTACTTCACAGACTGTTTCCTATTCTATAAAATCAAACTGTATTGGGTGAGATTTGGTTTCAGAGTCAATGTGCATTTTAAAATCATTGTTAGGTGTTAATTCATTCAACTGCAATGTTCATTACCAAAGAGCATTTACATAGTGAAGAAAACAGTCGAGGGCTACAGAGAGAACAGGGTTTTATCCACACTCTGTTTTTCAGCCACATGGCATAAACTTTGACAAATTCCTTTAGGCCTCCAAGGATGAACATGCAATGAATAGGGTGCTGCTGGGGTTTGCTAGGACCAGAGAGAAGTGCTGCTGTGTACCAGGCTGACGGGAGAAGGTGGGCTCAGGAAGAACTGCTCACTTCTCCTTACAACTGTCCCTTCCTGTGAACTGGAATGTGGGCATGATGAGTCTTTCTCCTTTGGGAAAAGAATGGGAGAAGATAGAGGACTTATTGATAATAGGGGAATCTCCTTGTGTAAACCTCATGCTTCCTTTAGGTGTTTTGAATTCTCTTGCTCTGGATTAATGTATGCATTTGAACTCTGTTTTTTGATATCAGAATTGCATGAAAATTCTTCAACAGGTACCCATTTGTACCTATTTTATTTTTTTTAATTTTGATTTTAAATATAATTGGACAATTTCAGAAAGCAGCATTAAATTCATCTAGACTGACATAATTCTTTTTTCAAGTCTTGCAGTAAAATAAGAGTTGATAGGAATATTGCACTGAATTATTTTCATCAGTACTTCCTGGAATCTTTATGTCACAAATGTCCATAACACCTATTTAATGCTAAGTACTACAAATATTCATGTATACAGAAGTTTTCAAAATAGAGAACTTGATGAATGTAATTTTAAAAATTAGCATAAATTTGTGCTTCAGGTAAGGAATCCCCATATTATAATAGGGTTTTATTTACTAAGAGAAGGCACAGCAGTATGTTCATTAAGAAATGATACATTTTTTTTTTGTTTTTGCAAAACCTTTTATTTAGTCTTAGATTTTCATTTTGAGATTTTTTTTTAATCCAAAATTGTGTTTGCTACTTTACATATTATCTATTTTGCATGGAAATGATGACTTCAGTGATGTAAGAAAACTTGTAAAACTGTCACTCATTCTGGAAAGAAATAGGAACAAGGAAGCTTGATGTGAAATACATGCACTTTGGCAAAATTAACAGTCGGGTGTGCTTTGTGTAGAATAATGTAATCAGTTTATAGATTTAACTACATATTATACTCCAGTTTTGCCATTTACAAAGTTGGATCAAAATAATTTCAATTTGTATAAAATTTACAATGAACTCTTTGGACTCTAAATTAATAAATATTTATACATCCACCTTTGATGTAGAGATGGTATAGCTTACCTGGGGGAAAATTGTTTTCAGCAATTTTATTTGATTGCACATTTAAAAAACTCATCTCCCTTGCACTCTTCTCTATTCCCTTCTGGGTAAAGCAGGTGCTCAGAGAACATAGGAGGACAGTCTCATGTAGCTCCAGGTGGATACTACTACAAAGGGAAACTCAATTATTTACTTGGGTAAACCTTCTGAAAACATAGGAAGAATTATGTTGCCAAATTTGCATATTATGAATCATCAGATGTGAAAACAACAAACTTGGTTTAGAATATAGACTAACAAGGAGTAGATTTGTAACCTAAGGTCCTATATAGGGGTTATGGTTTAGATGTGAGGTGTCCCCCAAAAGCTCATGTGTGAGACAGTGAAAGAAAGTTTAGAGGTAAAATGATTGTGTTATGAGAAACTTGACCTAATCAGTACATTAATCCACTGTTGGATTAACAGGGCTGTAACAGAAGGCAGCTAGGGGGTGGCTGAAGGAGCTAGGTCCCTGGTGTCCTGCCTTTGAGGTTAACATTTTGTCCCTGGTGAGAGAAGATCTCTCTGCTTCCTGATTGCCAGGTCCTGAGCTGCTTTCCTCTTCCATGATGTCCTGCCTCACGTTGGGCCCAAAGTCGGCCACATACAGACAGAGACCTCTGATACCATATGCCAAATGAACTTTTCTAAAATTATTCTTATCAGGTATTTTGTTCACAGTGGCAAAAAAGCTGACTAAAACAATAGGGGTGGTTTTATTTTATTTTTTTTCAGCAAGATGAGAAAAATAATTGGAATTGCCTTGGTTGCCTGAGAGCCTTGATGCCTTAAGGCCTCTGGTAGGGAAGTAGCATTCTGCCTTATTGGTTACTGGACCGATGCAATGCAAGGTTCTGTCCATGTCTTCTAGTTCTGCATGATGCTCAGCTAGTAGAGATCTACTGAGATTGCTCAGAGTGAGGCAGCACCACCACAGAGACAAAGCAGTAGGTGTGGAGACACCACCAGCCCTGGGTGGTGCTGTGGCATCTGCTAGAAAACTCCTAGGTCTCCTTCACGCTTCGGCACACATCAGAAACCAGTCCACTCTAGTGGTTTCACCTGACTTCATAGTAGCCAGAACCACCTTCGGACCATATTCAGATACAAGGGATTCTGGGACTATTGGATATCGGGGACACTGTTGGTTCAATACAAATATGACCTTCTGGTATTAAGAAAGAAAAAGGGAAGTGACCAGCATCGTCTGCTGTAACCATACCAGGAGGGTGTACACCAAGCTGCTCTCATTCGTCAGAGGAAAGGCCATCCCAGTAATATATAATTACTCTGCACCTGACCATATCCTAGACAGTCTACTGAAGACAAGGGAGGTCTTGCTATTGTCACATCCACATTGGAGATGGAGTTTTTATGTAATTATTATAAAATATGATCTTACTACATTAATAATAATTTCTCAATATTAACCAGACATTGTTAACTAGATATCAAGATAAAGTTGGTAATAAATGTAGTTTTCTATATCAGGCAATTATATTTTAAAATTATAATAATAATTAATTAAAGTAACTATAATAGAAGGAGACCCATTCTTAAAGAGATTTAAAATTTTAATGCATTCAAGGAGTTAGTAATTGCCTGATGGTTGGGAGGATTGCAATTTTCTGATCTTCCTATTTTTTTCTTTCTTTAAATGATATAATATTGGTAGTTTGACTCACCATAAACTCAGTGTCTGAAAGTATTAAGATGTCTTTTCACATTTAACACAACTGTGACAGCTGTCTGGCAATCATGAGAAAAAATGATGTGGAAGAATTTCAAAAATGTCTTGGGCATCAGTTGATATCATTTGTCATCTGGAGACTTCATTCCTGCTAAAACTTTCATGAAAATTATAGGAATCAACTTGTTTTGCTTAGAGTTATATAGAGAGATAATGTCAAACTTAGCAAAACAATACAAATTTATAGAAAGTGTATCCCCAAAAATGTACATTATTAGGAAAACTATCAGACAAGATTCACTTGATCAGTTATACAACATGGTGGCCTGGTAGCTATTATAAAGTATGTTAATCAGTGTGTGAAAACAATGTGTATATGTAATTTGTGCAAATTCAAGAAGTTTAAAACAACATTTGTATTTCACATCGGTGGTTTTAATATGTTCAGTGGTGATTTGTATGTATGTTATTTTACTATCTTATATCTTTATACTTTTTTTTTTGTGGTGCTGGGGACTGAACCCAGGGCCTTATGGATGTGAGGCAAGTGCCCTACCTACTAAGCTATATCCTGTGTGTTTCTTTTTGAATCAAGTGTTAAACATTAGAGACTATTGGTTTTACTCAGATATACAAACTCTGAAGATAATAAGGTCATTAAGCCTTTCCAGTGGGTATTATTTTTATTTTATAAATTGAGAACAAACTATTAAGAATCTAGTCATTTAGATTATTAACAATCCCAAGAATTTACATGTTGAAGGCAGGCTTTAAGTTACTTTATTATTCACATTATTATTCACTGAAAGCTACTTTCAATTTGCTAAAAAAAATCTTCTTTTGATCAGCCTTATGCCATGAAAGTACTTTGTTTTAAAATGTGTCTGCCATGTCCAGGAAGAAGTAAATGTTCGTGCACTTCATTGGCACTGAGGTCAGCCACACCTTGGTCTGGGTTCTCCCGTGTCAGACCATGGCTTGGGAATTCTCTCAGTGGGTGATACTACCTAAACCTTCCTGGTTTCAGAAATATTTTCACCTAGGAAGCTAACTATGGTTACTATTGAGGACCTTAGGTTTTTCTCTCTTCTTATTCTCCTGTGGCATGTTTTTAGGGAAATGATGCTTACTCACGGCACTGCAGCCCTACAAAGTCCCAGGCCACCATCTATCTGGATCAGCAGTTCTTGACGTCAACTCTTGGGCTCTTCTAAGTTTCTACAGACTGGTTTTCAAGATATCTTTAACCTTGGCAAGTGGGACTCATCCTCTCCACTCAAGTTGTTTTGAATAAATTGTTTTGTATTTTAACCAAAATTTCAAAGGACACTGATTCATGAAGACTAAGCACAACAGAGCCACAGGATTCCAGACAAATCCCGCTTCAGTGGCTAGTGGGGCCAACTCCCAGAAGCAGTGAGTTCTTTCCGAGTCTCTGAAGGATATTTTCTATAAAGCACACTCCCTCTGGTGGAATTAAGGTAATTTTTCTCTGGTGAAAAAAAAATTATTTTTCTTTTTTCTCTGAGATGTAATGAATATCTCTGTTTCTTAGAGGAGTTTACAGTGTATGCTATACATAATAAAAAGAAAAAAAAAAACACCCTGGGAAAGGAAGAACTAAGCAAGTGAAGCCTAGTGGTGTGCATGTACATGTGTACATGTGTGTGTGTGTGTGTGTGTGTGTGTGTTCTCATACTGTTCAGCAACAATGCTGGCACGGTTTTTACACTCCCTGTATGAGACGCTTTCTGTGCTCCTAGATGTCTAGCCCTAGTCTGCATGATGCACAGGGTGCCCACCTACAGCCACAATACTTTTCAAGTCAACAAATGAGAGTACTTACCCAGTAAAGTCTCCAAATATAGTTTGGAAGTAATCAAGAAAGCCAAAGACTGTAAATACAAGGAAATATCCAGAAGGCTCACCCTCTAGGTATGTGGTGGACAGCCTGTCTCACTGTCAGTTAAGAAAGTCAGCACAAAATAAAGATATTTCTATGGACATCTTAGCAGACCTTGGCACCTGGTTATTATAAACCCAGCCACAGTATTTACCTTTCTTTTTTAAAAATTTTTAGTGCATTGTATTTATACATAATCATTTTCTATATACACTTCCAACCCTTTCACACAGCTTGAATATGCTGGGCCTTCATTTAATGCAAGTAGAGACAAATAAATGGAAATACACAGAATCTTAAGCCAACTTTGTGGCAATATAGATCACTTGTTACTTTACCTTTTAGTGCATAATCCGTCCTTTACAGGTACTTCTTTTCCTGAATAATTATTAACTGCATCTGAGTCATCTAGCCTGAAAGCAAATGCTTTTGCTGAGATGTTCTAGTTGTGCTTGTCTGAGATGTCCTGTAAATCCTCCTCAGGAGTGTTTGGGCCCCACTTCTTCCTCCTGTGATTCCAATTACTCATACTCCGCTTACCACTCTGTTGTCATTTAAATCTGCACTGACATGACCACGGAGATAAGTTATTTTTACATGCAGCACACACGTGCCTTTAAAAGTGTACTGCACGCACTAAGTAACTCATTCACATTCACACTTTTTTTTTTTTTAGAAACAGAGAGAGAGAGAGAGAGAGAGAGAGAGAGAGAGAGAGAATTTTTTTAATATCTATTTTTTAGTTTTCGGCGGACACAACATCTTTGTTTGTATGTGGTGCTGAGGATCCAGCCTGGGCTGCACGTATGCCAGTCGAGCGCGCTACCGCTTGAGCCACATCCCCAGCCCACATTCACACTTTTATATGTATGAGAAGATGCTTTCAAAATATATTGTTCTATAAAATATAACTAAATTAAAACAAGAACTTTCAGGGAAAATAATTCTCTAAATTTAAAAAATCTGCTTGTATTAAATGACAGCTAAAATTTAGATCAGCATTTTATCTACAAACAAACAGTATGGAGAAGTTTGAAGACAAAATAGAGAGTGTGTATCAGCCAGCTCAGGACACCAGTCCAACATACCATGGGTGGTCTTGCTTGAACAACAGACATTTGTTTCTGGAGGCTGGAGGTCCAAGACCAAGTGTCCTCAGACGTGTGGCTGGAGAGGGCTCTCTTCCTGTCCTGAGATGGCCTCTTTCTCCCTGTGCCCTCATATCTGAGAGCTCTGGCCACTTTCTCTCCTCTTATGAAGACATTAACCCCATTGTGGGGCCCTGACCTCATGTAAACCTAAGTGCCTCCCAGGGAGCCCGTCCCCAAAGGCCTCCCCTTGGGGCTGGAACATGAGCAGGTGAGCTTAGGGAGCTATGGCATCAGCCCAGCTCAGGTGGTCCACAGGCTTCCCCACTAATCCCCGGCTTCACTCCTTCAGGTACTAACAGGCGGCATGGGATCTGAGTGCTCTTCCCTTCAGAGTGAGCGCTGAAGTCTCCTTTCCCTCTATTGCCCGTATCCTGTTTATGATTTTGTACATCACTGTTGCCTCCTGTGTAACATCTCTTGGGATATTCCCTGTGTTGTGCAAATGTAAATAAGGCCAAGGCGAGGGCTGCTTCAGAGGGCTCAGGCTCTTGTGTAATACCCCCACTCTCCAGTGTGGCAGGACCTGTGAAGTCCCTCTGATCACTAGATGTGGGCAAAGGGAATAGGAGGTCACTCCTGTGATTGGCTTGCATCATGAACAACTCTCCATGCTAGCAGACTGGCTCTTCCTTCCTGGACGGCTCTGATGGAACAAGCTTCCATGAATATTAGAGCCACATGGAAATGATTGCTTCCGACATCCTGAGGGAAACTGAAGGTGAACCCTTCCTCAGTCAAGCCTTTCTCAGATCACAGCCCTGGTTACCACTGGAAGCAATCCACTGAGAACCCAATCCAGCCATGCCCTGATCCCTGACCCATGGAAAGTGCTAGATGATAAGTGTTCATTGCTTCAAGATGAACATTTATGAGCATTTCTACAGCCAGCTGTAAACTCACACCGGGCTGGGGATGCAACTCATTGATAGAGTACTTGCTCAACATGCTCTACACACTAGGTTAAATTCCCAGCACACAAAAACCAACCAACCAAACAAAAATCAGCACACTTACATTTTCTTACGTTACAGGGCAAAGGCCTGCCACAGGCTGAGGTAGCTAAGAGGCCCTGTATTCATCCCGATTCTTGTGATCATGCCAGAAAGATTTCAGACATGTTACTCAGAGTAGCAGGCAGGAGTTTACTAAAGGAATAGAAAAAGACGAAAGGGGACACTTTCAAAGGGTACAGTGGGTCCTCTCAGAGAAGAAAGAGAGGGCATGCCTCTCCTACCCTCCAGTTTTACTGGGAGCTCCAACGAACTCTCCTGAGAGTCCCACCCAGGTCCACCTCTTGAATTTTGGCTGACAGAAGGATGACATCAGACATTCAAATTCCCACTGTCATGACAACTCTAGGTCACTTTGGCCCATGCTGTCCAGTTCCAGTTGGAAACTGTTAGTAAAGATTCTATGTTTCAGGCAAATCATCCTTATCACCCTGTGTTCTGGGATTGGTCTGTGTAAGGGTCACTATAGTTTCCCCATCTCAGGGAAACTTGTGTTCTTTTCATCATCCTTTCAGGCTGGCATTTCTCCTGCAGATAACAGGTTGTTTGCTGAGCAATGTAACATCTCCTATCAGCGTAAATCTCTCAGGATAGCAGGTAAATTGCGTTTTTCAAAAAAGAATGCATGTGGGCCCGGTTTATGGAATTATTCCTGAATCTCATCTTCCTGTTGCTCCCTGAGTCTGTTCTCTATCATTTACACCCATTCTCAGTCGAAGAAACCACATCAAAAGTTGGATGACAGACCCAAGAAAAACAATAAATCGATAGGAAAATAATCAAAATACCCATCTAACTCTTATTGTGTCTCAGGGTGTTTTTCCTTTAAGCCTGAGTTCCTAAGGGCCACAGGAAGTGGCTGCCACTGGGCAGGGTGTCCTGTCCTTCTGGGTGGTGACAGGGAGTGTCTTACAGTTGTGGTGACATGGACGTGTGCTTTCTGAGAAGCAGCCACAGAAGTGCTAGCTCTTCTCAGGGAGGAGGCGAGGAAGAGGCACAATCCCCAAATCCCAACTGCCTGCCCCTGTGAAGGAGTGCTACTCCCTTCCTCTCCGGCCCCAGCCCTCCAACTCTACCTATTCTCCTGCCTGCTTCTCTAAAGAAAGCTCCGGTGGCCCCAGTAGTGACTTTGTGTGAATGTTTATGGTGCTCACATATTCATAATGCACACATTTTTATAAACTTGAGATCAGTGTTTCCCATCAGATCTCCTCTGTGGGAGGGGGACACTGGAAGTGTTCTTATCACAAATGAAATGGCACTGAGGCAGCTCTAAGATAAGATGTCTCTTTGTAGACATCTACCTGCGGAGAGTTGATCCGGCGTTTGTTTTTCAAGATTGCCATAGTCCAGCTGCAGCAAAATAACAGGGGGGGGTGGGAGGCAAAGATAATGCAAGCTGCAAATGGTCCCTAATGCGGATCTCACAGGTTTTAATATGTGATATGCCGTTTCCTCCCACCTTTCCTGAAATGCCACTTCCCTTCAGGTCTCTGTTTAGTTCCTTTACTGTGTTTAGTTTCTGAGTGAAGCTGTGGCCTGGGGTGGGCGAGGGGCCTCTAAGGCTCCTGACTTCCTCCAGGTCAGCCAAGCGCTCTAAAGAGAAAGGCCTTTTGAAAGCAACAACAACTCCAGTAATTCATGATATTTTACAATCTATTGCACAATTATGTCCTTAAATATTTATAAAGGCGAGAAGCATTGCTGTAAGCAGATGGCAGGAATGAGCTATGCCTGTCCTTTCGATTCACTGCTGAGGACTCAAGAAGGAAGCCTTGCTTTAGATGGTTGGTACTCATTATCAGTCCCCAAACAGCCACCCACCAAGCTGAGAAAAGGGTGGAGGGGCAGGAAAGCCCAGGGGAGAGAAACGGTGTGTCACTGGCTTTTTCCCTACCAGGCCCGTACTCTGAAATCCCCAAACTACATCAAGTACGACTCGAGCTGTAGGACATTAACCTGCGTCTCTCTGGTGGGTGTTGGGGAAGGCTACGGCTCATTCCAGCAAGAGCATTTCATCTTGCTGCTATTCCTGTTCCCCTAATCATCTGCCCAGGAATCCATGCTGCATGATAAGTGTATGCAAAAATCAGAACATATGGTGCAGAAAACTAATTACTATATCAATATTTCACTTTGTTGTCACTGATGGAATCTTTGTGGCAATTCTACAACTGTAGCTTAGTCTCAATGCCAGCATGTTAAATACTGTCAATAGTGAGCTTCAACAGAGCTTCAACTTATTGCTGTGTCTTAGAGAGTTATGTTTTTTCTGCATTTATGAAGTAGTATAACCTCTAGAGGGGTGCGAACTGACCTCTTAAACAGTCATCCTTTATCATGATCAAACCTAATTAGGAGCCATATGCTCCCATGTTTTGCACACTCTGGATATACAACTTAATACAAACCTGCTCCAACTCCAGGCTGCAAATCAAAACTATCACTTAACAACGTAAGGTACACTCTTGGCTCAAAGTCATGAGGCATGACTGGAAAGTCAGTCAGGGCATGGCACACAGTGAATGTTGACCCATAATGGTGTGATGGTAGCTGTTTATACTTACTGAGAAGTCGTTTTATATTGGACAATATTTTAAATATTTTTCACAAACATTATCTCACTAAAAGCTTAAAAGAATCTACCAGACAGGCATTATCGCAAACATCTATTTAATAAGGGAGACAGCTAAGCAAGGGCATTTAAATACCTTGCCCCAAATAGTTAATTACTGAAATGTAAAGGTAGACTTAAATGCATCTCTCATGAAACTGTAACTGCTACCATTAGGCACTGATAAGTTTTTCAATTCTACTATTACTATTTTTAGCAATATGCCCCCATCTTGAAGTATCAGATTTTTAAAAAAGCACTTACTATCACAGATCATAATTGAAAGAGAATAATAAAAATGTTCATAGGTTTTGATCCATAAATTCCTTTTGTAGACATTTTTCAAATATGGATGTACATGTAAGTCCTCATGGCAGGATCATGGTAAAGGCTGCAGAAAATGTAAAATCCTATGTGTATTTCAGCAAGTAAACAATTATGAAAAATTAATATAACAAAATGACAACACAACCTTTCAAAAGATTGAGGTATATTTATATATTCCAGTATGTTATTAAAAGGAAATCAAGTTATAAAATCAAGTTATGGGCTTATAGACACATGCCAAGGATACTTCAAATAAGATCTTCATATAGTAATTTGGGGTCTGGGAGTCTAGGACTATAGGAAGACTGTTTTTATAATGACCCTGCATGCACTTTTGAATTCCCCATACAAGCAACAGCTAGCACCAAGAAAATGAAGTGCACGAGGTCAAAGGTCCATTTGCAGAAAGGGCAGCATTGCCAACACCAGGTACAATGCAGTGAATGCTCAGAAGGGGACTACAACCTTCTCCCGAGACTGCAGTGCAGAGATGACAGTGACAGGAGGGCTGATGTCACCTGAGAAGAGAGGACCGCTCAGGATATCTGAGGCATGGTGACAGGACAGCAGCCTGGCACGTTGGCAGGCTAGAGTTCCGCCCATCAGCCAATTTGTCTTGGAAGAAGACATTCGTACCAGCTTTCTTCTGTAACCCTCATGGCTGACTCTCAACTCAGTTTTATTCCAGGGACTGAAATGCCTCATAGACCTGTCAATTGGAGAAAACTGAAGGGACTTGTCTAACTCGTGACACCACTGAACAGTGACAGAGATGGAATTAAATTGCTGGTTTCCTGATTTTGAATTTGTTCTTTTTCACACTGAATATAGTAGAAGATATGTTTCACTTCCCTGAAAAGGATGAGGAGAGAAATGGGAGGGAGATATTAGCAAAGAGAACACATAGAAATCAACATACAGGGCTGGGGATGTGGCTCAAGCGGTAGCGCGCTCGCCTGGCATGCGTGCGGCCCAGATTCGATCCTCAGCACCACATACAAACAAAGATGTTGTGTCTGCCAAGAACTAAAAAATAAATATTAAAAATTCACTCTCTCTCTCTCTCTCTCTCTCTTTAAAAAAAAAAAAAAAAAGAAAAGAAATCAACATACAGCTGAGTGTCAGGTGGGTAGCTGTGGTCCAAGTTGCCTGTGGAATTTTCTGGACATAAAATTGCTTTCCAACAGAAAACAACCCCAGCCAAAGGTGCCTCAGGCCCTTCCTTGGTACTTGGTGCCCTTTGATGGCACATGAATGAAATGTGCTAATAAGTGTGCAAGCGCACAGGGGCTATCCACCACCTTGACAGGTTTCACCATTTATTGTTTCAAACTCTTTCTTAGGCCTTTGCTCGGTACGGCTCCAGCCCACAGAGCTTTCAGAAAGGCAGCTACACGCTTTGACTGTTATAATGAGCTTCCTCACCTGGATGGAGAAGTTTCCTTTTATAAATCATGTGGATACTTAAGTGGGAAATCGGGCATTAGGAAAGTGGGATCTCACTGAAGTTGTCCCCTCTGGACATTCCCCTCAGCTTCTCTCCCCTCATCTTCAACCAACTCTGGAAGGACAATATGTGGACGCATCTAGGTGCCCACACTCACGTTGTCATTATGAACTTCAGAAGGAATTGGAAACCAGGCTCCTAGGGACACTGAATCTGTGAATAAAAGTGTCAGAAAACGACCAATCCAAATGCTGACCTTCACAGGGCGAGACAAATCTCCCCTGAAGCTGCTAAGCTTTGATCATTTGCTCTTATGTCTACATGATTCAAGTATTGGGGGCTTATTTTCATTAAAAAAACCCACACGATTCTGAATAGTTTTCCTTAGCAATACATGTACATGTATACACATGCACGCACTCCTGTGTGTGCAGATAGACGCTCTCTGTAAGCAGTTGGCAACCCATGTTCACTTGACAGCCACCTAACAGATAAGGATCACAGTGCAAAGCAGTTGGCTGCTGGATTCTCCCAGCAGAGTACAACATGGAGCTAGAAACACCATTAATACTGCTAGCGTTCACAAAGGATGTGCACATATCCAGTTTACAGTTTGGAAACCTGCAGTCTGGATTCAGGCAATCTTGTTGTTTCTGGCTTCTACATTATTTCTCATCTCAGAGAAATAACTAGACTTTTTAACATTCGGTTTCAGTGGATCTAGACTAGCATTACCTACAGTTTAGGATTATTGTGAAGATGTACAAATGCACATAATGGCTAGCAGACCTATTACTGAATGAATGTTATTTATTTTACTAAGAAATAAAGAACATAAAAAAAAATGGATTTCAACAGTTTGACCAGCATCTTGAACTATCAAGGAAAGATGAAATTAAGTAAAACTAAAAGGAAGCTCTCTGTTGCTCGTTTCTCCCTGTGTTTTTTACTTTTATATTCCTTCTGCTTTCAGCTCCAAAGTTAGACTAACAAAGTTCATACTTCTTATTTATGCTTTAGATTAAATGGTCTGGCCTAACATTTCTAAAAATATTTCTGAAAGATAAGTGTGATCAAAATTCCAAACAAATAAAGGGATCTTTTGATGCAGAAGCTATGTCATTAAAGAATGCCTAAACTTATTTTAAAAATTTTAATCACTCAAACCTTGCTTTTTATTATATCTTGATGCTTCAACATTTTATATCTAATGTAGTGTACAAAATCATCTAAGTTATGTTTTGTTTCCAGATATCTATAATTCTGGCGATCCTTTCCTTCTCAGAATATAGAACTGGGCACCTATTTCTAGAAGATTCTTAGAATAAAATGTTCTGATATCATCTTATTTAACTTTAAAACATCTCACATGTAAAAGGAACTGTGTTCCCAAAAATATACTTCATATATACTTGATCATTAATATTTGATGCCCCTGGTATGCTCTTCCAACTAGAATTTTCTATTGTGTCTGGTAGAACTTCCAGTTTTCAAATATATGCACACACACACACATACACACATGATTAAAGAGAATACAATTTTTGATTAAAATTATTCAGCCTGACAGGGGAAGCATTCTGTTTTAATAAAACAATGTTCAGAACAGCAACTATTCCAGGCTAAATCAATATTAAATCCTTCAACAGAATCACTTCGGTAACAATCCAAACTTGAAATCACCCTGTTTTTATGCTGACAGAAATTAGACCATCAGCTCTATCTTATCAGGTCACTTTCTAAATCACCCAGATCAGAAGCTATTGTTCCCTATTAAATCGCTAAATCACCTGCTATCTGGATTAATTACCAGTGATAATGAGGGCCTCACTGCTCCTCCAGTGAAGGATTTAGAGGGGTTTTCAGAACTGTTGAAATAGCCTCATAGATCATGTCTTGCAAATAAGAATGAGCAATGCTCTCTCCCTCCTACCGGAGGTAGGGTGAAGAGGACCTGTTCTTTCTTGTTAGATGCACATCATTATAGAGGCCAGCATTTTATCCTTTACCATATTGATGCACGTTTCAGTGAGCCGTAGAAAATTTCTACAGTGAGGTACAATATCTCAGAGGTTCTCAACATCTTAACTCTCTGTAGAACATATAGGTTCCAGACAATGACACCTTTTAAGGCTTTTACACAAATATTTCTCTTTTGAAGCTTAGCTAATGTACAGAAGAAATGGAAGTTTTATCATTTGTCAAAATTAATTTTATTTGGTTTCTTAAATTCAATTTCCCATTAAACTTCCAAACTAAAATAAAACAAAAAACAAAAGCAAAAACAAAATGCAATATTTCTCAAACATTGTATTTTTAAAATATTTTTTAGTTGTAGATAAACACAATACCTTTATTTACTTATCTTTTTATGTGGTGCTGGGGATCGGTCCAGGGCCTCACACATGGGAGGCGAGTGCTCTACACTGAGTCACAACCCCAGCTGGCCCTCAAACATTGTATTTAAATTCATCTTCAAGGGAATGTGAACTGGTCCCATAAAGTACATGATGGATGTAAAAATTCCCCCATTGAATGAAGAAATACAGTTCCAGATGCCACATCATGGCCACATAACCACGTCCACACGCAGTCTCTTTGGATTTTGCAAAGAGAATTATTTGGTTTCACATTTTGTGGTTCTTCCACAGAAGCACTTCCATGATTGCTTCCTTTCTCTTAACAGTGCTTGCTTTGTTTCAAACCTAGAAGATGGCTACCTTTCCCTCAATCTCCTCTCACCTCTGAGTTTCTTTTTCTGCTAACCTGTTGATTTGTATCCTGCAACTTTTCTGAGTTCATTTGAATTCGAATAGTCTTTTGGCAGAGTCTTGAGATTTCTCTGTAATCTGCAAACAGGGGTAATTTGACTGCCTTCTTTCCTATTTGGATTCCCTTCATTTCTTTCTCTTGCCTTGTTACTCTGGATGAGACTTTCAATACTATATTGAATGAGACTTTTTCAGAGATTCATAGCTAAATTTCTTATAAAGGGTCTAAAGTACCTCTTTGTTTTGAGAGAGAGAGAGAGAGAGAGAGAGAGAGAGAGAGAGAGAGAGAATGTCACATAATAATTCAATAATTCTCTACAAGGTTTTACCTGGAAGTTTTCGGCTGTATAAGAGGATTGACTCTTGGTTTGTTGACTCTAAAATTAAATGCCTCCCATAGACAAGTATGCAGAACAAATGGTGAAGGATTTCATAAGAGGCTTATTTCTAAGTTTAAGAGATGGAAAATCTGATAGCATACAGGGACACTGACGACTAAGATATATTTTTAAATAACCTCTTGAACAATATTAATATTCCCAATTAGTCAGGGAAAATATAATTTAAAATAATAATGAAATGTCCCTTCCCAGTTCTCTGATTGGCAACAATTAAAAGGGATAACATTGCCCATGGGTATGGCAACATCATGGTACTCTGCTACATTGTTGTTGTAAGTGAAAATTGTTGGGCTTTGTAAAAGCTGTTCAATAATCATGTTGATTTTCATTGAATAATTTCCATTGAATAATTCCACTCCTGGGATTGTATTCTATATAAATATCAACACAGAAACTAAAGGAGCTATGTGTCAAAACATATGTAGTAGCAAAATCTAGTTGAATTAATCACATCATCATAGGGGAATAACTGAGTAAAAGACAGTACAGCTAGTAATAATATTTTAAAAATAAAAACAAAATGATGTAATTTTATGTAAAAATATAATTAAATATGTACACTTATTTATTAAATAAGAACTATTTGATAAAAAAAAAAGCTTAACAAGTGAAGCTAGGGCAAATTGTTCATCAGACTACAATGGTAATCCCTAAATTATTTGTTTATTTCTTTATTTTTGTAGTACTGGGGATTGAACCCAGGGATGCTGTACCCCTGATCTACATCCCAGCCCTTTTTATCTTTCATTTTGAGACAATGTTTCATTAAGTTGCACAGGCTGGCGCCAAACTAGCCACCCTCCGTCCTTAGCCTCCTGAATCACTGGGAACACAGGCTCAGGTCACCACCATGCTCAGCTACTAATCCTTAATTTATTTGGAGATTTTTAAAATAACTTGTTTCAATGAACATTTATTTGAAACAAATGTCTGTAATTAGATACTTCCTTTTGTTGAGCCATGACTTGATATATGAAACTGCAGTTCATTTTAAATTATTTGATTTAAATGACTAATTTGAATAATTTTAAATGATTTAAGTTGTTTGTCATTGTTCACATCAAATGATTTCTCTTAAGATCAATGAACATTCTCTCTCCTGCTAACTTGAATGTATTACAATAATCTTCTCCCTTTGATGATTTAACTTTTACATATTTAATAGGTCCATTATCAACCTTGTTCAAAAATAGTTACTGAGAATGTCCATTCAAGTTTTCAATCATTCCTTCAGTGCATGGTGAAACGTGAGAGTGCAGACTCTTGCCCTGCTGCCCCTCTGCACCTCACTTTGAGAACCCCCTCTGTGCTTCTGTTGCCTCATCTGCAAAATGAAGTTAACAACCTGCTGTCAGAATTCTCCAATAAGGCGCTTTCACCTCAGTGTGATGCCTGCTGCAGGACAGTGGCTGCATCCACATGAACTATACAGCAATGGGCTTGCACCTGAGGGGCTCTCCTGTACCTTAATCAACTTGATATCTTAAGCAGAAAATGGAACTTATTAAGGATAATGATCCTCAGGCTCCTATGGCAACCTCCAAGTATGAGCAGGAGTGTCAGCCATGGTGGAGAGCCTGCAATAGCACCCTTTGCCTTTATGACTTGCTCAGAGACCAGGAAAGTTTCTAGTTAACCAGTCAAAGGCAACTCTAGGCAGAACTGACCCATGGTGCCACCATGTTGGGGGATACAGACGCACAGGCAGGTGCTCACACTAGTACCAGCCTTACCTTCAGTCTGTCTCCAGACCTGGCACCTGGGCCCGCTCTTCCCAGGGGAACTTGAGTATGACGAGGGACACATGGGGTGTGTGGTAGGTTGACTGCCAAGTACTTAAACTTGGAGGAGGGGCCAAGTGAACACTGGGATGTGTAGGAGAAGTTAGGGGCCAACCAGACCAGAAGATGAAATATTATTTCTGATATTCAGTTGCATTAAAGATCTCAGCTGTGTAAATCCCTAACATGATATAAAGAATTTGGAACTACATTTTAGATCGATCTATCTATCTATCTATCTATCTATCTATCTATCTATCTACATGTGTGTATGTGTACAGTTATATAGTTGCACAAATAAGATACGTGAAAAAGGAAGCATTAAATCTGAAGAAATTATACTTTCTTTCTTATTAACTTAAGAAAGAAATAACTGTTTTCAGTGACATGAATCACTTATATGATTGATAAAATTTCAGAGAATAGGAATATTGCCTTGGAAAGTACAGAGCCACAAACTGTTTGTCCTATTGGCTTAGAGAGAACAAGGCAGGTGACCCACAGATACCTGTGGGATAATACGGCATGTGCTCAGAGGAATATCCAGCATTTACGAAGTAAGTAGTTTGTCCTGGAACTATTGTAAGAGCCTCCTGTACACATGTGGTCATCTAGTTCTGTAACAACCTTTCCGCTCAGCTGAGAGGAGGTTCCTCATGCATAATCTCCTCTGCTGATCCCGGTGATGCCAACTCCAGTCCCTGACTACATTGCAAGAGCTACCAAATTATCTTCATATAAAATAAAATCAAAAGAATCAGAAAATAAGACATTAAAGTTTATTTTATTTTTTCAAAATCAAGCACTATATGCAAAATTGATGAACGGAGAAACCCTGACAGATATGTGTACAAATAAGAAAACCAAGGACATCATTTTAAAACCAAACAGCACTCGTTACTTAAAAAGAAAAAAAAATTAGTGATTCCATAGACATGGAAGGAAAATTAGCAGAAAGAAAAGTAAAATAGTAATTTTACTTCTTGTCTCAAAATTTATATAATGTCAAATTTTTTTCTAACAAAATGAGAATTTTTACCTTAGTTATCAAAATTTTAAAAATTCAACCAAAAATAAATTGAACTAATTCATTAGAATACTTTGAAAACTATATGAAACAATTCACATATAAAACTTTTCTCTCTCTTCCTTTTCTAAAAAAAAAATACGTTCTTGAAATATGGTGATTTACTGGTAAACTTTTGCAATTAATAATTATCACAATTAGCCAAAAAGAAAAAAAAAACTAAAAATAAAAATGACCATCTAACATATAAAAATAAAATTACCTACATATAAAAATAAAATTACCTAGATTTTAAATTTACTTTTTGTTTCATACTGGCCAAAAAGTACCAAAGTAATTTCTTATATTTTATGATGACTATAATGACTATAAAACTATTTTAAGGAGTTGTTAAAATATATTCCTAATACCCCAATTATTCTTTTGACTCTTCTTTGGTCTAACAGTAAGTGATCTAAAAAGAAGTTGTAGTGGTGATGTTTTATTCTGTGTTTACTTTTGGAATAGCTCCTATGTTCATTTGATAATTTAAGTGAACATTGTGCACTATCTTGTGGTATTCATTGTTTTTTTCCCTCTTGGAACAATATACACTTACTTACCAGTATCTGTTTTATATATATCTGTGCATCTAGTCCATACTGGTGTGGATTTATCTGTGAGACGGGAAGAGACCAGACTCACGCATGCGCATTTTCTCTTGGCTACGTAGACGTAGACTTCCTCTGTCTCCAGGTAAAGCTCTGAGGGAGGGAAGGGTTCATGGGCCATTGCTTTGCTTGCTTTAATATTCACTGTTCTGCAGATTCCACCTTACTCTGCTTACAATTCTGAGTAAAAGCTTTTCATCTGTTTGTTGATTATAAGAAAGTATCTTTTTCCTGAACTGTGAGTCTGAGATTCTTGGGTGTTTCATTGGTGGAGATTTAGCTTGTCTTTAATTGGTGTTTAGTGCTCTGTATATGCTAGAACCACACCCTTTGCTACTTACATATGTTGTAAGTATTATATTCTAATATGTGGCCTGAAATTTTAACTTTAGTTAAAAATTTATCTATCACTAAATTCATGGTTGAAGCTTTTTGAATGTGGTATTCAATGAGGGCTAAAGAAATTCTCCTGTTGTTAATTTAATAAGCTCTCCTACATTATCCACATGAAGCCCGGTTGTATTTCTCATTTTGATTGGTGATCTCTTTTTTTTTTAATCACACAAAACACAAAATATTTATTATATGGCCCTTTAAAAAAAATCTGGTCAACTCTACTCTAGATAACAGTTGGAAATCTAGCTGAAAACTAATCTAATTTGTTATTGTGGATTTCTTTTTATTCTAGAATTCAGAATCCTTATGCAAAGATATCATTTCAACAAATTTTTTTAAAAGGCATAAAGATGATATGATTGAAATGTACAGATATCAAGTATATAGTAAACACAAAGAACATACAGGATTTTTAAAAAACTAAATCAGTTTATTTTAGTTCTTTTAATATAAGCCTGCCTGATTACTCACTAATTAGGAAAAGGAATGGCTCATTTTTATAATAGAATATGTTACTGAAAATGAAGTTTTCTACTAATAGGGTCACAATAAAAAAGAAAGACCAATTCTTTTTATAGAAATAAAAGGGTAAAATTAAGTATACTTAATTATTTTTTTTAAATGAGGGGAGGAAAAGGCTAGAAGAGGAAGAAGAAGAGAGGAAAAAAAAGGAGAAAGAGAGGGAGTCAGATAAAGAGGCAAGAGAGACTGGAGAGAAAAGGGAGAACCCAGTACCTCATTCTCTAATCCATATGAAGCCAATCTGTGTGTCAAAATTAAGACTATCTCGGACATGGGAGAAAAATTTGTCAGGATGGCAAGATGTACAGATCTCTTTGGAACAAGATTTCATGGGTAATGTGGTGTAGCTTTCTTGTTTATTTTTCCCTCTCATCTCCGCCCTTCTTCTCCTGAATGTGGGTATGCAGGACATCAAACCGCACACAACTGCATAAGTGACAAGCCCTCCTTTCCACCTTCACTGCAATGTCATGTTTGCACTGTGACCCTGGACTGCCCTATGTGCCTGCCTGCGCAATCTCCTGCTCCCCTCTGTCTCACAGGGTTAATTACTGCAGACTTATCACAGTTGCATGACATTTAGTGAAAGCAGGTCTTTTTCTTTTCACAATTTTCTTAGTTACCCATGACTACTCTCGGGGGAATTCTAGAATACCCCAAGTGGCCATTTTAAAACTCGAATGCTTATTAAAATATATCACAATTGTACTGACTTTAAGGCTTAAATTATTATATTATATCATATTATATTATATTATATTATATTATATTAGCAACCTGACTGAAAATGCTTATTGGTAACTGGAAAAATTACATAGCCATTCAAGTCAAAACTTTAATCTTTGGGTCAAACTGACATTTACTTACAGTTGGTAATTCCACAAATATTTTGATAGTAATTTCCTTTATGTTGTAAAGGTCTCAAGTTTAAGACTTTACTGATACATATAGATGTAATCTCTGAAAGAGAAGTAGAAGAACCCAACAAAAACAAACAGTCAGTTTGTCAGAGATAAATTGTCAGAGATAATTGATATATTGTCTTAAAAATTATTTTGAAATTATAAGGAAATCCATTAGGAAAATCAGAAAAAATGATAATATTAATAATGTGTCTCATAAAGTAATCTTGAAAAACCTTCTTACTGACAACAATTAGAGATGTTGATATATATATATATATATATATATATATATATATATATATATATAATGTGCATATATATATATATATATATATGTATATCAGCTAAATGTCATCTCTTCTCTATTACTGAATAATGGAAATATAAATTTTAATGCACCTAGCAATCTACAAGATATAAATCCTCTGTAGAAAAAACTCACACCACAATTTAAATTATTTAATTATTAAAGTATTTTGTTTGCAATTACTGTTATCTATTTTTCTGCCTAACATAATTTCTGATACAGATTATATTTGCATATGTTGTATATATGTAATTCGTAGTGCACATACAAAATATAGTTGAAGACAAAGATAAACAATGACTGACAGAAGAAGAGCCCAGATGGTATCCAGATTGTGGCATTATCTAGCATAGACTTTCAATAAGCCATCAGCAGCAATGTTGACAGGCCTGGAAGCAAGATTGAGAAGGAAATTACTAGGGCACAAGATATTTATTTATTTATTTTTATGGAGATAAAACAAACATATGAAAAACAATGAGAGGAAAAAAAAAGAGACTATTGTCAAAGCATCAGTTGGGATTTGTGTGTGTGTGTGTGCACGTGTGTGTATGTGTGTGAGAAAACATGAGAGGAAGAGATAGTGTAAAGGATAATAAAAGATAACTAAGGGAAATATAAAAAACATCAATGATGATAAAGGGATTAAATCATCAGTTAAACACTATTTTCAAATATGTTAATATTCAACTTTCAAAAAATCAAAATTCAGATAAATAGATTAAGAGCACTTATATATAAATCTAGGAAAGATACATCCACCACTTCTAGCAAAAGTCCAAAAACTTCTTATCAAACAGGATATATTTAGGATCAATAAAATAAAGGGTGAGAAAAAGTGTGGTTTATAATATTAAAGTCTAAACTCCATAATGAAAAGAAATTAGTTATTAATATTACAGTGACCACATAACACATAACAGAAAATATCTTTCATAAACCAGAAAATGTTAAGACTCAAGGAAAATAGATAAAAACAATTCTCCAAGAATTGTTCCTCTGTCTCTTAGTCCAAGAGAAACAAGACAAATAATAATACGAATAGTTATAATAATAATTCAAATTACTAGGACATGGAAGATTCATGGTATTCAGCAAAGCTATATTTGGAATTGTAAATCAAAATAAGAGGTAATGTGCTCTTTTAAAATGCATGTTTACAATTTATTTAAAAAACAGATTTTTCAGGCTATCCTACTTAGAAAATCACTGAACTTCCAAATGTTGAAATTATCAAAACAGTATTATTACAATAAAACAATGTGAAGAAAAACAATAGTAAAGTTTAGAAAGTAATTTTCACCTAAATATGAAAAAACTATTGATTAACTATCTGTTCAAAAATTTATAGCGTTTTTATATAAAGTGTATTCAGAGGAAAATTTTAGCATTAAATGTCATTAGTAAAATTGAAGTATGACATATATGAACAAATCAAACCTCAAAAAAGAATAAAACCAAACTAGACCAAAAGAGGAAAGAAAAATGAAAAGATGAAAACAACCTTAATGAGATAGATAGTAGAATAAGTAAGTTTAAACTGAATTGAGAAACAAGTACACAAAAAGCACAAGCTTATCACGGGGAAAGAAGTAGGATTTAAAAATATACTAAAAGTGAACACTTCTGTGTAAAAAAAATGGATATAGTGCTCAGTGGAAGAGAAGACCCTGTTTTATGCACGCACACACACACACACACACACACACATCATATTTGTGCAGCACATGGATGGGTAGAGAGAAGCAGAGCTGTGCAAGTGAATACAAAAGCCCCTAGGCGTTTAACAAAACATCAAAGTATTTATGTGTACATCCATCATATTCTCCTGACAGCACTACACTTTCTTCTCAGCAGCACATGGATCCTTCTCTAAAATAGACCATATGTTATGCCACAAAGCAAATTATAGTAAATACAAAGAAGTAAAGATACTACCCTGCATTCAATCAGACCACAGTGGAATGAAATTAGAAAACCATGATAAAATATAAAATAAAAGCTACACCAACACCTGGAGACTAATTAATATGCGACTGAATGAACAATGGATTGCAGAAGACATCAAGGAGGAGATTAAAAAAAATCTTAGAAGTAAATGAGAACACGCTACAACATATTGAAATCTCTGGGACACTATGAAGGCATTGCTAAGAGGAAAGTTCATTGCATTGAGTTCATTCCTTCAAAGAAGAAAACGTTAACAAGTAAATAATCTAACATTACATCTCAAAGCCCTAGAAAGAGAAGAAATCAACCCCCCAAAGCAGTAGGAGATAGGAAATAATTAAAATTAGAGCTGAAATCAATGAAATTGAAACAAAAGAAACAATTGAAACAATTGTTAAAATATAAGTTGGTTCTTTGAAAAAATAAATAAAATTAATAAACCATTAGCCATGCTACCAAAGAGAAGGAGAGAGAAAACTCAGATTACAAACATCCATGATGAGAAAGAAAATATTATGATGGATACTACAGAAATACTGAGGATAATTAGCAATTATTTTGAAAATTTGTACTTGAAGAGAATAGGAAGTATTGAAGACATCAACAAATTTCTAGAGGCATATGATATGCTGAAACTAAATCAGGATGATATACACAATTTAAACACATGAATTTCAAGCAAGGAAATAGAAGATGCCATCAGAAGTCTACCAACCAAGAAAAGCCCAGGACCAGATGGATACACAACTGAGTTATACAAGACTTTTAAAGAAGAACTAACACCAATACTTCTCAAACTATTTCATGAAATAAAAAAAGAGGGAACACTTCCAAACACATTCTATGAGGCAAATATCACCATGATCCCCAAACCAGACAAAGAAACACCAAAGAAAGAAAACTTCAGACCAGCATCTCTAATGAATATAGATGAAAAATTCTCAATAAAATTCTGGCAAATCAAATACAAAAACATAGTGCATCACAATCAAGTAAGATTCATTCCAGGGATGCAAGGTTGGTTCAACATTCAGAAATCAATAAATGTAATTCATCACTTCAGTAGACTTAAATATAAAAATCATATGATCATCTCAATAGATGCTGAGAAAGCATTTGATTAAATACAGCACCCCTTCATGTTCAAAATACTTGAAAAACTAGGGATAACAGGAACATAACATTATAAAGGCTACCTATGCTAAGCCCCAGGCCAAGATCATTCTAAATGTAGAAGAGTTGAAAGCATTCCCTCTAAAAACTGGAACAAGACAGGGATGCTCTCTTTCACCACTTCTATTCAACATCATTCTTGAAACTCTAGCCAGAGCAATCAGATGAAAGAAATTAAATGGATACAGATAGGAAAAAGAAGAACTCAAACAATCACTATTTGCAGATGATATGATTCTATACCTAGAAGACCCAAAACATTCCACCAGAAAACTCCTAGAATAAATGAATTCGGCGAAGTAGCTGGATATAAAAATCAGCACCCATAAATCAAAGACATTTCTGTACATCAGTGACAAATCCTCTGAAAGTTAAACTAGGAAAACCACCCTATTTACAATGGCCTCAAAACAAACAAACAAACACTTGGGAATAATGAAAGAGGTCAAAGACCTCTACAATGAAAAGTACAACATGCTAAAGAAAGAAATTAAAGAAGACCTTAGAAGATGAAAATATCTCCCTTGTTCTTGGATAGGAAGAATTAATATTGTCAAAATGGCCATACTACTAAAAGCACTATACAGATTCAATGCAATCTCAAACAAAATCCCAATGACATTCCTTATAGAAATAGAATAACAATCATGAAATTCATCTGGAAAACTAGGAGACCCAGAATAGCCAAAGCAACCCTTAGCAAGAAGAATGAAGCTGGTGGCATCACTATACCAGACCTAAAACTATACTACAGAGCAATAGTAACTAAAACAGCATGGTATTGGCACTAAAATTGACCTATAGACCAATGGTACAGAATAGAGGACACAGAGTCTGACCTGCATAACTTCAGTTATCTTATATTAGACAAAGGTGCCAAAAACATGCATTGGAGAAAAGACAGCCTCTTCAATAAATTGTGCTGGGAAAACTGGAAATCTATATGTAACAAATAAAACCAAACCTCTACCTCTCATCATGAAAAAAACTCAAAGTGGATCAAGGACTTAGGAATTAAACCAGGTACTTTGCACCTAATGGAAGAAAAAGTAGACTCAAATCTCCATCAGGTCGGATTAGGTCCCAACTTTTTAAATAAAACTCCTGTAGCATAAGAATTAAAACCAAGAATCAATAAATGGGATGGATTCAAACTAAAAAGCTTCTTCTCAGCAAATAAATAATCAGTGAGGTGAAGAGAGAGCCTATAGAATGGGAGGAAATCTTTACCACAAGCACATCAGATAGAGCCTAATCTCTAGGATACATAAAGCACTCATAAACCTTAACACCAAAAAGCCAAATAACCCAATCAATAAATGGGCCAAGGAACTGAACACACACCACTTGGGAGAGAATATACAATCAACAAACATATAAAAAATGTTCATCATATCTAGCAATTAGAGAAATGCAAATCAAAACTACTCAAAAATTTTATCTCACTCCACTCAGAATGGCAGCTATTAAGAATACAAATAACAATAAGTGTTGGCGAGGATATGGGGAAAAAGGCACATTCATACTTTGCTAGTGGGACTGCAAATTGGTGCAGCCAATGTGGAAAGCAGTATGGAGATTCCTTGGAAAACTGGGAATGGAACCACCATTTGACTTAGCTGTCCCTCTCCTAGGTTTATACCCAAAGGACTTAAAACCAGCATACTACAGAGATATAGCCACAACAATATTTGTAGCAGCACAGTTCACAAAAAGTAAATTATGAAACCAACCTAGATGCCCTTTAGTAGATGAATGGATAGGAAACGTTAGTACATATACACAATGGGACATTACTCAGCATTAAAAGAGAATAAAATCATGGCATTTGTAGGTAAATGGATGAAGTTGGAGAATATCATGCCAAGTGAAGCAAGCCAATCCCAAAACACCAAAGGCTTAATGTATCCATTGATATGAGGATGCAGATGCATAATCTCAATTGGGGGTAGAAAGCATCGGAGGAATGGAGGAACTTTAGATAGAGCAAAGGGGAGGGAGAGGAAAGGAGGGGGCAAAGGGGTAGGAATGATAGTGGAATGAGTTAGACATCATTACCCGAAGTACATGAATGAAGACACAAATGGTGTGAAAATACTTTGTGTACATCCAGTGTCTTGAAAAATTCTATATGTGTAATATGAAATGAATCGCATTCTGCCATCATGTATAACAAATGAGAATTAAAAAAAAAAAAATAGGTGCAATGGTGCACAGCTGTAATCCCAGAAGCTTGGAGGCTGAGGCAGGAGGATCAAAAGTTGAAGGCCAGTTTCAGCAACCAAGTAAGATTCTATCTCAAAGTAAAAAAAAAAAAAAAAAAAAAAAAAGCATTGGGGATGTACTCAGTGGTAGAGTACCCCTGGGCCCAATGTCCTAAAAACAAATCTGAAAAATTTTTTTTTGATCTTTTGTGTCCTTTTTAAGATCTAGGCTTCCTTATTAATATTTGAGCAAATAACTATTTGGCCTCAACTAAACTTGTGAGCTGTTTTTTAGCCTGGTGCTCTCTCCCTCTCTTGGTCTCTGAAGCTCTTGTGCTCCAGGTGATCATGGAGCCTGTGGTTATTACATCAAGGAGCTCACCCTGCCAAAGCTGGGTTGAGGACTGTGGCCAAATTCTAGTCTAGTGTTAGGATGTTGTCTATAAAATATTACTTGAGGAATGCTTCAATAAACAAGTTCATGTCTGTGGAAAAAATCAATAAAACACATAGACCACAAGAATGAAATTATAATATTGGGTAAGAAAATTCAATTATAATATAGTTTATAATTTTAAAAATTGTTCATAAATTTATTTTGATCCCCCATATAAATGCATTGACTCTCCTATCTCTTTTTTGGCTGGATGAGTGGATTACTGAATTCATTTAGAAGTATAAGCAAACAAATACCTATTAAAGCCCCGAGAAAGAGGGTTTGTAAGACAAGGATAGCCACAAATTTCATAAAAAAAAAAAAAACAGTGCACACTTTTATAATTAAATCAATGTGCTACCGTCACTCAAAAGAGATTAGATAATTCAGATTCATGAGTAATGGTGCCATCTAAAATCAGCAAGGGAAGATAGATTTGCAATGATTTGCAAAGCAATAAGTTGATAACCACATGTAGAGAGGTAAAAGTAGATATGCTAGTATAAATTATAAAGAATTAGAATTTATATGTAAAGAAATAGGATTATATGGTAATAGAGTAAAACAAAGTTGCATTCTTCAAGAAACTTGAAAAATTGAAATGTTCTAAATTGTCACACAAATTCCAGATAAAATGAAATTTTAGGAAGTACATTTAAGGAAAAGTTGCATAGACAAATATTTATAAACAAAGAAATCTATAAACAAAGAAATCTATAAAACATATTTGTAACTTACAAAAATATACTAATATTTATGATGTATAAAGAATGTCCATAATCTGAAAAAAAATGTGTATACTAGTAACAAAATCTTAGAAAAACAAAAGCATATACTTCACAGGAAAATAAACTGAAGTAACTATTAAAGTTAAATTTTTCATCTTGCTTCTAAAAGTATTCATATGAAAACTACACTGGTTACAAATTTCTTTGAGTTTTTTTTAGGATGATTTGTGGGTAATCTTTATCTGTCCTGGGAAGTTCCTGTAGTTATGTGTCCATGAACATGTACCCTCCTGGCTTGCCTTATGACTCAAGTCGATGTTGTCTTCAGTGAACAGAAGTTCTTAATTTTAATATAGCCCAAATTATCTATGAACTAACATATATTTCTAATAATGTATGATTAAGAACAACAACAACAAAATCCTGCATCCTGGACATGAACTTGTCCTGAGTTTTCTTCAGGGGCCTTTTGCATTTAAGTCGAATGTCAACATGGAAGTAATGCCTTGCCTGGTTGAAGAGACCACCAGCAGTTAGGTTTCCCACTTAATCAGAACCCATGACTGAGAGGGTTCCACCTGTCAGGAGGAAGTTTCCCTGAGTGCGTGTCTGCCTGTGGTCTCCTGTCTGCTTGAGGCCACCCCAGCTCCTGCACTAAAACCACACTCCCTGGTCACACTTTCTCTTGGCCCTGGTGTCTGGGAAGGAATTTTTCCCTTGTTCTTCTTTAAGTACTTCTGGATTCATGTTGGCTTTTTTCACTGTTATGTACATGTCCTGATCTGGATCAGGGTGAAAGAACCTTCTGGGATTTATACTTAGTATTTGGCAAAACACTAAATCTCCGGAGTATGCATTTTGAATTTTTAAAAAAATTTTTTTAGTTATGCACAACATCGGGATTCCCCCTGACACAGTCCCTGACTGTCTCCTGACTCCACCACCCCCATCCATCTTCAACCCACTTACAGTTTCCTTTTATCTTAATTAGTGTCCTGTGAATACATCCAAGGGCGTCCACCGTGCCACATCCAGGCCTGCACATTTGAAAGGTCGGTCAGATTCTTTCCACCGCTCTTCCCTTTTCCCATCTTCCCTTTCACATTTCCTCATTAACTAAGACGAGGTCTGAAAGTGTCGATGATGATTATGTATGGAGATTTTGTGTCTGGCAACCTTACTTAACTCACTTATTAATTCAAATGCTTCATGTTCTTAGAGTAGATTCAATCTTATCTATATCAAATGAAATGTCTGAGAATGACTGAAATTCTGATTTTTTGCTTCTTGGTGTTTTCCACTTTATTTTCTTAGACATATTGTACTGCCTGGAACCTCCAGGAGTTTAAATATAAATAGGAAGATTGACAATCATCATTTCCCCAATAAAGGGGAATTTTTCTCTCATTTTAGAATTTAATATGTTATTTCCTCTAGCTTTGTGGGCATAATATTTTGGAAGGATGATTATACTTTTTCTGTGCCTATTACCATTTTTCATATCATAAGTAGATACTGAGATTATCAAATTCTTTCTTTCGGCCATCAAGGTCATCATGGACTTTTCTTCTGTTAATGTCATGGACTACTGATTTTTTTAAACCCTTTTCTTCTTCTCTGAAAATTTAAGCATATACAAAACCAAACCAATGGTTTGGTGTATGCTTCTATAATCATCACCCAGATTCTACAATTACCAACACATAGACAATGCTATTTTATTATACTCCTACTTTCCAATGAATATTTTGAATTCTGTCCCATTTCTATTTTATACCTGCAAATGTTAAGAGTAATCATCTACTATCATAAAAATCTACAAATTCCCCAGTTTTCCTAATAAATTTTGTGTGTGTATGTATGTGTATGTGTGTTTTCTGATCAAGTGGCTTGAATCATTATCCACACACTCACAATTGGTATTTTGTTTAAATGTTTCTTAAGTTCTTTGGTTTATGTTGGGCATTTAAAAAAAAAATCTTATTTTATGAAGAAACTTGGTTTATGTTCCACATTTTGTACCTTGCTTATTTCTTTGATGATTTACCATGTTTTCCTGACCCATAAAATTAATGTAAATTAATGTAAATCCTTTGGACATAGGATTGATCAAATAAAGCTCCTATTTTGGCAAGAATAACTAGCGGTTGCTATTTTATACTTTGTGATATGGCACATTATACACATAGAATGTTTGATTGTCTGCATTTCTGTATGAAGATTAATCAATGTGTTTAGGCATTTTGAGGCCAATGAATCCAAAAGTTCATGATCATTTATTTCTTTTATCATCCCTTGAGTTGAATAGCTATTTGTGTACATGGACTTGAAATATTATTTGCCTGAGCATTATAAATTGACCATATTAGAATTGTGTCATTCTACATTGACTATTGATAACACTTCTTCCATTATTTCATGCGATTTTCATTCAAAAACCCATTAAGACTGTATACCATGATGAGATGGATTCATCCCAGGGATGCCAGTTTAGTTCAGCATACAAAAATCAATAAACATAATTCATTATATAGATAGAATCAAGGATAAAAATCATGATCATGTCAATACATCATGGATTTATAATGATCAAATGTAGAAATACAGGGACTTTGTACTATTTGATTTAATTTTATATTTATTTTCTCATATTAAAACATTATTTTTCTAAGAAAATTATACATTTGCCTTATCCCACTGAATGTGTACTTACTTTGAAATAGTATTAATATAAATTCTGCCAAAATAATTACTAAAAATTTAAGTTATTTTTGCCTTTAAAATTAAAATTCTATCTATTATAGTGACAGATTTTTTGTCAGTGTAATTAAGCCAACCACTTTATATGCAGCTATGTTCTGCAGTTAACACTTTTATTGGTTTTTACTGTATTCTTTCTGTTTTAATATGCTACACTACACGTGTATTATGTAAGTCTGTATTGTCTTCATAACACCCTTGTTTTCATACATATGCCCATTCTACACAACACTTTCTGCATATGCTCCATCAGTATGATTCATCAGGACCACCTCTCATTTTTTCACAAGTGAATATTGGTTTATGTGGACATACCACAATGTACTTGAAACCCTAATCCCCAGTGTTTTTCTATTTCAATAATATTGCACTAATTACATTAATGCATATGTACTTTTGGCCTCTCACAATTTCCTACAAATGTCCATAGAAATTTCTAGAAATTCCATTGCAGAATTATAAGGGTACATACATGTATATTCAGCCTGGGTACGTGCTACCAAATTCCCATTCTTTGGACCTCACCACTTTTCCTCTGTACTGCAAGGAATTTTAAGAAAGTTCCATTTTCCAACACCCTTGAAAATTGAAAGTAATCTTAAAGATTTTAAGCAATTTTATATAGAAGAAATCATGTAAGGGGGAATCCTGGTGTTATACATAATTAAAAAGATTTTTAAAATGAAAATTCACATTATGGAGATTTAGTTTTTTTGCCAAATACTAAATATAAATCCCAGAAGGTTCTTTTAACCCTCAACCAAATCAGGACATGAACATAACTATAAGAAGAGTACTTAAAGAAAAACAAGGGAGAAATTCCATCGCAGACACTAGGGTCATGAGAAAGTGTAAAAAAGATTTTAATTCAAGAGCTGGGAGGTGGGAGATGGTCCTTGAACATGCACACATAACTACAGGAGTTGCCCACAACAGATAAAGATTTCCCACAAATCAACCTAGAAAACCTCCAAAGAAGTCATGTTTTATTAAATAAATAAAGACTTAAAGAAGTGCTTTAAACTGAATATGTTAAAAAATCTGTAATTAAATGACGAAGTGCTTGACTCTATTATATTCGGATAAATTAAAATTAATACCACCACCTGTCAAAGAGCCAGGACCCTTACCCACAGCTCTTGGTCACTGAGGTCCTTGTTAGCAGGTGGGTGAGACCCTTAGATTTTGCATCTGGAAGGCTGGTTCTGCTGAAGTGGGAAGCAGGGTTTTGAGAAGGGGCACTGGAAGGGAAGCTGAGCCCATCTTTTGGGTGTGAAAAGATTAATCACATGGACCAAAAGTCCCACAGGAACAAAAAGAAAACCAGAAGGCGTTGGCGGTTGGGTTGCTTTTAATTGAAAAACAATTGCTGTTTTCAGCTCTACAGTTCATGGTTGGCACTGTGTGGTATCTCCCACAAAATGGTCCTGTTTCCTGCCAGCACTTTCTCAATTCTTTGCGATGTCCACTTCCACTCTTTTCCCCTGTATCTTACTAGGATGAAATTTTAATTAGGTCAATTAACTTCCTCATGGAAAGTCCTCGTGGAGAGGCACCAAGGACAGAAAGGGAAGACCAGCCTGAGCAACCGCAGTGTCCTGTGTCCTGGGAGCCCCTGGGAGTGCACGGAAGCAGGGCAGGCTGCCCACATGTGGCTTGCAGGAGGCTGCTTTGCTGATGGCCCTAGGCATTGGCCGAGGTGCTGGACCTCAGCCCCTCAGGCCTTCGCCTCCCTGGTCATTTTGTGTCTTCCTAACTGTGAAATCCTCCTTCCCTGTGCACCACCTCACTATCTGGACTCTGAGTCTCTGTGGTCCGTGTTTTATGACTGTAATACTATTTTGAATATAATTTGGATATATTTTTATAAGATTTTGACAGAGGGATCAACATCAATGTATCACAGAGACATCCAAAATTATGGGATTAAAGAAGAAGATTTTTTTACTTCAGATTTGGGATCAAAATGTTATAAAAATATCTTAGAATCGTGATGAGTGTCATTTTATAGGTACTAGCTATTCAGTTTCTTCAAAATTGAATCATGAATTTTTTAAATCATAGATAAAGCCATATCAATTTATGGCCTAAAGCATGCATAAAAGATAAGTAAAAATTATGCTGGCTTTTCATATTAAAAAGTCAGTATTTCACAGTCTCCACAAAGGTGTTTCTTCTTGTTTTATCTACGATTTCATTTAAATGGCAACGTGAAACACTTTAGATGTATCTTTTTCCCTTATATTTCATGTAAAGCTCATTTGCTTGAATGCAGCATGTCACCGGAGCTGTTTGTTTGCTTTTTGGTTGAGAGTGGGCATGAGCCTCCCCTTCAGAAGGATGCTGGTAACATTTTTCAAAGGAGACAAAGAAAGCATTTAAAAAAAATATTGCTCATGGAGAAGGTAAGTCTGAATTATTGATAGGCTCACACACTCAGAAGAGTTGACCGGGGCCACTGGTTTCTGGCTGCTCCCTCTGGGTTCTGCCTTAGGCATGATTCCTGCCAGTTGTTCTGTACCCTGCCAGAAACACCAGGCTTATTCTCTGCTCCTTTTACCTTCAGGGCAGTTTTTGAAAGCTTTCCTTTTACTGGTACAAAGCAATAGCCCCAAAAGAGCACAGAACCCAATAGAAATATCCTAAGAGGGGCTGGAGGTGGACCAACGCTACAGCAGCTGGGACGCAGGGACAAGCCATCAGAGTGTCTGTTAGTGAGCAGCCGCGGGGTGCGGCAGAATCCTAAGGCTCATTTCCTAAGATGTACCAGTTAAAACAACAGTCAGATCGTTGTAGTAAAGTTCTGTTTTCATTTTCCACCAGGAAGTTAAGTAAGAACTCACCAAGAAACAGGGGGACAGAGAGGAAAGCGGTTTTGCTTTAATTAAGGAAGGAGGACATCCTTTACTTGAGGTCTAATTATGTGCTGGTGAGGAGCAAGCAAAGAAGGGTGGGCAGTGGGGAACTAGGAAGGCATGCAGTGTTGGTTTGTAACAGAGATTCTGGGAAAATTTTTCAAAAGATTTTTGTCTATTTCTGGCTCATGGATGAGGCTGAAAGTTGCAAGACAATCAAACCTTCTTTGCCACATTTTATTTTCCTAAATGTTTATTGGTATCTTGCTTCTATTTTCCCATACAGATCCTATAGAAAGGAGGAAGGTATATGCCTTTGGCAGAGAGTGGTGATATAGACTCTATGATATAGACTCTGTGCACGAGGTTGAGGGAAAGGTAAATATGCCAATGTTAATATCTCTGAGAGAAAGTAAATTTTAATTGATTCTAGTGTATTTTCAGAGATGCACATAAACAGTTGGTCATCTCTGTTTTGTGAAGTTAAAACAATGACAATATCATCTTTATTCTTCTGATATTATCTCATTGTTACCTACCTAAAATGAAGTATATTCAATAAATTATAGTATTTTTTAAAATATTTTTGCAATTGATTTGCTATATTTTTCTTTTGGATATGTGTTTCAATGCTAATATAGTAAACTGAGAAGTTTCACTTAGACTATGGTTTAAATATGCATGATAAAGAAATGTGAATATCTCAAAAACAAATGAATTGGTGAATGAGCAGATTGTATAAATATATATATGTAAAATAAAACAATGAAGTGATAGTTGTAGGTGCTAAGTCAGTATTCAGTAAGTATACACTTTCAAATTTCCCATTTTTCAAAGATTTATAATGAAATGCCAGAAATACTTAAAATATAACATCTATAAGAAATATATTATAGGCATGAGATAACCAATAATTTTTTAAAAATTTCTTATAAATCAAGAGACTTTCTGTTGCCTACTTTAACAGTACCTGATACCTGTTGGGTCCTGGGTGGACTGTAGATTTCATAGTGATAACTTAGATGCAAAAATAGGTCCCATGATACGTCGTGATTCCTTTACTCTGTATATAAATAGAAAACCTTAGTCATGTGGCATTCACTTTCTGAGGAAAATTTCTGAGGGGATTTTGAAGTAATGTTCTTGCCTGGGGACTTGAGCATTCTGATTCATGAAACCCTTCCTAAATTTCTCAGCCCAGTTTGACCACAAAAGAGGAAACATACTGAACTCTTGAATGACCTTTCAGTGGGTTTCAGCAAAGGTGCATTGATGATCTAAAACCAGACTATTTCTTTTAAATATTTCCTCTACCTCTCATCCATAAGTTGGTGATTCGGATAGATGGCATTTTAAACTATCCTTACTTTAACTGTCTGTGAGATACAAAGAATATGAATAAAAATGGAAAAAAAATGTGTATTTTGGTATCAAAAGCAAAGTATGATTTAGGATTAAATT
This sequence comes from Marmota flaviventris, assembly GCF_047511675.1. Classification (NCBI taxonomy): domain Eukaryota; kingdom Metazoa; phylum Chordata; class Mammalia; order Rodentia; family Sciuridae; genus Marmota; species Marmota flaviventris. The sequence continues at coordinate 6,479,043 of NC_092513.1, read as the reverse complement.
TTTAAAATGTGATTTGCAATTTCTCAGTTTCATCATTTCATACCTATGTGGCAATTTACCAAAAGATTTAGAATGATTGTTGGAAAAGCGAATGAACATAAGAAGAAGTTTTAAAGCAATTATTAATTACTGGGAAGAAGTAGTATCCAACCTGTGTCCTGTGGACATAGGAACTCTCTTTATCAAAGGGTGCAGTGGACGTCAGAGTCTTTGCTTGCCCTTGCAGGGTGCTGCAGAGAAATGTGCTGCTTCAGGGCCTGTTTGTGTGGTGTGAGATGCCCACCAAAAAGCTCACACTGCATTGCTGGGGGCTTTCAAGAGAAATGTCATTCCTCACAGCAAGTGATGAAATTTGACATATGGCATCAAAGCATCATTAAAACTACACCTGCTGCAGAAGAGGCTATGTCTTTCAAGGGATGTTCAAGCAGAAAAGGTTATATCGAAAATCCGAAAGGCTAAGGCTTACTTCTTTTCTTTGCAGACAATTAAATGCTCTAAAGAAAGAAGTGAATTGCACAAATATATGCAATGAAAAAAACCTTTTTTTTGCAGTATGCTTTCATTTAAAAATAAATAAATAAAACTATGAGGGATAAACTTTCTTTTTCATTGTCAGCCCATGCAATATAACCTAACATTTTTTTTTAATTTCTTTTGAGAAATTTTTTTTTTCATAAAATATAGCATCCAAGTGCCTTAACATGTCATGGTTTTGCTATGTGGGAAATATCTATGTTTTAAAAAGTTTTTACCTGCATTCTATATTGTGTTTCTAAAGGTAAAATGGAAGATTATGAACTAGATAACAATGGTTTTCATATTTTATATTTGGTTTGGTTCCTGCCTGATGATGCACACTTAAAAACTATGTCGGATAAATAAATAGGAAACAAATAATGTTTCCGAGACTGTGTAGCCAAAATATAGGTTGGATCTTCATTCTAGGTTGGCCAGATGCACAAAACTTATTCTTGTGTCTTTATGTTATTCTATCTAAATGGTTGAGATTGGACTGTGTATATCTGGTAAATGAAAATACTTGTTGGTCCCTAACCTCAAATGTTTTTTTTATGTAGTTTATGAGGCAAATTATTGATGCTGGTGATGAGAATCAATCAGAGTCGAGTTCCATTTCCCTAGAATGTTTAAGATTAAATGCTGGAGAAACACCAAGGCAAGTGTAGAAAGCAAGTTTTATTTAATGATAGACAGAGATAGACTCCTCTGTAGAGAAAGGGTCCCAGAGCTGGGTGTCTGAGGCAGTGGGTTTCTCCTTCCCCTTGTATACTTTTTAGATTCCCTTTGTTCTCATGCTCCCTCCTCCCCCCATCCTGCCTCCCTCCTTCCTCCCATCCTGGTTCACAATTAGTGGTGAAAACCTGGGCCAAAGGTAGAGTGATCCTGGGCAGGAAAGGAAGGGCGCAGCCCAGGAGGCATTCCTTCATTAACAACTCCTTGTAGGGAGGAAGAATCCCTGGAGGCAGGTTACCTTGTCAACAGGGCAAGGAGGGGGAAGTGCTCTGGAGGTATCAGCATTTCCCCCATCTTTCTGACCCAACATTCATTACCTACACTGAGTGTCTTTTGGGGGTCCCCCAACCCTGGGCTTCAATATCTTCACAAGAGAAAAAGAAGAGGTAATATCTGTTGAGCTTAAAGTAACCAGGGACCCCATCTCTGAACTCTTCAATTCCTAGTCAATGACAATGGTGAGGCACTGAGATTCTCCTTCCTTCTCTCAAGGCCTGCCCCTGCCCCATGGAGGTGTATACAGACAATATAGCTGGTGTCTAAGAAGAAAGAGTTAAGATCTCATGCACAAAAATACACAGATATATATACACAGGTGTACACCAGGAACACCACCTTATATTTAAAAAAAAAAGCAAAATCAAATATTCCACAGTGAATAATATACTGTAGAATTAATGGAATGAACAAGTTGAGAATTCAAAACAAGTCCCTACCATCTAATTCAAAATGAGGACATTCTAACCTAAGAGTACAATGTATTTTTATATTAAAAGAGAACCAAATAAAAACATCATGCATCTATTTACTAATTAAATTGATGGAATGTCAGAATATGTAAAGCCAGAACTCTATATTTGGAATGATATCTCATATGTCATCATAGAGAAATAAGTGAAATTATATAAGAAAAAAATGTATTCGTTATTGAAGTCATGAGTTATAAGCATTAATATCTGTAAAACAGTATTCGAAGATGATATTAAAAGGAAACTATTTAGAGGCAACACCTGAAGAAATAATATTAAAGAATTCTGTATTAACATATAGAAACTTTAGGAACAAAAGGTACAAAGACATCTCAGAAGGATTGATGGCAAGAATGTTGAAAAATAGGATAGCAAATGAAAAATCTATATCTCTGAAACAGAAAGTATCAGATAATGTGAATTTCTGAGTTCTGAGCCTGCCATTGGGAAGACAATAAAATTGTATTTATAATAAGCTAAGAATTTCAAAACCAGATATTGATGTCCAGACACATTATTTCTAGAAATTTTAGATTTAAAAGTATCTTGTTAAGTAAAGTCAAAGAAAATTCATCAAAGACATACCTCTTGGATAAAAACTAATGAACTAAACCATCAATTCAAAATGTTACATAACAGAATTGCAGGTCTAGCTAAAAGTTATGAAATGATAACTAAAACAATCGTTAATAATTTTCTGTAAGTTTTCATTATATAAAAATATTGGGACTGGGGCTATAGCTCAGTGGTGGAGCCCCTGCCTTGCACGTGTGGGGCACTAGGTTTGATCAATGAATAAATAAAGATATTGTGTCCATCTACAACTAAAAAATATTTTTTTAAATATATAGTAGGATAAAATAATTGGGTAGGAACATTTTTTAAATCTCTGCTGAAAGCTAAAAATTAAAATGAGAGTAAATGGAAAAACATTTTGTTTATGGATGAGAAATTTTATGTTTTAATACTGGTGCTTTCCTTTTAATTAGTGTATTAATGCAAAACAATTTAAATATTTTTGGCAGAATCTCTTATGTGATAAAAGAAAAATTCTAAAATGTGCTTAGAAAATAAAATGTCACCAAATGGCTAGAACTATGTTTAAAATAAAGATTAAAACTAGGGAACTATATTAATTACTGACTATAAAGTATAGCAACTGAAAATGTGTATTCAAGTCCAGAAACATGTATATAAATTACATATAGGACAGAAATGGCATCCAAAACCATGGGAAAGGGAGCTCGCTGTGCTGAAAATGGTCAAACTATAGAGACAGTGTTGGAAAATCATACCACACCACTCACCGATTGTAGGTAGATTGAATTTTAAAGGATGAGGACCATTTTGAACTTCCTGAGAGGTTATTTTTGTGGCTTTGCAGTAGAAAAGAACTTAAACCCAATATGCTAGTGCAAACATTTTATGTGTCTGACTTCTTGACTGATAAGAACTTTATTTAAAGGAAGGTACACTGGATGTAATTCTAAATGGGAGGATTATAAAATGGGTAACTCCAAAAGACACTATTACCTGGGAGATAAAAATGGGGTAAAAGTTCAGATAAAAAATCCACATAAATGAAACCTACCATTTGCTGTGATCAGAAAACTTAAAATATCAAAGAGAAAATAATTTATACCATCAGAATGGCACAAATTAGAAAGTTGGATAAAACCAACCCTCGTAAGCATATCAGATAACGGGAACCCTCTGCACCACTGCCTAAAGGGACAGTTGGCACAGCTATTTGATGGGATGGTTTGTAGGAACATAGTTGACAGTGCACACTGTCCCAGGGATTAAACCTGTCTGGTGCATGGCCCCATGAAGCACTGTTCCACAGATTCCCAGGGGCATGGTTTGGATGTTCACAAGGATATTTCTGGTGGGTAAAGAGCTGCTAATAAACAAATTGCCTACCACTAGAAAAAAACGAATAAATAAAATGAGGCAGATTCGTTCTGAGGAAGGTAGGGGCTAGAGTTACACAGACAAATAATAACCATCAGCATTTCCAATTAGAAGAAGAAGCAAGGTAACATGTATGTATACTATAAATTATTTCATAAAAAATATTAATAAATTTCATCATACAGAATTCCAAAGGCTATGCATTAAATGCATGGAGTTTGTTGATCAGTGATGGCAGCAGGAACATGGGATTAGAGATAAGGAGAAAAAGTGATAAAACACAACATTTCAGGGATTTTGCATGGGTATGTGCTTCCAGTGTGTTATGAATTCAGATCGGTGTGATTGTGTGATATTAAAAAAAGAAGAAAAATGCTTCTGTCTACTCACAAGAAAGCAAAGCTAAGCAAAGTCAGAAAAGCAAGGTAAACAGACCTTTTCAGTAAACAGAGAACTTCCTGCAATGTCTGAAGCTGCTCAAGAAATTAATCAGGACTCAGTCTGATCGGGATCTTTAGAATTTATAAATATGGAGAAAACCAAATTAACAAGATCAATGTCCATGAATGGATGAGACTTGGATTTAAAATGGAATTATCTGAGGAAACACTCACAAAATAGGACTGTAACTGTGAGGCGGTGACAGGAGGGAAAAGAGGAACCCAGGTGGTAACACGTTGCTACTTTGCAGAATTTGTTGGTGCATCTTCAACCAAGGTTTCCATCATGCAAGGTGATGAAAAGGACAAGAATTCCAGAAAGGAAGCATCAGCATGTGCCCAAGTTCTGTGGAGAAAGGAAGACAGTATAAATCCGCAACACAGAAGGCTCCGTGGATGGCAAAGGAGGTGGATGGATGTGCCGTCAGGGTCATGTCTGCTACAGAGCTGAGCCATTATCCAAAAAGGAAATGTGTTTTATTTTTGTCTCCATTTCAGTTATTAAACTTGGTATTAGTGAACCTTGTGACTCTTGTCAATATGTAAGGATAATAGTAAAACCCACATCAAGTCCAAATATAATGGAAGCAACCCATAAACACATTGCTAAGTGTAGGGTACATCTAAACACAAGGAGTCCAAAGCCCCCTTAAAAGGGACACAGTATGCACAATATATTGCAATTCCAGGGAACTCAGCTAAAATTTAATTGAAGACATTAACTTATCAAATGGAAAAAACAAACAAACATGGAAATAGATAGTTTTTTCTCCAAAAATAAATCATAGGAAAAATAAAATTTACCAAACCAACACTGGCAGCACTCAGGGAGAATATATTTAGAGGTAAAGACTGGATCTGTCCATTGCAGAGATAAAGTCACCTTTCTTGCCATCAGATATATCTGGACATTTTAGTTTGATGCCCGTAAATATTTGAACTGTATGCCTCGTCTGCCACCTCCCATGCTCCACTTAATATCATTAGTGAACTCTGATAATTTGTCTGCACAGGAAGACATCAGGGAGAGAAGGTGCTGGACAAACAGCATGACTGGTCTATTGTTGGGTTCATTTATCTTTGTAACAAATTGAAAGGCATTTTCAATTTGGACATCAATCTCCAGCCCTGGCTAATGTGCGTCTCTTTTAGAAGCAGGGCTCCGGTGCAGGTGCCGACTCCATCAAGTTCCTCAGCTCTCTGGGATAGGGCCAGGCTGTGGCTCCCAGCAAATAAATCCAGGTAATTGCTCATGGCATTCCCTCTGGGAAACAGCCATCCCTTTTTTCTCACCCTTCTCAGTTGTCATCCATGAGCATTGGGATGTGCAGCTCCTTTTCTTTCTCTTTGTGAGCCCTTCAAGGTGTAAAGGCAAAACAGTGATTTTAGAATAAATATTTCCCCTAAATAGGCTATTCACCTATAATCAACTAGAATACTGCAGCCAGCATCATTTGGAAAGAGTAATTAAAAGAAAATGAGGTTAACTAACTTGATTAATTTCATAAATTAATTGCTCTTCTGGAAAGAAAACAGCCTTGATTGCACTAATATTTTTATCATTAACAAATATTTTGGTCAATTATGCTTCTGGCCATGACAGAGCATCAGGAGCTAAATTTACCCTTGTGTTTGAAATAACCTAAAACAAGAAAACAATGCTCAAACGATTTGAAGCAATGGTCTGCAACACACGGGACACACTGACCATTGAGAATCAGATCATAAAGTAGACAAGCATAGAACTTCCCCCAGGTCACTGCCCCAGAGTTTCCCAGGTGAGGACAAAGAGGTCCTGATAGTTCTCTGTGGCTACTGTAACATGGTACCACCAGACTCCAGCAATTTAAGTTCATTGTCTTGCATTTCTATGTACTAGAAACTCCAAAGGATCCTGGTACTATAACTGAAGCATCAACATGCCTTTTGCTCCGGAGCCCACATAGCCAAGCCTGTTCTTGCCCTTCCTAGCTGCTGGGGTCTTCCCACTTTCCTGGGATCCTGCATCTTTTCTGGGGTCTTCAAAGACCTCCATGGTTGTCAGATCCTCCAAGATGGCATTACTCTGGCCAGCTCTTCTGCCTGGATTTTGTGGGGTGGGAGTGTATACTGGGTATTGAACTCAGGGGCACTCAACCACTGAGTCACATTTCCAGCCTTATTTTGTATTTTACTTAGAGACAGGGTCTCAGTGAGTTGTGCAGTGCCTCGCTGTTGATGTGGCTAGCTTTGAACTCACAATCCTGCTGTCTCAGCCTGCCTATATGTTTTTTTTTTTTTTTAAGCACTCTTGTGATTGCATTGATTCTACCCAGTAAATCTAGGACAATCCAAATATTTTCATGGCAGATATTTAGTAATCTTATTTCCATCTGCATCTCTCCTTCTCAATACTGAATAATGTAACATATCCTCTGGTTTTATGGGTTAGGACAGGGATATTTCTAAGAAATCATTACTTTGTCTACAGTAGAGGAAGCCAGAGAGCTTCAGGGTGCCCAGATGTGAGGAACTGAGCACTGAGAATATAAGGAGGCTGAGTCAACTGGGGTTCTTCTGTAAAAAGGAGAAGGAACTTTGGATTTCTATATAGGGGTTTCAGCTTCTATACAGATAAATGCATGGAAGTAAACTATAGGGTTCCAGAGGAAAAGCTCAAAAATACAGCATAGAACACGCAGGGCTGGACATTTAGTCTCATTTTAATTTATCTGAGAGGCAAAACTTTAAAATATTTGGAGACTTTGCTTTCATGCACCGAAGGGTCTTTCCTTACTGATAGAGAATAATTAGATCTCTAAGGACAAGAAATCCCATGCCATGAAACTAGCCTAAAAAATAGGACCTGAATGAAAATCAGTTTCTAATTAACTCCCTGTCAGCACTAAGCTCAAGCATTTACAGAAATAATAATAATAACAAAAAGATATGTAACAGCCAACAATATTCAAACCACATGGCACTTAGTCAAAATCATCAGGCATGGGAAGAAGAAGATACATAATAAAGGCATCCATCAATCAATTGAAACCGACCTGGAGGACACAGAGGTTATATTAACAGACAAATAGTTACTGAAACTGCATTCTTTATATCAAAATGTAAATGGGGATGTGGGAGATAATGAAAACTAATTTCTAGAGGAAAAACTACAATGGATAAGATCAGAAACACCCTGGATGGAAACATTACCATCCATGTTAGGTATGTAAGAAGAAAAGATTAATGGACATTGGTACACAGCAATGGATATCTCCAAATCAAACAGGTTAAATAAGTGCTAAAAATGAGCAGCAGAGCAGAGAACTTTAGGATGATTCCAGGCAGGATCATACCCATGAAAAAGGGCGGTAGGAGAAATACTGGAAAAAAAGAGTGGCTCAAGTTCTTCAACTTTGATAAATAAACTATAAACTTGCGTATCATGAACCTCAACCAACTTAAGAGTACCAGAAATATGAGTAAGGCTTTACCCAGACCCATCACAATCAGATTGATGCCAAGATAGTGAGGGGATGATCTTAAACGCACACAGAAAGGAAAGACCCCTAGAGAAGGCACAGATGCCACATCTGAAACCCAGCACTTCACTGATAGTGTCCTCTCACAGGATGACAGGATGCTCTTCACCAAGATGTGTACATGGTTCCAAAGACAGTCTCCTGCTAATTTTTCCAGGCTTTTGAGTGAAGAAGCACAGATCACAGGCTTGGTTTAGATGTGTTTCTTCCGTGGTTTCCCCACCAGAAGTCTTTGCAGGGGAACCTTGTGATGACTGCTCCCCTCCCAAAGATACCTCCTCCTCCTTCCTCTCCCTGGTTTCTCCTTCCTTTTCTCCTTGGCCTTTGCTCAATTTTCTTTCTTTTTTTCTTTGTTTCTTTGGACTGACAGCAGGAGTCTGTAGTGAGTGAGGGGTGTTCTCTTCAACTTCAAATTCAGTCACTCTAGGGAAGGGAAGGGTACAATGTCACTCAAAGGAAATTCACAAGTTCAGGACTCCATCTGTTATGCAGAATAACTACTTTCTCCTACAGCATCTTAAAATAACACAAATATTTCTAATTTTTGTAGAATTATTTTCATGTAAACGTGGTATGCCCATTGTTTCTTTGATTTTATTTTCCTGAAAATCACTTGTCCCACCTTAAGTGCAGAGTAAAATAACAAGTTCCATGCCCACTATCTCCTTCACTAAAGTGGTGTGCTCAATCAATTCTTAGGAGGTTGGGTTTGTCTCTGGTTGTGGGGAGGAGGCTACAGAAATGAGGCTACAGAAGAGAGATGAGTTCTGACTGCAGTAGACATATCCATCCATGATTCTGAATCTCTTTCCACATCCCTGGCAACCATTTTCTTTAAGTATTAAAAAAGAACTGTGTACCCACTTCCTACTCATAATGTATGACCAATTTGTGTTTTTTAAATATATGCTCCTAAATCCATTCAGAAAACTTGTGAATATGTTAATACTCTGTCGTTTTTGTTTAACAGCTCCTCTTTCTAGCCTCTTTAGAAGACATTCCTCTTCCCTGGTTTTTCTTCTTGGTGTACTTAGTTGATTGACTAGCTCAGTTGCTTAGGTGAAATGACAAGACTATCAATTCAGATACCATGTGACCCTTAATACACATCTTTTCCCAAATCTTACATATTTCTTCAGGTATCAAAAGGTACACTGAGAAAGAGAATGAGACATAATTAAGCCATGCACATCCTCACACACAATGAAGAAAACATACGGTCCTAGGTTGTGGTTCATCATAACACAATACACAAAGCATTTGAATGGATTAAACACATATTTCTCTGAATATATCCTGATAAGACATATTACTATGCATTTAAAATTCTCTCAATGTAAAAGGTAATGGATTCAAACAGCATGGATATAATGCCTCTATCTCAATTGTGGCAGATATTTCATTTTAATGTAATTTCTTTCCCTTCAAGATACTATGATTGAAAATAAAACGAGTGGGTGACAGGTGTTTCTCCCGTTCTCCTCCCATGCTCCTTTGCCACTCCAGCTGAGAGATCTCATAAAAATGTCAGCTCTCCACTGGCAAAGCATGCTGCACCTGCTTGCCATGTGCTTAGTGACTACTAACATTTATATATTGCTGTATTCCAAGTCAAATAAATTGACAAAATGCAACTTGAAAATGCACCACATTGCATCTCTAATGCTTTTTAAGTAGAAATGTTTTCTTTCCCAGTCTTAATGCAAAAGGGCTGTCCCTTATTCTATTTAGTGAAAACATGGCCACTCCAGTATTCAAATTCATTTGGAAAATGGAGCTGAAAAGTATTGAAATAAGATATATGCACTTAAGTAGACAACATGCCTCTTCCAGCTTCTTTAGGGTTGTGTAGTACTGTCAGAGAATTTGCTAAGCCAGCTAAGATTCTATTCTCCACTGAAGCTTTGTACAGTTAATAATTCGTCAATTCATACAGTTTCCATTAGAGATGTAAAAAGCTGTAAGTGATGGCAGAAAGTGGCATTAGCACACTGATGTATGCAAATGGGGCTTGGCTGTGCCTTTCATTTCCATGAAAATTTTGCTTACTTGCCATCTGATTTTTTTTTTACCTTAGCTTGCTTTCATATAGCAAATGTATTAATCAATTCATCAGTCTAACATGAGAAGAAATTTCTAAGTTGACCTTTAGAAGAAATTCTTCCAAAAAATAGTACTTACAGATATAAAAACATATTAAAAAAGAGGACAGTGAACTGGATTTAGTAAATTCTAAGTATTAAATACTGTACTCTGACACCTTCAATTTGAGCTTTGTCTTTTTCCTGTGTCCTGGAAGCCTTTTCCCTTAAAGGCTGGTGTGTCAGCTCAGAGAAGGTTGCTGAATGCGTTTTGCATCTCTTCTTGCATTCTTCTTAAGAAATCAGGACGTGTGACATTTTTGAGTATTCTTCTCCCTATTTGCAGTCTTTCTTTCTTGCTTTCTTCCTTTTTTAAAAATGAATGTCAGGTCATTATCCCCAGGTAGACATTCCCACCAGTTCTGAAACAGACCACACAGAGGTAAAGACTGCTGTGGCCTGAGGGACAAGGTCCCTGGAGAAGGCTCCTGAGAGATGGCCTTCCTGTCTTGGGTGGGACATGTCATGCTTTGTTTTCCCATGAGGGGACAAACTCCCACTGTTGACAAGTTCCATCTCAGATGTCAGCAACAGAGGGCAGGAATGATTGGCTGGAGATGGACTTTAAGAAGGACTCCTAGTCTGGGGCAGTGTCTATGGCTAGTGGGAAGTAATGACGAGATCAATTTACTAGTCTGTATAAACTTTTTAGGCTACAGTGAAGACATTGTGTCTTATACAACCCGTGGTAGCTAATTTCTCAGTTAATTGTATTTCTTCGATATTCAGAAACATAAGTAGCATGCACCTTACTCTGGGATTCAGGTTCTATCATATAAATGTAAATATGTATCATATATATCAGATACATACATATCATATAAATATCATTTGTACTTTATAATTTAATTTGAAGTCTTTCTCTTATGAAAATAGAGAAAATGGCTCAATATCAAGTTACTGAATATGATGCAATCATTCTAATGTATATGTTAAATGTACCTTCATATAATTTTATTTAAAGTGGAGGAAATTAATGATTAATTGGTGTAACTCAGTGATATTTTAAAATTATTAGCTTTCTTCTATTTGAAAATTATAGATAATCTTAGTATTAAGAAAGGGAACTATCAGTCTGGTGTAACCAGCCAATATATTCAAAAGTGTTTGTTGAGGTCTGTGTAAAGGGAAATTGCTACCACATGATGTAAAAGATGAATTTGAAAACATTTTTAAAAGATGGATTTTAAAACATTTCTTTAACAGCATTATTTGAAAGTCAGAATCAGCTATTCTCCAAACAACATAATCCTGTGCAATTAAGTCAACATTAAAACAGGCTTTGGGAATAAATATTAAATTTCATTTGACTGAATCAAGGACACATGGAAGCATGCAGCTAATTCATGGAGATTCTTTTCCCCTTATTAAATAGGGAAATTACCTAACCTAAATGACTTGTGAAGTTTGGCTTGGGTCTGCTTTATATACAACTGCTCATTATCAAGGTTTTTATTCCTTTTCCTGATATAATATATTGAAATAGTAGAAATAATAGACATTTTCAAAAACTCATATAATATTTTAAAATATCTTCAGGGAATGGGTTTCCTTTTTAATCAATCCAGAGTATGTGTTAGGCACTTGTAGAGGAATAAATAGTAGCTTAGATACATACATAATTTAAATTCTAATTGTTAGCTGTTCTGTTAATCTCCTATAATTATATGGTAATCATGATTACTCCTTATGTGGTTATTTCTCATGTTTATTAGTTGATAATATATCATTATTTAACAAATTGTTGTTGCTTAGCATTTTTAAAAACTTCATCTCTGAAATATAAGAGATAATTCTGGATACCCAATTTAGAAGAGGCCATTCAATAATTTCACCAATGTGCAAGCACACGTATGTGTGTTTGTCTACAAATGTGCATGCAAAGTGTATGTGTGAGTCCTGACATGTGCATGAATTTGTGTGACTATCAGATGTGCATGCACATGTGCATGTGTGTATATCTACTACATGCATGCACATGTGTATGTGTGAGTCCTGAAATGTGCATGCATGTGCATGTGTCCACTGAGCTGTATGCCCAGGTGGGTGTCAACTGATGTGCATGTACATGTTCATGTGTTTGTCCTCCAATAGGCACGCACTTGTGTGTGTCCATCAATATGCATGCACACGTTTTTCTACTGATGTGCATGCACATATGCATATGTGTGCAAGTTCACCAATATGCATGTGCAAATGTGTGTCCACTGACATACATGTACACATATGAGTGTGTGTCTACTAATGTGCCTGAACATTTCAGGACTCACATGCACACATGTATGACTTACATACACATATGTGTCCTCCTGTATGCATATACATGTTTATAAATGTGTGTATCTCTTAATACATTCTGTATCCCACATGAGAAGGTTATTTTTCATTGATGTAAACCTCCTTATATAATTTGCATTATATTTGGGGTTATTTGTCTTACATAATCTTATCATGGTAGAAATCTCAAGACCAGGATCTAAATTTCTCACTTTTATTTACTGTTAACTTCCATGACTTTATTATAAAGGCTAATGCAAAGGTGGCCTTCCTGGGAATTTACTGAATGATCACTCCCTAGACAATTGAGAAAATAAAAGGAATGTGTCCATAGGTGCCTGTGTGTGTGGCTGCTAGGTCCCACATCTAATACAAGTGGCTGACTTTAAGGCTTTGCTCAGTCAAATGTCCACACTCTAGAACATTTTGTATATAAATTGTGTAGAAGCTTTCATTTTAAAACTGATAATTTCAATTTAGCATGGAAGCCCAGACTAACATTCAGATGAAATAAATGCACCAAATGGTGTGGAAACCTTAAATTGGGCAGAAGAATTCATTTGGCAAGTTAGAATAATGACCCTACAGATTGCTATAATTCAAAAACTTGAATAGTCTCTTCTATCCTGTGGACATATTGTAATGCAGATATTTGGAAAAATCACAATTATATGATAGTGCTAAAGCTTAATAAATTAAAATTGTTAAATTTTAATTGGTATATAAATTTCCCAAATGAAAATCCATATATTTATAGCTCAGTGTTTTCAGAGGAAAAAGTAATCTCTTCAGAAAACCTTTGTTCTGAAAAATGAATCCTCATTGGATGGGAAATGTTCTATTTGTAAAACATAGGTGTTTCATACTTTGCAGTTCTTTGCAGGAGATATTAACTAGACTGAACAGGCTTAGATACACATGTAAGGCTCCCAATACTGGGAGTATTTCTGGAGTTGGCTTTAAATCCTAGAATCTATAGCCTTCAAAATCCCAAACCAATTTCATCTTAAATGAAGCAAGCATTTAATTAGAGAAGGCACTATACTACGATAGTTAATATAAGGACCTCACACTTAGCACCTTGATTCTGCTACTTTAAGCTAAGCAAATATACAGTCACCAGGTTTCAATCATGGGGACTCAACCCTAATGACCTTGTCTGATCCTATATGCCATAGTCATATTCAGTTTCTACCCTCTTAGTGTCTCATAATGAGAATTTAATTTTAGCACGGGAGACTTTAGGGTACATACCCAACCCACAGCAAATACTTATAAATTTTTGTTATGAGTGTCCCATGAGAATTAAGTAAATATCCCCAAATTAAAGTTATTATGATTATCCCAGGGTAACAAATCCCTCTCCAGTTAGATCATGTCAAGGGCATTACCAACCATTGGTGGCCCCGGAACCTAGTTGCCTTCACTGTAAGCTTCCTTGAACCCAGAAGACACTGGTCTGACTGGGGATTTGAAAGTGTGTCTGTCTTCAGAAATATCAGGCCCATCTCAGGTTTGCTTCCCGTGGGTGTGTTCATTGCTCATATGGCCTCTTTCTCACCGTGTAAAGCACTAGAGAACACAGCCCTTGGCAAGGAGCGACACTAAGGTTCAGTTAAAACCTGTTCTCAACTTCTCAGATTGTGCATTAAAACCTGTCATTCCTAAGTGCAATCGACACTTGCCCACTCTTGTCTTGGATGCTGGGAAATGAGGCCTTTGCCTGTGTATGGAGGACGAGGAGTGGAGAAAAAAGTTCTGAAGGAAATTTTGGAGATGGAATTGTCATGCACTCTGCCATTTCAGATGCTTGAAATGAGGCTGGGAGTGTGGCTGATGTGTTCTGGGAGATGGTCAGTTCTTCTGATCCCTCTTGCATCTCCTCCTATCTCTGGAATTCTTCAAATTATGATAGAGAAACAGGTCAGGTAAATGTTCCTCTTTTGGGGGGACAATTTCTTAGGTGAGACTTTCCAGTGACGCCAGTTGGTAATCAGAAACCCGCTAGTTCTTGCTATGACCATTTAGGGGAGAAGATGATAAGAACAAGCAAAACTTAAAGAAACGTGCTCTGTAGTTTACTTTTCTTGTTTTCTTCCTCCCTCTCTCCCTTCCTCCCTCACCTCCTCCATCTCAACCTCCTTCTCTCTCCTTCTTCGTCCTCCCTCCTGAAACTCGCTCCCTCCCTCTCCCCTCAGTCAGGGTCAGATTGAATCCCTCTGATGACTCCCTCACTGATTCTCTCTAACCCGTCACTATTTTCTCCTAATGAAATTCTTGTACATGTAACCCCATGTTTGTGTCTGCTTTTTGGAAGACTGGAGGATGGAAATAGCCTGTCTCTTTTTAATCTTCCAGCTCTGATGAAGTGATCAAATCTTAATCTTCCATTTATGGCCCATGGAAATCATCAGCCCCTGCAGGTCTTTTCTTTGGTTTGATTTATATACTAACTTTTATGTCCACTTAAACAACCTCCATTTCCCATAAACACTTCCTTTCTCTTATATGCTATTATCATCTTCTTGTACTTATTCTGTTATTTCAATTGTTAGGCTGTTTCTAAATGTCATTATAGGCTTCTGATTTTTCTTTTAAATCTCAAATTATTTTTCAGTTTTAATTTTGTAAACAATAATGTGTTGTCTTGTTTCATCATATTTATATTTTTCAAATATAAACAGGATTCCTTCCTAATATATCTAGGGTAAATATCCATCAACAACTACATATTTAATTTTTTTTCTAATAGGACAATTAGGTAGGTCCTTGCCAACTGGAAAAAAAATCAAAACTACTGCTGTAATAAAAATTCTTTTATGTGTTTCTTTATAAACATAGGTGGAAAATTGTGGAGAGATGTTCTCTGGAACACGATTTGCAATCCTATGTGTACCCACATTCACATTGTCCACCTGAAATGCACCCCAGTTTACACTGTTGCTATGCAAATTGCAATTTCAGCACACCTCTATGCCAGAAATGTAATCATTGTTTTCCTGATTACCACTGATTTTGAGAATTGTTGTATATGCTTGTGATTTTGGATGTTGTCATTTTTAAAACTATTTTTTGTCCCTTATTTCATTTGGATTCCTGTTCCCTTCTTGTGTATTCATAACACATTGTGTTAGATTCTTTTAGATGCATTGTTTCTGGTTTGTCTTGTTTGAATATACAACTATTATCTGTAATCTTAGTGTAGCAAAATGTATCAAACACTTGTTAACAACTTCTATCATTATTTTTTAAACAAATCCTCTTGTATTCTCAAGTCAACATTATCCCCACCACCACCCTTTTTTCCAGTTCCAATTTCCAGTGAGTTTCGCATGGAGCATTTAGTACACTGGAGTTCTCCTTTGGGTATGGTGTTAAGAGGGATCCTATTGTTTATATAAAGAGCCAAGGTTTGAAAAAGCCAATACCCCTAGGTGAAACAGTGCCCCCATCAGTTTCTCAATCACTCTGCCTTACTGTGTGTTTCCTGTTAAGCATGGCGGTCTTGCTGGTACTCTCCACATCACTACCGTGACTTACTTTCCTACCCCTGCCCTCCTGCACGGCTCCTGTTAGGGTTGTCTCGCAGTGTGTATCTCATGTCTCCTCTGCGGAACATCTTATCTTTTTCATCTGTCGAATGAGGACATGGTTCCACACAGATGCTTCAAAGGTGTAATTCAGCAAAGACAATGCTACAGAGAGCTGGAAAGAGAGAGTCTGCTTTTTGAGCAGCTAGTATGCACCAGTGAATTTTTGATCTCACATAAAAGACATTAAATTTAGATTAAAAGAAGGCAGCCTTAAGTAGCAATGGTTAAAAGAGAGGATCACAATGAGGAACTGGTAAGGTGCTGGCGTGTTCATTGCCCTGATTTGATCACTGCGTAATACATACGTTTATAGAAGTAGCACGCTACACCAATAAACATGTGCAATTACTATGTGTCAAGAAAAACTAAAATGAAACCTTCAAAAAAGATTAGAAATGAACCTAATAGGCAAATATAGCTAAATATTAACTATAGTATGGATTTCCAAATGAGGAAGACCTGAGAACAAAGAGAATTCACTCTCAAAGGGGTTATTTGCATATTTCCACTAAGTAATTTCTTTGTGATGAATATTGCAATATTATATTTCAGGAATTTCATTTCTGAATAAACTAGAAGAAATTTAAGGTTTTCATAGGACACAGTCTTGGCACTATGATCTCCTTTTGGCCAATAAACTATATATATATTTTTAGCAAAAATGACAAAGGGCAGAGTACCTTTCTTTCTGTTGCATATTTGAAAACTTCATGTTTTTCTGTCTTGACACAATTGAAACATCTTAGAATGTAGTCTATGTAGAATTCCCAGGGGGTCACAAAGCCCCTGCATGCTTCAGAGTATCTAAGAAGTAAGGAAGTTTGCACTCATTCTGAGTAGTTCACATCTACAAGTGGTTACAAAAATTATAATAAAAAATTTTAAAAAGTTTACAAATGAAATGAGACATGGGAATCATGTCATGATGCAATATCAACTCATGGAAATCTCTTTATTAAATATATTTAATGTATCTATAAGAATGTTTCCCCCCAAAAAAAATTAATCTACAATTTGCTGCAGTGACTAAATGTATTTTGGTATCTCTTTGGAGAACAGGGTTAAAATTTACTGACAGATATGCAATTACTCGGTAGTAGAGTAAATTGTATGGTCAGCACTACACTAAAGGTACACAGTATCTTGGGGCCAGTGAGATTTGGGGACCTATGCGAGATCTGGGGGGCCTATGTGAGATCTGGCACAAATTCAGTTTCCATCAGATTGAAGATGGATAATTGGGACCATCTTCATTAATGTCGCGTCTGAATCAACTTGAGATGGAACTTGATTTCTGGGGTAATTTCTACCCCAGGGTACTTTGCTCTAAAGTGATTTTTTGAGTTAATATTCAATGCTCATGAATCATTTTCTTCAATGGAGTCCATATGGAATTAGGAAAATGTCTTTCCTCAGAAGATTGAGTTTCTGATTGGGATACCAGCAATCTGTCTCTTCCCTTTCCTGTCAGCCGCTCACAAGGTTGTCCCACCATTTTATCTGGACCAGATGGATAATGGTGTTATGGTGCAGTGTTCCCCGTAAGTCCACGTACGAGACAACGCTAGAACTCTTCAGAGGTGCATTGATTAGTTGATGAGAGTTGTCATCTAATTGATGCATTAATCTACTGATAGGGATCAACCAAATGGTAATTGTAGGTAGGTAGGGTGTGTCTGGGGGAAATAGGTCATTTCTATTTTGGGATTTATATTTTGACCCTGGTATGCAGAGTTCCCTCTCTCTCTCTCTCTCTCTCTCTCTCTCTCTCTCTCTCTGACCCTGCTTTGCTTCCTGGTTGTCATATCCTGAGCTGCTTGCTTCCATCACGACTTTCTTTCATGACGCTCTGCCTCACCTTGGAACCCCAGTGATGGAGTTGGCTGACCATGGATTGAAACTCTAAAACTGTGAGACAAAATAAATTCTCCTCCTCTTAGTTGTTCTTGTCTGGTATTTTGGTTACAGCCATATAAAAACTGACTAATATAAATGGTGTTTTGCAGCAGGCAAGTGCTGCTCTTTGACAGTAGGGCACGGAAAAGACCAGAAGGTCAGAGCTGGTTATCTTGCTCCAGTGGAAAAACTTAGCTAATGATGGCTTTTTATTTCAGATGCTTTCTCCATTTCTTCTCATGATATTAAAAAGAAATCATACAGTAAATACTTGGAGTTGTGAAACGGAGGAGGTATGATGGGCACTAACAATTTTAGCTTCCTTTTTCCCTATGAAAATTTACAGTTCCATAGTAGTTCAGGCTGCACAAACGCTAAATTCTAAGTCCAAATAAATCTACTAATGTAACAAGAATTAAAGCAAAACAAAACACCTCAGAAGAATTGGATAATTTTTTTTTTTTTGCAAGACTGTAGGATTTGGGTTTTAGCAAATAGTGAAAAACTGATTTTTCTGCTGGAAATGGATGGAAAACACATGTTAGAATTGCCCCTTTGATCTCCTTGCCCATGGGCTAGGGCTGCAGGGCTTCACTGAGACGTCTGTTTAATTTAATATGTGCAAGAATTGTGCTCTTTAGAATTTTAATCATGTGCATGAGGTACCTAGGCCTCCAGAGCCACACAGAAGCTCTTGCATGTTTTCAAAAGAGCTTTTCACAACTGAACAAAAACATTTTTTGATAAAGAAACAAAATGTTAAATAACAAATGCAGCTGCCAAATATGTTCATCTAGAATTATCATGTTTTCTGAGCATGAAGTACACTGATTTGATACTCAAAAAGACAGATTTCTTGTGACTCTATTAACTCTAAAATTAGATGCAATATTTGCTCCAAAGATTATATGTATGCAGGATGACTCTATCATATGGTATAAATATATTTCTTGATGTTAAGGTCTTGGGTTTTATTCCTGGCTCATAGGTTGACTGTTGCTTTTTAAAAGAAGTCAAAACTGTCATTCCATTTTACCCAGAGTGACACCACAAATTAAATGTCTTTGTTCTCCCTCCTTCCTTCCCAATCACACCCATTTCCCTTTCCAAACTTCTCTGTCATTGGATGATATCTTCCCACCCAATCTGGGCTCAGAGGCTTGGGACCACCTTTGACACCAACTCTACTTGTGATACATTTCTAGCTCATACCAAATTAGGTTGATTCTGTCTTTGAAATATTTCTTGTTGCTGAATTTCCTCTTCCTACAGCCATTCATCTCAAGTCTAGATTTTCAAATTAATTATTTTAATATTTTCTTTACATCATCCATACAGGATCTACACTGTCTGAGTAAGTAATGTTGAAATCTTTCTGACACTCTACTATGCAAACACATTGCTTGTGAGGTCTTGCATCCCGATTCCTATTTGCTTATATGTTACACGTGGCTTGTAAGGTCTTGTACCACTTGATCTTAATGTGCTAACATAAAGAAGTGGTCCTTCTCTTACTGTTTTCTCATATTCTTTTGGTACACCAGAATCTCTTCTATGTAATATGTCAGGCTCATCATTCCTTTCTCATTTCTAGACACGAATAAAATGTTAATAACAAGTTAATTCACAAAAATGGCTTTGATTGGATAGCGTAATGCATGTTGTGGATCTTGTGACCAAAGAGTTTAAATGGCCAAAACAGGACATCTGATTCTAACCTAGCATAACACTACGACAATTAACAAAATGTGCCATGCAGTGAATGGTGAGCATAAACCCCTCAGAGGACCCTGATACTTTGGGTGATGCTTCCCAGGGTCCCTTTTGCATGCTGAGAAGTATTCTGGATATGAGTGACAGGTGTTTAGAATTAGCTGAGTTGGGACCCATCATTCTCTGATTCATCTATGTGGACTAATGCCTTGTAGTATTCTAGGGGGAGGGAAGATGTATCTTAGAATTGCATTTGCATGGTGAACTAAAAGAGAGTGATGTTTAGTAAGTTTATAAATTTGTTCTTCATTCTTCTGCATATACCAACTTACCACCTGCCATTGATTGACTTGCACCAACTGCAATCTGTAGCTTATAGGCTTTCATACATAAAGCAACCCAGAAAATCAGGTAGAACTTATTAAAAGCAATTTATATCAGCATTTAGTATCTAGCAATACCATTTCATAAATTCTTTATCTTTTAGTTAGTAAAATTCCATCAGACAATGTTGCAAATAATTGCACTTTCAAAAGTTACACTTTGCATAATAGTCCTTGTGGTAGGAGGTAGTTTTCAAGCCCAGATATTAACCATTTTCTTCCCAAGGAAGTTATTCTTGACCTAGTCAGGATGCTATGTTATCCAGGAGCAATAGCAGTTCTACGGATTTATTGTTTAAGACCATGATTAGGAATGGGACCCATTGGGGTAGATGTATAACTCTCACACAGTAACATCACACACATAATGGGCAACTTCACTTTTCTATGCCAAGTCTATAAATTAACAAAATCAGGATGTCACTGCCTACATTATAGTCATTTTCAAGGATTAAATAATGTGCATGATGCAGTAGCATTGCAATGCTACTCATGGGACCTGACACATTTTAGAAATATATCTACGTTTGGGGCAGCAGGAATCCCCAAATTAATCAAGACCTCAAGGCAGTATTTATTTGTTTGCTTGTTTGTTATTTATCCAGTCTACTTTTAGGAATATTTATTTGATATTCACTGTATAAAAGAGATGGAAAGTGGATTGGTCTTCCCCAAGCAAGAAGCCAGGGACCTGTGTGAGTTGTTGAAAGGGGCAGATAGAACGGGAGTGGCCCTTGTTCAGAGACCCTGCTTCTTGCTGCTGGCAGCTTCTGCAGAGTTCTGGAGGGTTCTCTGTTGGCAGGACTGGTGGGTGTATCTGTGAGCTCCAGTCTGTACTGGTGGCTCCTGCCTCAGGCTGCAGTCCTCACTCCCTCCATTCAGGTACAGGGAAGGGCTCTCAGGTGATCACCTGAGGTACACTGTCTTCCTTCAGTCCTCGACATCTTGCTCCTTGCTAATGCATCTGCATAGAAGGAGTCCCTGCCAGAAGAGTCCTCTCCCCTCTCCCAATAGAGGCCAACTCAACTTATTGGCAGCAGCGACCACACTTCCCAGCACAGGTTAGCAGTTCTCCATTTCAGCTACAGCAAGACACAAACCTGTGGCTGCCTAATCGGCTTACTCTCTCCAGCTCCTATGCTCCAAGCATTTTTAGCATCTGCACAGAAAAGAATGGCTACCACCGAGTAGGTGCTTCATGAATATTTCTTGTAAACATGAACATTTTAACAACCATTGCTCCGTTTACCTCAATACAGCAGTAATTAATTATTATCTTCATGTGACAGGGAAAACTGTGATATGCAGAGGGTGTGTCACAGGATGGAAATTTTGCTGTCATTTTCAAAACTCAGGATTGGCCCTGCTTATACATATGGATCCTGGCCAGTTGCCAGCAGAGGGGAGAAATAATGAAATGCCCAAAATCTTTCAAGAGGATAGAAATGCAGACATACTGCAAGAGAGAGTATATATTAATTAAACCAACAAATATGTTGATCAGAAAATAGAGCCTGGCATTCAAAAAAATATGACCTAGAATTGTGTGTTCTTTATGAGGAAACTCTTAATATTTTTTCTTAAAATAAAACATTTTTAAAATCAATGATTATTATTAAATATTTCTAAAGAAATCTATCAATAAGAATTGAGAAAAAAACCTGTCTCTACCTACTGTTCCTTTCCTTTTTCATGTGTGTGTGTATGTGTGTGTGAGTGTGTGTGTGTGTGCATGCACACACATGAGGGTGCTTGTGAATCAGGCAATACTACCTTCTAAGGGGAGAAGAAAGTGTGGCTTCCATAGCATACTTGCTCTTTCCTGGAGAAAGAACTTAAATATTCATAACACCAGTTAAAACATCTATTAGGAATAGAGAACAACAAACAACATTTCAAACAGAGCCTAAAAATTTAAGGATTACTTTCATAGAAATTAAAATAAAAATTTGGATTCTTAGCAAATTGTCTAAACCATATATGAAATCTTTGACTCCCCTTGTGGTACCTATTATTACTTTCTGCATGCATTTTGCCAGTTTTCAATGGTACTCAATGAACTCAACGATGCTTTACTGCTCTCCTTCCTTCAGCATCATTTCCCAGCTGCCCGTCTTGCTCAATTAGTTGTGCATTTCAAGGAGAAGATATGCTGCATGACCTTGTCCACAGTGTCTCCTGTGCAAAGATGTAGTCAGAGAAACAAAAACGATACTTACCTTGATATCTGACCCACTTACCATACCTAATAAGTACATTATGGCCCCCAGACGCTCAGTGCTCCCCTCCATACCTTCCCAGCCAAATGCTAATTGAACGGTGGCCAGGTGCACTCTGTTTCGAGGCATGAGAAGTTGACTCTTATTATCATCATTGTTATTGAGGTTTAGGGATAAGCTTCTCAGACCTCGACAAGCTACTTGTGCAAAGATTGAGCATTCAGTTGGCATCATGAGACTTCCCCAGATTGAAGTTAGGAGTGTAGAAATGGGTAATTGTGAGTGTAACTTTAATATTTTGAAATTGTGATTCAGATGATGGTGGAAAGAAATTATTCCTTTATGAAATTGTCATTTGTGAATTTTGTAAGGGGAGACAATAATGCTTACAGATCTCAAAGAGTTTCATAATCTTCAAAATATTACCATACAACCTTATATAAGTACATACATAGATTAATTAGCAAGAGGAAATTTGGAGTTGGAATATCATGCTATACTCCCTGAACATGTAACAAAATGAAAAGGATATTAGGTGAAAACCAAGCAAATGTGAATGAAGTATAAACATTAGCTAATATCAGTATAGCAGTGCTGTCTCATTCACCATGACAAATGTACCATTTTAATAGAAAATATTAATAATAGAAAAAAAGTGATGTGAAATATATGGGGACAGTCTTCCCAACTTTTCTACATTGACTCAATTATACTTAAAAAGTTACAAAACGAGAAATTCCTCTAGCATTTTGATAATAAAAGAATATTTTGCAACTTATTTTCTCCCTATGAAGCAATTTTAAACTGAATACTATACCTGCTTTTTGCCTAATGTGTGCCAATCCTATTAATTTGGTATTTTAACCATGTGTGTATTCATTATTTCATCAATTTTCATCACTCAGTGGTTCTGTGTGCCAAACACTCTTCATGCTCAGCGGGTGTGACTAAAGCTTGCTGTTCTCACAAAGCAGGGTCTGATGGCAGAGAAAACAGTGAAGCCACAGGCCACGGCTCAGGGTCAGCCAGACAAAACCACAGCTGCACTGAGTTCAGGGTCAGGCCAGTTTTACTGACTCTGAAATGCTCAAGGTGAACCTTTTTATTAGGTAGAAAATGATGGGAATCGGGAGGACTCAGAGAATAATATAAGAGGAGTAGTCAAGTATATGCATTGTTTTTTATATAAAACAAATCTGTTCCTTTGCTTCCAGTAGAAGATATACTTTAGATTATTCAGCAGTTCTTAGATGAATTAAAACAGAACAGGATAAAGTCGAAAAATGAAAAGACGGAAAGTGCGAGTACTGACAAATACAAATCAGGGAATTTGTGCCTCTGTGATAATTTCAGGAGGGCAGAATCCTGTTGCTGGTGAATATCATGCACAGGGATGGTCAGATGTGACCTGTGACCTTGGGGAGGCTTCTGCTCAGTGCTCTGCATGCACGTCGCTTGCTGTGAGTGAGCACCACTGTTCAACAGACTGCAGCTTCCTTAAGCAAATCTGCCAGGAGAATATAAATCCTGGGTAAAGAAAACATTATCTAGGTTTTCTATATAATTCTTTTGTTGAAACTCTTATGCCTTTCAATATTTTAATTTATTGAACATGTACTTCAATAATTTTTTATGGAGTTCAAAGAAGCTGGAGTGTTTTGGTCCTTTTTTGTGTCAGTGTGACCAGAAGACCAGACAATTTAGAGGAGGAAACGTTTACTTGGGGCTTAAAAGTTCATTTGGTTTCAGAGGTCTCAGTCCATAGAGGGCACACTCCATTGTCCTGGGCCTGAGGTAGGACATCCTGTGGAGGGTGTGGAGGACAAAGGCAGCTCAGAACATGGTAGCGAGGAAGCAGAGAAAGAACTCTGCTCACCAAAGACACAAGGCATACACCCAGAAGGCATGACCCCAGTGACCTACCTCCTCCAGCCACGCCCTACCCACCTACAGTTGCCACCCGTTAATCCATGGCACTGGGGTAAGCCCCTGATTACATCACACCTCCCATAATCTAATCATTTAGCCTCCGCCATGTCTTCCATTGTCTCACAGGAGCTATGGGAATACCTCGAATCCACACTGTAATACCAAGAAATTGAGATATTTTGCTGCTTTAAAATATAACATATATTTTAACTGGACACTGAATAAAGATTTTTCTCCACCGCCCTGTAGAAGCAACACTGGTTTCATAATTTTGTCTTCCCTCAGACATCAATCATCAAGCAAATTTGGCAGTGATAGTATTATTGCATAGACCACATCTTCTATATTTAAATAATCCATAATATACAAATGTATACAATGTGAACTGTTAGTCAGAATAATTAGAATTTTGTGGAATTATTTAAAATACATTGTGATTTTTTTTAGCATCGAATGCTAAAATTATTCTTGAGGTTATTATTCCATTTTGATTAAGTCTTAACAATTTAGAGGTAAATATTTTGTGACTAAGAAAAACATATTCTTATAGTCATTATGATCATCTGTGACTACTAATGTCATAACTGTATCGACGGACAAATTTATACACTATATTTTTTGGAAAATTTCTATTTTATTTCTCATATTCCCTAAATGGAATTAAAACATTCTGCACAAAACTTAGTTACATAGTTTATATGATCACAGATATTAGAGGTTCAAATCTAACAACTTTATAAACTTTTGGCTTGTTTTTGAGGTTGATGCCATACATATTCCAGGGGTCTTTCAATAACATTTTCACTTTCTCTCATAAATATTGCTTTGGATAAAACACTTTGCAAGGTGCCAAATTTCTGTGATGGTCCAATTCAAGTTGTCAGTGGAAATATTCACTTATATATAAGAATTCTACAGAATCATGTTGATAATGGCCCAATTATTGTTTAGATTTATCATTCAACATAGACATTGAATTTCTACAACCTTTTACATAAATTTTTAATTTTATTTTCAGAAGGAATTTTTTCTCATATATTCTTTAGTGGAAAGGAGAGAAAGTTCTATAATTGACGTTAGACTCAATCTTTTTGCTCTGCCCTCTTTTTTCCTTACACTTCAAATTTTATATCACTCTGAATGGCATTCCTCATTTTCAAGGTCAAATGACAGCTCATTCTCACATAAATGTACATTTCCTGAGCATTCTGACCCAGAAATTATAATGCTTGCCTTAATTTCTCCAAAAAGCTTGCCCTACAGTCATGTGGATGAGAAGGCATAATATTGAAGTACAGTAATCGTATCTGTGAGCAGAAGCAGTTGCTTGCTACCTGGATACCAGTTTTCTCCTAGATGCTCCCAGATATGACATCAGTCCTTTAGGATAATTAATTCTCTTGAATCTTCAGATAATTTGAGGAGAATTAGTAAGACAGTTGACATGGTATAACCTGGACTTTCTGCTAAGAAGCAATTGAAATAGTGTTTCATGCAAATATTGTTATATGAAGCAGTTTATAACACCAATGCTTATTGCTCCATGCCACGGTTAGGGTGAGCGTCTCCAAGGGACCCGGGAGTTAAAGGTTGGATCCCCAGGGGGGAGCCACTGGGAGGTCGTGGTACCTTGGGTGATGAGGCTTAGTGGGCGGTCCTTAGGTGTCTGGCAGCATGTTATTGAAAGGAATATGGAACCCTAACCCCTAAATTGTGTTCTGCTTTGTGACTTATAATATAGGAGGCTTATTCAGCCATGTATGCCCTCCACCCACCCCAAGATGTGCTGCCATTGCCGGAGACCCAGAGAAATGTGGTAGTCCGATTTTGAATGGAACCCTCCAGAACCATAAGCCAAAACAACCTGTTTCTCTTTATAAGTTAATTGTCTTAGGTATTTCATTCTAATAACACTAAGCTTACTAATGTAGCACACAATTATCTGTTTTCTCATTTTTTTTCACTAAATAGATGCATCTCTGTACCAAGCACTATTATTAGTGCTGGAAATGCAAACAAATGGTAAAAAAAGGACATGGTCTATGTTTCCTTATGGAACTTAGAGTCTTATGTCAGAGCCAGCTGAATTGAAAACAACTTTAAAAGAATTAATATAAGATTGAAATTCTAGCAGAAATGAAGCAAATGAGATGCAGAAAACTGAAACCATCCATTCTCTGTATGCAATGTAGAGTTGTTGTCTTAGGTATAACTCAGACTCACAGCTCTCTTTTCTACTCTAGATTCCATCTATCAAATTCCACTTGATAAGTTATGGGCACCTTAAATGTGATGCGTCCAGTTAGTCCGTCCACATTTCCTCTTACTTCCTTGCATGCAAATCAGCAAAAGGAAAGCAATCCACTCACCTTCAATCCCTGGAATCCGGAACTATTTTTGGCATCTCCCAGTACAACACACTCAACAGGCACATACCTTGAGTTCCTTTTATTCTCCCTCATACCAATGAACTTCTTCTGAGTCCCACTCTTCACATCTTGGATGGAATATTCAGTATTTATTTCTCAGTGTCCTCTCAATAGATAGAATTGCATGCATACTTCTTGTTCTCTGTTAATTGACCTGGAGTCAGGGTAGTTTTTCAAAAAATGAATATGTCTTTTATAAGCATTTATTCTCATTTTGTGTCATGTGAATTCACAGGTCCTGAATGTGATAGCACATAAGCACCACGTAAGGATCAGATTAATTCCGCTTCTGACACTTGTACTAGTAGACATATCAGTGTTATTAAAAGGCTTTTTATGAGCTTCTAATTACTCTATGTAAAAGTATTCATGGATCACCCACTGCTCTCAGGGTAAAATCCAATATTATTATTATGGCCCAAGAGACCGCACCTTCTTTTTCTTCTAATCATCCACCTCATGTTTACCATCACTACTGGTTTTGGGATCTGGGATGACCTCATGTGCTGAAGACTTCGTCTGTAGTGTGGCCATATTTAGAGATGAGGCTCTTGGGAAGAGACTGGACAACAAGGGCTGTGATCTCATCAATGAATTAATGCATTGTTGGGTTCAAAGCTAATACTTGGGAGGTGGTAGACACTTTAGGAGGTGACACGTGGCTGGAGGGAGTAGGTCATGGGCTGGCTGGTGGAGCACAGTGCTTCTGCCTCGCCTCAGGCCTGAAAGCAGCAGAGCCAGGTGAAACTCTGAAACCATGAGGCACAACGAAATGAGTCTTTCCTCCCTAAAGTCGATTTTCTCAAGGATTTTTTCACAGAGATAGAAAGTTGACTACAACACTCAACATTTTTCGTCCTCACTGATTTTTTATTGAACACAGGTCCTCGTGTGGGCTAAGTCCTCACATTTTATTAACACAAATTAGGATTTTTAAAAGTGTACCAGCTTTCGGGCTGTTATCTGCTTACAGTGCTCTAAGATCAGTGATCTCTTACCATAAACTACATGTTCCTCATGCTGCAAGTGAAAACTGATACTCCTAGGAAGAGTCATCTTCAACAGGTGAGACTAGGTTTTTTTTGTTGTTGTTGTTACATAGTTTTCTCTAACAAATTTCTGCGTTGTTAATAATCAAATTGATAATTAAATTTTTTAGGTACTAAGGATTGAAACCAGGGTCACTTGACCACTGAATCACATCCACAGCCCTTTTGTGTATTTTATTTAAAGTCAGGGTCTCGGTAAAATTTTTAGGGCCTCTAATTGCCGAGAGACTGGCTTTCAGTTCAAGCTCTTCCTGCCTCAGCCTCCTGACCCTCTGGGATTACAGGCAGGCACCACCCTCTCTAGCAATAACTAAATCTTTATAGTGACTTTTGTATAAATTACAATATGCTTGAATGGATGTTTAATATGAGGCCGACATTTAGTAGGATCTTGAAAAAAACAGTAATTGAACAAAAAATAAATGTCACTCTCCATCCCCAAAATAGAAGATAAACATCTTAAAAACTAAATTTTAGCAAATATAGGACCCCGAGAAAGGAAGTCTCAAATTATCCATTAATTTTAAGGAACCATTGATATTTAATAGCTTATATCATGAGAATATGTTGATGCAGTCCATTGAGGAGACAGTCCTATAATTAATCCAAAATGCATAGTGTCGAATTATGGCCAATGCTGGAAAAGATAAAAAAATGATTGTTCAAACATTAAATTTTCCTTCCAAAGGACATGCAAATTATATTAGATAGCAGTGCGTAAAAACTTCACATACCAGCAAGTATAGTTGGGATTTTGTCATTAGATTTTCTCAAGTGCAATAATAATACATGAAACAAATTTATATTAAAATTATACTAAGAACATAACTTTGTGTAACTAATTGTAATTTAGAAAACATCAAATCTATACAAAATCAACTATTGTAACAACAATTAGAGCAGATACACAAAACATCTTGCAGGAGTCATGTTTATGATTGAAGTATTTTACTTATCCTCTCTAAATACCTTTCTTATTTTTGCTAAATAAGCAGAAAATCAGTCAAATCATGTTGACATTCAGAGCAGGCTGTGTTGGGGTGGAATCACCACCTCTTAGTGTAGGCTGTAGTATTTGCACAGATTGCTCAGAAACTAAAGCCTTCTAAGGAGCTAAGCTGCTGATGCAGTCCAGAATATGGCACTTGCTTTACGTCGTTTTCAAAGAAAATAACCAGACTACACTAAATTGCAGATTCGACACGATGGCAGAGATAGCAATAAAAGTAGCTTAAGCAAAATTTTGTTAAATGGCATTTTGATTATGACTGGGTCGCCTATCAATAAAAATGGGAACTGGACAATTCTTGTGCAATTTCTTTTTTGAACAATGAGTTCTTAATTTAATAGAAATTTGAAAACTATGCTGCCTTGAATTTGAAATCAAATGGTTTATTTCAAATGGATTGGAAACACAATATCAGAACCCTGGTCATCATAACAAGTTTAAAACCACTGTCTCCTCGATTGCCAGCAGCTGGGTTATTGAAATTTCAAAAATACTTGGGTTTTGAGCTTATTCTAGGTTATAAAATAATAACTAGATATACATTTACATATAAGTTGCCTTCCTTCCTTGTGGACCATATTGCATCTAAATGTCATTGCTAGAATTTAAGTGTCTCTTCACAGAATTCACAGAATTATATTAAAAATGGTACTGTTAAGACTGCTGAGAAGTCTAACAATGTTAAGTAGGACACACAGTGAGCACAGGATAAAGCTGTATTTCCACACTCAGCTGTGACAGAGGACTGTTTTTACGATAACATATTTTTTTAAATTTCATGATATGATTATAATTTATAAACTATACCCACACAGTACTGCAAGTGAATTTTGAGGAAAACCATCCAATGGTATAGCAGCAAACATTGTTTCCACTTGAAATCATTTTATGCTTGCAAAACCAAGTGATTCTCTTTATAATTCTTTATTACTACAAAGTAATATTTTGCCCCCAATTATGACATAAACATGCTCAATTTGTACCTTGTATTAGCATAACCATCAAAATGTGACAGAAGTGTAATTTACATTTATAGCTACTTTCTAAGAGCCATATTAAATAGTCTGTCATTTGCCTGATTAATAATAAAACTGCCATTTTAAAGTGGGATGGGATTTCAGAAGCCTCCACTTTTAACTCAATGTCATACATTGGATTCAGGGTTGAAAGAACTTTCCTGAGATAATGCTCATGTGAGATATGATCTTCATTTATCCATGGAGCAAACACGGTGTTTAAAGTAAGGAATCTGGGGCTGGGGTTGTGGCTAAGTGGTAGAGCACTCACCTAGCTCATGCGAGGCACCCGGTGCGATAAAATAAAAATAAATAAAATAAAGATATTGTGTCCAACTACAACTACAAAAATATTAAAAGAAAAACAAAGTAAGGATTCCAAACAGTATAAAAATAGGTGATAGCCCTCAATTACTTCAGAAAGTTAGGGTTACTGCAGTACTGGGATTGGTGCAATGGTGTCTTCTAAATTAGCCTCTCTTGGTTTGGATGTTCTTGATGTTTGGGCTCAATGCTTTGGTCTTGAAGTGCCCTACTATGTGTTCTGTGATCCATAGTGTCTGTGAGGAAAAGATGCCTCAGCTGTGCCTGGCATCTTCTGTGGACAATACAATACCATCTCCATTTGAAATTTGAATTTGGATTTCTCATTTAAATAAAGAGTATGAATATGATCTGGGAGAAAAATGGCAACATCTACTTTGTGCTTTTAAGTTTATATTGCTTGTTTTTCCTGGAAGAACTAGGAATTGAATTAATTGTTGAGTATTCAAGATGTATACATTGGAGGAAAGAATGTTTAAGTCATTTTATAAAATATCCCTACGTCCTACATTAAAATAAACAGAATAAACAGATTATAAGGATACAATAAATTGTTAAGATTGGGAGCAATGTTGGAAAATGTACAGGGTCATACAGTGATCCAAAAGTAATCAATCAGTGTGAAAGTTTATTTATTAAAAACTTAAAGGTAAATTTCTATAGATTTATTTATAAATATAATGGCAATTTTATCATAGCACAGCGATTCAGGTTTGAGTATCCTCTGGTTTTGAGTGTGACTTACCAGCATTTTGTAGTACAATTCCCCACCTTCGCTTGAGAGTGTCTCCATGGCACACAAGGTAGGAAACCACTCATTTAAATATTTGTGTGGTCATAAAACTTTAACTGAATGATTCTATATCAGTTGATTTAATTTGGGAGAATTTTTCCAAAATGTACAATTTTATATCCTTTTTAATCAGGTGAAATTCTCTACTCTTCACATCTAAAAACTTTGCCAGTAAGTAATAATTCCCTTACATTAGGAAACAAGCATTATCTTGTTCACTTCCTCTTTCCTTAAGAGGGAGTTATCCGCCTGCATCATGATGCATTCCTGTAGGCACAGCAATTGGTGCTGTTATTTTTAAAAGTTACTTTCATATTTTTCAACCATTATTCAACCTCTTTTGGTTGGTTTGGTTTATCAGTTTTGTTTACCTTTTCAAAGACACAAATCTATGTTGCATTTATACTTTGTATTGTGTTGTTGTTGTTCTTAATTTCATTGACTTTGAGTCTGGTATTGATTATTTCCTTTCTTCTGCTGAGTTTGGAATTTGTTTTTTCTTTCTTTTCTAGGGCCTCAATATGTAGCATTAGATTGTTTAATTTGGGATCTCTTTGGATTTTTTTAAACAGAAACGAATGCTATCAACATTCCTCTTTGAACTGTCTTCATATTATCCCAGAAATCTGATATGTTGTATCTCTGTGTCTGTTTGTTCCTAGGAATCTTTAAAATTTCTTCTAGAGCCAATTCCTCATTTGAAATGTGTTATTTAATCTCCAGGGTTTACAATGATTTGTTTATCTTCTTTTTGATTTCTGTTTTCACTCTATTGTGATCTGATAGGATACAAAAGGAAATATATATGTTTTTGTATTTGTTTCTACTTGCTTTGTCCTAAAATATCATCTGTTTTAGAGAAGGTTCCATATTCAGTTGAGAAGAAAGCAAATTCAGTTGTTGTCAGTTGAAATATTCTATAGTTGTCTGTGATCCACTTGATTAATAATTTTTATTTTTAGTTCTGCAGTATTTGTTTAATTCATCTGAATGATCTATGTTTTGAAATCAACCAGTATTATTGTGTTGGGGCCTATTTGATTCTTTATCTTGGGGAGAACAAACATTTATAATAATTATATTTTATTATTGGATGATCTCTTTAACCAGTCAGTGTGTGACTTTCTTTGTCTCTCCTGATTGATCTTGGTTTGCAGTCTCCTTTGTCAGCTGTAAGAGTAGCTATTCCTGTTTGCTTTTGGCCTCCATTTGCATGGTTGATCTTTTTCCATTTTTTCATTTTAACCTGTGAGCATCTTAGTCTATGAAGTCCATGTATTCTAAATAATGTGTGGTTGATCTATTCTGCCAGTCTATGTCCTTTTATTGGAGAGTTTAGCTGAATTTGTAGCATGTTATCATATAAAGAAGATTTTTTTATATCCTGCCATTTTTACTTATTTCTGACACTTTATGCACACTTGATTCTCCTTCAATTGACTGTTATTGTGAGATTTATTCATACACTGACTTTGATACATTTTTTATCAATTTGTGAATTATTTCATTGACTATTTTATACTGCTGGCTTAGTGGTTATGATTTCTTTTAATTTCTGTTGTTCATAGAAAGTTCTCATTTCAAGCTTGGTACATATTATTCCAAATCTCTGACAGACAAATGATGGCATATAATGGTTTCTTCAGTCATGCACTTCATTATAAAGCTGCATTTCTGTTTTTGATATTCCAAACAGCAAAACAAGTGAGAAGTGTTGCCTTCCTCTACTCCACCATCTTGCCAATAAGCAGATAATCAATTTTTTAAATTATTACTGTATCATATTTAGAATGCACTTTAATCAAAAGTAAAATAAATGAACAACCAAAGTTTCCCTAAGTTGCCATGAGATGAGATTCCCAAAATTTTAGAGAAAGCCTACAGTGTTTTCACTTAATTTTTTATATAAACATAGTATGGAGTTGAGGCCTTTGAAGAATCGAAAAGGTGTCAATCATGACAGGGTTTAACTGATAGATCTTTGAATTTCTCCTTAATCCTTAGTAGTTCTCATCTCGAAAGACTGCTCTTTCAGTTATGGTCTGTTAACCAAAACCTATGTCCTGGATGAGGGTACTACGGGACACTTTCTCATGCTTCATGGATCTGGTTCTCTTTAGAATAATGATAGCTTCAATTGACATTCTGGTGTTAATTAAGGGATTGCTGTGGGTTGGATACGATGTGTTCCCAAAAGTTCATGCTTGACACAATGCAAGGACTTTCAGAGGTGAAATGATTCAATTATGAGAGATGCAACCTAATGGATCAATTGACACAATGATATGGATTGACTGGGCAGGAATTGTAACAGGAAAGCTATGGTTGGAGGAAGCAGGTCACGGTGTGGTGTGTGTGTGTGTGTGTGTGTGTGTGTGTGTGTCTTTGGAGTCTGCATTTTGTCTCTGGTGAGTGGAACCTTCTCTGCTTCCGTGTTGCCATGTCCTGAGCTGCTGTCCTCTGCCAGGCCTTTCCCCCATGGTGCTCTGCCTCACCTCAGGCCAGCTGACTGTGGACCGAAACTCTGAAACCCTGAGCCCAAATAAACTTGACCTCTTTTAAGTTGTTCTTGTCAGGTCTTTGGGGCACAGCAACAAAGAAGCTAACTAAAACAGGGATGTTCCTGATATTCTTATTTTTCCCCATGTTTGGAATTTTGGTTGGAGATGCAAATGAAGTGTGAAAACATATTTCAGTAATTCAATATTGCAGCATTATCCAAGTGGTTTAGATTTATTATTTATATTATAGTATTTATTGAATAATCCATGAATCCTTTATTCTAGTCTACAAATTAATTAACATATGGCATAGCGTGTGTTACACCGCATTATAATAATGAAAGCCTGATATAAAATATTATATGAAAAAGAAGAGGAAATGACTATTTGATTAAAAATAATGAGAGGTTCCCATGATGATGTAGTATGGGGGCTGAGTCTTTCCATATTGGTCAGCAGTTATGTGGACTAGCACCAGAGGCCACCAGCCTGACAACCTCTACACTTTCACAACAGAGGACCCTTCAGAACATCATTGTCATGCTATCACCACCATTCTCAGAACAGAAGGTCAGTTTTAGGTTTGGCATATTGGCATCTAATCTGGCTCCCAGAATCTTAATAGGTATTATAGATACATATTATTAAATAATATTCAGCTCAAAAATTATAAGAAGTTATTAAAAGAAATATCATGCTAATGTAGCCTTCTTTCTCATTTTAACCTTGGAAAAATTCAATTAATGTTCAGGGATAAGCAACCCCTGCAGGCATATGGCACTTATCCATGATAAGAAAAAAGTCCCCATGTTGCTCTGCCCTACTCAATACCTAGGTATGTGGGCATTACCCACATTTTTTACTTTTATATCCAAAGTATCTTTATATCCAATTTATACTTTGCATCAGTTGATGGAGGACAAAGCTGGACTTATTATATATGCATAGGAAAAAATTCATAGGAGTGAAAGTGAGAAAAATATAGGTGGCAAGATATGATCACGTTGTTTCTTTAATGAATAAGGAATTGAAAAATCTAGACCAAGATCATAAAAATAATGTGTGATGTTCAAATGTTATTATGACTTTCCAGACGGTGACAATCATTTAAGCTTAGGACTCTTTGGAGCCTGTGGCTGTGTGTCATTCTCCCTTTACCCCGAATTACATGAAGAATACCAGAGAATTGTTGCAGGAAGGATGTTAGAGAGAGTATGGAGGACTAAATATAGTAAACAAGGATCCAGATTAGTTCTTCTCATTTAAAATGAAACCAGTTAGGAATATTAAATTTAATTGGAAAAAGAAGCCAAATAATATATATTGCAAGGTACAGGTATTGATAAAGAAGAGATAAGTTTTATTCAGCCGAACTTCACATATCTGAGGGAGAAAAGAATTTTCAGTGACATATTAGATCACAGAATATTGCTTTCTGAAACTAGCATTCTCTCGTCCTAAGACTCTAGTAAAATTAGATCATGGAAAAAGTCCATAACAGTCATATATACTGTAAATGTAGTATTTTTAAAGATCATCAAAAAAACCTAAGTAGAAAAAAGAAGTGTTTCTGAGCAATGTGAAAAAAAAAATACTGTTTAGACATCTGGGGAAATTAAGATTTTTTGCTTTTTTTATGTTTTTGATTTTTTTCAAAATAACATTGAGATAAATAAAAGAGCCAGTAAAAATGGCAGATATAATTTTTTGTTTATAGTGAAAATATTATCAAATGCTAATATGAATTTAAAATCTTTGAAAGAAAGACCTTCAAGTAACATCAGAGAACATAAAATATTTTAAAAGTCTATGTAGCTGCCCCAAATTTGAGGTGTAATATTGAAGATATTATCATACATATGTGAGTGGATTGAAGATTTTTCTTTTCATCCATAATAAAAGTCATTATAGTGAGTCCTTAAGAGTTAATAGTAAAATATTTAATCAAGACCGTATTTTTGTGCATAAAAGGTTATGAGAAGGTTGTTATTAAATATAAACATTGTTTAGAGAAACTGACACAAGACAAAAGCAAGCAGAAGCAGAATTTACCAACCAATTACCAAATGTTATGGTCGGTCTTTGAAGAAAGTTGTTTAAGACAAAAACCTCATTTGCTGTCACCGATCATTTTTTTATTCTATCTTGAAGGCTATGATAGCCATACTGTATTTAATTTTCCTAAGGTTATTTGAAAAATAATCTATAGTTTCAGAAGACAAAACCCTTATTTTGAAATATATAACCCCTGAGGATACAAATTTTATTTTATTTAGTGATTTTATTTAGTCATCATTCTAGAAAACATGCTGAAACCATGGGAGGTCCGTTCAGTTGATATTAACTGATGTTTCTCAACTTGGATGAGTGCAGAGCGTTATCATGCCAAGTGTCACCATTCCACTCCTTTATGCTGTGACTTAAATAGGGTGCACTGAGCATGCTGTTTGACATCACTGGATCAGGTCTTTGGGTGCTGAATGAAAAAATCGGCCAGGGCAGAGGTGTAATGGGTGGAGCACCCAAGTAACCCAACTGACAGTGGGTCTCACCGTCACTGTGTGTGGATTTTTAATCTGGCTAAATCATTATGTTTTTTTTCTTTTTACTTAATATCATCTTAGAAAAAAAACACATAGGCAAAATTTCAAGACTTCCAGAGATGCGGGAATGATGTAGAAACTCAGTCTTAATTTCCTATTTTTAAAGCAAGGAGTTGTTTGAGTGTCTTCCTCAAAGATCATATTAAATTCATTGTTTTCGTTTTTGAATGTCACTATTAATATTATAGATATTAAGTGATTTGGTGCTTCCAGTAAGAAAGAAAAAAAATTAATTATTATACTTGTTCGATTTTCATATAGTTACAACTTATTTAATGGAAAGCCCTGCAAATCAGCAGGAGAGGATTACCCACAGCGAACAGGGCTGTTCTTTCCTGAATACTGAAAAGAGCCTCCTGTTTGCACTCCTTTGTCCTGGGCTCTTAGTCTTCCTGTACCCCAGGACAGAGTCCAGCCATTGCTTCAGGCTGTTTTATCATACAAGGAAGCTGTGTTTGAAGCTATTACTTGAGCACTTGAAGTTATCATTTCTACAAGGGCAATATTTGTTTCTGTGTCATTTCAACAAAAATTTTAAAAACCATGATGAGCTTATCAATAGTATCAATTTAATTTTATTTTACTTAACTTCATTGAATTTTTCAAACACGTTTCCCCTTTTGCAACATGGTATGTTAGATAGCTGTAACTACAGAAAATCCATTATCTAAATGCCCCTTTTCAACAAATACTCATCTCTTGCTCACATTATTAGAGGCTGCCAGTAGTCTATCACTCTGCTTTGCCAGGATTAGTCCAGGTTGGCTCTCTACCTGCAGAACACTGATCAAAGGAGCTGCATTAGGATATGGCCTAAGAGCATCACAACACCAAGCTCAGAATCAAAAAGGCATGGCCACGTGGTCCTACCACAGGACCACTGACTGATCACAAGACAGGGGAGGGGATGATGCCTCTTCCTATTGTAAGGCCAAGCCAATAATTGACTGCAGGGAACAAGTTGCCTGCTTCCTTTGTCACATTTACTTGCTTCTATCTATACACAATATAAAAGGAATCTTTTCCTGAGACTATCAACAGATTTCATGCAAAAACTAACATAAAGCTCCAGTTTAGGAACATATCAACCAAATTGCTTTGATACACTTAATTATTTGTTTCATCTAGAGTGGAAAGGACAACTCTCTTTACCAGAGATTCCCTTTGCCAAGTTGAAACAGGCACTGGGTTGAACACTGACCTTTGAGGAAAGTACTCTGATGTTCCTTTGATCACACCTTCTAGAGAGGGTAGGAGACGGTGCAGACAGGCAACCAAGTTAGGGAACTCCCTCTATCCCACACTTCGGTCACACAGACTTGGAGTTTCCTCTGCAAATGGCCAGGGAACATTCATCCAGGGCTTGCATGGCCCTTCTCTGGCCATCTTATTGAGACTCTTCTGTCCTGTAGCACAACCCTACAAGGCCCCCAGAAGGTCACCAGGCAACTCTGAGTAGGAAGAATTGCTGCATAGATTGTTGGCTGGGATGTCTGTTATGTGTATACTCGTGGTCTCTTCTGGAGAAGGACAGATCTAGATTTGGAAACAAAATAAATAAGAAGCAAAAGCAATTGGTCTGAATCAACTCATGGGGAAAGGGCTCTGTAGAACTGTAACGCTGTGGAATTTTATCCTCATATTCTAAACCATTATGAAAAATAAGGTGCGTGTGTGAATGATAAAGTTAGGATATATTCTAAGAGTTAGCCTATTTTATGACATTTAAATTTGTATACATACAAAAAGTGAAGCTGCATGTATTGTCTTCCCTACAAGGTGCACTTAGGAGCAGACCTGCCCTGCATCTCTAACTTGCAGTGATCAGACGCGGCTAGGATACGGAAAGGACACCTGCCAGGTGAGACCATGGAAGCAGGAGGTGCTGAGCAGTGCCGGAGCTAGAGCAAGTCTGGAACTCACCAGGGCGGGTGTAATTGCCAAGGCTGGTCTTTGTTCTGTCCTCCAAGATTCCAGTGTGTTTCTCATGCTCTTTGATTTTCCCAGCCTGGTTCCTGACCATAGAAATGGGGGAACCAAGGAACATGCTTCAGAGAGGCAGAGTCTTTTCAAGACACTCGTGATTTTTATAAGGACTTCTCCCACATATTAAATCTAAAAAGAATTTATTATGTTCCTTTTAGATCCAATAGATTTCTTACTGAAGAGGATTACTTATTTGCTATGGATTTAATTGATCGTCGCCCACATCTGTGTGTGAATTAGAAAGTCACTACCTCCAGACATAAGTTGGAGTTTTTCGAGTAAAGGGCTTGGGAATTTGGGGATTTTCCTTTTTCCATTCACATCTGTTTTCAAGCAGATTACTATATGTTTTCTGAGCTCCTTTCGTTCTTGTAGTAACTGATCACACTGTTCCTATAGGATCTGCACTCTGTTTTCTCTTCTCAATGAGTCCCCTGAGTATGCCTTAGCAGTAGAAAAATCTAGTTTACGTTTTATGTTTGACTTGTTTCCTTTAGAGTTTTTCATAATGTGCTTGAAACTTTATTCTATATTCAGTGCCTGTTGGTGATAATTCCCACTGTCTTCTGAAGCAAATGTAGTTACCAGTAAACATGGATGTGCTTCCAGAACTCTGTTGCCTCCTGTCTCAGTATCCTCCCATTTCTCGGCACTCATTTTTTTTTTTTTTTTACTACATTGTTACTTTTTAATGTATAAGGTTTTTAAAAGTTTCTATGACCATATTTTCCATCACTTTATGTTCTCAATTCTGCATTTAAATTGTTAATATCTCATTAATGGTGATTGTGAGTTCTGTAATATCTTTTCAATCTTATTTGATCATTTGGGATCCATTCACAAATGGAATTCCATGTCATGAGACTAGTATTTGGATGTAATTCTCTTGGTTCACATTTCCTTTCCCCAGGCGTTTCTATGTGATAAGATCGATAACACTGAAATAGCTGTAGAAGACACTGCCACCAAGGTGCTCTACTAATCATTTGAGAAGATTGTAGGCTTTAGTTTTTCAACTTACCAGATCCTTTATTTCACTTCTTTCCACTTCTTTCTTTGGTTCTTCTTATTTTAACAAACATATGTTCAAGTGATATTTCTTTTGTATCAAATATCAAAGATAACTGGGTAATTTTTTGTCTACAGACAATTTTAAATTTTAGATTTATACTTAATTTTAGATAAAAACATAAAAATCATACACACTATGGAATACCATGGGTTCTTCGATGCATGTATGTGTTACATGATGTTAAATCTAGGTAAACATACTGATGGCTTCAAACATCTACCATTTCTTTTTTTTTTCTGTGTCTTTATTGGTACGTTGTAATTGCACATAATGGGGGAGTTCATGGCTATATATTCATACATGCATGCAGCACCATGATGTAATTTGGTTATCATTTTCCCATATTGCACTTTTCTCTCTCCTTCCCCCTGCCAGGTCCCTTTCCTCTATCCAGCTGATTTGCCTTTGATTTTCATGAGCTCCCTACTCCACTTTTCCTTTTCTTTTTCTTCTCTAGGTTCCACATGAAAGAAAACATGACCAGTGTGAAATGTTCCTTTTTCTCCTCTTCAGCATTTATTATTTTTTGTGTTCTTAATGACTGCCAATCATGACTCCTATGAGATGAAATCTCAGTATAGTTTTGATTTTCATTTCCCTAATTGCTAAAGATATTGAACATTTTTTTTCTGTATATTTGTTCACCATTTGAAATTCTTCTTTTGAGAAGTGTCTATTTAGCTCATTTGCCTATTAATTAATTGGGCTATTTTTTAGTTCATTATAGAATCTAGATAATAATTATCTGTCAAAAGAGAAGGTAGCAAAGAATTTCTCCCATTATATAGGTTCTCTTTTCACATTGTCAGTTGTCTCTTTTGATGTAGAGCCTTTTAATTTGATGCCATCCATTTAATAATTCTTGGCATTATTTTCTGGGCTTTAGTGCTCCAATTGAGAAAGTCCTTGCCTGTGCATATATGCTAGAGTATTGACCCAACATTTTCTTCTGGAAGTTTCATAGATATAATTCCTCAGTCTTGGATCCATTTTAGTTGACTTTTGTGTAGAGTGAGAGATAAGGATCTAGTATTATTCTTCTGTATATAGACAATCAGTTTTCCCAGCACTGTTTGTTAAAAAGGCTGTCTGTTCTCCAATGTATGTTTTTGGCAACTTTGTCAAGGATCAGATTATGTATCTGTGTGTGTGTGTGTGTGTGTGTGTGTGTGTGTGTGTGTGTGTCTTCTATTCTGTACCATTGGGCAATGTGTGTGCTTTTATGCCAGTACCATGCTGATTTTGTTACTATACCTTTGTAGTCTAATTTAAAACCAGGTATTGTGATGCTTCCAGCATTGATTTTTTGGATTAGAATTGCTTTGGTTAGTCTGGGTCTTTAATTTTTCTAAGTGAACTTCAGCATTGTTTTCTCTATTTCTTTGAAGAGTATTATTGATATTTTGGTGGGGATTGCATTGAATCTGTGTATTGCTTTTGGTAGTATGGCCATTTTGACAACATTAATTCTGCCTATTCATGAACATAGGAGGTTTTTCATTTATTTGTTAGATTTATTCCAAGACATATTAATATTTTCTGAGACTATTGTGAATGGGATTGTTTTTCTGATTTTTTTTTAACTTGGCAGATTCATTTTTGGGGTATAGGAAAGCTATTGATTTTTGTATGTATGTTTATCTTTTATTCTGCTTTTTTGCTGAATTTGCATATCAGCTATAGAAGTCTTCTGGTGGAGTTATATTTACATCTACTAGATATAGGATCATGTCACTCACAAAAAGAAGTAATTTGACTTTTCCTTTTTGTATTTGTATCCCTTTAATTTGTTTTCTTGACTGA
Organism: Marmota flaviventris; assembly: GCF_047511675.1. Taxonomy (NCBI): domain Eukaryota; kingdom Metazoa; phylum Chordata; class Mammalia; order Rodentia; family Sciuridae; genus Marmota; species Marmota flaviventris. The sequence continues at coordinate 6,438,429 of NC_092513.1, read as the reverse complement.
CTGATCTGATTAGAGTTGAACTATATTGAATAGAATTTTTCAGAGTAGACACCCTTGTCTTGTTATGGATTTAAAAAGAATGTTTCCCCATTCACTATGATGTTGCTTTGGATTTGTTAAATATTGTCTTTATGATTTTGAGATAGATTTTGTCCATACATAGTTTCCTTAGTGATTTTTTTACCATAAATGGATGTTAAATTTTATCAAAGGCTTTCTCTGAATTAATTGAGATGACTCTATGATTTTTGTCTTTAATTTTGGTGAAATGCATTTATGAAGTTATATATGTTAAGCCTTCCTTGTAACCCTGGGGTAAAACTGACTTGGTTCATAATGTGCAATCTTCTTAGTATGCTGTTGAATATGGTTTGCTAATATCTTATGAAGGATATGTAAATCTAAGATTTTTAGGGATTTCAGAATGTAGTTTTGTAACCTTCATGTGCCCTTATCTGGTTTTGATGTTAAGGTGATAGTGACTTCATACAATGATTCTGGAGGAGTTCCTTCCCTTTATATTTTATGGATTGATTTTAGGAACATTAGTATTAGTTCTTCTTTAAAAGTCTAGTAAATTCAGCTGAAAACCCATATTGTTCTGGGCTTTATTGGAAAATTTTATTACTGCTTCTTTCTCATTGCTAGTTATTGGTCTATTTAGGGTTTCTATGTCCTTGATTCAATTTTAGCAGGTCATGTATTTTCAGAAATGTATCCATTTCTTATAGGTTGTTTAATTTATTGAAGTTTTCAAAATAGTTCCTAACAATCCTCTGGATTTCTAGGATGTCTATGGTGATTTCTTTTCTTTCTCTCTTTCTTTCTTCTTCTTTTTATTTTTTTTATAGTTTTATTAATTTTGTTCTGTTCTCCTTTTTTCTTTTTTTTTTAGTTTTTCTAACAGTTCATAAATCTTGTTTCTTTTTAAAGAAATAACTCTCCATTTTATTGATCCTTTGTATTGGTATTTTGTTCTCTATTTCATTGATTTATCTTTTGATCTTAATTATTTCCTTCCTTCTATGAATTTGAAACTAGTTTGTTCTTATTTTTAAAGAGCATCATTAAATTGTTCATTGGATATCTTTCTGATTTTATTATGTAGGCACTCATAGCTATATGTTGTACCACTATTCTTGTTTGATTCTGAACATTTAAAAAATTTGTTCCCTGATTTCTTTATCACTCAATTATCATCCAAAAGTGTATTCTTTAATCTCCATTTGTTTATATAGTTTCTATAGTTTTTGTTGTTGATTTCATTTGATTCCATTATGATCAGACAAGATGCAAGTAATTATCATATTTTTTGGATTTGCTAAGGGCTGTTTTGCACACTAAACTATGATCTATTATAGAGAATGTTTCATGAGCAGCTGAGAAGAAAGAATATTTGGCTCTGTTGAAAAAATCATTCAACAATATACATTCATTTGATTGGTTATATTTTTCTGCTACAACAAAGAATTTCACTGAGTTCATGACTAGATGACCTAACCATTGGTGAAGGACAGCATGTTGAAATCATCCAGTATTATTGTAGTGGGTTTT